>NC_090448.1:897290056-897909223 GCF_031143425.1 Pleurodeles waltl | reverse complement strand
GGTGGTTTGCCCACTGCTTGGTCCTGGGTAGTGCAAGACCACAGTCTCTCTAGTAGTTGGTTTGCCCACTTCTTGGTCCTGGGGAGTGCAAGGCCACAGTCTCTCAAGTGGGTGGTTTGCCCACTGCTTGGTCCTGGGGAGTGTAAAGCCACAGTCTCTCATGTGGGTGGTTTGCCCACTGCTTGGTCCTGGGAGTGCAAAGCCACAGTCTCTCAAGTGGGTGGTTTGCCCAATGCTTGGTCCTGGGGAGTGCAAGGCCACAGTCTCTCCAGTGGGTGGCTTCTGCACTGGCTCTGGAGGGGGCTTTGTGCCCAGTGTGATTCATCCTGGCAAGGAGGGGGTGAGTGGATGCCTTCTTCCACTGGTTCTGGAGGGAGCCTTGTGCCCAGTGTGCTTCATCCTGGGAAGGAAGGGATGAGTGGATGCCTTCTTCCACTGGTTCTGGATGGGGCTTTGTGCCCAGTGATGCAGCACTTGGGGAGTGCCAGGTCACATTCCCTCACATGGGTGTCAGACCCACGAGATTTGCAGTGGGCAGGAGGCATGACACTCCATGGAGGCAGGACTACAATCCATCCACTGGCGACTACGGCTGCACAGTGGTGGTAGTGCCGGTGCTGGCAGTGTTGGAGGGAGGCTCCAGCCCTCCCATGCAGCCTCGCACGACTGCACACTGGGGCTGCTGCTGCAGGTGGAGGTTCTGAAATTGGTGCAGGTGTTGCTGCAGGTGGCGGTGCAGCTGGCAGTGCTGGTGGTGGGGTTGGTGGCGGTGCTGGTGACGGTGCTGGCAGTGGTGGGGGGAGGCTCCAGCCCTTCCCCTGCAGCCTCGGACAGCTGCCCACTGGGGCTGCTGATGCAGGTGGCGGTGCTGACAGTGGTGCAAGTGGCACTGCAGGTGGCGGTGCAGCTGGCGGTGCTGGTGGCGGGGCTGGTGGCGGTGCTGGTGGCGGTGCTGACAGTGGAGGCAGGACTACAATCCATCCACTGGCGACTACGGCTGCAGAGTGGTGGTAGTGCCGGTGCTGGCAGTGTTGGAGGGAGGCTCCAGCCCTCCCATGCAGCCTCGTACGACTGCACACTGGGGCTGCTGCTGCAGGTGGAGGTGCTGAAATTGGTGCAGGTGTTGCTGCAGGTGGCGGTGCAACTGGCAGTGCTGGTGGTGGGGTTGGTGGCGGTGCTGGTGACGGTGCTGGCAGTGGTGGGGGGAGGCTCCAGCCCTTCCCCTGCAGCCTCGGACAGCTCCCCACTGGGGCTGCTGATGCAGGTGGCGGTGCTGACAGTGGTGCAAGTGGCACTGCAGGTGGCGGTGCAGCTGGCGGTGCTGGTGGCGGGGCTTGTGGCGGTGCTGGTGGCGGTGCTGACAGTGGGGGTGGCTCAAGCCCTTCCCCTGCAGCCTCTGAGGGCTGAAGTGCCATGGTTTGTGTTGTGTGCTCAGATCCAGCTCCAGCACCAGGCCACCTATCCATCCTTATAAATCAAAAAAGTATATACAAAGTTCCAGTATACAAAATGTAACCATAAATCACAGGTCCCTGGGAGTCAAAATCTTTGAAGCAAGAGCCCTCACTCACCATTCGCTGACATGCTTCATCATAGGGCTCTGCTCCTCGTCAGGCCGGCGCTGCAATGCCTGACGGGCCCCACGAGGGGGCTCTTTGCCGGAGATCTTTCGCAGATAATGACAAGCCGGTCAAAAAAATGAATACTGGATTGGTATAAAGAAAGCAAAACCAGTTAAAAATGACTAGAGGTGCAACATATTTTAATTCGATATTTGACCTCTTACATAATTAAAAACATATATCGGGGAGGCAATGGAACAATGTCGAAACTCCCCTAAAAAAATCAAGAAAAGTTCTTGGTATTAACTAAATCTCTCGATAAAGAGGTTAGTGCAAGTAGACGCAGGATCCCCTGTACTACTTTTATATCTTGGTCAACATCTTTCTCGCTAGTAGTCAAAAAATTGATCTAGTGCGATTCTTCAGGACCGAAAACACCTACCTAATCCTTAAATACTTAGTAGTCCTTATTAGGTAATATTTTGGTTAAGGAACCCTCCATGAATTATGAGGATGGACCCTTAGGAGAATCACCTGGATTGCGTGGTCCAACAGAGTTGTGGAATTGCCACACACAGCGGTTCCACCTACATCTCCTCAGTGCTTCCGAACGCCGGCCTGACGAGGAGCAGAGCCCTATGATGAAGCATGTCACCGAATGGTGAGTGAGGGCTCTTGCTTCAAAGATTTTGACTCCCAGGGACCTGTGATTTATGGTTACATTTTGTATATTGGAACTGTGTATATACTTTTTTGATTTATAAGTTTAGGGAGATCTATACACAGGACCAGGACGTTATTTCCGAACCTCCCGCTGTATACTGTGCCCCCCCTTGATTTTTATAGATCACCTATCCATCCTTTCTGCAGTGACCTGCCTTTTTTCTTTGCCCTTGGCATCTGGTGGTGCCTTCTTGCCCTTGCCTGCTGGTGGTCCCTTCTTGCCCTTGCCTGCTGGTGGTGCTTTCTTGCCCTTGCCAGCTTGTGGTGCCTCCTTGCCCTTGCCAGCTGGTGGTCCCTCCTTGCCCTTGGTAGCTGGTGGTCCCTTCTTGCCCTTACCAGCTGCTGGTGCAGGCACACTGCCAGTGCTATCGGGTGTTTCCTTGGAGCCTCTCACACCTGGAGTAGCTGCCGAAACTACAGTGGCTGTGGACTGGGTGGCTGAGGTGTTGGCCTGGGCTCTGACCCCCCTGGCTCGAAGTGAAGGATGGTGGGGGGGGTCAGGGAAGAGGTGAAGGGTGGAAAGGAAAAGCTTTTTAGGGACAATGGGGTGGGAAGAGGGTGAAGGTTTGGGAGTAGAGGAAGAGGGAGTGATGGTTGGAAGTGTCTGTCTGCTGTGTTTGGGTGCAGGTGCATGGGGTGGATGCTGTTGTGAGGTGGATGGTTGTTGGGTGTCTGCGTGCTTGCATTTGTGTACTTTGGGAGGAGTGGGCACAGACACAGTGGGAGAGGACACAGGGGACGTGTGCATGGATGTGGGGGTGGTGACTGCCAGTGAGGGGTGTGTAGTGATAGGCGTGATGGTGATGGAGGTAGTGGATGAGGATGTAGTGCATGCAGGTGTGAGTGAAGACGCTACTGGGAAGGAGGTGGACGAGGAGGAGGAGGGGGACACAGGGGAGGCAGTGGATGTTGGCATGTCTGATTCTGGATGTTGTGTGTGTCAGTGCCTGTAGGATGATGTGTAGTGCTCGTGTTTGCCTGAGCCAGTCCTGTGTGTTGTCTTGGGTGCATGGTGGTTTGATGATGTGCTTGGGATAGGTTGGGGTTGAGGAGAATGGGACTGGGTAGAGGAAGTTGGAGGGGGAGGCTAGAGACAAGGACAATGGCTGCCATGAGGGAGGAGGCCAGAGCCTGGAATGATCTCTGTTGGGCAGCTACACCAGAGTGAATGCCCTCAAGGAATGCATTTGTTTGTTGCATATGCCCTGCCAGCCCCTGGATGGCATTCACAATGGTTGACTGCCCAACAGAGATGGATCGCAGGAGGTCATTAGACTCCTCACTCAGGGCAGCAGGGCTAACTGGGGAAGGGCCTGAGGTGCTTGGGGCAAAGGAGACGCCCACCCTTCTGGGTGAGCGGGCATGGGAAACACACTGAGGGGCTGCTTGGAGGGCGGTGCTGGTACTGGGGTGGCGGAAGTACCTGTAGTTGGGGTGGGCACAGAGGTGTCCGCTACCACCGGGGAGCTTCCATCGGAGGAGGTATCACTGTCCGAACTGTCCCCTCCAGACTCCACTGTGGTGCTCACCTTACCTTCCGTCCCACTGGTGCCCTCACGGTTGGTGGATTCAGCCTCCAGGCCCATGTGGGATGCAGCTCCCTCCATCGCCAGTGCCTCTGCTCCTCCGCCAGATTATGCTAATGCACAGAAGGACAGGGTGACAAAACAAAAAGGGGGGGAAGAGACAAAGGATACACTTGGTCAATGCCAAAACAACACTACCGTTGGCATACACAACACACAGGGAACAGCCCTATGCACTAGGTGATGCACTACCAGTCACAATGCTAGTCCCCAGGCAATGGAGAATTATGCCTAACGCCAATAGCAGCATACCTGAGACTCACAGAACCCTGCCCAGTAGTTGATGCCCACTAGCATGTTTGGGGGTGGAGTGCAACAGACCCTGCTCAACATAGAACTTACCCTGCAATGTTCGACCTGTCCTAGGGGCACCCACAGGCCCACATTCCCCACCCAGATAACACCCCACTGCGCCCAGTTTGCAGAGTTGGAAACTGTACTCACCCCCTTCTGGCTGCTGTGTTGCCCTCAAGCGCCCTTCCAAATCTGGATAGGCCACCGCCAGTATGCGGAACATCGGGTGGTCAGGGTTTGACGGGCACCCCTTCCTCGTTGGGAGGCCATCACCAGCTGGGCCTCCTCTGTCTTCCTTGCCCAGTGTCTCAGGTCCTCCCACCGTTTGGGACAGTGGGTGCTCTGCCTGTCGTAGACCCCCAGGGTCCACACATCCTTGGCGATCGCACGCCACATACCCTTTTTTTGATGGGCGCTGACCTGCAGGGAAATAAACATAGAATACTGCTATCAGTCATACCTTCCAGCCTGTTACACTCATGCCCCACCATATCCCTCCCATCCCCTTGCGCACATACATTGCCCACCATACATGCAGCACTCTGCCCAGGACCCATCAACCAGCCCACAGCACTCCATGCATTCATGCCCCATGCATCGTGCACACAGTGTACTCACTTGTTGGTCTGGAATCCCATATAGCAATGGGTACTGGGGTAGGACCCCATCCACCAGTCTCTCCAACTCCTCCGAAGTGAAGGCTGGGGCCCTTTCCTCAGAGACTCGAGCAATGGTCGCTTCCAGACACAAGTCACAGCAGCACTTGCAGTGTAGGCCCTCTCTTGTTGAAGGTCAGGTAGCAAGTGAGTGAACAAATAGAAAATGGCGGTCACGTCCGCGGTGGTGTGTACCATCTCCGCCGGCGTACATCACCATTGGCTACTGGAACCCATAGGGCCCAATGATAACCAATGAGGAGTTGCACGGTGGTTCTCGACCACCTCCTGCAAGGGCGCAAAACGCAGGCGGAATTACCTCATTTCCACCTGTCCCTCCACACAGGACAGGCGTCCGCCATTTTAGGGTGGGGGGCAGGCCATGGCACCTAACTGCATCACAGCCGGCATAGGCACATTTTGGGAATAAACATGAACATACTGTTCCTTTCACAAATTGCAGTGCATTGTACAATGATGAAATGTTGAAAAGTGACCAGATGCTCATCGTTTTTACCCCTAGAGTACAACCGCTGAGGATGAATAGGAGATGGAGACATCCCTTTGTGTATAGGCCCCTGGTGGACTTGCCAACAATGGAGGGCAGGCACATTATTCTCACCTACAGATTTGATAGGGCCACAATCCAAGAGCTGTGTGCCCAATTGGAGCCAGACCTGATTTCAGCTATCCGTCACCCCACTGGGATCCCCCCTTGTACAAGTCCTATCAGTGCTATATTTCTTGGCAAGTGGCTACGTCCAAGCGACATTGGCCATGGCAGCAGGGATGTCTCAGCCAATGTCCTCAAACGTGCTGACCAGAGTGTTGTCTGTCCTGATGAAACGCATGCGCAGCTACATTGTTTTCCCCCAGGTGGAGGATCTGGCCACAGTAAAGCCTGACTTCTATGCAATGGGACATATCCCCAACATCATTGGGGCAATTGATGGTACACATATTGCCTTTGTCCCCCCCACCCCGGAGAAATGAACAGGTGTTCCGAAATCGCGCAAGCTTTCATTCTATGAATGTGCAGATAGTCTGCCTGGTGGACCAGTACATCTCCCATGTGAATGCTAAGTATCCTGGGTCTGTGCATGATGCCTTTATCCTGAGGAATAGCAGCATCCCATATGTGATGGCCCAACTCCAGAGGCACAGGGTGTGGCTAATAGGTGAGCCCTGGTCCCCACCCAGTTGATGTAGGTATATGGGTGTGGGGTTGGCCCTAAGGGTGAGTGTCTGGCTAACAGGTATCCCTCGATATTTGCAGGTGACTCTGGTTACCCCAACCTATCATGGCTACTTACCCCAGTGAGGAATGCTAGGAATGCTAGGACAAGGGCAGAGGAAAGTTACAATGAGGCACATGGGCGTAGAAGAAAAATTATTGAGCGCACCTTTGGCCTCCTGAAGGCCAGGTTCAGGTGCCTCTTTCTGACAGGTAAATCCCTGTGCTACTCACCCAAGAAGGTGTGCCAGATCATCATGGCATGTTGTATAAACTAGCCTTGGGACGCCAGGTGCCTTTTCTGCAGGAGGATGGGGCTGGAGATGGGCGTGTGGCAGCTGTGGAGACTGTGGACAGTGATGAAGAGGAGGCAGAGGATGAGGATGTGGACAACAGAACAACTATCATACGGCAGTACTTCCAATGGCACACAGGTAAGACACTGTAACTTCATCTTCCATTGCAGTTTTGTGTAGTTAATTTTCTCTAGGCAGGCTGCTGTTCCCACTACTTTGGCCACGTACTGTACCCTTTGACATGTCTATTCACAGATCTTGTTGCCCTACTCTGGCTCCTGGTGTATTGACTGTAGCACATTACAGTTCATACCTATGTATACATAACTGTACAGTCTAATTGTAATGTCTGCAGATTGTTAAACGAATACATCCTTAATTCATTTGACAGACTCTACTCTTGTATTTTTGATGAGGGTGTTTATTTCAGTGCTGAGAAGTAAATGGGGATGTGTAATGGGCTGGGATGATGACTGAGGAAAGTCCAGGATAGAGTTCAGTCCAGGTGCATTGTCCAAGGGGGCATAAGAAGGGGAGCAATGGCAGTTCAAGGTGAACAGGGTGACAGAGTGGGACACAAGGGTAACGATCAGGAGAGTCTTATTTCCTGGCGGGGATCTTGGCAATGTTCTCTGGCTTCTGCCTGGATTGCAGGGACCGTTTGCGTGGTGGTTCTCCTTCTGCAGGGTTTGGGGTGCTAGTGGCCTGTGGTTCCTGTGGCGAGGCCTCCTGTCTACTAGCGGCAGCGAAGGTGGAGGGCTGTTCATCGTTGTGGCTAGTGTCAGGGGCCCGTTGGTGTGCCACTGCCTCCCTCATGGTGTTGGCCATGTCAGCCAGCACCCCTGCAATAGTGACCAGCATGGTGTGGATGTCCCTCAGGTCTTCCCTGATCCCAAGGTACTGTCCCTCCTTCAGCTGGCGAGTCTCCTGCAACTTGGCCAGTACCTGGCCCATCGTCTCCTGGGAATTGTGGTATGCTCCCAGGATGTTGGTGAGTGCCTCGTAGAGGGTCGGTTCCCTGGACCTGTCCTCCCCCTGTCACACAGCAGTCCTCCCAGCTTCCCTGTTGTCCTGTGCCTTTGTCCCCTGAACCGTGTGCCCACTGCCACTGACCCCAGGTCCCTGATCATCCTGTGTTTGTGGGGTGGCCTGGGGTCCCTGTAGTGGCGGACCCACTGCTGATTGACGTGTCCTGGGGACAGAGGTATGGGCCCGCTGGGTGGGTGCTGTGCTGGTGTTTCCTGAGGGGGGAGGCTCGGATGCTCTGTGGTGGTATGGGACTGTGGCTGGGTAACCGACTGTCCGGAGGTCCCTGATGGACCAGGTAGGTCATCCTGATCTAGGCATGCAGAGCTGCTGTCATCACTGTGGGCCTCTTCTGTGGGGGGACTGGATGTTGCTGGCACCTCCTCTCCGGTGACGTTGTGTAGTCGACCTGTGGGGTTGTAAATACAGTGTCATAGTTTCAGCGTAAGTCATTTTGTGCATGGGTATGTTGCCTTCTATGGTTGATATTGCCATGGCAGATTGGCCTTAGTGTAAGTTGTTATTTGGTGGGCCAGGTGATTGTGTCTAGTGTGCATGCAGTGGTGATGGTTGGCCATGCAGGTCTGTGAGTGGTGTCCATGAATTGGTATATCAGGCAGGGCTTAGCATTGGGATGAGTGGGTTGTAATGGTGGGGCCTGTGGGTAGTGGTGGAGTGATGGGAGTGAGAGTGGGGGTTTGTGATGACATGCATGTAGGGGGGTGAAAGTAGTAATGATTTGACTTACCAGAGTTCAGTCCTCCAGCTACTCCTGCCAGGCCCTCAGGATGCAGTATTGTCAAGACTTGCTCTTCTCATGTTGTTAGTTGTGGGGGAGGAGGTGGGGGTCCACCGCCAGTCCTCTGTACAGCTATCTGGTGTTTTGCAACCACGGAACGCACCTTCCCCCATAGGTCATTACACCTCTTCCTGATGTCATCCCTTGTTCTTGGGTGCTGACCCACGGCGTTGACCCTGTCCAAGATCCTCCGCCATAGCTCCATCTTCCTAGCAATGGATGTCTGCTGCACCTGTGATCCGAATAGCTGTGGCTCTACCCGGATGATTTCCTCCACCATGACCCTTAGCTCCTCCTCTGAGAAGCTGGGGTGTCTTTGTGGTGCCATGCGTGTAGTGTGACTGGTGTGTGTTAGGGTGTATGGGGTGATGTGTTGGGGTATGTGCTGTGAGGTGCGTGGATGGTGTATGGGTGATGGTGTTCTGTGGCTCTGGTTGTGTGGGTGCTCTTGGTGTGTTTCTCTCTCAGTTGTAAAAAAAATTGAGTCGTAAAGGGTTGTGGGTACTCTGAGTTTGTGTTTTATAGTGGTGTGGGTGTGTGGGTATGGTGTGTGAATGAGTGTCAGGTGTGTGTTGTTTGAATTGTCCAATGTGGTGTTGTTTTGTTTGAGTTTGTTTATTTTGAGCGCAGCGGTAGGTACTGCAATGGTTTACCGTGGTTGAATGTCCGCCGCGGTAATTCGTGGGTCATAATGCTGTGGGCATAGTTCTGTTGGTGTAACAGGGTGGGTTTGGATACTGCCACTTTATCACAGACCTTTGGACTGGCGGGCTCCCGTGTGTGTCTGTATAGTGACGGATTTCTATGTGTGTGTCATACTATGGGTGGCGGTATACCGCCACGGTCACGGTATGTTTCCGGCAGTCAACATGGTGGTAAGCTGGACTTACCGCCAATATCATAATGAGGGCCAAAGTCTTTTGCCATTTGTACAGCAAAATCTTTAAGCATAGGGTTGACCCTGTGCCATCCTCACCCAGCTGTAAAATGACAAAAGTCAATTACCACAGTATTACAGCTTTGGACTAGTAAAATACCATCCAAGCCAACCTGGTATGAGTAAAAGCAACCCCTGACATGAGTTTTGCTCTCTTTAGAGCTCTTCAGAGGGAATTTAGGTTTGTCCAGGAACACAGAAGCACTCAGTATAAGTCAAAACAAAGCCCTTTTAGGGTTAGAGTGACGCATAAATTAAGCAAAAACAAAGAGAGAACTCTGGGTAGTTCCCAAGTTTAGGTGGAGAGCAGCTCCAGTTTGAAGCACCCTGCAACACCAGCAATACTCTAGATTTGCTGACTTGAAATGTCTGTTTATCCAGCAAAGTTTTTAAGCATTATTTAAATTACATTTTGGTTTAAAGCACCTGATGCTCATCAGCCCCCAGAAAAAGGTGCTAGAGCATATTGACAGCATTACAGAGACTATGGAAGATGGAAAATAGTAGGCCATGTGTAACAACTCATTTGCCAAATAAACCATCCATGAAAATGGATGGTGCTGGAGTCAGGGTCCCAACATGACTGTTGCTGGAGCTTGTGCTGGCACTGAGAGACATGATGCTAAATTGTACTGCATAAGAGGGCTATTGTAGTATGAGGGTAACCGGGTAAAGGCAAGGTGGAGCCACTTCAGGTGCTAATCTGGGTGTTAATAGCAAATATTCAAGTAAGAACTTTGCAGGTGAAGGTGAAGATGGGTGTGAGTACTATTCGTAATGAACCGACATTGGTGTCATTTCCCTCACTGATCAAAAAGGAGTTGGGGGTCCATTTTAGGATACAGAGATGGATGCCCTTATGTCAGTCCTTGCTGTACCAAACAGTACCAGAGACGTTGGTGGGAGACCAGTTGTCAGGCTTACGAAATTAAGAGCACTATCCTGAGTGCTTGATCCTGTGGAGGCAAGCTTGATTCACATGGTGGTGGCCCCCAATTTTTCTCTGAATCTCCTGTTAACCACCACTTATAAAGTGTGGCTACCTCAGGTTAACCACTAGGGGGCATTATTTTCTACAGGGAACTGTCCGGTCCGTGCTGTGGAGAACAGAAGCTTTCAGATAAGTGGTCTGACTAACAAGCATCTTGGCAGTGAGAGGCGTATTTTAAATTGAACCACACTGAACATGGCTGCTGCTTTCACAAGGCTATATTAGTCTTGGTGGGGCATGGTAATAAAACTCATGCTTCCAATGAATGCACTGGCCAAGTTCTCCCCTCCAGAGGGGGTGCAAATGTAAACGCCACCCTAGTAACATGTTATGGATTTAAAAGGTATACCCCGGGGCTATTGGCACAAAATCCAGTACCTACAACTATAAAATAAACTTTAAGTGCAATTGGAAGCATCTTATTACAAATATGTAATCAAGTTTCCAGGCAGCAGTAAAGTCTTGGCATACAGAGTAGCAGGTCTAAATAGCTGGTTTGACTTGGTGTCCAATGAGCAGGCTGGACATCGGAGGAGAGATCTCCTTTGTTTGTGAAATAGGTTTGACGCAAAAAGAGATCTGAGCCTTGAGAACTGTTGAAGCAGCATCCAGTCATCTCTCCTGGGTCCTTAAAAGACCAGAGCACATGATATAAATCTCCCACAGACATCCTCTTATCCACAGCACATATCCAAGGTAAATAGCCTCTAGCATGATGGAACAATGTTGGTAAGGGTAAGTCAGACTTGTAAGTTTAGGATTAAGGATGAAACTAAGGGCTTAGTGAGTTATGCTGAGGTGCATAGCTAGGAGTGCCATGCACTGACTAGGCATTTGCCTCTGGTTGTGGCAACCCAGAATGTGAGCCAGATCCTTCCTATGGATTGCCTCAGCTGCAGTGGTCACATACCCCATGCCACTCCCTCGGGTGTGAGCAAGTTTCCTGCCCTGGCTGACACCCAGCAGCTGACTTTAAAAAAATGCAGACCAGAGGAATCAGATTATTGTATTTCGAAAAAGCATCTTGAAGGTCAGGTCACAGTGTGATTTCTGCCCAGTGATCTGAATGTCAAAGTGAAATTATGTGAGTATCTATGAATAACTGGCAGGAGTAATTGTTACTCTGACCCTATTTTTGTCCTGCTGGTCTTTGCCTCCAAGTGGCCCTACTGGTAACTATCTCTAGACAACACATTGTATCAAAAGGAGTCTGATACTTGAAGGCCAAACGAGGTAGGATCATGGTTGAGAGACACACACTCACTGTTCATACAAACTACTTGCTCCCAACAGACCTCTTTCTGTCACCACCAAACCTATACTCAGCCCTCCATCAAATCATCCACCAACACCCTCCTCCTCCTTTTACCAAAAACACACAACCAAATAATCCTTACTCGCCATATTATGACACATACACACCAATCCGACAGAATACAGCAACATATACAAATCCGCCAGCCCAAAGGTCAGTGATAAAGTGGTGCTCCCAACACCCATACTGTGACGGCAACAAAACAACGCCCATCACAATATGACCCAACGAATCACCACGGCAGACATTCAATGGCGGTAAACCATTGGCAGTACATACCGCCGCGCTCAGAATGGACACCCACATACAAAACTACACCACATTGGCCAATACTAAAGACACACACCTGACACTCATACATACCCCACAGCCACACAACTATAAAACACACACCCACATTACCCATAGCCCTTTATGAATACAAATTGTTTCCACCAGACTGACACCAAGACAACTGCGACAACTAGACAAACACATCACTTACACCCATACATCCTTCACATACTCCACATTATACACACCACCACATTACTCAACACACTCTCACCAACACACACCACACAACACCCATATCTCCACAAAGGCATCCCTGTTTCACTGATGAGGAGTTAAGGGTCATGGTAAAGGAAATTGTCAGGGTAGAGCCACAGCTCTTTAGAGCACAGGTACAGCAGATATCCATTGCAAGGAAGTTGGAGCTATGGCGGAGAATCATGGATAGGGTGAACGATGTGCGAGAACATCCAAGAACAAGGGACAAATCAGGAATAGGTGGAACGACCTACGGGGGAAGGTACGTTCCATAGCAACAAGGCACCAGCACGCTAAACAGAGGACTGTCGGTGGACCTCCCCCACAGCTCAAAGCATGGGAGGAGCAAGTCTTGGCAATCATGCATCCTGATGGACTCACTGGAGTAGCCGGAGGACTGGACACTGGTAAATCAACATTTACTACTTATCACCCCCCATACCTGCATGCCATCACACCCCCTCACCCTCACTCCCATCACTTCACTCCATCCCATACACTGCACCTACACATCTGACTATCCCCAATGCCAAGCCCTGCATGTCATACCAATGCATGGACAGCCCAACCAGTCCTGCATGGAAACCAATCACAAAACCATGCACAGCATATGGGAACTAACAATCCCACAATACATCACCATACACAAGCAAAAGGTGGCAGGGCAACACCAACGATAGAGGGGAAGCCAGGGATTTACAATATGTCACACACATAAAGCATAATATATCACCTACTTCCCCACAGGTACCCCAGCCAATGTCAGCCAAGAGGAGGTGCCACGACTATCCAGTCTCCCAACAGAAGCTGCCCCCAGTGATGACAGTAACTCTGGACTTCAGGATCTGGATGACCTACCTGGCTCATCAGGGACCACTGGACAGCCGGTCATGCAAGCACAATCACAGTCTACCACAGAACCTCCCCCATACCACAGCACCCACCCAGCATACCCACACCTCTGTCCCTAGCACACGTCAATCCGCAGTGTGCCCACCTGTACAGGGACCCTAGTCCTCACCTCATACCCAAGACAATCAGGGACCTGGGGTCAGTGGCAGTGGGCACACTATTCAGGGGACACAGGCACAGGCCAACAGGGACATTGGGAGGACTTCTGTACGCCAGGGGGAGGACAGGACCAACTGTCTAGGAGATCCTGGGAGCCTATCAACATTCCCAGGACACAATAGACTAGATCCTTAACAACATGCAGAAGAACAGGCAGCTGCAGGAGGGGCAGTATCAGGGGATCAGGGAGGACTTGCAGGCCATTAACAACACCCTGATCTTCATAGCAGGGGTGCTGGCAGACATGGCCAATATCATGAGGGAGGCAACCACACACAAGCGGGCCCCTACTACTAGCCAGTCCATTGACCAGCCCTCCACTTCCACTGCAGCTAGTGGGCAGGAAGCCAGGCCACAGGACCCACAGGCCGCCAGTACCCCTCCCTATGCAGAAGCTGAACAACCCAACAAAAGATCTCTGGGAACCAGACGTAAGCCAGAGACACTTGTCAAGACCACCGCCAGGAAATGAGACTCTCCTGATTGTCCCCCTTGTGTCCCACACAGTCACCTTGTCCACTTTGAACTGCCTTTATTCCCCTTCCTATGGCCCCTTGCACACTGGACCTGTGCTACAAACAGACTGGAACAATACCCTGGACTTTCCTCCATCATCACCCAATTCCATTGCACTTTCCCCTCAATTTTTTAGCACTACAATAAACACCCTTGAACACAACTTGACTACTAGTATTTTATGTTTTGAAAATGTGTATTTATGGAAACAGTCACATCCATTGCAAATGAACTGTACACTGTGAGAGCATAGAAATAATGACCTGTAGTTGGCTGTAGTCAGCACATCAGTACACAGTTGTAATATCACCAACATCTGTAAAATGACAAACCATAGGTGACAGTAGGTAGAGATAAAAGGAAGTTAATGCCATCATGCTACAGCCACACAGAATACACAAATAGTCATAGAAATGTGCAGTTGCACTGTCTCAGCTGTGTGTCATTGAAAGTACTGACGGATAACTGATGTTCTGTTGTCCTCATCCTCATCCTCAGCCTCTTCATCCTCACTGTCATCAGGGTCTACTGCTGTCACAGGGGCATCTCCTGTCTCCTCCTCCTGCAGAAAGGGTACATGGCGTCTGAGGGCCAGGTTGTGCAACATGCAGCATGCCACTAGTATCTGGCAGACCTTCTTGTGTGAGTAGCACAGGGAGCCACCTGTCAGATGGAGGCACCTGAACCTGGCCTTCAGGAGTCCGAAGGTCCTTTCAATGATCCATCTGGTTTACCCATGTGCCTCATTATAACGTTCCTCTGACCCTGTTCTGACATTCCTCACAGGGGTTAGCGGCCACAATAGGTTTGGGTATCCAGAGTCACCTGCAAGTATTGAGGAAGCACATTTACCCTCACACAATCCTATGGGGTTAACACCAGAGGCATACACTAACATACAGTGGGTGGGGACCAAGGCTCACCTATTAGCCACACCCTGTGCCTCTGTAGTTGGGCCATCACATTTGGGATGCTGCTATTACTCAGAACAAAGGCATCATGCACTGACCCAGGATACTTAGCATTGACGTGGGAGATGTACTGGTCCGCCAGGCACACCATCTACACATTCAGTGAGTGGAAACTCTTATGATTCCTGAACACCTGTTCATTCTGCTGGGGGGACAAACGCAATATGTGTACCCTCAATCGCCCCAATAATATTGGGGATATGTCTCATTGCCTAGAATCCGGCCTTCACAGTGGCCAAATTTTCCACCTGGGGGAAAGAAATGTAGCTGCACATATGTTTTACCAGGGCAGGCAACCCTCCTGCCAGCACGATTGAGAACATTGGTTGTGACATTCCTCCTGCCAAGCCCACTGTCACTTGGAAAGAACCAGTTGCCAAGAAATGGAGCACTGATAGCACTTGCACAAGAGGGGGGATCCCAGTCGGACGACGGATATATGAGATCAGGTCTGCCTCCAATTGGGCACACAGCTCTGTGATTGTGGCCCTGTCCAGTCTATAGGTGAGGATAATATACCTCTCCTCCAGTGTAGCTAAGTCCACAAGGGGTCTGTACACGGGGGTATGTCTCCCCCTCCTATTCATGCCCAGCGGTAGGTATCCAAGGGACACAAGAGTGATTAGGCTGTCACAATTGGAACAATGGAACCACAACTTCAGTATACTTGGTGCACTTATGTAATGGGACATTATTAATGGCGAGGTGTGTACCAATCTAATCTGTGACTCAGTTAATGTCGATATGACTGTTCCCCCCGAAAATGGCGACCGCCTGTCCTGTATGTAGGGACAGGTGGAAGAGAGGTAACTACGCCGACGTTGGGCGTCATAGAGGAAAGCAATCTTGCACCACCGTGCAATTCCTCATTGGATAATATGGGGCTCTATGGAGTACAGTGGCCAATGGGGATCTGCGGTGACATTGTACACCGCAGTGGATGTGACCGCCATTTTCTATCTAATTCCTCACTTGTTTCCTGACCTTCAACAGGAGAACACCTACACTGCGTGTGCTGCTGTGACCTGTGTCTGGAACCCACCATGGCCTGTGTAACAGGGGAAAGGGCCCCTGCCCTCACTTTGGAGAAGTTGGAGCGACTGGTGGATGGGGTCCTACCCAGTACGGACTGCAGTATGGGCCTCCAGAACAGGTGAGTACACATTGGACACAATGCATGTGGGAAGGATGCATGGGGATGTGTGTGCAAGCATCGTGTCATCTGGGGTGGGGGAGAATGTCTTGTGTTGGTGTACATTGTGTGCACTGGGCGATGTGTGTGCCAAAGGTGTTGGAAACGGGTATGGTGGGTCATTTGTGTGACATGCTGGGCTGTTTGTTTAATAGTGTTCTCCTGTCTGTATTGCCTCTGCAGGTCAGCGCCCATCAAAAGAAAGGATTATGGCGTGCCATCACCAAGGATGTGCAGACCCTGGGGGTCTATGGCAGGCGGAGCACCCACTGTCGGAAATAGTGGGAGGATCTGAGACGCTGGGCATGGAAGACCACGGAGGCCCAGCTGGGGTTGGCCTCCCAACGAGGAAGGGGTGCCCGTCGGAACCTGACCCCCCCGATGGCCCGCATACTGGCGGTGGCCTACCCTGAGCTGGATGGGTGCTTGAGGGAATCACAGCAGCCACAAGGGGGTGAGTACAGTGGGTATCATTACAAATATTGGCAGGTGGGGTGGGATCCAAGTGGTGGATGTGAGTTAGTGGGTGCCCCTAAGGCCAGGCCAGACATTGCAGCGTGGGTCAACTCTAGGGTAATGGGTGTATATAAAATACAGGTAACCTAGCTTGTTAGCAGTCTATTTCATGCAGGGCATCGTGGGTCCCAGGAGGGGTGCAGCTGGTGGTGTATGGCCCTCATCTTGACTTAGCATCTAGCCATATTACTGGCAGTGCAATGCATAGTGCTTAAGCCTGTTCCCTGTGTGTGATGGTGCTGTGTAAGCCAACGGTGGTGTTGTTGCAGTTATTGACCCAGTGTTTCCTTTGTCTCTCTCCCCCCCCTTTTCTTCTGTCATCCTGTCCTTGTGTGCATTAGCATCATCTGACAGAGGAGCAGGGGCAACAGAGGGAGCTGCATCCCACAGGACCCCGGAGGCAGAGTCCTCCAACGCCGAGGGAACCAGTGGGATGGAGGGCGAGGGGAGCACCACGGCAGAGACAGGAGGTGACAACCCAGACTCAGATACCTCCTCCGATGGGAGCTCCCTGGTGGTGGCAGACACCTCTGTGACCACCTCAGCTGCAGGTACAGCCGCCACCCCCGTGCCAGCACCACCCTCCCAGTTGCCCCTCAGCGAGTTGCCCGTGTCTGCTCACCCAAGAGGGTAGGCATCTCCATCACCCCAGGCACTTCAGGCCCTGCCCAGGTCTGCTCTGCTGCCCTGAGTGAGGAGGCTATTGACCTCCTGAGATCCATCTCTGTTGGGCAATCAACCGTTGTGAATGCCATCCGAAGGCTGGCATCCCAGATGCCGCAATGCAATGTATTACTGGAGGGCATTCACAGTGGATTGGTAGCCCAACAGAGATCGATTCAGGCTCTGGCCTCCTATCTGATGGCAGCCATTTCCCTGTTTCTACCGCCCCCCTCCAACTACCACTTCCCAGTCCCTTTCTCCTCAACCCCAACCTATCACAGGCACACATACTGATGAGCATGCACACAAGACAACACCCAAGAGTGGCACAGGCAAACACAGGCACCACACTTCATCCCACAAGGACTCATGAAAACACCAGACAGTTGCAGACATGACAACATCCACTGCCTCCACTGTCTCCCCCTCCTACTCCTCCACCACCCTCCCACCACCCTCCCAGTCATGTCCACACACACACCTGCATGCACTGCACCAACATCCACCACCAGCATCACCACACCAAGCAGCACACATACCTCACTAGCAGACACCTCCACAACATCCATGCACACGTCACCTGTGTCCTCTCCCACCCTGTCTGCCCCCCTCCTAAAGGACACAAACTCAAGCACACACACACCCAACAGCCATCCACATCACATCAGCATACTGCCCATGCACTTCCCCTAAATCCAGCAGATATACACCTCCTACAACCACTCCCTCAACCTCCACTCCCATCACTCCTCCCTCCTCCCGTCCCACGGTCCCTAACAAGCTTTTCCTTGCCCAACTTGGCCTCTTCCCTCCCCCTTTCTGCCCGTAAGAGCAGGGTCCCAATGACCCAGCCCAACATCTCAGGGCTGGGAAGGTTACCACGACTCCAGGCAAGAAGGGGAGGGAGCCTGCACCTCCAAGCAAGAAGGGGAAGGAGCCTGCACCTCCAGGCAAAAAGGGTAGGAGCCTGTACCTCCAGGCAAGAAGGGGAAGGAGCCTGCAACTCCTGCTTTGAAGGGGAAGGAGCCTACACCTCCAGGCAAGAAGAGGAAGGAGCCTGCATCTCCAGCCAAGAAGGGGAAGAAGCCATCAACCCCTGCCAGGAAGGGTAAGGAATCCACGCCCCATGCCATGGAGGGGACGAAGACCTCTACTCCAGTGGAGGCTGTCAGGGTGACATCTCCACCACCACTAGTGATCACAGGGCCCCCACCACCAGCTGAGGAAGTGCAGCCATCACCACCTGCAGAGGCTGCCCGGGAGGCACCTCCATCTGCCGCCATACTGCAGCCATCACACCTGCAGAGGCGGCCCAGGAGGCACCTCCATCTGCCACCACACTGCAGCCATCACACCTGCAGAGGCTGCCCAGGAGATACCTCCATTTGCCACCACACTGCAGCCATTACCACCTGCAGAGGCTGCCCAGGAGGCACCTCCATCTGCCACCAATGTGTAGCCATCACCACCAGCAGACGCCATGTAGGCCACCCTCCAGGGGCTGCTGTACGAGGGGCCACCTCCACAACCAGTGAAACAAGTCACCCACTCCAGAGACTGTGGCCTTGCACTCCTCAGGACAGAGCAATGGGCATGTTGCCCCCTCTAGAACCATTGGAAAAGTCACCCACTCCAGAGACTGTAGCATTTTTTTACTCCCCAGGACACAGCAATGGGCATGTTGTACCCTCCAGAACCGGTGGGCAGGTCTCCCACTCCAGAGACTGTGGCCTTGCACTCCCCAGGACAGAGCAATGGGCAGGTTGGCCCCTCCAGAACCAGTAGGAAAGTCACCCACTCAAGAGACTGTGGCCTTGCACTCCCCAGGACAGGGAAATGGGCATGGAGCCCCCTCCAGAACCAGTGGGCTTGTTCCCGACTCTGGCTGAGGTGCCCCCCTTCCCCCTGAGGTGCCTACCCACTTGCAAACTGATGTCCCTGAAGAGTTCTATCCGGATGAAGTCAGGATTCGAGTTAGGCTTTGGACTGTGCCCTGTGGCCATGTGGGCCCTTTGAACATTGGACTGGGCAGTGTCCCTTTTCTGTACATGTGTACATATCCGTTTCAAGGACAATTCGATTATTTATTAGCTGTTGATATTAATACATTCACCTTTGTGCATTCCTGTTGTCCTCGTATTATTCTGCCGTGTATCTGGTGCAAATTGTTTTTCGTGTGCAGCTGGAGGTGTGTATGGTGTTTGTGTGGCGGGTGTGTGTTGTGTGTGTGTGTGTCACTCTCGTTTTCCTCCCTCCCTCCCTTGTGTGCTAGGTGGCTGTACTCACCGTCGTCATCTTCATTGGCGTTGGTGTTCCAGGTGGAGCATAACATAGAAGATCAACAGGAAAACTTGTAGTTCAGGTTCCATGGCGGCGTTGTTCTTCCCTGTGTTTCCGATGGTGAGTCTTTTCTCTTCAGTCATGTGTTTCCGTCCGGCTTTTGATGGCATTGGTACTGCCCCAGAAAAGGTGGCGGTTTCCTGTGTCACAATATGGCGGATGGTACTTTGTCTCCCGTCTGGCTGTTGGTGGCTACCGCCGTGGTGAGTGTTGTTTCCACCCTGGCGGTTGGTGTGGTGCAATGGCTGTCTATGGGAGCTATCACTGCCATGGTCATAATTTGGCAGTAGTTACCGCCAGCTTGTTTGTGGTATTACCGCCATTTTATCACTCACCGCCAGGGTCATAATGAGGTCCATACTCTTTTCCAAAACACATCACCTTCCTCTTTACCATTCAACTTCCACTCATCAACAGTACTTTACATACAAATCCTTCTCAGAAAACCACTACATCAATATCTCCTCTCACTACCCCACAAAATACAACACACACACACACCAGCACATCAAAATCTCTCTACATACAATTTCATAAAACATTCTGTCAGAAATTGGAAACATACACTCACTTCCACCCTCCTGACTACACAGATAACACACATTCTAAACCATCTTTACTCCCACATTTTCTCTCTTCACAAACACCTACATAAAATACACCAACAAAACAACCCTCATTCACCCACCTTTCATCCATTGCACAATATAGAGCCTTAAAACATGACTCACATGCTCCACCTCTAACCCATCCACTTTCTTTCCTAAACAGATGGAAACAAATTATACAACATGCCACTCCTCACAACTTCACCTGTCCATGTCTATTACACAACAAGGCTACTTTACAAAAACAACACAGCTCACCAACTCACTCTCAACCACCACCCACAGGCCCATCAAATGCCTTTTAAGCCTAATAGAAAAAGAACACTATGCCTATCCTTATACAGCTAATGTTAGCACAAATGACACACCATCTACAACTTCAACAAATACTGCTTGCTCTTCTACAAAACAAAACCACACCACCACCAAAATACAATCTCTAAACTGCCTACTAATAAATACTCAATGACTCTCTAAAAACAAGCACCACACCTACAACATACTCACTGACACACATCTTAACTTACTCTTCATAACTGAACCAAGGCTAGGAGATGACATGGCACTAGTATTGCGAGAAGCCATTCCTCCAGACTATCAAATGATCATACAAAATTGCAAAGGCAAAAGAGCAGGAGGGCCAGCTGTTATATTCAAGCAAACAATATAACGCACCAAGGCCTTCTATACAAGGTTGTGAGGCCCTCATCACCAGGTGCAACCCTACACCAACTTCCTCCTGTAATTCCTTCTCCTTTACAGACTACCACCAAGCAATGCAACATTCCCAGACACATTTCTAGACACATTTTTAAACCTTATAACACTACACTCCAACCTATGCATTATTGGTGGCCTAAACATTTGGTTTGTCAAACCCAATATACCCTATCCAAGAACTATAATCATTTGCCTAGACTAACTGAACCTACATCAGATCATTCACAAATCCACACATTCGCTGGACATATCTTAGATGTCTTATTTGCCTTTTTTATATATATTTTTCTATCCCTAACCAGATATTATTTATGTCTGCTTAGCAAATATATATATTACTTATGCTAAAATATATTCACACACACTATACACTATATATTATTCTATGTTTAGCCAGTGTGAGGTTACTGCATAGTTTGTACTTATGTATTTATTGCTTTACTCCTTCTGTAGAAGAGAAAAGAACAAAAAAATCTTTGCCTCTCTCTAATGCACTATTTTATGTCTCGGTCCCGACCTCTCTCAATATTTTCTCTACCTCCACTCTCTGACTCACCACAAACCTCATTCTACTACTATAATCTCTAAAATAATCTTTTCTTGGCTCTTCCCTCCTCTATCCCTCCTTGGATCACCCCAAACCTCATTTTACTACTATAATCTCTCAAACAACCCTTTCTAAATTCTTCCCTCACATAACCCTCCTGAATCTCTCCTTCTATTCATCCCCAAACCTCATCTTACTACTATGATCTCCTAAATAACACTTTCTATACTTTTCCCTCTTCTAACCCCCCATTATCTTATTCAATCCAATTTACGGACACCAATGTCCACCATTCAAATTAACTAATATTTCCCCTATACAAATCTACCATTGATCCTTTTTGGGTTTGGCAAAGCGTCCTACTGGCCAAAAAGCACTTCCGCACCTCATCAGGGGTGGTAAAAGCTATAGATATACAATTACAATTTGCAGTTGGGATGTTTCTGGATTAAGAAAACTCCATAAAAATAGCTAAAAAAGATGCTGTTTTTCCAAAAAATCATTAACATCCTCTCCAATTTCAGAAACTTCACACCCATGTCCAAAAGGAAGTCTAACAAGGTTGAAATGAATCACAACACATTGTCATTTTCATCCTCTACTTTTCTTGAAGAAGAAGAAGAAGATTTTGATCTCAGTGAAAGTCTAGAACTTGTAGCATCATCAAGTACAGACATGACAATCACCACTGCAAAAGTTGCCAGCCGTGTGGAGATTGGCTTCATCAAAAAAGTTATGTATTGGAAATATTGTAATGAAAAATATAATTGCAATTTTCACAGTGTATGTGGACAATGCAGCCTCTTTCAAGGAACATGCAAAAGTATTTCTCAGCTAAACACAAAAGGTTATGTCTGAAAGCATAATTAAAGGGAAAAAGCCCCAATAAAAAGTAAAGTGCCAGTAAGAAGTCACTGTTCACAGTTCACCTAGATCTAGGCACGATTTCAGGCTGACTGCTATAAAGAGCAGGTCAGATACAGCAAGTGTGTCATCATGGTCAACGGTTTTACCACCTGATTCTCCCTCTCTGAAATTGAAGGGTCAATCCTTCGGTTGCGAGGTTGCAGGCTGTTGCTGACAAGGTCCTCTCAAAGCCAAATAGCTGTTAAATGATGGCAGGAAAAGCTCAGAGTGAGAGAAATTCAAATTCATAGCTGTGGATGCCCTTTCAGCGGGCATATACTTTTTGTGCCATTGCCCAGTCAAGATTTCTAACTTTAGACTATGGGCCTCATTACGATTCTGGCGTTTGGAACACCCGACTCATGGTGAGGAGATCGCCACTGTGCTGGCAGTCTCCCCACTATGCCCATTACGAGTTTTCCACTTGGCTGACCAGTGGAAACAAAGGTTCCTGCCAGTCAGTAATTTTAAATCTACATAGAACAATGAGTAGTGAAATTTCTTGTTTACACATGATATTCACAAATGTACCTAATCTAATAGGTCCCATCTCACATGTACTGTTGAATCTGGGTTCAATTTACACACAATGATACAAATTGACAATCTTCAATACCCATTTATAGCACTTTCCTGCACACAGTTTGACAACATGCCAATGATCACACAGTGAAGTACATCTTTATGTGAATAACTAACATTCCACAGACTACTGAAGTTAGGGACATGTCAGTCATTGTCTATCCAAATAGGCAAACATATTAGTTCAATGTATCGTCAGATAAAGCCTTATCACATATTTATACCATACATCCCAAATGACCATACCCAATGTTACAGTCAGAGGTCAGTACATATGTCCCCAGTCATGGAACCTTCCACTTACCATGGTCAGGTATCTGTAGGTATGATACTCACCTATGTCAGTCCTGACACACATGCACATTGGCCTGAAATGAGGAAACACAGTGACAACGACATACAAGTAAGATAGTACCATCGTCAAACCAATGAGAAGGTTGAGGTTATGGATTGCACAGGATGATGTGTCATAGACATGACTACACACATGACACCACTGGACCCAAATAACAATGCACACAGGTCTATTATGTGGAACAGAACACTGCCATCCCACTGTCCTGACTGTCTAGATCTGGAACTCAGACACCACCAATATCATGCCATGTAGTACCTGGATCAATCCATGTCCACTTCACATGTCAGACCTGATAATTCCACCTGCCAGTAGCACAATTCAGAAATGACCACATGAGGATGACATTGTGAAGAAATCTGCAAATTAAATCTGTACAACAAAAGGTATAGTCATGTAATGGAAATAAAGACCCAATAGACATGTCCTAAATACAATGTTAACGCAGATTGTGCATTGTGACAAACATCAACAAAGGAGATCATTACGATACTCCATGTACTATATTACTATATTACATGCACACCTGTACTGCTGAGCAACTAATAACCTGTCTGATGGTCACACAAAGACTGTTCTCAAACATCTCTAAGCTCCCAACACATACCAACAGTCAGTTGAAGTACTGATTGATGAGATCTGCATGGATCTTTCTACCTTCAACCTTATCACTGTCATCATCACTTGGCATTTCTGCATCCTCAACCGGTGGAACTGCTGGCTCCCCCTCATCTGAGATGTATGCGATCTGACATCTCAGGGTGAGGTTGTGGAGCATGCAGCAGGCCACAATGATTTGACACACTTTGGTGGGTGTGTAGAGGAGGGCTCCACCAGACTTATCGTTGCTACGGAAACTTGCCTTCAGGAGTCCAAAAGTCTATTCCACGACAGGCCTTGTCCTTCTGTGGGCTAAATTGAAGCAGACTTGCTCTGGCGTGGTTGAGTTCCTCACTGGTGTCAATGACCAGAGATGGGTTAGGTAGCCAGAATCCCCTGTAAGGAATTGTTACATGTGTGCAAACATAAATCTTGGACATTCTAACATTTGTCAACAGACATATGATACTGACACACATGACCTATATGACTTACCTACCAGCTAGGACCTCTGTGTGTATTGTCGTGTCATCAGCAGTGGGATATTGAGTTCCACATGATGAAGGCATCATGGACTGAACCTGGGTACCTTGCACATACTTGTGAAATGTAGATGTCTGCCAAACAGAGTATTTGAACATTTATGGAGTGGAATTTGTTCCTGTTATGATACACCTGTTTATTGCCATGTGGGGGATTCAAGGCTACATGGGTGCCATCAGTGGCTCCCACTACATGTGGGATGTGCGCCAAAGCATAGAAATCAGCCTTCACACGGGCCAAATCGTGACGTTGTGGAAATCTGATGTAGCTGTCCAGGTTGAATCCCCCTTAGTCCTCTGCTATATCTATAATGCATTTCCTACCTTCTGCCCCGAGTTGTAAACGTTTTCACGCTACCATAAGGCATCTTGTTATGGCAAAATCCATGAAAAAATCAAAGTGTTCATCCATCCCTCTTTTTCACGGGTGTGATTGCGGCCACCTGTGGGACCAGCCCAGATCTTGTTCTAACTCCCAACCAATATTGCAGCTGTTGTGATGGAATCCACACTGTACCGGTAAGTTTATCTTCTTTATTTCAATAGTTTTCTTCAATGACATTTCCTAAATTACTCATTTCACTCGGAGATGTCTTGTGATTACTATTCATGGGTTCTTGAGAATCTGAACATTCCTGCGAATCCAAACCATCTTACAAAACATTCTGCTCAACATTTTTATCCATCAACGTATTACTGATAGCACCTGTGTCAACCTGCTTTTTGTCCACTAACATGTCTTCCATATTATCACAAAATACAGTAGTCGGGGTTGAACATTTTGCTACCCTTTTAAGATTCCAAACTTCTCCATCTGTTAGATGAACTGCATTGTTTAATACCGCTAGGGGCGGGGCCAAGATGGCGGTGAGTGCGGTCGCACATGGCCTAAAATTATCCTGTAATCCCTCTGTCCCCAGGCGATAAAAACCATCAGACCTGCATGCCTGGTACGCAACAATCTCCCAAGACCCCGAAAATTAGACCCGACCGACGCCGCAGCTCATACGGGGCCCGGGCGGAGACAGGGACGGGGACCCAGCGCGGAGCCGAGCGGACCGGCGGTCGTGGCTGCCGATCCCTGCGAGCAGGTACGGACGGACACCCCCGCGGTGGGCGGTGACAGCGGAGTGCTGCGGGGGCACCCCCATAGGTGCGGACCCTCGTGGAGGCGCGTGCTAAAGGCGCCCAACCTGACGGGTGGTTCGAGACTCCGATCGGCAGAAAACAGGGCCCGATTGCCGGACAGACGAGGACCGGCGTGACTTATTGCTCAGAACTGCTGCCCAATAACACTGAACACCTGCGTGACGAAGAAGGATCCGGCGGTGCGGGACGGGGGCCTCGGTCCCCGCTGGGGTGCGCGGCTGGGCCGTCGGGCCTGAGATGAGGTACGGGGCCCTGCAAAGCGAGAAGCGCTAACTATTTCTTGCACGAAAAATACACCGGAGATCAGAGGGGAACTCAAACTACGCTGTGCCCTTTTAACAGAGTGACTTGGGGGAGCCCCTGGGCCCAGAAATCAAGCAATTCGTGTTCTACTCACTCTGTGAGTTAACCACCACACCCACCAACGAAATAAGGCTCAATGACACTTCTTCTTTTGTGTAATGCTTGGGAGCAATGCTGACTCTTTCTTAACATGGAACGCATAGACGCCAACGCTACAATGCGCAATCATCAACTGCAAATATCCGGCGCATGACTCTTGCCGAACACATCATACCCCCACGTGACTGCCACCTGGCACACAACACTGCCCCGGGGATTGCCCGCGGGGCACCACTCTCCAGCGCTCGCCGGGCTGGCTCTACGGTCACCCCACATCCTGGAACCAGGGTTCATATGGGTGCTCCCTCTGTGCGCTCTTCATGCTAGATGTTATAAAAGTCGGCATGCAGATGTAACAACGCAGCGAGGAAAAAAAACAAAAAACGGCCTAGTTGTGATATATAAAGACCTTCCCCCGAAACCTTGAAATCAAAGCACAACACAAATACTGGAACTGTATAAACTGTCCACCTAAATCACTGCGTAACACGAGGAGCGTTCAGGGGATGCACCACGATGGTGAAACCGAAATAGCCAAGGGGCTGCATGGAGGCCAGACTCGAAGACACGCTACTGATAGAGGGCTCAGATTCACGCTCCGCTGCGAATTCTGTCTAAAGATGCGTACCGCTTGCAGGGCGACCACAGAATGTTTCAATGACATATAATATTGTAACCTGGAATGGAAGGGGCCTGGCCAATCCTATTAAAAGACGCAGAGTACACGCCTACCTCAGACGCCACAAAGCGCAGATAGCTATACTACAGGAGACCCATGCCACTACACAAGAACTAGGGGAAATTAATAAGAGCTGGCTGGGCACTGTCTATGGCACTAAAGTCTCAACATATGCAAAGGGAGTACTAATTTGGATCACTTCAGGGGGTCCCTTACGCGGTCCAAAACACATATATAGACACAGATGGCAGATATGTCTGCCTCATCGGAGAGCTGGATGGTAGACAATTAACTATAGCCGGTATATATACACCAAATTCGGGACAAGGGGAATTCCTGTGGGCAACATTTGCACAGATTTCACAAGATCCGTCCATACCAATTATCTGGGGTGGTGATTTTAACAGTGTAATGGACATCTCTATTGACAGATCACACCTGCCTATGGCAAGCGCCCCTAGCAGGGGGGTATCTGAGACGCTAAGGTCCTGGACAACAGAACAGAGGCTACATGATGCATGGAGAAGTCTTCATCCCATTGACAAAGAAAACTCCTTTTACTCACCGGTACACAACCTTCACACACGGATTGATTTACTTCTATGCTCGGCCACGTTAACACACTTAATACTCAGCGCCAATTATTTGGCCAAAACCCTATCGGATCATTGCCTTCTAATTGCCACACTGAGATGGGGCACTCAGCTATCACGAACACCTACTTGGCGCTAACAACCCACCCTGCTGCACGACCCGCCCTTCCGGGAACAACTAGCTGACACCATAGCGTCCTACTTCACAATCAATAACCAAACAGCCACAACACGCGCGATCGAGTGGGACGGACACAAGGTGGTAATTAGGGCATGTGTATCGGGGCTGCAGGTAGTATTCGACACACTTTACTTTCAGAGCTACATGATACTGAAGAGAAACTACGTATGGCGGAATGTGAAGCGGCCTCAAACAGCGCTGCTAGCAATGCCACGATCCAACTCAAAAAGCAATGGGGTGACATTGAAACCAGTTTACGAAAATTTGACTATGGACACTACACGGCACACCTACACGCCGAGGGTGATCGATCAAGCCGCATGTTGGCTTGGTTAGCGAAAGGGACTCAGCGGCATACTCCTATAAACGCCATTCGCCTAGATAATGGTGTGATTGTGAATACACAATCAGAAATAAATGACACATTCAAGCAGTACTATGCAAGGTTATATCAGGCAGAACCTCCCCACTCGCAACACAATTAAAAGATTTTTTCAGGATCTCCCAGGTAAATCACCTAACGACAGCACAAGCACTAGAGCTAGACAAACCCATGGTAAGTGACGAAATAAAGCAAGCATTGCAACAACTAGCCCACAATAAGGCTCCAGGGGGAGACGGACTACCGATCGAGTACTATCAGACTTTCTCATCACAAACGCTCACTCCGTATCTGACTATGTTACAGGAGGCATATGAAACAAGTCGTCTCTCAGATTCACAACACAAAGCAACAATTGTAGTCCTCCATAAAAAGGGTTGTGACCCACTAGTCGTACTCTCTTACCGACCCCTGTCACTACTAAACACGGACTGTAAAATATTGGGCAAGGTACTGTCGAACCAACTTCTCCCAATAATCTCCTCCCTGATACACCCAGATCAATCCGGATTCATACCTGGACGCAGCACTTCCATTAACATCAGGAACCTATTGCGTTTGATAGCTGAAACCCCTGACGCAGATTACTCCAGAGTGGCGGTCTCACTAGATGTCGAAAAAGCTTTCGACGCACTGGGTTGGCCATACCTGATGGCCACTCTGCAGTTAATGGGATTTGGCAAAGCGTTCACACGCTGGATATCTATCCTATACTCAGACCCCATAGCACGAGTTAAAACTGGTACCATCACCTCGGAAAAATTTGAGATTGGTAGAGGCACACGCCAGGGATGCCCCCTATCACCACTCCTGTTCGCACTAGCCACCGAACCCCTCGCGGCTAAATTGCGTAATGAAGCCACAAGATGGGGCATACCGGATGGCATGGAACACCGCATCGTCTCCTTATACGCAGACGATGCATTAATATACCTACGCAACTGCTCCGAATCCCTACCAAACCTGCTGCAACTATTGAATTATTTCGGAGACATATCCGGCTTACGCGTCAGTTGGGCTAAATCATATCTATTCCCCATGCGCCGATTACCCGACACACAGATCCATATACCCGCTGAGCACAATTTACAATGGACTTATAGCACTTTTAAATACCTAGGTGTGCACATATATCATGATGAATCTGACCTTAAGGAGGGCAACTTAGACCGGGCGATTAGATCAATAAAAGGATCGTTGCCCTTCTGGTGTGCACTACCGCTATCACCTATGGGCAGAGTGGCATTAATTAAAATGATCATACTTCCTCGGCTACTATATTTTTTCACTGTCTTACCATTATGGCTCCCCAGCACTTTTTTTGCACAGCTGAATAAGCTATTGATAGATTTGATTTGGAGCACTGGACTCAGTCGTGTGGCTTTGGCTAAGATCTGTCTACCGCTTGACAGAGGCAGGATGGGAGTACCACAGTTTGAACTTTATTACGCAGCAGCTCAGTTGCACTGGATCCTAATTTGGCTACAAGACCCCACTCATCCTCAAAGCCACACTGTGGGCATACAACTGGGTAGTTTAAACACACTGGAATGGCTTATAGGACGCGTGGCCCTCCCGCGCCACAGTAATATTCTGATAAAAGTGGCTGACCGTGTGTGGCGGCGCTACGTGAACAGGGGGTCTGGAAAACCACCATACTCGCCCAAGATCTCATTACTCGCCATGCCAGGTATACACAAACTACAAGGCGGTGCGTGCCTTATTGATTGGGCCACTAAAGGTCTCCAAATAGTGGGAGAATTATTCTCAGAGGGCCCATTTATCTCCTATGAAGCACTTGCGACTACGTATTCTCTGGGACAGGGCGGTTTCATTATGTACAGTGCACTGTAATCTTTAATACGTAACACTTGGGGGCACGGCAGCAGGGAACAACAGTCATCACCTATTCTACACGAATTGCTCTTAGACACCGGCATACAAACACGAATTTCATGGATCCACAACACACTACGGGTCAATCCAGAAGAGGTACAGTTACAAGCCAAGAATAAATGGGAAAAAGCCCTACACACACCCCTTGCAACACAAACATGGTCCAGGGCTTTCACAACCACGTGCGAGGTATCGCGCAATGCCCGTTTCAGATATACCCAACTCAACTACCTACATCAGACATACTTGACTCTACACCGCATCCACTGCATGTACCCTTAAGCCAGCCGTGAATGCCCAAGATGTGGCAACACTGAAGCTGATTTCTTACATATGACTTGGAACTGCCAACCACTTCTCCGCGTATGGCAAGACATCACACAACAAACTGCGATATGGCTGGGAATATCTCTAGCACCCACCCCTGAGTCCTGCCTATTGGGCATCCGGCATAGACGTAGCAAAGATAAACAAAAACATAGATGTGCAGATCTTGCATTTGTTATCCTCAAACGACTCATCACCACGCAGTGGAAATCACCTAGCGCCCCAGACTCCCGCCACTGCATAACTGACTTACAGCGATGGGCCAATGCAGAAATACAGGTACTGCATACATTGCGCGACATAGGGGTGGTAATCAAGGGCGCTGACATATGGGATTCCTTTGCAGATCAACTACAGGAAAAAGACGATACACAACCTCCCTAGACTGCTGGAATGATAATCGCCCAAGACATTACAACCGACACATATCGTACGCACAACCACTCAGCTATGAATCTTAACTTGAACGTAGACAATAAGTATACAAACACAAGCCCAAGATGAATCGCTGCGAAGCAACACCCACGGTGGTACATTCCTCCCATGACAAACACACCCTGCTTGAAATTAATAACTCATATCCTGCTCGCCTCTTATGCGTGCCCCTTCCTCGGTTGCCTTGCCCCCTCCACCGGACCACCAAACATTAGACCCGCGATCATTCACTAAGCAAACTATAAACTTCACACCCCCTACTATCTACTCTCATTTCCTATTCTGCTCCTATCTCTTTTAAGTATCTCAGTTGTATTGCTTAAATTGATGCGTTTTTGTTTATGTCATAAATACAATAAACAGATTTAAAAAAAAAAAAATAATATCTCTACAACTCCCAAAGGATTATAGAATTTACTCACATCTTTCGGAACCTTGCCCATTGACCAACTAGAATATTAATTTTTTTAGTACCATATTTTTAATCAAACCATTCCTTTCTTTTTGCATGTACAGATTTCATTCTATCCTGTACTACGTCCTTAGACCACTGTAATAAACTAGATGCAAATAACCAACCAGGTGTGTATTTAATTCTATGATTTATTCCACAATTCAAAACAAATGGTGAATATCCGGTGGCCTCATTGATAGACACCTTGTATGCCCATTTTTTCCACCTGAATTTCCCAATCATTCTGTTTATTAGCATACTGAATAGTGTTTTTTATAACTCTATTGAAACGTTCCACCATACCATTGCTGTTATGATTATAAAGTAAAGTAGTCCTGTGCTTAATCCCCAACCTGTTGAAGTACTCCTTGGTTTTGATAGATGTGAATTGCACTCCATTATCACTTAGTACATAACTTGGAATGCCTTCACTTAAACATGATTGATCTAAAAATTGTAACACCTCGTCTGTGTCAACCTTTTCTACAACTTTCACTATTGGCCACCTAGAAAATAGATCAATAAGTACCAAAATATATTTATGCTCAAACCCAACAGGTCCCATTATATCAATGGCAACAGATGTCATCCTCACACACCTCTAATTGCTTGAGCATTCTGGATAAAAAAATCTGAAAAAACTTTTTTTTTCCATTAACATGCTCAATATTATACAGGTAGTCTTGTAGCTTGATTGATAGTCGAGCAACTCTCACAGAAGTATTAATGGTTCCTTCAGTGGTGATAACTCTCACAAAGGGTTTATGATCACACCGTAATATGAAGCACTTTCCCCATAGAAAAGCTCTGAAGTGACTAGCTGCCCATGCACAAGCTTTCCTTCTCAATAACAGAGTATTTCTCTTCAGTGGGTGATAACGACCTAGAAGCATAAGCTACAATTCTTTCTGTTCCTTTGTCTTTTCTTTGGGATAAGACTGCCCATATACTGTGGTCACTAGGATCAAAACATTTAAGTGATGCTATATTAATTATACATTCTTTAACATTACACAAGTCTGCATCACACCCATGTGTTCATTCAAATTTACTCCTATTTTTTAATAATTGTCTAATGTTGTAAGTTCTAGTGGCAAAATTGGGAATGTATTTGGAACAAAATTCAGCTAACTCTAAGAATGACTTCACGTCTTCTTTACTATTCGGAGATGGTGCATTTTTAATGGCATCAACCAGTGTTGATTTTGGTTTTATACCCTTTCCATCTATAATATGGCCCAAGTAAGTAACGTTATTGTTGGCAAATGAACATTTAGAATATTCAGCAGTGAAACCATTAATTTCAAGTATTTTCATAGCTTCAATCATGTTGTATTTTGTTTTTTGCAAATATTAAAATGTCATCCTGGAATGCTTTAGTGTTTGTCGTTTTCCCAATAAGTGGTGCATTAACCGTTGAAAAACAGATGTCGCTGATGCCAAACCAAATGACATTCTCTTATATTGACAACAATCTTGGTGTGTAAAAGTTGTATACCGTTTACTATTTTCTGCCAGGGTAATTTGGTGGTACGCTGCTGATGGATCTAATGTGGAAAACCATTTGGCACCTTTCAGTAGAGAGAGCATTTCATTCATTTTAGTTAGAGGAAATTGATCTACAATTATGTTGTTGTTGAGATGCCTTAAACAACACATAATCTTAATTTTCCATTCCTGCATTTCACTACAACAAGAGGAGAAACCCATTCAGATGCCTCTATAGGTTGGATTCTATTAGAATTTATGAATTTCTCTAGCTCTCTTGTAACATCGTCCCTTAAATCTATGGGAATATTCCTAACTTTAAGGATTTCTGGTGTAGCTCCTTCCTTAAGCCTTATATTATGTTCAAAACCTTTTAGCTTGCCAATATTTTTCTGAAATACTGCTGAAAATTTTACCAGAAGACCTTTGCCTGTTTTTGTACCTTCATCCATAATTGATACTTGTTCTTTTCCATGGGGTCTAATATAATACGCAAGTCCATCCCAGAAAAGATGGTCCTTTCTTTAAGACATATCATTTTCCCACAGAACAATGATTCTTGAATTCAAACTCAAACCAACGGTAACCAATAATATACATTTTTTCTCCCCCATAATCTTCGGGATTTATGTCCCAGGGGAGTAATTTTTCTCCCACTTTGTTAACAAAATAATTTTTCCACACATCCTCATTTACAATGGTGTAAGGTGACCCTGAATCAGCAAATACTCTGATGCTGACTCCTCCAATCTTCATACGACATTCTGGTTTGTTGCCCATAACTAAACAACCCTCTTTAATGTTCAAAACTAGTTTCGTCATAGAATCAGAGCTAATCCTGGTATCACTACCAGTATCAATGTTGTTTTGTACATATTTTACTAATTTTTTTTTTTTTTACAAACTTTGGTATAATGACCAATAATACCACAAGAATTACAACTAACTTTCTTTGCGGGACTAGATTTTACAAAAGCCAAATGGTCTGTATTACCATATCTGCAACATTTAAGTGGTTCTTTCCTATTCTTTGAGTAAGTAAACTTTTTTCCTTCAGGGTTGTGTCTAATTTAAAAAATTTGTTTAGGAATATCTTTCATTTTTGCTACTAGTCCATCTTGTTTCGTTTTGGTCCTTAAAAGACTTGCACACCTACTGGATGTTTCAGCTTTGCACACTAGAGCTAATTTATCTTCCAAACATGCATCACCATTCATCCATAACCTGTCCTGGATAGCTGGATTTGCAGCATGCATGACAACTTTATCTTGTACAAGATCTTCCAACAACCCACCAAATGCGCAATCAGTGGCAAATCTTTTTAACTCGCTAACATATTTGTCAACATTATCCATTTTCAATTGTTTCCTTTAGAAGAACTTGTAAAGAGTGATGCCCATACAGACTTTCGGAGCAAAATATTTGTCAAGATCAATCTTTGCTCTAATGAAGGCATCATCATTGCCACCCCCTGTAATAGTTTTGCTCATTTGGTTAAAAGTTTTAAGTTCTTGTGGACCCAAGGGATGGAAAAGAATACGCTTTTTATGTTCTGAAGTCATTTTACCATCAGAGTCAACAGTTTCTATGTAGTTTAGAAAATACTCTTTCCATTCTGGCCATTTCAAAGTTGGTTCTGAACCAGCTGGTCAAAATGCTTGCAGAGGGCTCAAACTGAATGTTTGTAGACTCATATTAAATGTAAATATTAAAATACTTCAAAGTACCATAAACAACTTATGAACTCTGCAAGCTGTGAAAATTATACAGTACTATACTTGAAGTGATGAGCAAATCACCAAATGATTTGCTTTACTTAGGAGAAACCACAAATGAATCACAAAAGTAATATGAAAATGTGCACTTCCAAGTGGTGTGCGAATCCCCGAAAATGTATAATTATCGGGGTTCACACAGTGCCGGATCACGTAGAATGCGCTTCAATGTAACTTGCTTTCGACTTCACACAAGTGTGCGAATCACCGTTCCTGAATGTTACTCCTCTCAAGGTAGCGTTACGTGGTTCATGTAAGGTACATGGTGCACGTACACTTTGGAAGAATCACGTCAAGCATAACACGCGAGACAGTAATAAACAGAACCAGTGCACGCGCAGTGTTTCTGTTTGAATCCAATGTGTGACCCAAATCTCCAAAGCTAGATCCAACTCACTGCACAAGTGTAGGTTCATCCGATCTTCTTTCGTCATCCCAGAATGAAACAGAAGAACAAAACATTTCGAAGGTGCACACTCAAAACTCTGTTTGCTCCCGGTCCGCAAGTTCCCAGTCATCACCAAAATTATGTTGTGATGGAATCCACACTGTACCGATAAGTTTATCCTCTTTATTTCAATTAGTTAAGTGCATTACAGAGCAAACAGGTACACTTGAATTATATATCCCCTTGTAGTCCATTAGCCAGCCAGCCATCTGTCCTCTGCCAATCTTCTCTCCTCCAATTCTCCCCATTCCGCACTCTCACATTCTACTCATGCTCTCCGCCTGCTCATTCCATATTCTCTAGTGACGTTACCCTAACAACATAACAACAATCCTATTGAAAAGACAAGAAAGGTCTAAATCTTTACAATCTCGTATAACCCTTCCCTTAGTATATACATTTTACAGCATGATATATCCTCTTAATATCCATATGCAAACTGTACTGTACTGTACCATAAAAAGGTTTGTGTAAGATGGAGCAAATATGGAGCTCATCGCTGTCCCCTGCCTTTGAAGAAACCGTGTCCTATCATGGAGTAAAGAACTCTTAGTTAGAATAATCTTATCCATTTGAAGTAGCATAAGCGTGTGCTCCAAGTGACTAATATTTCATTTAAATAAATGAAACTTAAGTGCCTCTAGTCCACATTCCAACTGTATACACGTTTACAGACTCTCAACATCCATTGTGACAAATAACAAGTCAGTATTATCCCATTGGAAATCCTCAAATTTGTTAAGCAAGTCTTTACTATCCCTAAAATAGGATGGTAGATTCTTAACTAATGGCTGAAGAAAACCATCCACATATTCTGCCATATGTTCAGTGGGTGAAACATTGCTAGATATTATCAGTCTCCCAGGAGGAAAAACACCAGATTTGTAAATTTGTGGAAGTACAGATATGCAGGGTGATCTGGGATGACAAACCTTTTAATATTTGCGTTTGTCATCTGTTAATAGGCATGATTCATGCCAATCAGTGAGCCTACCATTGTTTTTCTGTTGAATATCATTCATGGGGTTATCCTTTAATCGTTCATAGCAAGTCTTATTTTGTAATTGCCTGTCAATTTCTTTCAGGTAGTATACCTTATCCATTCTGACAATGTTCCCACCCTTATCAGCCTCCCATATAGCTAAATTATTGTCACTCTTCAATGTATTAAGAATCTCACTCTCCTTTTTTGTCAAATTGAAATCATATGCACTTTTACCTTTTTTTCGATGTAGATCTTCCATTTTATATAGACCCACAGTCACCCTAAGATAGAACTCATCTATAACAGTGTCATGTGCTTTGGGTGCCATGAATTTGGAGGAAAGTTTAAACCACTATCAACATTCGTGTCTTCTTGTATGTCAAGACTACTTGCTAACTGTACTAAGCCCCCATGTCCTCTGTCTCATCTAAAGTTGCAATTGTATGTATAACATTAATATCTGCAATCAAAAACATAGACGAACATAAAGTGCATGCACTTTGTTGAGATCTGATGGGATGCTCTTTGAAATATTTCGTTATTTTCAATTTCTACATCTACAAAGTTACATCTTTTAGTTGGTCAGAAATGTAATCCTTTGCTAAGCAGAGTTGTTTCTTCCATCGTTAGCATTCTTGATGGAGTACTTACTTACACAATACTTCATTTTCTTAACACATTCTCATTGATCATATTGGATATGTCATGATTCATCCTCTTTACATCTTGCTGATTCTCCACTGTTTATCTCTTCAACTCCATGTTCTTAGTTTGTAATCTTGTTTGAACCCCTATCTTAAATTAACTTTTCATACCATATAAGGACCTTAAAATGGCAGCTGTCTGACCTACTGTACTGGACATTGGGAAATGACCTATGTCCGCCGGCGGAAGTCGCCATGGAGGTAGGTGGATAATAACGCAGTAGACATTGCCATTGCAACACAGAGCTCCCTTTGGCGGTCTTCGGGCAAAGGCGGTGTCCGCCGGCGGTGACGGTCTTTAAGGTGGTGGATTTGACCACCATCTGAAACTTCATCTCTCACTTGACTCCTGACACTGCTGCCAGCGAGACCTTCATGATCTGAGCTGCTGTGTACTGTCTCTGGGAGCCATCATGCCACGTCCTACAGGTGATAGGGCTCCTGCCTTCTCACCCGAGGATCTGGAGAAGCTGGTGGAAGAGGTCCTACCCCTGTATGTACAGCTGTATGGTGCACCAGAGGAGGAGGTAAGTGCACCATGTACATACATGTTACATTAGCTCAACTATTCTTTGTTATACTAAGCAAAGGATGATTGGCAATGTTTCTGATAGTGTCCTTAAAGTCCGTAAGGTGCCAAAGTTCTGGTAGAATGTGTGAGTTCATGGGCATGTACTTAGGTTTGGTGACAGGTTTTGAGTCCTGACACATTGTGGAGAGTGTTTCATGTATGTTCCCTGACCCACCTTGTGACTGTTGCACATAGTTGGTGGAGTTGGTATAGCAGACTACACTGGAAAAATCATTTATTCATGTGTGTTTGCTGTCTGGTCATAGGTGATAACATGATCGCTGGTGTTGGAGATGCATGTTGTCTGCCTGTTTCCACCTCACATATGCCATCACTGTATATGCTCATCTGTCAGTGAAAGGGATGTTCAAGACAGTCTGTGTCTGGCTTGTTGTACTAACGTGGTAGTATCTCTGCCTGTTATAGTGTGGCACATGTGGACATGACATTTTTTGTCTACATCATCCATGCAGGTCAAGACCCATCAGAAAAAGGGGATTTGGTGTGGCATCGCCAAGAAAGTGCAGACCCTGGCGGTCCACAGCCAGCGGAGCGTCCACTGTTGAAAGAGGTGGGAAGAAGTGAGATGCTGGGCCCAGAAGACTGCAGAGGCCCAGCTGGGGATGTCATCTCAACAAGGGTGGGGTGCCTATTGGACCCTGACCCCTCTAATGGCCCTCATTTTGGCGGTGGCCTACCCTGAGTTTAATGGGTGTTTGAGGGCAGCACAGCAGCAACAAGGGGGTAAGTAGAGCCCTAACTCACTTTTTCCCTTTACCAAGTGATTGAGTGATGTAACAGATTGTTAGCTCTGACAATGTGGTAAGTGCAAAGTGTCACAGATCTCCTGTAAAAACATTGATGTACAGTAGCAATCTATAGCACACAGCTGTGCACATAAAAATGTATTTTGAGACATGTTGCTCAACTATGTTGTCCCATCAGTAAAGTAGCACTTAATGGTGCACATATGACTATGTCATATGTATACCACTATACAGCTTATTTTACCCTGGTGATTGAAAAAACACACCAAATGGTCAATCCTCCCAATGTCATGATGGTAAGGCATGTAGGTCCTTGATCTCTGTCCTCTGCAATGTGTCAAGATTCCTGTATATGTGCAACACAGAACCAGGCATATTCAAGTCAACAATAGTTTACATGCAGTTTCAAGTGACAGCATTATCTGAGGCTGTGATGTCCATCCTGCATGCCACATGACATGCAAGGTTAATATCTCCGCACCTCTTGCAAAGTAATCCCCCTTGGTAAGAGATGTACATAGACATTTGTGGTGTTTCATCAGGGTTAACAATATGCATGTTGCATACCATTAGGTTGTTACCACATTTCTATTGGGACACATATACTTGTGTCAGAGGGAGGAATGGTACTACCATGCCGATATTCTGTTATTGGAAAGTGGCCACACAGCATTGTCCTTGGGCATAGTGTTGTAGGCAATGGTAGCCCATTCACAGTAATATTCATGACAGATATTTGTCAACATCATGTGTCAATTGAAAGGTTCAGTTACAAATCAACATTGGAAATAGTTATATCTACCTGCAGTTGCTATTAAGGATATGTCAACAAAGTACTGGATGTTTGTGGAAATAATGTTGGCAAGGACACCTTTGTGGTGCAGGTGTGGTAGTTCATATACACATGTGAGTAGTATTGCAAGTGTAACCAGGCTTTTGGCTTGCATCATGGTTGGTGTAGCTGTCATGTTAACATCACAAGTGTTTTGGGTCTGAGAATCCTCCATAGAGAGATTTAGGCCTTGCTATGTCTAATGTGTGGGCAATTATGTTGTAACTCAGTCAGTGGCATATTGATGGACTAATTGCATGATTAGGAAGGTTTGATAGTCACCTTCCTGCACAGTACAGTAGTCCATTTGTAAGGTACACATTATTGATACGTTGTGGTTGTTGTGCTGTGTTGCTAGGTTGTATGATTGTGTAATTGCGTGTGTTCCATCACAGATGGTTGTACATTGTGGTGTATGTGTGTCGAGTTCTTGGCCAGTGTTGGTTGTGAATGTTTGACATGTGCTTATATTTGTGCGGTTGTGATGTTGTTGTTACAAGTACGTATGTTGTATGGGATTGTGTGAGGCTGTGCCTGTGCTGTGTTGACCTGCATAAATGTGTGGTATTGACATGTGGTGAGTGGTGTGTAAGTGTGCTGGCTGAAGTGTGCGTTATGTGTATGTGTGGGTGTATTTGTTGCTGTATGTGATTATACAGTTCACTGTATTGTTACGTATGAGTGCAGCCCTTGTACCCCCATCCCTATGGTATCTTATGTAATGGTACAGATTTTTCACAATTTACGTACGTAACAGGTGAGTGTGTGTACTTATGGTTGTTGTCATCCTCGTCAGCGATAGTTCTGTTGTCTTTCTGAGAGCAGGAGCAGCAGGATGACAACTAGTTGTGGTTCCATGATGGCTCTGGACGGATATGGCTTCCTCAAGGTGAGTGTCTCCTTTTATACTATTCGTTTCCACCTGGTGTTCCATGGATCTCCAACTGCGGCAGAAATGTTGATGGTGTGCAACCTCGTAATGAGTATGGCAGAAACAAGGTCTTTGCTGGACTGTTGGTGACTCCAATCGACCGCTGCAGTCTGACCACACTGGTGGTGCTGGCGGGGCTTTGATGAGATTCTGTTTGCATCACTGCCAATGTCATAATTTGGCAGTCTTCTCTGCCACCCTGTTGGTGGATGGACCACCAACAGGGCGGTCACAGGACCGCTAACCTCATAATGAGGCCCATTATCTAAATAAAAAAAAATATGAACACAATTTACATTGTTAATTAACAATTAATTAAATATACATAAATAATTTATAATGAATCAATAATATTTTAATCAACTTCCCACCCTATACCACTACAAAGCCAACAACCCACATCTAAAATGTAAATGTAAAAATTTGAATTGCACAATTTACAAAATTAATCAACATCTGGCTAATTAGTATTATATGAATAAATAATAATTTATTATTTAATTAACGTCCCCCACTATACCCCTACAAACCCAACAACCCGCACCTAAAATATAGATTGCAAAATAATAATAATTGCAAAATAATTAACCTGGACCTACATGCCTTACCGATTATTGATTTATTAATGATGAATAATTGCTACATTTTTATTTAATTCAATCAATCAATCAGGATTTATAAAGCGTGGCCTATCACCAGAGAGGGTATTCAAACGCTTGCAGGTCCAGGAGGCTTATTCGAAGAGACAGATCTTGAGGGCAATTCGGAATTCCGGAAGTAAGGTGATGGTCCAGAGGTGCGTGGGGCAGATGTTTCAGGTTTTTGCTGTGATGTGAGAGGAGTGTCCTCCACTTCTGCGTCTGTAGATGCAAGGAGTATGGGAAAGTGAAATGGAGGCAGAGCGGAGTCTTCTTGATGGTTGGTGGAAGTTCAGGCGATGGTTAATGTACACGGATCCTTGGTTGTGTAGAGCCTTGTGTGCATGGGTCAGCAGCTTGAATTGGCATCTCTTTTGTATGGGGAAGAAGTGGAGTTGTCTGAGGTGGAGTGTGATGTGGGTTCATTGGGGAAGGCCGAGAAAGAGTCTGGCTGTTGCGTTATGTATGGTCTGAAGTCTCTGTAGGAGGTGTATGGTGATTCCTACAGAGAGGGTGTTGCCGTCATCCAGTTGGTTTGGGATGAGGGCCTATGTCACAGTCCGTCTCATATGCAGTGGTAGCTACTTTAAGATCTTAGGTAGCCTGCGCAAAGTGAGGAAGCAGGCAGACGAAATGACATTGACCTGTGAATTCATGGTGAACTTGTTGTCAATGATGATTCTGAGGTTTTTGGCATGGTCGAAGGGAGTGGGTATGGGTCCTTGGTCTGATGGCCACCAGAAGTCATTCCATGTGTTGCTACTATTGTCAAAGATCAGTACTTCTGTCTTGTCTGTGATCAGCTGCAGACAGTTGTTCTTTGTCCAGTCAGTGACCCTTGTCATGCATCTGTGGAAGTTGTTTCTAGTGGTGGAAGGGTCGTCAGTGAGTAAGAGGATGAGTTGAGTGTGGTCTGCATAGGAAATTATGCTGAGACCGTGGGAGCTGACAATGTTAGCCAGCTGGGTCATATGTGCATTGATGAGCATGGGGCAAAAGGAAGACCCTGGGGGACACTGCAGGTGATCTCCTTGGGTTCAGAGGTGAAAAGTAGGAGGTGGATCCTTTGGGTTCTTTGGTGAGGAAGGTGGTGATCCACCTGAGCTCGTCCTCTTGGATGCTGTCTCCTTGGATTAACTTTTCACCCTATACCCCTTCAAACCCAACAACCCGCACCTAATATATAACTTAAAAAAATTATTTTACACAATTTACATACTTAAAAATCAAATAATTATTAATTAAAAATATATATAAATTAATCATACTTAATTAACTTCACACACTGTACCCCTACAAACCTCACAACCTGCTACAAAACTATAAATTACTCTTTCACAAATAAATTAGGAGTATAAATAACTTAAAATGACAAATTATATCTAAAAACAGTAACAAATATTAGAGAAACAATATAAAATATAGGCCCTCATTACAACATTGGTGGTAAAAGCCGCTTACCACTGTGCAAAAGACCGCCAACACACCGCCGCGGAATTCCGCCACAGCTATTATGACCCACATTTCGAAATCCGCCAAAATTCAGACACCCACACAAGTCCGCCACAACAAAGGTCAGTGATAAACTGGCCAAAACAAATCCTCCACCGTCACGCCAACAGAAATACGCCCACACTATCACGACACACGAATCCACGCGGCGGTCGTTCACCCGCGGTATTCCATTGGCGGTACACACCGCCGTACTCAAAATACGCACACACATACAAAACACAGCCACATTGGACAATTCAAAATACACACACCTGAGACAGATGCACACACCACTCCCTCACACCCAATACAATATAAAACACACACCCACATAACCCACAAACCCCACTACCAAAAATTTCAAAAGAAGGCCAGAGAGAGACACCACCAGCAAGAACAACAGCATCCACAGGAATTCCACGCACCTCACACAACACCCCACTACATATCAGCACACTTATCACCACACACTCCACCCCACACATCAACTGCACCACCCCATGGCACGGCAAAGACACCCCAGGTTCTCGGAGGAGAAGCTCAGGGTCATGGTGGAGGAAATCGTCCGGGTAGAGCCACAGCTATTCAGAGCACAGGTGCAGCACACCTCAATAGCAAGGAAGATGGAGCTATGGTGAAGAATAGTGGTCAGGGTCAACGCAGTGGAACAGCACCCAAGAAATCGGGAGGATATGAGGAAGAGGTGGAATGACCTACAGGGGAAGGTGCGTTCCGTGGTCTCAAGACATCACCAGGCGGTTCAGCGGATTGTCGGCGGACCCCCACCTCCTCCCCCACAACTAACGACATGGGAGGAGCAGGTCTTGGCGATTCTGCAACCTGAGGGCCCCGCAGGAGTAGGTGGAGGAATGGACTCTGGTAAGACAAATCTTAACTATTACATCCCCCACCCTACCTGCATGCCAGCACATACCCCCACCCTCACCCTCACCCCCAGCACCCCAACACCTCACATATGTCCCAACATCACAAACCACCCATCCCAACACCAAGCCATGCATGCAGCAACAAAGCATGGACTCCCATCACTAAAGCATGCCCACTGCACTTACCCATACAACCCCCTAAACCATCATCACACAAGGTCCCACACAGGAATGCAAGCACTGGGGTACACGGTCACCCACCCATTGCACACCATGGCACACACAGATGTAATAACCATCCTTTTATACCTCTGCAGGACCCCTACCCAACGTCACCGGACAGGAGGGTCCACCCATGTCCACACCACCAACAGAAGAGGCCCACAGTGATGACAGCAGCTCTGTCCAACTGGATCTAGATGAATAGCCCGGCCCATCGGGGACCTCGGGACAATCGGTTCCCCTCACCTAGTCACAGGCCACCACATACCTTCCACCCTCTGGAAACACCAGCACAGCACCCACCCAGCGGGCCCATACCTCCGTCCCCAGGACACGTCAATCAGCTGTGTGTCCACCACCACAGGGAACCCAGGCTAACCCACCACCCCAACAACAACAGGGATCTGGGGGCAGTGACAGTGGGCACACGGTCCAGGGGATGGAGGCCCAGGAACACAGGGGAACTGGGAGGGCTGCTGTGCGACAGGGGGCGGATAGGCCAAGGGAACCCACTCACCACGAGGCCCTCTCCTCCATCATGGGAGCCTACCACCACTCCCAGGAGACGATGGCAACGGTACTGGCCAAGTTTCAGGAGAACCAGCGCCTGCAGGAGGAACAGTATATGGGCTTCAGGGAGGAACTCAGAAACATCAGCTCCACCCTGGGCACCATCGTAGGGGTGCTGAAGGAAGTACTCAACACCAGGAGGGACGCTGTGGCACTACAAGGGGCCCCTGACACTAGCATGGACGATAAACTGCCCACCACCTCCGCCGGCGCTAGTGGACAGGACGCCCCGCCACAGGACCACCACACCAGCACCCCACCCCCTGCAGAGGGAGAACCACCCCGCAAACGGTCCCTGAGATCCAGGACAAAGACAGAGCACGATGCCAAGACCCCTGCCAAGAAATGAGACCACCCTGATTGTCATCCAACTGTCCCACTTTGTCACCCTGTCCATACTTAAACTGCCCCAGCTCCACTTCCTATGCCCATATGGGCAATGCACCTGTGAGACTAATAGACTGGACTCTGCCATGGACATTCCTCCGCCATCACTCCTCACCATTTCACTACCCCCTCCAATATTGAGCACTTAAATAAACACACTTAAAGCACAAAACAATCTGGAGTCTGTCTGTGATTTCGAAATTGTGTATTAGCAATTACAGTGACAAAATGCTCTTTCAATTGTAATGTCAACATACCTATGTCACACAGCTCTAGTCCATGAGGAATCTAAGCAGATGTCACACAGTGGGACCCACCTCTTTGAAATGGTAAGGGAAAGTGACAATTCAGTGATCGTACACTGGGTGAAAACGACAGACAGTAGAGAGGTAGTAGTGTTAAAGTACATGTAGTAGGCAGGTCTGTACTCTTACCTGTGTCTCACTGGAAATATTGCTGCATCACTGAGTCCCTATTGTTTATGTCTTCTTCCTCTGCTTCCTCATCTTCACTGTCCACAGGCTCCACAGCTGCCACAACACCGCCATCTGGACCATCCTCCTGCAGAAAAGGCACCTATCGTCGCAAAGCCAAGTTGTGAAGCATACAGCAGGCCACGATGATCTGGAACACCTTCTTTGGTGAGTAGAATAGGGATCCCCCTGTCATATGGAGGCACCTGAACCTGGCCTTCAGGAGGCCGAAGGTCCGCTCGATCACCCTCCTAGTTCGCCCATGGGCCTCATTGTAGCGTTCCTCTGCCCTTGTCCTGGGATTCCTCACTGGGGGTCTGTAGCCATGACATGTTGGGGTAACCAGTGTCACCTGCAAATGGCGAGGTACAACTGTTAGACACGCACTAAACTGGAGGGATATCCCCAGACCCAGACACCCATTCCCATTGACTTGCTTCCAGATGCTCACCTAATAGCCACACACGGTGCCTCTGGAGTTGACCCATGACATAAGGGATGCTGCTATTCCGCTGGGTGTAGGTGTCATGCACTGAGCCAGGGAACATGGCATTCACATGGGAGATGTACTGGTCTGCCAAACATACCATCTGTACATTCATCGAATGATAACTCTTTCGGTTTCTGTACACCTGTTCACTCCTATGGGGGGGGTACCAAAGCCACATGGGTCCCATCAATGGCACCTATGATGTTGGGGATGTGTCCCAGGGCATGGAAATCACCTTTCACTGTAGGCAAATCCTACACCTGCGGGAAAACGATGTAGCTCCGCATGTGTTTCAGAAGGGCAGACAACACTATGGACAATACGTTGGAAAACATAGGCATCCCAGATGCTATGGCCACTGTTGTTTGAAAAGACCCACTTGCAAGGAAATGGAGCACTGACAGCACCTGCACTTGAGGGGGCTTCCTGTGGGATGGCAGATTGTTGACATCAGGTCTGCCTCCAACTGGGTACACAGTTCCTGGATTGTGGCACGGTCAAGCCTGTATGTGAAAATCATATGTCGCTCCTCCATTGTCGACAGGTCCACCAACGGTCGGTACACCGGAGGATGCCGCCATCTCCTCACATGTCCCAGCGGACGGTGCCTATGAAGGACAACAGCGAGCACAGAGTCAAACAACTCAGAGGTACGTACCCACAGTTTACACAGAACACCATTCATACACAAAAGATGGCCTGCATGTCTGTAGAGTGTAGGCCTAGGTATGTGTAACGCAGTTGAAAATGAAGCAATGTGGGCCCCTGAAATGGCGGCTGCCTGACCTGTAAAGTGGGATAATGGGATGTGAGGTAACTGCGCTGGCGTTGTACACCGTCGCGGTAGGCGGTCGAAGACCGCGGCGCAATGCTGCATTGGTTAACATTGGGCCCTATGGGTCCCAGGAGACAATGACGATGTATGCCAGCGGTGACGTTACGCACCGCCGCGGACGTGACCGCCATTTTCTATCTGTTCAATCACTCGATACCTGATCTTCGACAAGAGAGGACCTACACTGCAAGTGCTGCTGTGACCTCGGTCTGGAAGAGACAATGGCTCGAGTGTCTGGGGAAAGGCCCCCTGCCTTCACATCGGAGGAGTTGGAGAAGCTCGTGGATGGGGTCCTCCCCCAGTACACGCTACTCTACGGTCCTCCAGACAAACAGGTAAGTACACAGGGAGCATGTTGTAAGGGCTATGCCTGTGTGGAGAAGGCTGGATGTAAGAAGGAAGGGGGGAGAGTGCTGCGTGCATGAAATATGGTGAATGCATGTGCCACATGGCAAGGGTAGGGATGGGGGCCAATCACTTTGATGGTGCAGTTGGTAATAACTTCTCTTTTTCCCCTGTACATTTCATGTAGGTCAGCGCCCACCAGAAAAAATAAATTTGGCGTGCCATCGTACCACAGACGGAGCACCCACTGCCGTAAAAGATGGGAGGACATTCGCCTCTGGAGCAAGAAGACGGCGGAGGCTCAGCTTGGGATGGCCTCCCAACGTGGGAGGGGTACCCGTCGCACCATGACCCCCCTGATGTTCAGGATCCTGGCGGTGGCCTACACAGAGTTGAATGGGCGCTTGAGGGCATCACAGCAGCCACAAGGGTGTGAGTACACTGTCATTCTGCTGACTTTGCGCGCAGTGGAGGAGTCTGGGTGGGGGAGGTGGGCTGTGGGTTTCCCTAGGCCAGGGTGAGTTCCGTAGACAAGGCCCCTCCGTAAGGCAGGCCATGTGGCACCCCACCCCACCTCTGTAGAGTGCCAAGTACACCTAGTCATGCCCCTGTGTCATCTATGTGTGCAGATGTCGTCCATTGCCTTGTAGGCCATTTCCCAGTAATTGAACAGTGGAGCCCAAGAGCGCGGCGTAGTGCAGGGGACTTCTATGTCTGTCGTGTCCGCCAACGGTAGCGGTAATGCATGCACTCAACATGTTGTCGCCCCCCTTTTTGTGGTCTCCCTGTTCTTGTGTGCATTAGCATCATCAGGCGGAGGAGCAGTGGGACCGGAGCACGAGGGAGCTGCATCCCACATTGCCCTGGAGGGCGACACTACGGACTCAGAGTTCACCAGTGGGACGGAGGGCGAGGGGAGCTCCACGGCGGGTACAGGAGCTGACACCAGCGACACAGACTCGTCCTCCGATGGGAGCTCCCTTGTGGTGGCGGCAACATCTGTGCCCCCCGCATCTACAGGTACAGCCGCCACCCCCCCTACCAGCACCGCCCTCCCAGCAGCCCCTCATCCTTTGCCCCGTGCCCGCTCACCCAGGAGGGTGGGCATCACCTTCGCCCCAGGCACCTCAGGCCCTGCCCCAGTCACCCCTGCTGCCCTCAGTGAATAGGCCATTGACCTCCTCAGGTCCCTCACTGTTGGGCAGTCTACCATTTTGAATGCCATCCATGGTGTAGAAAGGCAGTTGCAACAAACTAATGCATTCCTGGAGGGCATTCATTCTGGTCAGGCGGCCCTTCAGTGAGCTTTTCAGACTCTGGCCTCAGCACTGATGGCAGCCATTATCCCCGTCTCTAGCCTCACCCCTCCAACTTCCTCCACCCAGACCCAATCCCCTGTACCTCAGCCTATCCCAAGCACACCTACAGACCAGCATGCACACACGTCAACAAACAAGGGAAGCTCTGGCAAACATAAGCACCACACATCCCACAGGCACTCACGTAAACATCACACACATGCAGACACACCAACATCCACTGCCTCCACTGTGTCCCCCTCCTCCTTGTCTCCCTCCTCCCTCCCAGTCTCGTCTACACTCACACCTACATGCACTACCTCTGCAGCCACTACGTCCCTCTCAAGCACACCTACCACCACACCCCGCTCACGTGCAGTCACCACCCCCACTACCATTCACACGTCCCCTGTGTCCTCTCCCAGTGTGTTTGTGATGCCCCCTTCCAAGATACACAAACGCAGGCACACACCCACCCAACAGCCATCCACCTCACGACAGCCTCCAGCGCATGCACCTTCACCCAAAGTCACCAAACGTACACCTCCTACAACCACCACCTCTTCCTCCACTCCCAAACCCCCTCCAGCTACCTGTCCCAGTGTGTCCCAAAAACTTTTCCTGTCCAACCTTGACCTCTTTCCCACACCTCCCCCACCCCGTCCGTCTATTAGGTCCCGAACTGGCACCTCAGCCACAACATCTCCGGGACCAGTGGTGCCTGTAGTCACCGGAATCTGGAGTGCACCGGCCACCAGGGCAGCCAGTGTGGCACGGAGCCACAGCACAGACAGTCCCCCACCTGTGAAGCATCAGAAGTTGGCCAGTGCCCGGCGGGATGGGGGAAGACTTCAGCCACCAAAGCCGCTCACAGGGGACCCGGTGGGAGTGTGGAGTCAGCTGTGACACCTTCCAAGGTGGGGAAGGGCCACAAGAAAGCGGGCAAGTCTGGGAAGAGCAGCACGGCGGAGAAGTCCGACATCATCCCCGCTGCCCAGGAGGCCACTGCCAGCACCAACCCAGCTGCCCAGGAGGCCACTGCCAGCACCAGCCCAGCTGCCCAGGAGTCCAGCACCAGCCCAGCTGCCCAGGAGGCCACCGCCAGCACCAGCCCAGCTGCCCAGGAGGCCACCGCCAGCCCAGCTGCCCAGGAGGTCACCACCAGTACTAGCTCCGCTGGGCCATGAAGGACTGCCAGCAAAAGCCCCGCTGGGCCATGAAGGACTGCCAGCAAAAGCCCCGCTGGGCCATGAAGGACCGCCAGCAAAAGCCCCGCTGTGCCATGAAGGACCGCCAGCAGCTGAGACCCTGCAATGGAGACCGCCATCTCAAGCACCGCTGACTAGGGCATCGCCATCTCAAGCACCGCTGAACAGGGTACTGCCATCTCAAGCACTGCTGAACAGGGTACCGCTATCTCAAGCACCGTTGAACAGGGCACCGCCATCGCAAGCACCGCTGAACAGGGCACCGCCATCTCAAGCACCGCTGACCAGGGCACCGCCCTCTCAAGCACCGCTGAACAGGGCACTGCCATCTCAAGCACCGCTGGCCCATGAGCTGCAAGGGCACTGACACAACTGAGTCCGTCAAGGGGTGAATGATGCACTCTGGGCACCATGCCCCCTCCATAACCAGTGTAGACTGTCATCCACTACCTCTGTCCTTAACAGGATGAAGCACTCTGGGCGCCATGCCCCCTCCAGAACCAGTGGAGACTGTCATCCACTTGTGAGACTGTGGCTTTGCACTCCTCAGGGTTGCACAGTGGGCAAACCACCCACTGTAGAGACTTGAATGACTGTGGCTTTGCACTCCCCAGGATGGAACAGTGAGCAAACCACCCACTGTAGAGACTTGAGAGACTGTGGCTTTGCACTCCCCAGGATTGAACAGTGGGCAAACCACCCACTGTAGAGACTTGAGAGACTGTGGCTTTGCACCCCCCAGGATTGAACAGTGGTCAAATCACCCACTGTAGAGACTTGAGAGACTGTGGCTTTGCAATCCCCAGGATTGAACAGTGGGCAACCCACCCACTGTAGAGACTTGAGAGACTGTGGCTTTGCACTCCCCAGAATGTAACAGTGGCCCCCTCGTGGATTTGGCATTGTGCACTCAGCCGGCTGAGGTGCCCCCCCTTTCCCTCCCCCTGAGGTGCCTGTTTAGTTGCTCCATGATGCCCCTGCAGTGTTCTCTCCGTCATGGTCGGGGATCTTGTGTGGGCCTTGCCCATACCGTGTGGTTCCAGTGTTCCACGGACTTTCTTAGAGCACTACCTGGACTACTATGCTTGGTATTTATTATGTACATGGTGTATATATATATTTCTGCCTACTTGCTTTTAATATATTACAATGGTTACACTCATTTTCTATTGTCTTTGCATTCTTCAGGGGGGTTTGTGGGGTGTAACTGTGATGTATTGATATGCATTAGTGTGTGTATTGTAGTGGATGAGGGTGGGGGTGTTGCGTGTGTGTGTCCCTGTTTTTTCCCCTCCCCCTCCCCTGTGTCGTAGGTGCAGTACTCACCGTGGTCTTCGCCGCCGGCGTTCGTGCTCCTGGTAGAGGAGCAGGAAGACTATTGCAGGAAGAATTTGGAGTTCCGGATTCCATGGCGTCCTCGTGGGGTGTGTAGAGGTGAGCGTTTTCCCTTCGGGATTCCTGTTTCCACCGTGTTTTTATCCGCAGTGAATCCGCCCTGGAAAAGGTGGCGGATTGGCCTGTCATAATAGTGTGGGCGGTACATTGTCTCCCGCCTGTCTGTTGGCGGTGTCCGCCGCGCTGTTCGTTTGTACCGCCATGGCGGTCGGAGTGTTAAAGTGGCTGTCTTTGTTGGCAGTTTCCACCACGGTTGTAATTGCAAATTTTTTACCGCCGGCCTGTTGGCGGTCTTACCGCCGCTTTAACACCGACCGCCAGGGTTGTAATGACCACCATAGACAATTAAAATACAATTTAAACACAAAGAAACTTTAAAAAACAATATTTCTTACCTTAAAACATTGACATTTCTGTCAGCGATATTTTGGTGTCATGATATTAAAAACTTGATATTTCTGTAACTCAATATTTTTTAATCAATATTTTGTCCAAACTCCCACTAAGACAGACATTAAACTAAGGCTCACATTTTACATGTACAAAATCATAGAAATTCAAAAGTTATAGTTACCTCAGATAACTGCAACTTGCGCACATGATCTCACATATTACATCACTCATGATGTGGTCCGTGACATCACTGATGGCATCACTAATTAGATCATCCAGTGAATGTATTTGGTTGTATGGATGTGTGAGTGGGTGTGTGAGTGGCTCTATGGGTGAGTGGTTGAGTCATTTGTTATATAGGAGACTGAGTGAATGTGAAAGTAGCTGTATTAGTGAGTAACTGGCTGAGTGAGCGGCTGCATTGGTTGAGTGGGTGGGTGTGTGAGTAGCTGTATGGCTGGCTAAGTGGGTTTGTGAGTACTTATATGGGTGTGTGACTGGGTGTGTTAGTGACTGTATTGGTGAGTGAGTTGGTTAGTCAGTGACTGGATGGGTGAGGGAGTGGGTGTATGAGTAGCTGTATGCATAATTGAATGGCTGTGTCAGTGACTGTATGGGAGAGTGAGTGGATGTGAGAGTAGCTGTTATGGTGAGTGAATGGGTGTTTGAGTACCACATGGGTGAATGAGTGGGTTTGTGAGTGTCTGTACAGGTAAGTGAATGGGTTTGTAAGTGGTTGTATAGTGAGTGAATGGTTGTGTAGGTGACTGTATTGGTGAATGAGTGGCTGTGTCAGTGACTGTGTGGCTGAGTATGTGGGTTTGTGAGTAGTTGTATGTGTGAGAGAGTGGGTGTGTGAGTGGCTGTGTGGGTCTGTTAGTGGGTAGGTGAGTGGTTGCATGGGTCTATGAGTAGATGTTTGAGCGTCTGTATCGGTCTGTGAGTGGGTGTGTGAGTAGCTGTATGAGTGTGTGAATAGTTGAGTTAGTACTGTATGGGTGAGTGAGTGGCTGTGTCAATAGTGTGAGTGAGTGGGTCTATGTTAGCAGTTTTATGGGTCTGTAAATCAGTATGTGAGTAGCTGTGTGTGTAGATGTACGTGAGTTTGTATGGGGTATGAGTGGGTTTATGAGTGCTTCTGTGGATGATGTCATCAGTGATGTCATTTGAGATGTCATCATTAATGTCATCAGAGATGTCACTGAATATGTTATGAGTGATGTAATATGTGAGGTCATAAGCAGTGCATTATGGGGGCACAAGTTATGGTTAGCTGAAGTAACTGTAACTGCTGAATTTCTGTGGTTTTGTAAGTGTGAAATGTGAGCCTAACAATAACATCCCTGTAACCTTTGTGTTTTTTAAATTAAATTTCTATGTTTTTTTAAAATTCTATTTCCTAACTATCTTGTCCCTGTAACCTTAGGTTTTTTCAGTGAACTTCTATAGTTTTTGTAAAGTAAAGTCATTTTCAATACTATACATTAATTCAACCACCACTGCGCACAGCCTGTGGCCAGGCACTGCAATCAACCCCCTAAACCCACCCAACCCCATACTGCGCATGGCCTACGGCCGTGTGCAGCAGCTGTTGGCCGCAGTACCTGTCCTGCAGTCAGGTCATGCAGCCAACCCCTATAACTACCCAAACCTTTGCTGCCCACGGCCTTTGACAAAGTACAGTGGTAATAGGTAGCAGGTCTGCATGCCCCCCTCTCCTGACCAATTTTGGCCACAGGGACCACATCTCCTGGGGCCAGCATAAATATTAACTTTTTTTGGTGGGAGGGGGGCCTGGTGGGCCCTCTCACAAGGGTTGATCTCAACCCCAGGGACCCCATCTACTAGCATATTTATTATTTTTTTATTGGAGTGGGGGGCTGCATGGCCCCCTTCCCCAGGGCCGAGCAGCCCCATCCCCCAGTGCCTGGCCTAATTATTATTTTTTATGGGGGAGAGGGGTCATGTGCCCCCTTCCCCAGGTCCGATTCCAGCCCTGGGGACACCATCCCCTGGAGCCCAGCCATGTGACCTGGGTGCCCTCAGGGCACCCCATCACAATATTAGGGAGCTTCAAAGCCCCTGCAGTCCCAGCTGGCTCCCCACCTCCTGTGGGAGCTGCCATTGCTGTCACAGAGAGCAGGTTCCTCTGTTACCCTGCCTGCTTTTTGCAGCAAGGAAAACAGAGGAAACCTCTGCTCTTAGTAAGTGAGAGCTTTATGACAGCTTATGCTTACTCAGAGCGGAGTGTTTGCTCTGGCTTGGCGGGAGCTGTCAAAGCTCCCATGAAGTCAGAGCAAACACCTATGTTCTGGGATGGGCACCCTGGAACATAGCAGGATCCGGTCCTGGGCAGTGGCAGTTACCAGAGCTATCAGTCTCTCCTTGGGGGTGTCACGCGAACCCCTCCAGCATTAAATAGCCCCAGGGAGGTGGTGCCCTGGAGAGCCCCTATGTCTTTTAATTTAGCCCCGTTGAGGTTGCAGTTCTCTGGACTGTGAGGGGGAAAAAGTGGTTCTGACCATCTAATCTGTTTTTAAGGTGGTGGAGCCTCATAACTTGTGACTCACCCATGGTAAATTCATGGTAAAATGGACTGCACATGTTTGCCACCAGTGTTTGCCTTTTAAGGAATGACCACTGTGATGTACCAAGGGTAGGAGGCACTTGGCTGATTACACTTTAACTCATGTGCAAACATATAAGGGCTGCAATTGGAAGACTGCGGTCATGCACAGACCAGAAACTGTGCACAGATTGCCTGGTGCAGAAGGGACTGTGCAGGGTTAGACAGTGGCCTGGAATAGGCCATATAATGTGGATGGTCACATGTAGGGAAATTAAGTGTGCTTTACTGGCTTGACTGTAGTGATTCTCCATTACACATCAATGGGTTAGGCTGCCTTAGTGCGCAGCTCCGGTTCCCCTTGGCTTACAGACTCTAGAGTTGCACCAATGTACACTGTAATCTATGTGAAAAGAAAAATTCTGTAAAGTCCAAAAGCATATCTGTACAGCTTATGGGTCACCCAGGATGGTCACGTTTTTTCTGACTCAGCTCAGGATCCAGAGCCTAGGCCATTTATTACCCTGCTGGGCTGGGTTAATTACTTTTCCCTCCAGCTACAGAAACAAAGTCCTCACCTATTAAACGGAGCAATTAACAGTGCTTAAGTCAGCTCCAAAGGAGGAAAGGAGTGGGGGAATTGCTCTACATCAATCAATCAGTTGTCATCCTGTGCCAGGAAGAGGTCCTTCCCCAGTCCACTCAACAAAGGAGGATGTCCAGATCTCTGGATCCAAGCCAGAAGGGCTCCTTTGAAGATTTACTGGGGACGGCCCGGACAGTGATGTCAGCGAGGAGTGGATCTGAGAACTACAGAGCACGTGTGGCAAGTGATTCCTGGGTGATGCCATTTTGAACTATCCCAGAAGTCAGTCCAGGGAGGTTTGAACAGGGGCAAAAAGATGATGTGGCACATCATTGCAGGCCAGAGGCACAGCCCTGCTGGACACTATTGCCCCCACTTAAAAGGTCCTGTGCAGGGGAGAGTTTTCTTGGTTGTGCTTTTCTGTGAAACACCGGACTTGGTGGCAGCCATCATGGACAATTTGGAGGAGGAACCCCTTGACTCCCATCGGGCCCCAGGACTCTGATTGACCTCAGAAATAGTGGGGCACCTGGAGTACCAGGAAAGCTGATCTCCTTACACCCCCTGAAGACCAGTTGGGAGAAAGACTGGACTTCTTTATAAGGAGAAGAAGAAGCCCAGGGAGACAACAAAATGAAAGGCTAGCACAGGGAGCCCATCAAACCTGCTCCCTACAAAGTTTGTTGCTTTGAAAGCAAGGAGACCTGCAGAAAGTGCTCCAGGTGGCTAAGGCTAAGATCAGTAGAATCGGCTCAATGGGGCCCGAGTGGTGCCGTTTGAACGTGGCCAACCTTTTGCCAAACCAGAGCAAACTTTGTGGGGTTCCTCGATGAAATTTGACCTGCCTCCATGGTAGGCCAGAGCCAAGAGGCTGCTCCCAAAGCAGTACACATGTCAGTAAGCACTGTCGTGCTTTCCCCTTAAGGAGAAGGAATGTGGGGGACTGCCGTCATACCCCTACGAAATGATAAAAGGGCCCAGGACCCGTGAGAAAGAGTTGAGTGGGGTAGTGCCATTGCACCCCCACTATACCAGAGAAAATATGTGCCCAAGAAAGCATGGTCATGTTCTGCGAGAAGGTAGGAGTAGATGGGCCACACAGGGGAGTGCCGTGGCAACCCCATCCTTGTTGCTGCTCCGGGATGGATCCTGGGCCACCTCCTTTATCAAGACCTTCACAGGGAGCACAACAACACTCCCCGGCTTTGCTTCAGGCTGGCGGCCTGCCCTCTTCTTCACAGATAGCGCAACTGTGCTCCCTGTCTTGTCTTCGCCACACGGGATCCTGAGATGGGGTCTGAGGTCACTTCACTATTGCAGTGGGAGTGTGTGATGGTGCCCCTTCCCCTTTGACCAGTGGGATGGTTGCATTGGGGCCCTTGGATGGGGTTTGAGGCCCCTCCCTCTGCAACAGGAATAGTGCAACGGTACTCCCTCTCACTCCTCTTTTCCTTGCTGACAGCCCCTGGGCCCTGGCCCACCCCGGGGACACAGACCAGAGCAGCGGCAGAGCCCGACATGCTTTGCTGCTCGCTCCAGAAAAGTCAAAGTTTGCGGATGTTCTGGCAGCAATAACTCTGGCCCCTGTGGGCCGTTTTGGACAATTGTGGTGTCATTTCGCTCCTTTTCAGGCCTCCTGGCATCACATACCCCCAACTTGGGAAGGTAGCCAGTCCCAATGACTCCCAGTGCCAGCCTTTCATCTGAGTGCCTGCTTTTCTTCTGGGCAGCACACCCTCCTTGCACCAGATCCCAGTCTTTCCCCCAGATGATCCTCAGGGAAATTAAGGGGGCCAGCTTACCTGGCACTGGCATGTGCCTCTCTGGGTCTGAAGTCATTCAGGGACATAGTCCTTGCCCCAGTGGGCAGTCAGGGGGTTCTTCTTTCCAGTTGTCCATGACACCCATCTTCAGTCCCAGTGCCCTGCCGAGAAGCACAACCAAGAGAGAGAGCCCTCCCCTGGGAAAGACCTTTTAAGCGGTGGGGGTGGAAGTGTCCTGCACAGCTGCACCTCTAGCCTATCCAAATGTACCACTTCCATGCCCCTGTCTCAACCTTCCTACACAGTCTTCTGGGATAGCTCCAAATGATGTCATCATGACAGCTGAAAGCTGAAGATGTTGTCATGACAGCTGAAGCCGAGTCCCAACATGACTGGCAACACTTTGAAGCCAATCAGATCTCAGCACGAGATTGGGAGGGTTCATGAAGCATATGCATCCCTATATATACTAATTGGATTTTTTTTCAATTTCTCAAGAACTACTGAACAGATTTACACAGAATAACACAAAGGGTGCTTTGTAGACCAAGAACTACCTTTCTGCCAAATTTGCTGTAATTTTATCCAGTGGTTCGGGTGCTATTCCTGTTCAAGATCCCTATGGAAAAATGCATGGGGGAAAAAGGCTGTTGGGCCCCCTCTTTTTCTCGGCTCCTACTTGACGGATCACCTTCCAAGACAGCAACTGAAGTGAGCGTGGTATTTTTTTGAAAAATTTCATGAAGATTCATCAAACGCTGCAAACGTTATTAGCAAAACAAAAACAAAAAAAATTCCCAACTATAACTACCTAGTGGCAAGCGCCACTAGGAAATATTCAGAACCTAACAATAATGTCTCTGTAACATTTGTTTTTTCATATCTATCTATATATATACATATATATGTATATATATATATATATATATATATATATATATATTACTTGCAGCCAGGCCCTGCAGCCAACCCCTAATAACCACCTAACCCCGGTGACCACCACCTCCCTGGTGCAAAATACCTTTATAATAAAATAGAGCTCAGTGGGGCCCCCGTGCTCAGGGGGCCACCACCTAACCGGGGCAACATTAAAAAAAATATGGGGTGGCATTCAGGCGCCCTCCTCGTCTCATGGACTACCACCTCTCCAGGGCTATTTTTACATTTTTTAAGGGGTGATGCATGGCCCAGGGGTACAAAGGACTCCTCTATTATTATAAAAGTTTTTTTTGTCCAAGGAAGGTGGTGGTCACTGGGGCCTAGGTGGCGGCCTCCCCCACATACTATTAACTTTAAGCCCCAGGGAAGTGGCGGCTCCCATGGCCCATGATGGGCCTGCTGGACCCCCTATTATTATAAAGGTATTTTGCACCATGCACGTGGTTGTCTCTGGGGCTTTATTAAGTCCTAGCAGGGCAGTCACAGGGACCACCACCTCATCGAGCCTACATAGAAAAAAAAAATAGAGGGGGCTACACAGACCCCCAGGTCCCCAAGGGACCACCACCTCCCTAAGGCTACATTTTAAAAACTACGAGTGTGGGCGACACGGACCCCCTGGGTCCTGGGGATCACCACCTCCTCGGGACAGCATAAAGGAACATATGGGTGGGGTGCACAGACCACTCACCCCCATGCCCCGGGGACTCCCACCTAACCGGGGCCACATTTTAAAAAATATGGGGTGGTATGCAGGCCAACCCTCGCCCCAGGGACCACCACCTCCCGGGGGCAATTTTTAAATTTTTTAAGGGGTGCCACATGGACCCCCGGGTGCCATCACATCTCTGGAGCCAAACACATAATTTAAAAAAGGGAAGTGGGCAAGTGGCCCTCCTCCCTAGGCCATTTTTGGCTCCAGGGACCCCATCCCTGGGGCTATGCCATGTATGTAAGGGTGCCCAGGCTCCACCCACAGCACCATTCAAATAGTTTTGGGGACCACGAGGGGAGCCTCAAGGTCCTCATGTTCTTACCGATTCCTGTTTTCTTCAGGAGCCAACATTGCTCCCACAGTCAGGGAGCTGCTTTAAAAACCAGCTCCCTGCTTGTGGCACCAATGTTTTAATCTCTTTACATGCAGGGAAGGAGATGAAAACTACACTTTCAGCAAGTGGAGCACTTTGATAGCTTCTGCTTGCAGAAAGTAGAGTTATGTTGGCTTTTGCTTGGTAGGAGCTGTTAGCTCCCACCAAGCAAAAGCAAACAGCTACTTTGAGGGTGGGTACCTCGAGAGGTAGAAGGAGCTGGTCCTGGGGTGTGGCAGTCCCCAGGGCCATCTATGGGTCCACAAGGGAGGCTACGTGGCCCCCCTCCATTATTTAAAATTTGCCCCAAGTATGTGGTGCTCAACGGGGCCGGTGGGGGGGTCTGCGATGGGCCCACCCTAATTAATTTAATAGCTTATGGGAGGCGGTGGTCCCTGGGGACAGGACCCCCTCTATTTTTCTATGAGTATTTTGCAGAGGGAAGATGGTGGCCCCTGGGGTACGGGAGGCTGTGCGTCCCCCTGCATAAAATTAAGTTTAAGCCCCGGAGAGATAGCTGTCCCCAAGGCCCGGGAGTACATAGGACCCCCTTATTATTATAAAAGTATTTTGCCCCTGGAAGGTCATAGTCCCTGGGGCACTGGTGGCCGCACCCTCCCCCCCATATACTATTAACTTTAAGCCCAGGGAAGTGGCGGTCCCCAAAACCCATGGGGGGCCCACTGGACCCTCTATTATTGTAAAGGTATTTTGCACCAGAGAGGTGGTGGTCTCTGGGGCTTTAGTAAGCCCTAGGACGGTGGCCCCTTGTGCCCCCGTCCTTCAAATAATGAGCCCCCGGGACCTGACCAGCCCGGGAGCAAAAGTAAAAGCAAGTGTGGACATCCACGCTTGTTTTAAAAAAAAAAATCATGGCAAAATTCACAAATAGTCACACGTTTTGCTGTGACATTTTATGCTTTTTATCCCTGGTAGGGTCACTGGGGTACCACTGCACCAAGGTTAGGGGGGTTAGGGTAACAGTACCCTGCCCCTCTTCTTTTTAAAACATTTTTAGTCTCTGCTGAAGCTGAGTTTCAAAATGGCTGCCTAGGCTCCTTGGTTGAAGAGTTGGCAAACAATCAGATCTCTGCACGAGATCAGAAGTATTCAGAATTTTGTCATAACCCTTTCTATATAAATTTGGATATCCTTTATTTTCTCCTAAACTACTGAATGGATTTACACCAAATAAAAAAAGACTTATCTGCGGACCAAAAGCTACCTTTCTGACAAATTTGGTGAAATTCGGTCCAGCAGTTCGGGCTACTGGCATGTTTAAGGAACCTATGGGAATTACCATGGGAAACACACTTTTTTTGCACTCTCTCTTTCTCTGCCTCGCTTGACAAATCACCCCAAAACTTTCCATGCACAATAAGATTCTAGGTCGCACTTTTGTTTGGAAAATTGCGTGAAGAGCTGTCAAACTGTGCCAGAGATCAAAAAACACTTTTTTCTATGGAAACTAAGGGCCTGATTCTAACTTTGGAGGACGGTGTTAAACCGTCCCAAAAGTGGCGGATATACCACTTACCGTATTATGAGTCCATTATATCCTATGGAACTCGTAATACGGTAGGTGGTATATCCGCCACTTTTGGGACGGTTTAACACCGTCCTCCAAAGTTAGAATCAGGCCCTAAGTCTTGACTATACGTACCTACTGGTGACCACCAGTAGCTAAAAATAGATAGATAGATAGATAGATAGATAGATAGATAGATAGATAGATAGATAGATAGATAGATAGATAGATAGTTTCACTGAAAAAAACAAAGGTTACACAGACCTTATAGTTAGGCTCACATTTCAAACATACAAAATGAGTGAAATTCAGCAGTTATTGTTACCTAACTATAACTTGCGCCTCGAAATGCACTGCTTATGACCTCAAATATTATATCATTCCTGACATGGTCAGTGACATCACTGATGACATCTGAAATGACATCACTGATGACATCATCCACTGAGTGTAAGTGGTTGTATAGATGTGTGAGTGGCTGTATAGGTGACTGGGTAAGTGTTTGCTTGAATGGGTGAGTGACAGAGTGTGTTTGTGACTGTATTGGTGATTGTGTTTGTGTGTCAGTGCCTATGCGGGGGACTGAGTGAATGCATAACTAGGATTTTGCATAAGTTTGTGGATGTGTCAGTGAACTTATGTGAGAGTGAATTGATGTGTGAGTAGGTATGTAAGTTAGTCACTGGGTGTGTCTGTGTGCATTGGTGAGTGAGTGGATGTATGAGTTACTGCATGCATGAGTGAGGGGTGTGTGAGTGGTTGTATGGATGAGTTAGTGGATATGTTAGTGAATGTGTTGGTGAGTGAGAAGGTGAGTCAGTGACTGTATGGATGACTAAGTGGGTGTATGAGTGACCCTATACTTACGTGACAGGCTGTATCAGTGACTGTATGGAAAAATAAGTGGATGTTTGAGTAGTTCTCAGTAAGTGAGTTGGTGTGTTAGTGTCTGCATGGGTGACTGACTGGGTGTGTCAGTAATTATACAGGTAAGTGACTGGGTGTGGTAGTTGTTGTACAGGTGAGTTACTTTGTGTGTAAGTGAGTGTTAGTGGCTTTGTCTGTGATTAGATAGCTGAGTGTGTAGATGTGTGACTTTGTATGGATGAGTGAGTCGGTATATTAGTAGCTGTGTGGGTATCCTATTTGTTTTTGTGAGTGGTTCTACAGGTGTTTGAGTTTGTGTCTGAGTGGCTATATGAGTGTGTGAGTGGTTGTGTGAGTATCTGTGTAGGTGTATGAATAGCTGACTTAGTATTGCATGGTGACTGAGTCGTGTTAGTGGCTGTGTGAGTGAGTGAGTGTGTGTCTGTCAGTAGTCTTGTGGGTCTATGAATGAGTGTGTGAGTAGTTGTGTGTGTGGATGTACAATTTTTTGAATGGGGGTATGAGTGGATATTTGAGGTTTTTGAGGATGATGTCATCAGCGATGTCATTTGAGATGCCATCAGTGATGTCATCAGTAATATGTGAGGTCATTTGCAGTGCATTATGGGGGTGCAAATTATAGTTAGCTGAGGTAACTATAACTGCTGAATTTCACTGGTTTTGTACGTGTGAAATGTGAGCCTAACTATAACCTCTAACCTTTGTTTTTTCAGCAAATTTCAAAGGTTTTTATCATTCTAATTCTATTTCCTAACTATAAAACCCCTGTAATCTTTGTGTTTTTTTCACTGAATTTCTTTTTTTTTCTTTTATTTAGCTTCCTAACTGTAATATACCAGTAAGCTTTGGTTTTTTCAGTGAATGTTAATGTTTTCTTTTAAATGTTATTTACTAACTATAACCTCCCTGTAAGCTTTTATTTTTTTTAGTAAAGTTTTCCTTTTTTTTTGGATGGTTACAAGGGGATTATATTTGTATAATGTTTAAATATTTATATTGTCTTAGTGTATGAGTGCATGTATAGGTAAGTGATTGACTGCATGAGTAGTGTATGGGTGAATGTACTGACTTGGCATCATAGTACCCTATACATAGCTGTTATGTGTATGAATCTCTAAATTTGTATTTTTGTCTCTTTTGTGATCTATGAGTGGTCTATTATTTGTTTATAAAGGTTGAAGTACAGATAGCATAGTTCATATATACCGGGGTATATTAGTGTAGAAGTGTAGCTATAAGTCACTTAAACTAAGTAGGTCAATGTTTATCTTTTAATCACTGGGTATTGAGCTATATATCTATGTCTAGTATTCCTCATAGGTAATCTTTGTGTATTAAAATAGAAATATAACTGTTATTAATCTGGTTAAGTAATAAAGGGCCAGATGTAACAAAAAAATATTTTGTGACTTGCAAATTGCGAGTCATAGCGACTCGCAATTTGCAACTCGCAAAATATTATGCAGAAAGGTGTCTCAGACACCTTCTGCGACTCGCTATGGGGTCGCAGAGACCCACCTCATGAATATTAATGAAGTGGGTCGCACATTGTGACCCCATAGCGAGTCCCTGCACTCACAGGGATGGTGGCCTGCTGGAGACAGCAGACCTCCATGTCTGTGACTGCTTATTTTAATAAAGCAGTTTTTTTTTTTAATTGCAGCCCGTTTTCCCTAAAGGAAAACGAGTTGCAATTCAACAAAATAATGAAACCATTTGGTTTCATTTTTTCAGAGTAGGCAGTGGTCCATTGAACCACTGCCTGCTCTGACAAAATATTTTCAGTGCCATTCTCAAAGGGGAAGGGGTCCCATGGGGACCCCTTCCCGTTTGCGAATGCGTTACAACCCACTTCAAGTGGATGGTAACTGCGAGTTGGTTTGCGACCGCTTTCGCGGTCACAAAGCAACTCAGCATCGCGATGCGGTCGCAAATAGGAAGGGAACATCCCTTCCTATTTGCGAGTCGGAATCACATTTTGCGAGTCGGTACCGACTCGCAAAATGTGACTCTGCATCGCGTAAGGCCTTTTGCACGTCGCAAAATGCGTTTTTCGCAGTTTGCGACGTGCAAAAGGCTTCCTACATCTGGGACAAAATGTTCAAGTGAGAGTAAACTTGCACATTGATGCTCACCACTAGTAGACTCAAAGTATATTTAAATGCTTGTTTTAATGACTAAGTAGGCAATAACAGGTCTTGACTCCATGTGAGTGACTTTATGATTTGCTAACTATCTATGATACTACACCATACATAGTTGCTGTGTGTATCTATTAAGTATGATTAAATTAAATGTGAGTATATTTTCTTTATTACTTTTCTTTAAAACTTAGCTGGATCCGGGGTGCCAGAAAACATAGAGGGCCTCAGCCTATGGTTTTTGTTCTTTTCAGCAATTTTTTGATAAGGTTAGTTTTTACATATACAGGCATCTGTTCTTTATATTGGAGCCAGGCTGTACCTATATGTAAATATATATATATCTTCATCTATAGTTGTTCTACATTTAAATATGTGATGTTACTTGCTTTCAGGAACTGCAGATCCATGAAGGGCACTGCAGATCCACCTGATCTTCAAAAATAAATATCCTGATTTGACTGGTTGTTTGTGAACCCCAACCTATTACATTTAGAGCCACACCATACAGTGTTCTTTTCTGCTTTCAACTCTGTGGGGAGAGCACTGTTATCCTGAGGAGCTGTTCCATAGAGTGTTTTTGTTTGGAGTTTTTTGTACAGCAAAGGCTAGCACTTTATCAGCGTCACAAGGGGAATCCCACCATGGAGGAAGAGGAGACTGCATCTGCTTTAAAGAAGGAGAGTGAAGTGTGGAGACACTTTATCATCAGTGCATTGGAAAAGAAGGTGACAGCAAAATATGTCACTTGTAATATCTGTGGCAAGCAACTTTCCCATGGCACTTGAAAAAAGGTCTTCCATGAGGAAACACCTTGAGGACATCAATGAAAGGACACATAATAGGATCCTGCATGAGAGAAAAGTCAGAGAAGGTCAATCTACTTCCAGGAGTGTTGAGGGACAGTGTTCAGCTACTATAACAGATGCATCTGTATCACAGGACCTCGGAAGAACAGTTACTTACTGTTCAAAAGGTCATGTGCTGCTTGCTGCCAAGGGCTCCTCTGTGGTCAAATTCTTCTGTGCAATTGGCAACCACTGTTGTGAGTTTTTCTTTTTATAATAAAGCATACTTTTTAATTTTTTTCCATAATGAAGCACTTTGCTTGTTTGTTCATATTCTCTTTTGTTTTAGAGAGAGTTTTTTTTCATTAAAAAAACACAAAAAAAAGTTTTGAAAAAGTTCAGCAAAATTTCCCCCAAAAAACAAAGGTTCTTGTTAGAACCACTCCAGTATCTCAAAGAAGTTTTGTGTCTGTATTTTTTTTCCTATTACAATAAGTGTGTACATGTACAGTGTAATATATGTGTGGGTGTATAAGTGTATGTACTAGTGTTTGTTTACGTGAGTCATTGTGTAACATAACTATGTGCCTGGTTGTCATAGTGTAAGCATTAGTGTATATCTGGGTGTGTTAGCAGATATGTGAGGGTGGGGATGAGTGTCTCAGTTTAAAGATAATTGTGTGTTTATATATGTCACTGTATATGTGGGCTTTCTAACGTATGCATGAGTGTTTGTCTGCATATGTAATTGTATGCATTAGTGAATGCATGGGTGTGTCAGTGTATGCATCAGTGTGTGCCTGGGTGTGTTAGTGTATGCATCAGTGTGTGCCTGGGTGTCTCACTGAATGCATCAGTGTGTACCTGGGTTAATCAGTGTGTGCATCAGTGTGTGCCTGGGTGTGTTAGTGTATGCATGAGTGTGTACCTGGTTGCCTTGGCGTATGCATCAGTGTATGTCTTCATGTGTCAGTGTATGGGTCAGTGTGCCCTTGGGTGCGTCAGTGTATGCATCAGCGTGCACCTGGGTGTGTCAGTGTATGCATCAGTCTGTGTCTAGATGTGTCAGTGTATGGGTCAGTGTGTCTTTGGGTGTGTCAGTATATGCAATAGTATATGCCTGCATGTATCAGTGTATGCATCACTGTTTCCCTCAGTGTGAGACTGTATATATCAGTGTCTGTCTGGGTGTCTCAGTGAGTGCATCACTATGTGCTTTTATGTGTTAGTGTGTGCATTTGTGTGTGCCTGGGTGTGTAAGTCTATATGTCAGTGTGTGCTTGGGTGTATCAATGTATAGATGTGTGTGTACCTTGCTGTGTAGTGTATGCATCAGTGGCCATGGTGTGTCAGTGTATGCATCAGTATGTACCTGGGTGTGCATCAGTGCGTGCCTGTGTATGCCACTGAATGTATGAGTGTGTGCCTGGGTGTGTCAGTGTATGCATCAGCGTGTGCCTGGGTGTGTCAGTGTGTGAATCTGGGTGTGCCTGGGGATCTCACTGAGATGTGTGTGCCTGGGTGTGTCAGTGTATGCATAGGTGTCTGCCTGTATGTTTCAGTGTATACATCGGTATGTACATAGGTGTGTTAGTGTATGTATCACTGTGTATTTGGGTGTGTCAGTGAATGCATCAGTGTGTGTCTGAGTGTGTCAGTGTGTGCACCAGTGGGTGCTTTGGGCTCTCAATGATTGCATTAGTGTGTGACATGGTGTGTCAGTGTATGCATCAGTCTGTACCTTGGTGTATCAGTGTATGCATCAGTGTGTGCCTAGGTGTGTCAATGTAAGCATCAATGGGTGGGTGTGTTAGAGTGTGCATCAGTGTGCGCCTGGGTGTCTCACTGGATACAGCAGTGAGTGCCTGGGTGTGTCAGTGTCTGCATTAGTGTGTGCCTGGGGGTGTCAGTGTATGCATCAGTGTGTGCCTGGGTGTCTCAGTGTGCACATCAGTGTGCACCTGGGTGTCTCAGTGTGCACATCAGTGTGTATCTAGGTGTGAGTGTATGCATCAGTGTGTCATTGAGTGTGTCAGTGCATGCGCCAGTGTGTACCTGGGTGTATTACTAAATGCACCAGTGTGTGCCTGGGTGTGTTAGTGTATGCATCTATGTGTGCCTGGGTGTGTCTGTGAGTGCATTAGTATGTGCTTGGGTGTCTCACTGAATGCATTAATGTGTACCTGGGTGTGTCTCTGAAATCATCATTATGTGCCTGTATGTGTCAGTGTAAGCATCAGTATGTGCCTGGCTGTGTCAGTGTGTGTATCAGTGTGTGCCTGGGAGATTTACTGAATGCATCAGTGTGTTCCTATGTGTGTCAGTACATGCATCAGTGTGCACCTAGGTGTGTTAGTGTGTGCATTAATGTGTGTCTGTGTGTGTTAGTATATGAATTAGTGTGTGCCTAGGTGTGTTAGTATATATGTCAGTGCATGCTTGCATGTATCAGTATATGGATGAGTGTGTACCTGGCTGTCTTAGTGAATGTATCAACTTGTGCCTAGGTGTGTTAGTGTATGCATCAGTATGTGCATGTGTGTTAGTGTACACATCAGTGTGTGTCTAGGTGTGTCAGTGTGTGAATAAGTCTCTGATAGCGTGTGTTAGTGTATGCATCAGTGTGTGCCTAGCTGTGTCACTAAATTTATCAGGGTCTGCCTCGGTGTGTCAGTGTATGCTTCACTGTGCACCTGGGTGTGCCTGTGCATCAATGTGTGCCTGGCTAGCCCACTGAATACATTAGTATGTGCCTGGGTGTGTCAGTGTATGCATCAGTGTCTACCTGGGTGTGTTAGTGTGTGCATCAGTGTGTACCTGGGTGTGTTAATGTACATATCAATGTATACCTGTGAGTGCCAGTGTATGCATCAATGTGTGTGTGGGTGTGTCAGTGTGTGCATTAGTGTGTGCTTGGGTGTCTCACTAAATGCATTAGTGTGTGCCTTGGTGTGTCAGTGCATGCATCAGTGTTTGCCTAGGTGTGACAGTGTACGTATCAGTGTGTGCCTGGGTGGGTTAGTGCATGCATCAATGTGTGCCTGGGTGTTCCACTAAATGTCTAAGTGAGTGCTTGGTTGTTTCATTGTATGCATCAGTGTGTGCTTGGGCATGTTAGTGGATGCATCAGTGTGTGCCTGGCTGTCTCAGCATGTGCATCAGTGTGTACCTGGATGTCTCAGAGTTTGCATCAATGTGTATATGGGTGAGAGTGTATGCTTCATAGTGTCCTTGTCAATGTCAGTAAATGCATCAGTGTGTACCTGGCTGTGTCACTGAATGCCTCCGTGTGTGTCGGGTTGTGTCATTGTATGCATCAGTGTGTTAGTGTGTGTACCAGTGTGTGCCTGGGTGTCTCACTCAATTAATTAGTAGGTGCCTAGGTGTGTCAGTGTATGTATCAGTATGTACCTGGTGTGTTAGCTTATGCACTAGTGTGTGTCTGGGTGTGTCACTGAATGCATCATTGTGTGCCTTAGTGGGTCAGTGTATGAATCAGTGTGTGCCTGGGTGTGTCAGTGTGTGTATCAGCATGTGCCTGGGAGTGTCCCTGAATGTATCAGTTGGTGTCTGGGTGAGTCAGTGTCTGCATGAGTGTGTGCCTGGGTGTGTCAGTGTGTGCATGACTGTGTGCCTGGGAGTATAACTGAATACATCCATGTGTGCCTAGGTGTGTCAGTGTATGCATCAGTATGTGCCTGGGTGTGTCAATGTGTGCATGAGTGTGTGCCTGGGAGTGTCACTGAATGCATCAGTGTGTGCCTAGTTGTGTCAGTGTATGCATCAGTGTCTCCTAGGTGTATCATTGCACACATGAATGTGTGTCTGTGTGTGTTAGTTTATGCATTAGTGTGTGCCTGGACGTGTTAGTCTATCCGTCAATGTGTGCTTGGGTGAATCAGTGTATGGATGAATGTGTACCTGGTTCTCTTAGTGAATGCATCAGCATGTGCCTAGGTGTGTCAGTGTATGCATCAGTATGTGCATAGGTGTGTTAGTGTATACCTCAGTATGTGTCAAGGTGTATCAGTGCATGAATAAGTGTGTGCCTACGTTAGTGTATGCATCAGCGTGTGCCTGGCTGTGTCACTGAATGCAGCAGTGTGTGCCTGGGTGTGTCAGTGTATGCATCACTGTGTACCTGGGTGTGTCAGTGTGTCCATCAATGTGTGCCTGGGTAGCCCACTGTATACATTAGTATGTGCCTGGGTGTCAGTGTATGCATCAGTGTCTGCCTGAGTATGTCAGTGTATGCATCACTGTGTACCTGGGTGTGCTAATGTATACATCAGTGTGTACCTGTGTGTGTCAGTGTAGGCATCAGTGTGTGCATGGCTGTGTCAGTGTGTGTATCAGTGTGTGACTGGGGGTGTCACTGAATGCATATCTGTGGTCTGGGTATCTTTGTGTGCGTATGAGTGTGTGCCTGGGAGACAATGAAGGCATCAGTGTGTGCCTAGGTTTGTCAGTGTATGCATCAGTGTGCACCTGGGTGTGTTAGTGTATGCATGAATGTGTATCTGTTTGTGTTAGTGTATGCATTAGTGTGTGCCTGGATTTATTAGTCTATATCTCAGTGCGTGCTTGGGTGTATCAGTGTATGGATGAGTGTGTACCTGGCTGTCTTAATGAATGCATCAGCGTGTGTTTAGGAGTGTCAGTGTATCCATCAGTATGTGTGTGTGTGTTAGTGTATACATCAGTGTCTGTCTAGGTGTGTCAGTGTATGAATAAGTGTGTACCAGTGTGTGTTAGTGTATGCATCAGTGTGTGCCTGGCTATGTCACTGAATGCATCACTACGTGCCTGGGTGTGTCAGTGTATGTATCACTGTGCACCTGGGTGTGTCAGTGTGTGCATCAATGTGTGCCTGGGTAGAACACTGAAAACATTAGTATGTGCATGGGTATGTCAGTGTATGCAACAGTGTCTGCCTGGGAGTGTCAGTGTATGCATCAGTGTGTACCTGGGTCCGTTAATGTATATATCAGTGTGTACCTGTGTGTGTCACTGAATGCATCAGTGTGTGCCTCGGTGCGTCAGTGTATGCATCAGTGTGTGTGTGGGTGTGTCAGTGTGTGCATTAGTATGTGCTTGGGTGTCTCACTGAATGCATTAGTGTGTGCCTTTGTGTGTCAGTGGATGCATCAGTGTTTGCCTAGGTGGGACAGTGTACATATCATTGTGTGGCTGGGTGGGTTAGTGCATGCATCAATGTGTTCCTGGGTGTGCCACTGAATGTATGAGTGAGTGTCTGGGTGTGTCATTGTATGCATCAGTGTGTGCCTGGGTATGTTAGTGGATGCATCAGTGTGTGCCTGGGTGTTTCAATGTGTGCATCAGTGTGTACCTGGATGTCTCAGAGTTTGCATCAATGTGTATCTGGGTGAGAGTGTATGCATCATTGTGTCCTTGTGAGTGTCAGTGTATGCATCAGTGTGTGCCTACGTGTATCAGTGTGTCCCTGGGTGTCTCCCTAAATGCATTAGTATGTGCCTGGGCGTGTCAGTGTATGTATCAGTGTGTTCCTGGTGTGTTAGCATATGCATCAGTGTGTGTCTGGGTCTGTCATTGAATGCATCATTGTGTGCCTGGGGGGGTCAGTGTATGCATCAGTGTGTGCCGGGGTGTGTCAGTGTGTGCATGAGTGTGTGCCTAGGAGTGTCATTGAATGCATCTGTGTGTGCCTAGGTGTGTCAGTGTATGCATCAGCGTGTTTCCTGGGTCTGTCAGTGTGTGCATGAGTTTGTGTCTGGGTGCGTCACTGAATGCATCTGTTTGTGCCTAAGTGTGTCAGTGTATGCATCATTGTGTGCCTTAGTGGGTCAGTGTATGAATCAGTGTGTTCCTGGGTGTGTCAGTGTGTGTATCAGCGTGTGCCTGGGAGTGTCCCTGAATGTATCAGTTGGTGTCTGGGTGAGTCAGTGTATGCATGAGTGTGTGCCTGGGTGTGTCAGTGTGTGCATGACTGTGTGCCTGGGAGTATAACTGAATACATCCATGTGTGCCTAGGTGTGTCAGTGTATGCATCAGTATGTGCCTGGGTGTGTCAATGTGTGCATGAGTGTGTGCCTGGGAGTGTCACTAAATGCATCAGTGTGTGCCTAGTTGTGTCAGTGTATGCATCAGTGTCTCCTAGGTGTATCATTGCACACATGAATGTGTGTCTGTGTGTGTTAGTGTATGCATTAGTGTGTGCCTGGACGTGTTAGTCTATCTGTCAATGTGTGCTTGGGTGAATCAGTGTATGGATGAATGTGTACCTGGCTCTCTTAGTGAATGCATCAGCATGTGCCTAGGTGTGTCAGTGTATGCATCAGTATGTGCATAGGTGTGTTAGTGTATACATCAGTATGTGTCAAGGTGTAACAGTGCATGAATAAGTGTGTGCCTACGTTAGTGTATGCATCAGCGTGTGCCTGGCTGTGTCACTGAATGCATCAGTGTGTGCCTGGGTGTGTGAGTGTATGCATCACTGTGTACCTGGGTGTGTCAGTGTGTCCATCAATGTGTGCCTGGGTAGCCCACTGTATACATTAGTATGTGCCTGGGTGTCAGTGGATGCATCAGTGTCTGCCTGAGTATGTCAGTGTATGCATCACTGTGTACCTGGGTGTGCTAATGTATACATCAGTGTGTACCTGTGTGTGTCAGTGTAGGCATCAGTGTGTGCATGGCTGTGTCAGTGTGTGTATCAGTGTGTGACTGGGAGTGTCACTGAATGCATATCTGTGGTCTGGGTATGTTTGTGTGTGTATGAGTGTGTGCCTGGGAGACAATGAATGCATCAGTGTGTACCTAGGTTTGTCAGTGTATGCATCAGTGTGCACCTGGGTGTGTTAGTGTATGCACGAATGTGTATCTGTTTGTGTTAGTGTATGCATTAGTGTGTGCCTGGGTTTATTAGTCTATATCTCAGTGCGTGCTTGGGTGTATCAGTGTATGGATGAGTGTGTACCTGGCTGTCTTAATGAATGCATCAGCGTGTGCCTAGGAGTGTCAGTGTATGCATCAGTATGTGTGTGTGTGTTAGTGTATTCATCAGTGTCAGTCTAGGTGTGTCAGTGTATGAATAAGTGTGTACCAGGCTGTGTTAGTGTATGCATCAGTGTGTGCCTGGCTGTGTCACTGAATGCATCACTACGTGCCTGGGTGTGTCAGTGTATGTATCACTGTGCACCTGGGTGTATCAGTGTGTGCATCAATGTGTGCCTGGGTAGAACATTGAATACATTAGTATGGGCATGGGTATGTCAGTGTATGCAACAGTGTCTGCCTGGGAGTGTCAGTGTATGCATCAGTGTGTACCTGAGTCTGTTAATGTATATATCAGTGTGTACCTGTGTGTGTCACTGAATGCATCAGTGTGTGCCTCGGTGTGTCAGTGTATGCATCAGTGTGTGTGTGGGTGTGTCAGTGTGTGCATTAGTATGTGCTTGGGTTTCTCACTGAATGCATTAGTGTGTGTCTTTGTGTGTCAGTGGATGCATCAGTGTTTGCCTAGGTGGGACAGTGTACATATCATTGTGTGGCTGGGTGGGTTAGTGCATGCATCAATGTGTTCCTGGGTGTGCCACTGAATGTATGAGTGAGTGTCTGGGTGTGTCATTGTATGCATCAGTGTGTGTCTGGGTGCATCAGTGTGTGCATCAGTGTGTACCTGGATGTCTCAGAGTTTGCATCAATGTGTATCTGTGTGAGAGTGTACGCATCATTGTGTCCTTGTGAGTGTCAGTGTATGCATCAGTGTGTGCCTACGTGTATCAGTATGTCCCTGGGTGTCTCCCTAAATGCATTAGTATGTGCCTGGGTGTGTCAGTGTATGTATCAGTGTGTTCCTGGTGTGTTAGCATATGCATCAGTGTGTGTCTGGGTCTGTCATTGAATGCATCATTGTGTGCCTGGGGTGGTCAGTGTATGCATCAGTGTGTGCCTGGGTGTGTCAGTGTGTGCACGAGTGTGTGCCTAGGAGTGTCAATGAATGCATTATTGTGTGCCTGGGGGGGGTCATTGAATGCATCTGTGTGTGCCTAGGTGTGTCAGTGTATGCATCAGTGTGTTTCCTGGGTCTGTCAGTGTGTGCATGAGTTTGTGCCTGGGTGCGTCACTGAATGCATCTGTTTGTGCCTAAGTGTGTCAGTGTAGGCATCAGTGTCTCCTAGGTGTATCAGTGCATGCATGAATGTGTGTTAGTGTATGCATTAGTGTGTGACTGGATGTGTTAGTCTATTTGTCAGTGTGTGCTTTGGTGTATCAGTGTATGGATGAGTGTGTACCTGGCTGTCTTAGTGAATGCATCAGCGTGTGCTTAGGTGTGTCAGTGTACGCATCAGTATGTGCATAGGTGTATTAGTGTATATGTTGGACTTTTTCACTCATGCAGGGTCATCCCCAATATTTTTGCATCCTGCCTCCTATTTTTTCTGACCTTTTTTTGTTGGCTTTAGATCTGTGAGCACTTTACCACTGCTAACCAGTGCTAAAGTGCAAATGCTCTCTGTGTAAATTGTATTGTTGGATTTCCACTATTAGCATATTTGATTTACTGGTAAGTCCCTAGTACAGTGCACTACAGGTGCCCAGGGTCTGTAAATCAATTGCTACTAGTGGGCCTGCAGCACTGGGTGTACCACCCACATTAGTAGACGTGTAATCTTGCCTCAGACCTACCCCAGCTCCCTTTGAGTCACTGTCTAGAGAGAGGTGCAAACAGCCCAACTGTCAAACTGACCCAGACAGGGAATCCACAAACAGGCAGAGTCACAGAATGGTTTAAGCAAGGAAATGCTCACTTTCTAAAAGTGGCATTTTCAAACACACAATCTTAAAATCAACTTTACTAAAATATGAATTTTTAAATTGTGAGATCAGAGACCCCAAACTCCACATGTCTATCCGCTCCCACTACACTTTGTGGGAGTCTACACTTTGATCATATTTAAAGGCATCCCCCATGTTAACCTATGAGAGGGATAGGCTTTGCAACAGTGAAAACCGAATTTAGCAGTATTTCACTGTTAGGACATTTAACACACATTAGTATATGTCCTACCTTAAACATACATTGCACCTTGCCCATGGGGCTACCTAAGGCCTACCTTAGGGGTGCCTTTCTTGTAAGAAAAGGGAAGGTTTAGGCCTGGCAAGTGGCTACACTTGCCAAGTCGAATTGGCAGTTTAAAACTGCACAGGCAGACACTGCAGTGGCAGGTCTGAGACTTGATTACAGGGCTACTAATGTGGGTGGCACAACCAGTGCTGCACGCCCACTAGTAGTATTCGATTTACAGGCCCTGGGCACCTCTAGTGCACCATACTAGGGACTTACCAGTAAATCAAATATGCCAATGATGGATGAACCAATTTACATACACATTTTGAATAGGGGCACTTGCACTTTGGCACTGATTAGCAGTGGTAAAGTGCCCAGAGTAAAAAAAACAGCAAAAACAGAGTTGAGCACACATCAACAACCTGGGAAACAAAGGCAAAAAGTTAAGGGAGACCACGCCACAGACGAAAAGTCTAACATGTGTCCCCCTCAGCTGAAAGTGGGGAGCAACTAACCAATCTCATGGGAGTTCTCATCACTAAGGCGGAAGAATCTGGACAGACCATCAGCATTGGCATGTTCTGTACCAGGGTGGTTTTCCACCATAAAGTCCATCCCCTGTAGGGAAATGGACCACCTCAACAGTTTTGAATTCTCACCCCTCATCTGCATTAACTATCTAAGGGGCCTGTGGTCGGTCTGAACCCGGAATTGAGTCCCAAACAAATAGGGTCTTAGCTTCTTCAGCGCCCTGACTACAGCAAACGCTTCATGTGCTATGGCATTCCACCTATGTTCCCTGGGAAGTAACCTCCTGCTAATGAAGGCTACGGGTTGATCTAGGCCCTATTCATTAAGCTGTGAGAGTACTGCTCCAGTACCATGCTCTGAGTCATCTGTTCACACAACAAACTCCTTGGAGTAGTCAGGTGCCTTCAGCACAGGTGCTCTGCACATGGCAGCCTTCAGGGCATCAAAAGAGGTCTGGCAAGCCTCTGTCCAGATCACCTTCTTGGGTTGCTTCTTAGAAGTCAACTCAGTCAAGGGGGCAACAATGGCTCCCAAACCAGAATGGTGTCAATTTGTGGCTGTAGGGGTGACACCTGGCCACTCCCTACCTGATGTCCCAAGTACACCACAGAACCCTGCCCTATATGGCACTTGCTTGCCTTAATAGTGAGGCCTGTCTTTTGCAGGGCCTCCAGCACTCTGCAGAGGTGTTGCAGATGTTCCTTCCAGGAGGAACTAAATACAGCAATGTCATCCAGGTAGGCGGCACTGAACTCATCCAGCCCAGCCAACACCTAGGTGACCAACCTCCGAAAGATGGCATGGACATTCTTCATCCCAAAGGGCATCACTTTAAATTGAAACCTGAGTTCTGGAGTGGCACCAGGTGCAGCACCCTTTGGGACCAATACCACTGGGATGGCCCAAGGACTGCTGGAATGCTCAATAACCCCTAGGGTTAACATTTTGGATACCTCATCCTTAATGCTAGCCCTGACCCTGTCAGTCACCCTGTAAACTTTCTATTTAATGGGTGGACTGTCCCCAGTGTCCACATCACGTGTGCACAAGTGTGTGACCCTTGGGATTAGGGAAAACTGTGAGGCGAACTGTCCCAACACCGGGTGACAGTCCCTCTGCTGCTCTGCAGTCGGGGAGGGGAAGAGGATCACTCCCTCCACAGACCCATCTTTTTCTCCTGCAGTTGAGTCTGCTCAAAGTGAGGTTTGAGGCTGTTAACATGCAGGACCCTTAAAGGGTTTCTGGGAGTCTGCAAGTCCACCAGGTAGGTGACTTCACTCTTGCGCTCCACCACCTCATAAGGCCCAGTCCACTTGTCTTGGACCACCCTAGGCTCCACTGCTGCCATCACCCACACTTTTTGACCAGGTTGAAACTCGACCAGAGTGGCATTCTGGTCATACCACCCTTTCATATCCTCCTGGCTTGCTTCCAGGTTCTCCTGGGCGAGACTCCTGAAGGGGGCAGTCTGGTTTCTCAGAGCCAGCATGTAGCTAAATATATTCTGGGGGCATTTACTAGGAGCTTTTTCCAAAGCCTCCTTCACCAGACTTAAAGGGCCCCTCAAGGGGTGGCCATAGATCAGCTCAAAGGGACAAAACCCAAGTCCCTTTCGAGGCACCTCCTTGTAAGCGAACAAAAGGCATGGCAAAAGGACGTCCCACATCTGCCACAAGGGTTCTGACAGGCCCATAATCATGCCTTTCAAGGTGTGGTTGAATCTCTCAACCAGACCATTACTTTGGGGGTGGTAAGAGGTGGTGAACTTGTAGGTTACCCCACACTCCTTCCACAGAAACTTCATATACATGGATATGAAGTTGGTACCCCTATCAGATACCATTTCCTTAGGGAACCCCATGCGGGTAAAAACCCCCATCAAAGCACGATCCACTACAGGGGAAGTAATTGACCTCAGAGGAATGGATTCTGGGTACCGGGTCGCATGGTCCACCAAGACCAGGATGAACCTGTTGCTCAAGGCTTTCTTGGGATCCAGAGGCGTCAAAATGTCAATACCAACCCTTTCAAAGGAGGTACTAACAACAGGAAAAGGTTGGAGGGGAGCCTTACATTTCCCCCACTCTTGCCACTTGCCTGACAAGTTTGGCAAGACCTGCAATGTGCATCTGAGTGCCTGCGCATTAGGGGCCAGTGAAAGTGGGTGAGAAGCCTCTCAAAGGTCTTATCCACCCCAAATGTCCAGCTAAAGGCACATTAAGAGCCAACCCCAGTAGGAAGGTCCTGAAGCACTGGGGTACCACCAGCACACAGGCTGACCCAGGCTCAGGAACCTTCGGCTCACTATACAGGAGGTCATCCTCCCAGTAGATCAGGTGAGATCCTGGCTCCTTGCCAGCTGCCTGGTCTGGAGCATGCTGCCTCAAACCTTCCAGAGTAGGGCATGTTTTCTGTGCTGCACAGAATGCTTCCCTGGTGGGCCCCTCTTCCTGCTGCCACTGCGACCACTCAGGACCTCCCCTAGTTCAGCCACCTGTTTCCCTGTAGGCTCCGGGGCATCACCCTCTGGCTCCGCCTCCTCCCAGACTGTGGGAACTTCTGGGGACGGTTTCTGGCACCCCCTGCTCTTCCTCTTTTCGGCAGTCCCCTGGGCCACTGTTTAAGGCTCCAGCGGCTCTTCACCACCCTGACGGGCTGCCATTGACCTCGTAGATACGCATACCCACCCAGGCAAAACCAACATCTCCAAGTGTGACCTGTGTTCCACCTTCTTCCAAGGGGAATCCTCCAGGACATTGCCAAGCAAACACTCTACAGGCATGGTTGGACTCACAGCTACTTTCAAGGAACTTGAGACCCCCCCCCATTAAAAGGGAACCAGCGCCACTCTGCGCAGGTGCTCTGAGTTGTCCACTTCAACTACTTGGTGAAGTACCCAGGGATCTGTAGGAGGCTGCCCTGGCTTATAGTGGGTACCTTGTGGTACTTACACCTTGTGCCAGGTCCAGTTATCCCTTATTAGTAGATTAGTAGTGTTCTAGCAGCTTAGGCATATATAGGTAGCTATAGAAGAGCAGCTTAGGCTGAACTAGGAGGCATGCAAAGCTCCTACTATACCACTTATATCATATAGCACTATATCATAAGGAACACAGGGCCAGATGTATGAAGAAACCACTTTGCGAATCTCTAATAGCGATTTTTAAGAAATCGCTATTTCTGATTCACAAAATGGTAAGTATCATATTTGCGATTCGGTAATAGCGATTTCTTAAAAATCGCAAATGCTATTACTGAATTGCAAATAGCGATTCTGAGCCCATTAGCAACTATGGGCCTGTAGGCCCATATTTGAAAATGTTTTGCATTTCCCAAATTGTGAATTCCTAACTGGAATTTGCAATTTAGGAAATGCAAAACCCCAGGGTGCTGGGGGCCTATGGCCCCCTCTGCTGCACCCCAAAAAATATTTCAGGACATGTAAGGTGCACACATGCCATAGGGGCATGTGTGCGTTACATTTCAATTTTAAAAATGCATTTTTAATGCATTTTTTAAATTTGCACATGGTTACCACTAAGTTTTACTTGGTGGTAATTGCGATTCCTTAATGCCCAATTCGCATTAAGGAAAAGATTGATACATGTGCTTAAGAAATCGCAAATAAGGATTGATTATTTGCGATTTCTTGTTTAGAGAATCGCAATTTGCGATTCTCTAAATGACGTCGCAATTTTAAGGAATCGCTATTTTAGCGATTCCTAAAAATTGCATAGCGAAAGCCTTTGATACATAATGGAAGGCATTTTTGCATTCGCAAACGGCTATCCGCACCGCTTGCGAATGCAAATTCGCTTGATACATCTGGCCCACAATACTCAGAGTTACTAAAAATAAAGGTACTTTATTTTAGTGAAAATATGCCAAGTATCTCAGAGGATATACTCCCTTAGGAGGTAAGAAAAATACACAAAATATACACACAAACCAAAATCAGGTAAGTAAAACACTTAGAAAAGTAGTGCAAATACTGTAGAACACAATAGAATGCAATAGGAGACAATAGGCCTAGGGGCAACACAAACCATATACTCCAAAAGTGGAATGTGAACCACAAATGGACCCCAGGCCTAGTGTAGTGTGTAGAGGGCCGCTGGGATTGTAAGAAAACACTAAGGGTGTCCAAGATACCCCACCCCAAGACCCTGAAAAGTAGGAGAAAAGTTACCCTACTAGCCCAGAAAGACAGTAAAGTTGAGATAGGGGATTCTGCAGAGACAACAACTGACTGCAAAGCACTGAAGATGGATTCCTGGACCTGAGGACCTGTAAAGGAAGGGGACCAAGTCCAAGAGTCACGCAAGTGTCCAGGGGGGGCAGGAGCCCACTAAACCCCGGATAAAGGTGCAAAAGGGCTGCCTGTGGGTGAAAGAAGCTGAAGATTCTGCAACAACAGAAGGTGCCAGGAACTTCTCCTTTGGTCAGAAGATGTCCCACGGCGTGCTGGAGGACGCAGAGTTGTTTCCATGCAGAAATACTGCAAACAGGCCTTGCTAGCTGCAAGAGTCACGGTTAAGGATTTTGGGTGCTGCCAGGGCCCAGGAAGGACCAGGAGGTAGCCCCTTGGAGGAGGAGACAGAGGGGGCGCTCAGCAATAAAGAGAGCTCATGCAGAAGCAGGCAGCACCTGCAGAAGGACCTGAACAGCCATTCAGAATATCTGAGCATGGCAGTCATCTCAGCACAACAAAAGAGGGTCCCACGAAGTCGGAGTCCAGTACCTGGGTGTGTCAGTGTGTGCATCAATGTGTGCCTGGGTGGAACACTGAATACATTACTATGTCCCTGGGTGTGTCAGTGTATGCATCAGTGTCTGCCAGAGTGTGTCAGTCTATGCATCAGTGTGCACCTGTGATTGGTAATGTATATATCAGTGTGAACCTGTGTGTGTCACTGAATGCATGTGTGTGCCTTGGTGTGTCAGGGTATGCATCAGTGTGTGTGTGGGTGTATCAGTGTGTGCATTAGTGTGTGCTTGGGTGTCTCACTAAATGCATTAGTGTGTGCCTTGGTTTGTCAGTGGATGCATCAGTGTTTTGCCTAGGTGTGACAGTGTATGTATCAGTGTGTGGCTGGGTGGGTTAGTGCAAGGAGCAATGTGTGCCTGGGTGTCCCATTGAATGTATCAGTGAGTGTCTGGGTATGTCATTGTATGCATCAGTGTGTGCTTGGGTGTCTTCGTGGTTGCATCAGTGTGTGCCTGGGTGTCTCAGAGTGTGCATCAGTGTGTACCTGGATGTCTCAGAGTTTGTATTAATGTGTATATGGGTGAGAGTATATGCATCAGTGTGTGCCTGGGTGTCTCACTGAATGCATTAGTATGTGCCTGGGTGTATCAGTACATGCATCAGAGCGTACCTGGGTGTGTTAATGTATGCATCGGTGTGTGCCTAGGTGTGTCAATGAATGCACCAGGGAGTGCCTGGGTGTGTCATTGTATGCATCAGTGTGTGCCTGGGTGTGTTAGTGTATGTATCAGTGTGTGTGTAGGTGTGTCAGTGTATGCATCAGTAAGTGTGTAGGTGTGCTAGTGTACATATCAGTGTGTCAGTGTATGCATGAGAATGTTAGTGTATGCATCGGTGTGTGCCTCGGTGTGTCACTGAATGTCTCAGTGTTTGCCTGGGTGTGTCATCATATGCATCAGTGTGTACCTGGGTGTGTCAGTGTGTGCATCAATGTGTGCCTTTGTGTTTCAATGAATGCATTAATGTGTGCCTGGGTGTGTCAGTGTATGGACCAATGTCTGCCTGGGTGTGTCAGTGTATGTATCATTGTGTGCTTGGGTGTTTCACTGAATGATTTAGTGAGTGCCTGGGGGTGTCAGTATATAGATCAGAGTGTACCTGGGTGTGTTAGTGTATGTATCAGTGTGTGCTTGGGTGTGTCAGTGTATGCATCAGAGTTTGGCTATGGGTGTCAGTGTATGCATCAGTGTGTGGCTGGGTGGGTTAGTGCATGTATCAGTGTGTACCTGGGTGGGTCAGTATATGCATCAGTGTGTGCTTGGCTGTCTCACTGAATGCATCAGTGTGTGCCTAGCTGGGTCAGTATATGCATCAGTGTGTGCCTGGGTGTGTCACTGAATGCATCATTCTGTGCCTGTGTATGTCAATGCATGCATCAGTGTGTGCTAGGTGTGTTAGCGGTTGTATTAGTGTGTACCTGGGAGTGTCACTGAATGTATCAGTGTGAGCCTGAGTGTATCGCTGCATGCATCAGCGTGTGCCTGGGTGTGTCAGTGTGTATATGAGTGTGTGCCTGGGAGTGCCACTGCATGTATCAGTATGTGCCTGCCTGTGTCATTGTATGCATCAGTGTGTTCCTGGGTGTGTCACTGATTTCAGCAGTGAGTGCCTCCTGGTAGGAAAGTACCCTCTTTTTGCCATGGTTACCCCAATTTTCTGGCTGATATCAATGTGCTTGACTGTGTTCACCGGGATCCTGCTAACGCGGACCAAAGCGATTATGCTCTCTCTTCTCTAAATTTGGTTGTTGCATACTGGTAACCCAGTATTTCACCTACAAGTGGCATACTGGTGCCCCCTTATAAGTCCATAGTATATGGTACCTAGGTACCCAGGGCATTGGAGTTCTAGGGAATCCCTATGAGGTGCAGCATATCTTTTGCCACCAATGGCTTCTACAGGACTGCCATTGTAGTCTGTGTGAAAAGGTGCATGCACCCTTTCACTGTCATTTACCCTACACCAGGTCACTCATAAAATCACCCCTCTAGCATACCCTCCAGCCCTGAGGGCAGGGTGCAGAGTACCTGTGTGTGAGGGCAAACCCTGCACTAGTAGGGATGCCCCCATGACCTCCAGGACCATATTCCCAGACTTCGTGAGTGCGGGGACGCCATTTTATGCTTGTACTGGACATAGGTCACTACCTACATCCAGCTACATAATGGTAACTCCGAAAATAGGCATGTTTGATATCAAACATGTTGGAATCATTCCCCAAGGCTTTTGCAAACATTGGTTGTATGATTCCATGCAGTGTGGGGGCTCCTTAGAGGACCCTCAGTATTGCCATTCCAGCCTTCTGAGGTTTTCCTGGCAGCCCCAGCTGCTGCCACCTCTCAGACAGGTTTCTGCCCTCCTGTTGCTTGTGAAGGTCAAGCCCAGGAGGGCAGAACAAAGGATTTCCTTTGGGAGAGAGGAGTTACTCTCCCAAAGGAAATAGGTGTTAAGGCTTGGGACGGGTAGCTTCCCCAGGCCACTGGAAATGCTTTGAAGGGCACATTTGATGCCCTCCTTGCACAATCCAGTCTACACCAGTTCAGGGACCTCCAGTCCCTGCTCAGGCATGAAAGGTGGAAAAAGGAAAGGGGAGTGACCACTCCCCTGTCCATCACCACCCCTGGGGTGGTGCTCAGAGCTCCTCCAGAGGGTCCCTGGGATTTGCCATCTTGGATTCCAAGTTGGCAGGGAACTCTGGGAGCATCTGAGTGGCCAGTGCCAGCAGGTGATGTTAGAGCCCTCCCCTGATAGGTGCTTACCTGTTTAGCTGACCAATCCCTCTTTCAGGCCTATTCAGGTATCTCTCCTTTGGGTGGTTCTTCAGATTTGGATTGCAAGACTGAAGCAGGAATCCTCTGCATCCTCCACTTCAACTTCTCACTGAAGAAACTGCATCTGGACCCTCCAGGAACTCTACAAACTGCAACAAAGAAGCAAAGATGACTTCTGCAACATTGTGTCTTCAGCTCCTGCCAGCAACTGTAACTGTTTCCCAGTCCCATCCTGTGAGGACAGCCTGTCGCTCTATGGAGGGCCTGTGGGATCTCGGAGTTGCTGAGAGCCCTCTCTGTCTCCCCTACCTGAGTAGAGTCCAACTGGTCCTTCCTGGTCCTCGGCAGCGCCATTTTCTGCTAACCGCAAGCTTTGCGTGTGCCAAGGCTTGTTGGCAGACTCCAGCGACGCAAATCAGACTGCAATACTCCATCCGGTGTGGGACATCACTTGCACCAACCAAGAACCCGAATCCGTCTTCTTGGGTACAGTACTGACTGTGCTTCTTCACCAGTGGTTTTGCACCTTCATCCGGGTTAGCAGGGGCTCCTGTTCTCCCAGGACTCTTCTGTGCTTCTTGGACTTGGGCCCTTCTTCCATAGGTCTTCCGGTCCAGGAATCTACTGTTGGTGTCTTGCAGTCTCTTCTGGTTCTTGCATTATCTTTTATGTCATGTTTCTGTGTGTTCTAGGAAAGGTACTGTGTTTTACTCCTGCTTTTCTGGGCTCTGGGGTGGATTCTAATACTTTCCTTTAGTGTTTTTTAATACTCCCAGTGTCCCTCTACACACTACACTTGCCTAGGTGGAAAACCAACATTCCCATTCCACTTTCTTAGTATATGGTTTGTGTAACCCCTAGACCCATTTCTAACTATTCTGATTTTCACTAATTGCACTGTTTTCTAACTGGTTGTATGCCTATTTCTGCATACTAGTGTATATAGTTTGTGTATTACTTATCTCCTAAGAGAGTATAGTCTCTATTGTATTTTTGGTATTTGTGTCACCAAAATAAAGCACCTTTATTTTTGTAACACTGAGTATTTTCTTTCAGGTGTGTGAGTACTGTGTGTCTACAGTGGTATTGCATGAGCTTTGCATGTCTCCTGGATAAACCTTGGCTGCTCAGCTACAGCTGTCTCTAGAGAGCCTGGCTTCTAGACACTGCCTACATTTCACTAATAAGGGATAACTGGACCTGGTATAAGGTGTAAGTACCATAGGTACCCACTATAAATCAGGCCAGCCCCTACACTGGGTGTGTCAGTTTATGAATCAGCGTGTGTCTGTGTGTGTTAGTGTATGCTTCAGCGTGTCCTTGGGTGTTTCAGTGTGTGCATCAGTGTGTACCTGGGTGTCTCAGGGTTTGCATCAGTGTCTATCTGGGTGTGAGTGTGTGCATCCGAGTGACCTTGGATGTGTTGGTGTATGCATCAGAGTGGGTGTGTCACTGAATGTATCGGTATGTGTCTGGGTGTGTCAGTGTATGCATCAGTGTGTTCCTGAGTGTTTCAGTGTATGCATAAGTGTATGCTAGATGTGTCAGTGTATGCATCAGTGAGTGGCTGTGTGTGTTAGTGTATGCATCAGTGTGTGCCTGGGTGTGCTAGAATGTGCCTCAGTGTCTACCTAGGTGTCTCAGTGTGTGCATCATTGTCTACTTGGTTGTCTCGGTATTTGCATCATGGTGTATCTGGGTGTGAGTGTATGCATCAGTGTGTCCGTAGGTGTATCAGTATATGCACCTATGTGTGCGTAGGTGTGTCAGTGTATGCGTCAGTGTGTGCATATGTGTGTCACTGTATGCATCAGTGTGTGCGAAGGTGTGTTAGTGTATACATCAGTGTGCATCTATGTGTGTCAGTGTATGCATCAGTGTGCCTCAGTGTGTCACTGAATGCATCAGTGTGAGCCTGGGTATGTCAGTGTTTGCATCAATTTGTACCTGGGTGTGTCAGTGCATGCATCAGTGTGTACTTGGGTGTGTTAACACATGTATCAGTGTGTACCTGGGTGTGTGAGTATAGGCATCAGATTGGACCTGGGTGTGTTAATGTATGCATCAGTGTGTGCCTGGCTCTGTCAGTGTATGCATCAGTGTCTGCCTCTGTGTGTCACTGAAGGCATCAGTGTGTGCATGGTTGTGTCATTGTATGCACCAATGTGTACATGCATGTGCCACTGTATGCATCAGTGTGTATCGGGGTGTGATAGTGTATGTGTCAGTGTGTACCTGGGTGTGTGAGTATGTGCATCAGAGTGTACCTGGGTGTGAGTGTATGCATCAGTGTGTGCCTGGGTGTGTCACTGAATTCAACAGTGAGTACCTGGGTGTGTCAGTTTATGAATCAGTGTGTACCTGGGTGTGAGTCTATACATTAGTGTGACCTTGGGTGTGTCAGTGTATGCATCAGTGTGTACCTGGGTGTGTCACTCAATGTATCAGTATGTGTCCGGGCATGTCAGTATATGCAACAGTGTGTGCCTGGGTGTGTCACTGTGTGCATTAGTGTGTGCCTGAGAGTGTCACTGAATATATCAGTGTGTGCCTGGGTGTGTCATTGTATGCATCAGTGTGTCTCTGTGTATGATTGGGTGCCTGGGAGTGTACTGAATGCATCAGTGTGTGCCTTTGTGTGTTAGTATTCACATCAGTGCGTACCTAAGTGTATTAGTGTATGCTTCAGTGTCTACCTAGGTGTACTAGTGTGGGCATGGCTCTGTGTCTGTGTGCATTAGTGTATGCATTAGTGTGTGCCTGGGTGTGTTAATCTATACAACAGTGTTTGCTTGGGTGTATCACTGTATGGATGAGCGTGTCCCTGGCGCTGTTAGTGAATGCATAAGCATGTGCCTAGGTGTGTCAGTGTATGCATCAGTGTTTGCCTAGGTGTGTCAGTGTATGCATGTGTCAGACTGGGTATGTTAGTGTATGCATTAGTGTGCGCATGGGTGTGTCAGTGTGTCCATCAGAGCGTGTCTGGGTGTGCCAGTGTGTGCATCAGCATGTGCTTGAGTTTCTCACTGAACGCATTAGTGTGTGTCTAGGTTTGTCAGTTTATGCATCAGAGAGTACCTGGGTGTCATAGTGTATTCATCAATGTGTAAATGGGTGTTTCAGTGTATGCATTAGTGTATGTTAGATGTGAAAGTTTATGCATTTGTGTGTGGCTGTGCGTGTTAGTGTATGCATCAGTGTGAGCTGTGTGTGTTAGTGTATGCTTCAGTGTGTATCTGGGTGTGAGTGTATGCATCAGTGTGTCCTTGGGTGTATCAGTGTATGCATCAGTGTGTACCTGAGTGTGTCACTGAACGCATCTGTGTGTGCCTTGTGTTTGTCAGTGTATGTGTTGGTATGTGCCTGGGTGTGTCAATCTGTGCATCAGTGTGCTCTTGGGTGTCTCAATGAATGCATTAGTGTGCCTGTGTGTGTCAGTGTATGTGTCAGTGTGTACCTCGGTGTGTCAGTGTATGCATCAGTGTGTACCTGGCTGTGTTAACGTATGTATCAGCGTGTACCTGCGTCTGTGAGTATATGCATCAGAGTGTACCTGGATGTGTTACTTTATGTATCAGTGTGTGCCTAGGTATGTCACTGTAGGCATCGGTTTGTGCCTAGGTATGTCAGTGCATGCATCTGTGTGTGGCTGGGTGTGTTAGTGTAAGTATCATTATGTGCCTGGGTGTCTCTGTGCTTGCATCAGCATGTACCTGGGTGTGTTAACATATATATCAGCGTGTAACTGGGTGTGTGAGTATATTCATCGGAGTGTACCTGGGTGTGAGTGCATACATCAGTGCATCTTTGAGCGTGTCAATGTATGCATCAGTGTGTACCTAGGTGTGCCACTGAATGCATCAGTGTTTGCCTGGGTGTGTCAGTGTATGCAATAATGTGTCTGCGTATGTCAGTGTGTGCTTCGATGTCTCACTTAATGCATTAATGTGTCCCTGGCTCTGTCAGTGTATGTATCAGTGTGTACCTGGGTGTGTTAATATATGCATCAGTGTGTGCATGGGTGTGTCACTGAATGCATCATGGTGTGCCTGGGTGTATCAGTGTATGCATCAGTGTGTGCCTGGGTGTATCCATGTGTGTATGAGTGTGTGCCTGGGAGTCTCACTGAATATATAAGTATGAGCTTGTGTGTGTCAGTGAATGCATCAGTGTGTAACTGGGTATGTCACTGTGTACATCAGTGTGTGCCTGTGACTATCACTGAATATATCAGTGTGTGCCTGGATGTGTCAGTGTATGCAGCTGTGTGTGTCTGTGTTTATCAGTTTATTTTTGTGTGTGTGTCTTGGGGTGCCACTGAATGCATCAGTGTGTGACTGGGTGTTTCACTGAATGCACCTGTATGCAGCTTGGGTGTGTCAGTGTATGCATCGGTGTGTGCCTGGGTGTGTCAATGTGTGCATCAGTATGTTCTTGGGTGTTTCACCGAATGCATTAGTGTGTGTCTGTATGTGTCAGTGTATGTGTTAGTGTGTACCTGGATGTGTTAGTATATGAATCATTATGTGCCTGGATGTATCAGTGTATACATTAGTGTGTGCCTGGTGTGTCAGTCTGTATATGAGTGTGTGCCTGGGAGTGTCAACGAATGTATCAGTGTGTGTCTGGGAGTGCCACTAAATGTATCAGTGTGTGCCAGGGTTTGTCAGTACATGCATCAGTGTGTACCAGGATATGTTAGTGCATGCATCAGTGTTTGCCTAGGTGTGTCATTGTGTGCATGACTGTATGTCTTTGAGTGTTAGTTAATGCATTAGTGTATGTGCCTGGGTGTGTTAGTCTATACGTCAGTGTGTGTTTGTGCGTATCAGTGTATGGATGCGCATGTACCTGACTGTCTTAGTGTATGAATCAGTCTGTGCATATGTGTGTCACTTTATGCATCAGTGTGTGCTAAGGTGTGTTAGTGTATACATCAATGTGTGTCTAGGTGTGTCAGTGTATGCATCGGTGCGCCTCGGTGTCTCACTAAATTCATCAGTGTGTGCCTGGGTGTGTCAGTGTACGTGTCAGTGTGTACATGGGTTTGTCAGTGTATGCATCAGTGTGTACCTAGGTGTGTTGATGTATGTATCAGCGTGTACCTGGGTGTGTGAGTATATGCATCAGAGTGTACGTGGGTGAGTTAATGCATACATCAGTGTGTGCCTGAGTGTGTCAGTGTATGCATCAGTTGGTGCCTAGGTATGCATCAGTGTGTGGCTGGGTGTGTTAGTGTATGCATCAATATGTGCCTTTGTATGTAACTGAATGCATCAGTGAGTGCATGGGTCTGTCAGTGTATGCATCAGTGTGTGCCTGGGTCTGTCAGTGTATGCATCAGTGTGTGCCTGGGTGTGTTATTGTAAGTATCATTATGTGCCTGGGTGTCTCAGTGTGTGCATCACAGTGTACCTGGGTGTGTCAGTGTATGCATCAGTGTGATCCTGGGTGTGTTAATGTATGTATCAGTGTGTAACTGGGTGTGTGAGTATATGCATCAAGTGTACCTGGGTTTGAGTGCATAGATCAGTGCTTCCTTAGGTGTGTCAATGTATACATCAGTGTGCACCTAGGTGTGTCACTGAATGCATCAGTGTTTGCCTAGGTGTGTCAGTGTATGCAATAGTGTGTCTGCGTGTGTCAGTGTGTGCTTTGGTGCCTTACTGAATGAATCATTGTGTGCCTGGGTGTATCAGTGTATGCATCAGTGCGTGCCTGGGGGTGTCAGTGTGTGTATGAGTGTTTGCCTGGGAGTCTCACTGAATTTATCAGTATGAGCTTGTATGTCTCAGTGTGTACCTGGGTGTGTCACTATGTACATTAGTGTGTGCCTGAGAATGTTACTGAATGTATCAGTGTGTGCCTGGATGTGTCAGTGTATACAGCTGTGGGTGCCTGTGTTTGTCTATGTGTGTATGTGTGTTTCTGGGAGTGTCACTGAATAAATCAGGGTGTGCCTGGATGTGTCAGTATAAGCATCAGTGTGTACCCGAGTGTGTTGGTGTATGCAACAGTGTCTGCCTAGGTGGGTTAGTGTGTGCATGACTGTGTGTCTGTGTGTGTTAGTGTATACATCAGTGTGTGCCTGGGTGAATTAGTCTAAACGTCAAAGTGTGCTTGGGTGATCATTGTGTGGATGAGTGTGTACCTGGCTGTCTACATGAATGCATCAGCATGTGCCTAGTTGTGTCAGTGTATGCGTCAGTGTGTGCCTAGGTGTGTTAGTGTATGCATTAGTATGTGCCTAGGTGTGTTAGTGTATAGATCAGTGTGTGTCTAGGTGTGTCAGTGTATGCATGTGTGTGATTGGGTTTGTTAATGTATGCATCAGTTTGAAATGGGTGTGTCAGTGACTACATCAATGTGTGCCTGGTGTGTCACTGAATGCATTAGTGTTTGCCTAGGTGTGTCAGTGTATGCATCAGTGTTTGCTTGGTTGTGTCAGTGTATGCATCAGTCTGTACCTGGGTGTATCACTGCGTGCATTAGTGTGTGCCTGAGAATGTCAATGAATGTATCTGTGTGCGCCCGGACGTGTCAGTGTATGCAGCTGTGTGTGCCTGTGTTTGTCAATGTGTGTATGTGTGTGTCTGAGAGTGTCACTGAATGCATCAGTGTGTGCCTGGGTATGTCAGTATATGCATCAGCATGTACCTGAGTGTGTTAGTGTATGCAACAGTGTCTTCCTAGGTGTGTTAGTGTGTGCATGACTATGTGCCTAGTTGTGTTAGTGTATACATCAGTGTATGTCTAGGTGTGTCAGTGTATGCATGTGTGCGACTGGGTGTGTCACTGAATGTATCAGTGTGTGCTTGGGTGTGTAAGTGTATGCATCAATGTGTTTCTGCGTGTGTCACTGTATGAATCAGTGTGTACCTGGGTGTGTTAGTGTATTGTTAATGTGTACCTGGGTTTGTAAGTATGTGCATCAGAGTGTACCTGGGTGTGTTATTGTACGCATCAGTGTGTGCCTGGGTGTGTCACTGAATTCAACAGTGAGTACCTGGGTGTGTCATTTTATGAATCAGTGTGTACCTGGGTGTGAGTGTATGCATCAGTATCACCTTGGGTGAGTCAGTGTATGCATCAATGTGTACCTGCGTGCGTCACTGAATGTATCAGTATGTGTTTGGGTGTATCAGTGTATGCAACAGTGTGGGCCTGGGTGTGTGACTGTGTGCATTAGTGTGTGCCTGATAGTGTCACTGAATATATCAGAGTGTGCCTGGGTGTGTCATTGTATGCATCAGTGTGTGTCTGTGTGTGTCTGTGTGTGTCAGTATGTGTATGATTGTGTGCCTGGGAGTGTCACTGAATGCATCAGTGTGTGTCTTTGTGTGTCAGTATTTGCATCAGTGCGTACATGGGTGTGTTAGTGTATGTATCAATGTCTGCCTAGGTGTGCTAGTGTGTGCATGGCTCTGTGTCTGTGTGCATTAGTGTATGTATTAGTGTGTGCCTGGGTGTGTTAGTCTATATGTCAGTGTTTGCTTGGGTGTATCATTGTATGGATAAGTGTGTCCCTGGCACTCTTAGTGAATGCATCAGCATGTGCCTAGGTGTGTCAGTGTATGCATCAGTGTTTGCCTAGGTGTGTCAGTGTATGCATTTGTGTGACTGTGTGTATTAGTGTATGCATTAGAGTGCGCTTGGGTGTGTCAGTGTATCCATCAGAGTGTGTCTGGGTGTGTCAGTGTGTGTATCAGTGTGTGCTTGAGTTTCTCACTGAACGCATTAGTGTGTGTCTAGGTTTGTCAGTTTATGCATCAAAGAGTACCTGGGTGTGTTAGTATATGCATCAGTGTGTACATGGGTGTTTCAGTGTATGCATCAGTGTGTGTTATATGTGAAAGTGTATGCATTAGTGTGTGGCTGTGTGTGTTAATCTATACATTAGTGTTTGGTTGTGTGTGTCAGTGTATGCATCAGTGTGTATCTGGGTGAGTGTATGCATCAGTGTGTCCTTGGGTGTATCAGTGTATGCATCAGTGTGTACCTGGGTGTGTCATTGAATGCATCTGTGTGTTCCTTGTGTTTGTCAGGGTATGTATCGGTGTGGGCCTTGGTGTGTCAATGTGTGCATCGGTTTGTTCTTGGGTGTCTCACTAAATGCATTTGTGTGTGCCTGTGTGTGTCAGTGTATGTGCTAGTCTGTGCCTCTGTGTGTGAGTATATGCATCAGAGTCTACCTTGGAGTGTTAATGTATGCCTCAGTGTGTGCCTCGGTGTATCACTATATGCATTGGTGTGTGCCTAGGTATGTCAGTGTATGCATCAGTGTGTGGCTGGGTTTGTTAATGTATGCATCAATATGTGCCTCTGTGTGTAACTGAATGCACCAGTGAGTGCCTGGGTCTGTCAGTGTATGCATCAGTGTGTGCATGGATGTGTTAGTGTAAGTATCATTTTGTGCCTCCATGTCTCAGTGTGTGCATCAGTGTGTACCTGGGTATGTTAACTTATGTATCAGAGTGTAACTGGGTGCGTGAGTATATGCATCAGAGTGTACCTGGGTGTGAGTGCATACATCAGTGCATCCTTGGGTGTGTCAGTGTATGCATCAGTGTGTACCTGGGTGTGTCACTGAATGCATCAGTGTTTGCCTGGGTGTAACAGTATATGCAATAATGTGTCTGCGTGTGTCAGTGTGTGCTTTGGTGTCTCACTTAAAGCACTAATGTGTCCCTGGGTGTGTCAGTGTATGCATCAGTGTGTAACTGGGTGTGTTCATATAAACATCAGTGTGTGCATGGGTGTGTCACTGAATGCATCATTGTGTGCCTGGGTGTATCAGTGTATGCATCAGTGTATGCCTGGGTGTGTCTTTGTATGTATGAGTGTGTGCTTGGGTGCCTCACTGAATGTATCAGTATGAGCTTGTGTTTGTCAGTGTATGCATCAGTGTGTATCTAGGGGTGTTAACATATGTATCAGCATGTACCTGGGTGTGTGAGTATATGCATCAGAGTGTACCTGGGTGTGTTAATGCATGCATCAGTGTGTGTCTGTGTGTGTCAGGGTATGAATCAGTGTGTGACTAGGTATGCCAGTGTATGCATCAGTGTGTGACTGGGTGTGTTAGTGTATGCATCAATATGTGTCTTTGTATGTAACTGAATCCATCAGTGAGTGCCTGGGTCTGTCAGTGTATGCTTCAGTGTGTACCTGAGTGTGTTGTTGTATGCAACAGTGTCTGCTTAGGTGTGTTAGTGTGTGTATGACTGTGTGTCTATATGTGTTAGTGTAAACATCAGTGTGTGTCTAGGTGTGTCGGTATATGCATGTATGTGACTGGGTGTGTCAGTGTGTGTATGATTGTGTGCCTGGAACTGTCACTGAATGTATCAGTGTGTGCCAGGGTTTGTCAGTGTATGCATCAGTGTGTACCTGGGTGTGCTAGTGTATGCATCAGTGCCTGACTAGTTGTGTCAGTGAGTGCATGACTTTGTGTCTGTGGGGGTCATTACGACCCTGGCGGTCATGGACCGCCAGGGCCGGGGACCGCGGATGCACCGCCAACAGGCTGGCGGTGCATCCAGGCCAATTCTGACCGCGGCAGTAAAGCTGCGGTCAGAAAAGGGAAACCGGCGGTTTCCCGCCGGTTTTCCCCTGGCCTGAGGAATCCTCCATGGCGGCGCTGCATGCAGCACCGCCATGGGGATTCCGACCCCCTTACCGCCAGCCTGGTTCTGGCGGTTTTGACCGCCAGAACCTGGTTGGCGGTAACGGGTGTCGTGGGGCCCCCTAACAGGGCCCCACCAAGATTTTCAGTGTCTGCATAGCACCTGTCGCACCCTTTCCACTCCGCCGGCTCCATTCGGAGCCGGCATCCTCGTGGAAGGGGGTTTCCCGCTGGGCAGGCGGGCGGCCTTCTGGCGACGCCCGCCAGCCCAGCGGGAAACTCAGAATTACCGCAGCGGTCTTTTGACCGCGCAGCGGTATTCTGACGGCGGTACTTTGGCGGGCGGCCTACGCCACCCGCCAACATCAGAATGAGGCCCTGTGTGTCTTAATGTATGCTTTAATGTGTGCCTAGGAGTGTTAGTCTGTAGTCAGTGTGTTCTTGAGTGTATCAGTGTAAGGATGAGTATGTACCTGGATCTCTTAGTGAATGCATCAGTGTGTGCGTAGGTGCGTCGTTGTATGCATCAGTGTGTGGCTGGGTTTGTTAGTGTATGCATCAGTGTGTGCCTCAGTGTGTCACTGAATGCATCAGTGTGCTTGGGTATGTCAGTATATGCATCAATGTGTACCTGGGTGTGCCAGTGTATGTATCAGTGTGTACCTGGGTGTGTTAGTGTACGCATCAGTGTGTACCTGGGTTTGTGAGTATATACATCAGAGTGTTCCCTAGTGTGTTAATGTATGCATCAGTGTGTGCCTGGGTGTGTCAGTGTATGCATCAGTGTGTGCCTAGGTGTGTCAGTGAATGCATCAGTATGTTACTTGGTATGTTAGTGTATGCATCAGTGTGTGCCTTTGTGTGTCACTGAATGCATCAATGAGTTCCTCAGTGGGTCAGTGTATGTATCAGTGTGTGCTAGTATATGCATCCTTATGTGCCTGGGTGTCTCAGTCTGTGCATCAGTGTGTGCTTCCTTGGGTGTATCAATGTATGCATCAGTGTGTACCTGGGTATGTCACTGAATGCATCAGTGTATGCCTGGGTGTTTTAGTGTATGCATCGGTGTGTGCCTGGATGTGTCAGTCTGTTTATCAGTGGGTGCTTTAGTGTCTCACTGAATGCATTAATGTGTGCCTGGGTGTGTCAGTGTATGCATCAATGTGTTCCTGGGTTTGTTAATATATATGTGTCAGTGTGTGCCTGGGTGTGTCCCTTAATGCATCATTCTGTGCCTGGGTATATCAGTGTATACCTCAGTTTGTGCCTGGGTGTATCAATCAGTGTGTGTCGGTGCCTGTCTGGGAGTGTCACTGGATGTATCAGTGTGTCCCTGGGTGTTTCAGTGTATGCATCAGCGTGCACCTGGATGTGTCAGTGTGCAAATGAGTGTGTGCCTGCGAGGTTCACTGAATGTATCAGTGTGCCCCTACGTGTGACAATGTATGCATCAGTGTGCCCTTGGGTGTGTCAGTATCTGCAACAGTGTGTGTCTGGGCATGTCACTGTGTGCCTTAGTGTGTGCCTTGCTGTGTCAGTGTTTGCATGAGTGTGTGCCTGAGTGTGTTAGTATGTACATCAGTGACTGCCTAGTTGTCTTAGTGTGTGCATGACCTTGTGTATGTGTGTGTTAGTGTATTAATTAGTATTTGGCTGAGTGTTTTTGTCTATGCAGCAGTATGTGTTTGGGTGTATCATTGTCTGGATGAATGTGTACCTGGCTGTCTTCGTGAATGAATCAGCATGTGCCTAGATCTGCCAGTGTATGCATCAGTTTGTGCCTAGGTGTGTTGGTGTATACATCACTGTGTGTCTAGGTGTGTCAGTGTATGCATAGGTATGTACCTGGTTGTGTTAGTGTATGTATAAGTATGTGCCTGGGTGTGTTAGTGTATACATCAATGTGTGCCTGGGCGTTTCATTGAATGCATCAGTGAGTACATGCATGTGTCAGTGTATGCATCAGTGTGGGTCTGTGTGTGTTAGTGTATGCATTAGTGCCTGCCTGGGTATATAATGTTATGAATCAATGTTACCTGAGTGTGTTCGTGTATGCATATCTTTATACATAGCTGTATTGACATTACTGTGTTGGTGTATTAGTGAAACTAAGTATGTGTACTTGGGCATATTTATGGATGGTCTATCACCGAAGAAATATGCAATTAGTTACATACATCACTGCAATAAATAGGTCCTTCAATCGGTGTAAAAATAGACAAAACATATATAAAAGTTTAACTTTCATATTATTAAGTTATCTATTAAAAGTTCACAATCTGTAATAAAAATAATATTGTTAATCAAAAGACACAACAAATTTACACTGTATAGCAATCACAAATATTACTTAAGCATGTTACATTTCTGTTGGACTGGCCCTTTTTACAGGGTCATCCCCAAATGTTTTGCCTCCTTCCTCCTATTTTTTCTGACAAATGTTTGTTGGCTTTCGGACTCTGAGCACTTTACCACTGCTAACCAAGTCTAAAGTGTATATGCTCTCTGTGTTAATTTTATGTGTAATTGGCTTTTCCATGATTGGCATTATTGATTTACTAGTAAGTCCCTAATGAAGTGCAATAGAAGTGCCTAGGGCCTGTAATCAAATGATACTAGTGGGCCTGCATCACTGAGTGTGCCACACACATGAGTAGCCCTGTAAACTAAGCTAAGACCTGCCACTGCAGTGTCTGTGTGTGCAGTTGTAAAGTGCCAATTGACCTGGGAAGTGTATCCGCTTGCTTGGCCCAAACCTTCCCCGTTTTTTACATGTCTACGTCACCCCTAAGGTAGGCCCTAGGTAGCCCCATGGGCAGGGTGCAGTATATGTTAAAGGTGGTACATGTGCTGATGTATTTCACAACAGTGAAATACTGCCAAATTTGGTTTTCACTGGTACAAGGCCTATCTCTCTCTTAGGTTAATATGGGGTCTGCCTTTAAACATCTTTTAAGTGTTGTTTTCCTTTGAGAGCAGATAGAAATATGGAGTTTGGTGTCACTGAACTCACAAGTTAAAAATACCTCTTTTGGTAAAGTTGGTTTTTAAATTGTCGGGTTGAAAATGTCACTTTTAAGAAGTGGGCATTTTCTTGCTGAAACCGTTCTGTGGCTCTGCCTGGTTGTGTATTCCCTGTCTGGTTCAGACTGACAGTTGGGCTGTGAGTGAATCCCCTCTAAACAGTGAAACAAAGGGAGCTGGGGTATATCCGGGATATCCTGATGAGCCATGTGGGCTAGAATGGAGGGAGGAGTGGTCACTTACACCTGAATGGGCTGGGCTTCCCTCACACATGCAGTCTCCAACCCCCTGGTGTGTGTCTGAGGCCTGGCCTGGGCAAGTCAGGTTCTTGTGAACAACAGAGATTTTCCTTTGAAGTTTGCCTACTTCAAAGGCAGAAAGGGGTATAAGTAGTGGGCCCAAAACTCCTGATTTTCAGCTTTGCTGGGTTGGCCTTCAGTTGCTCCTTCTGTCTGAAAGGGGACAAAGACTGGACTATGTGGTATATTCCTGCTTGTGAAGAACATCCAAGGGCTTGGACTGAGCTTGCCTCCTGTTTTGAAGTATCAGGGCCATTAAAGAATTTCCTCTGCCAGCACCTGGACTCTCTGCTGAGATTCCGGCCTTGCTAAGTGGTGCCCTATGTAGTCCCTGGGCCCTTAAAAGGTGAAGCTGGTAGAAAAAGGACTGAAATCCACGCACAGAAAGCTGTGCGGGTAAAATTTTGAAGCATCACCTGCAATGCAGCTGTAAAAACAACACACCACCCGCCTTGTGGCTGAAATCAATGCACCACCTGCATTGCCGCTGGAATATCTATGCCTCATCAGCATCGCAGGTGGAGAAACAATGCAAGCACCCACTTGCAGCTGTTGAAAATGATACAAACCGGACGCAGCGCGATTTTCCATCACCGTGCAGCAGGATATCTCACTCATGGTCGCTGGGCGTCAAAGTAATCGTGAACCTGCATGGATCCCAGGTGCCCTGTCCAGAAATCGACGCATCACCGTCTTGCGGGGGAGAAAAACGACGCATCTCCTACTCGACCGGAGAAGAAAGGACACACGGCCTCACTTGCGAGTGAGAAAACGATGCATCGCTGACCTTTCCAACGCACGCTCACCCCTGCAGCTTTATTTTTGACACAAACCATGTACTTTGTGTAACATCAATGTTTCCATTGTTTTCTATGGAGTAAGACTCTTATTATTTTAGAAATTCATATCTTGACTTGTGTATGTTGGATTTTTGTTGTTTTGGTCTTGTTAGATTTAGATAAATACTGCCTATTTTTCTAAACTGGTGTGGTTTCCATTTTGTAGTGTTTTCACTGTATTTCTGTGTGTTTTGATACAAATACTTTACACGTTGCCTTTGAAATTAGCCTGACTTTTTTTGCCAAGCTACCAAAGGGATGAGCAGGGGGTATCTTTAGTGAGTTTCTCCCTTGTCTTGACTAGAGTGAGGGTCCCTGCTTGGACAGAGTGCAAACTAACGGCCAACCAGAGACCCCATTTCTAACAATTCCCTTGTGCACTGTTCTCAGCTTCTATACTTTTGCACTATGATTGAAGTGTATAGGTATTCATCTTTGAACAGTGGGGGTGGGGTGAACAGTCATAGGGACTGTAAAAAAAAAATTAACTGCATATTACGTTATTTCAAATTAACATTACTATGTATGACACTCAACACAAATATTTACCAAACTCTTTCAGCTATACTTGTTAAATAATATAAAGTATATTATAGCTTCAGAATATAATTAATTTGTATGAATCATGGCAGTATTTAACAAGGTGTATAAAGACATCACCCTTGGTAGGCTGCATGATATCATAAAGTTCGGTAGTCCTTTGAACAAGAGTACAGTATATCAGTCGTGTTATTATTGTCATTATTTTCCAGCTCTTCTTTAAACAGAAGTTTTTCTTTTTATCTTCTGCAGATGTTTGTCCTAGTTCAAACGTTCTGATAAAACGTTCTGATCTCTATTTCCAGTTTAGAAGTATGCCTGTGGTTTCCTTCCAAGAGTAGTAAGATTTAAAGATTTAAAATCCCTCAGAAAGACCTCACCCATATTAGGCATATGATGTCTTATTTTATATTATTGAAAGTCCCAGACATGTGGTATTCCATTTGTCCAGTAGTAATCATTATTAGAACTTTGGTTCAAAAACAGAAGGTAAGAATTTGGTAATTTTTAGGTTAAACTCTACTTAAATGTAAGTTTGCTATCATTACAATCTGTCCATCCAGTTGTATTATTCATGTAGATAGTGTAATGTCCAGATGTCACATGAAAAATAATGGCTTTACAGTTATGTGTTTTCTAGACATGGAGATTTGTCCGGCTTTAAAAAATGTGAATTTGAGTTTCCAAATTAGATCCATCTGCTTTGAAGTATTGTGGAATTGACATGATATGCTTGCCAGTTCCTCTGATGAAGGTCAGAGTAACAGTTTGTGCAGGTATTATTCTATGATGCATCTTTAAACAATTTCTCAAAACTGACAGTTTCACAGTCTGGTAGAGTAAGGTAGATAACTCGTTCTGAATCTATTTCGGTTTTTGGAGAAAAGGAACAATTTTCACAATCATGCAGCCATGAATAACTAACTCCAAATAGTTCCTCAATATGTACCATCTCTTCTTCTAAAAAAACTATTACGAAGGTCAAAAATTGTTGTGCATCTTCTTGAGTGTTTTGAGTGAAGTGTACTGATTCAGTGCACAGATCTGCAAGATGCAGAGCATATTTTGTTCTATCACTGCACAAGCAGTCTAACAAGCTCAAGAGGGCAAAGTATGATCTTTTTTTCCTTTTTCTGTTTAATTTCATAAGCCAGAGTAGGTAAACGAAATAGTGCATTTAGAACTAAATTAGTACAGCAGTTGACTCCAAAGACATTTGATAACTGATAACCTCCAAATTCAGCATCACTTTTAGTATTCCTTTTCTCTCATACTTTTTTCTTTTTTCTTCTTTTTCTTAGGAACATCAGTCTAATCCTTTGAAATCTTTCATTTTGTAAAGATGATATGCTTTTTGTAAACTGGGTACTGCCATAGATGTGGCGCCTACAGGCTTCTCAAACGGTTGTACTCCAGTAGAACAAGTAAAATCAGCATTTAGGTCCAGAACTCTGGCTGCTTTGAGAACTATCCTTTGCTATCTCAATAACAATTTTTTCCTCTTGTCCAATTTCTTCCTTTAATATTTTCAGGTAGTTCAGAAATGCTGGACACTCAATTGTATATACTACAGCATTGAAAGAGTCTTCGTAACAGTCATACCGTCCAAGTAACTCTGTTTCAGAACACCAAGGTTTGAATAGCTGTAGAAGTGCTAAATAGAAAAATTATTTTTATTCCGCTGTTTGACAACTAAGTTTACTATGGTTTTATGGTTTAACCTTTTATTTGCCAAACGACACAGCTATTGCAATCAGCGATAACATATCTGCCTTCATGAATGTTTTCTGAAATGTTATTTTTGTACCTACAGTGCTGCAGAATTTCATAAAGGCACTTATTTTTGATGAGTGGACTTTTTCTTGGATAGTATGTATTCAACACATTTGTTTTACAATATCTGTGCTCTCTGGATCAAAGTTTGTTAAGTACTGAATTTCTGGGTGAGATTTAAAAACTCTGTCTCATGTGTTGGCAAGGCCTAGATTAACCAAAACAATTCCCCTAGACTTTGAGAACATGCAAGCTGAAATCAACCTATCACAACTCTCAAATGAGCTTATCTATCTATGTGAGAGTGTGTTTAAACTGAAATTGTATAACTTCTTTGACAGAAATTTGTCTGCATAAATCTGCTCCCATGTTTCCTTCATCTCCGTTTTCTCTTACTTTGTGATGTATGAAGTGACATAGCGAACAACAGCAATGGAATTGTCAGCAACAAACTGTATGTCTATATTTGCATTCTATAATTTCAGGATTTTAGGATAATAATTGTTAATATATTTGTAGGCCTCTGATATTTTTTTCAGATTTCATGTCTTTTTTATGATTTTCTTGTCGGTGTGTGCCTCACAGCACTGAAGATGAAATGATAGGCCTTGGAAATCCAAAACAACACCTAGTATAAAACTTTCCCTTACATCTGTATCTTCGGTGGCAATACTTGCCACATCTATGTGTTTGGAACTGTAGAACCTGCTGTTGTAGCAATTTGTTATTGTTAGAAATGGGGACTTTGGTTGGCATTCAGGTTACCCCCTCTCCAAGCAAGGACCCGCACTCTAGTCAGGGTAAAGGAGAATCACACCCAGTTAACCCCTGCTCACCCCCTTGGTAGCTTGGTATGATCAGGCAGGCTTAACTTTAGAAGCAATGTGTAAAGTATTTGTACCAACACACAGCGTAATACAGTGAAACACTACAAAATGAACACCACACCAGTTTAGAAAAATAGGTAAAATTTATCTAAATCAAACAAGACCAAAATGACAAAAATCCAACATACACAAGTTAAAATATGAATTTTCAAAAGAATAAGAGTCTTACTCCATAGAAAACAATGTAAACGTTGATTTTTCACAAAGTACCGGATTAGCTTAAAAAATAAAGCCGAGCGGGCGAGTGTGCATCAGAAAAGGGTAGCAATGCATTGATTCTTTCCTCGCAAGGGAAGCTGTGCATCAACAATATGTCGATTTCCAGATGGGGCACCTTGGTTCCGCACAGTCGGGTTAACTTTGATGCCCATGGACGATGCATGGAAAATGCTGTCACACAGTGTCAGAAAACTGTGCTGTGTGGGGTTTGCTTCATTATCAGCAGCCGCAAGTGGGTGTTGCACATCATTTCTCCAGCCACAATGTGTCAATCTCACAGCCGGTGGAGCATCGATTTTAGCTGCGAAGTGGAGGCACATCGTTTATCAGCCGCATTGCAGATGGTGCGTTGAAAATGTCCCTGCCTGGCGTTCTGTGCGTGGATTTTCAGCTCTTCTCTGCCAACTTCACCTTTCAAGGGCCCAGGAACTGGATAGGGCATCACTTGGCAGAGCAGGAGTCTCAGCAGAGAGTCCAGCTGTTAGCAGAGGATGTCTTTAATGGCCCTGATACTTCAAAACAGGAGGCAAGCCGATTCAATCCCTTGGAGATTCTTCTCAAGCAGGAATGCACAACAACGTCCATTCATTGCCCCCTTTCACAGGCAGAAGCAGCAACTGCAGGATAGCCCAACAGTCACAGGCAAGGGCAGCACTTTTCAGCTTTTCATATCTTCTCCTTAGCAGAGGTACCTCTTAAATCCAGAAATGATCTAAAGTCTGGGTTTTTTGGTCCAATACTTATATACCTTTCTGCCTTTGAAGTAGGCAAACTTCAAAGGAAAGTCTCTTTTGTTCACAAGATCCTGCCTTGCCCATGCCGTGCCCCAGACACACACCAGGGGGTTGGAGACTGCATTGTAAGTGATCACTCCTCCTTCCACTCTAGCACAGATGGCACATCAGGATATGCAGGCTATACCCCAGCACCCTTTGTGTCACTGTCTAGAGGAGATGCACAAACAGTCTAACTGTCAAACTGACCCAGACAGGGAATCCAAAAACTGGCATAGTCACAGAATATTTTAAGCAAGAAAATGCCTATTTTTCAAAAGTGCCATTTTCAAACTAACAATCCAAAAACCAACTTAACTAAAAGATGTATTTTTAAATTGTGAGTTCAGAGACCCCAAACTCCAGATTTCTATCTGCTTTCAAAGGGAATCTGCACTTTAAGAATATTTAAAGGCAGCCCCCATGTTAACGTATCAGAGAGATAGGCCTTCCAACAGTGAAAAACGAATTTGGCAGTATTTCACTGTTAGGACATGTAAAACACAGCAGTACATGTCCCACCTATAACATACACTGCACCCTGCCCATAGGGCTACCTAGGGCATATCTTAGGGGTGCCTTACGTGTATGAAAAGGGAAGGTTTAGGTCTGGCAAATGGGCACACAGGCTAAGTCGAATTGACAGTTTAAAACTACACACACATACATTTCAGTGGCAGGTCTGAGCCATGTTTTCAGAGCTACTAATGTGGGTGGCACAATCAGTGCTGCAGGCCCACTAGTAGCATTTGATTTACAGGCACTGGGCACCTCTAGTGCATTTTGCTAGGGACTTACTAGCAAATCAAATAAGCCAGTCATGGAAAAGCCAATTACACATATAATTTACACAGGATCACTTGCATTTTAGCACTGGTCAGCAGCGGTAAAGTGCCCAGAGTAACAAACACAGCAGAAACAAGACAAAATGTTTGGGGAGACCCTGCCAAGGATGCCAGGTCTAACAGTTATTATTCTGATCTGGGATACTACATATAACACACAGTTCTATGAAAGACCGTACACACTTATCAGTATCAGCACCACATTCTGGTGAATCCTTTATCCATAGCATGTGTATTTTAGGAGCACCTCTTTCCTGGCATTCTTTTCTCTCCAAAAAATCTGTGACTTCTCCAAAGAGGAGGATTTGTTTTATTGTATATTAAACTCATTATCACTTCATTCAATCAATCAATCATGGATTTGTAAAGTGGACCTAATCACCTATAGGGTCTCAAGGCGCTGAAAGTAGGCTGCTCATTCGAAGAGCCAGGTCTTCAGGTCCTTCCTGAACTTCTTCAGTGATGCAGTGTGCCTGAGCCTGAAATTTATGATTGAAATACCTGCATCAAATTATTTGTGATTGAAATACCTGCATACATTAGCAGGATCCAAAGAGCAAAGTTCTCCTGCTGTCTTCAAATGGATATTCTTTATGTTAGAGTTTATTTGTCTTAGAAATTCTTATAAATTATCCCATGTATACTCTGCACAACTAAGCATTACAAACCAACTAAGTGGACCTAAGTTTTGGAGCATACATTTAAGTTCACCATGATGACGGTACCAGTATTCATCACTCCCATGTTGGTGTGCCATCAAATTAATTCAGTTGTACTCCAGATTTTCATCCTTTCCTTGTATCTTATCAACAAACTCAGTTGCAGAAAGTTTTGTAGATTGACTCCTGTCTTAAGAATATGGTTCAGAGCATAGGAGAGTCCTGACAAGTCACTCTCAAAGAACAGATGGAATATGTAGGGAATACATTGTCGAAACCTAGGGTCCTCTGAATATAGTCTTGTAGACCTGTATTCTGCTGCTGGTATTTGTACAGGGCACTCATTGTAGCGACCACCTACTCCTGTGGGAAACAGCTGTGAAAAACATCTAGCCGCTAGACTTTTTTCCAACACACTCATTGGAGCTCCTTTAGCTTTGTTTCATTTGTAACAGGTCATTAGCAACTCCAACAACTTCCTTTGAGTGAAGTGGATGAATACTATAGTGCTCATATATTTTTTCTGACTTCTCCTTATCCACATTTCTATTTGTCCATTTGATTGTAGTAGTTCATCATCTATACAACTTACATTTCCATTAATGGCAAATTTTTTGTAAAAAACATTATTTTCTTTTAAGTATAATGCAGCGTTTTTTTTTACTTTATTCACATCAACTAACTCTTGTCAGGCTTTTCTTTTACTTTTCGTAGGCACTCCATTCATTTGAAAAATGAGTGGTTGATCTACACCTTTTTCAGCACCCACAGTTGCAACATTTTTTTTTTAAATCTATTGGTAAAAATACAACTCTTCCTTTCAGTCTTTTCTGTAGTTCTGTTGCTGGCAGTTTCCCTGTGTTTGACTCAATTTGAATGATCGCTTGAAATGGATGAACAGTTTGTATCATAATTGATTCATACACATTTAATTGATTAAGTTCTTCTGGAATTGGTATTAATTCTAATCTATTATGAATTGCTCTAGCTGGCTTTATATCATTCTCTAATTTGTTATAACAATAATTACATATTATTTATTAAAATCTACCTAGCAAAGGCGCAGGGCGCTACCGCTTATGGTGCAGAAATATGGGGATTTTATGAGAGCAAAAGATTAGCAGTAGGAGAAAACAACTTTGCTAGGGCCTTAGTTGCGTGCCCCCGCAGCACACCCCTGATTCCCTTGTTCCTGGATTTAGGTTTTAATCGTATAGCTGATTTGATAGCTCTAAGACCCTTGTTATACTGGGTAAGGATCTGGGTAGTCCCGGAACTTCTTACATATAGAGACTCAGGCCCTCATTCCGACCCTGGCGGTTTCAAACCGCCAGGGTGGAGGGCAGAGGAAGCACCGCCAACAGGCTGGCGGTGCTTCCCGGGCCATTCTGACCGCCCTAACAGGGCCCCACAAAGGGCTTAGCAGACAGTGAAAATCGCGACGGATGCCACTGCACCCGTCGCACCCCTGCAAATCCGCCGGCTCCATTCGGAGCCGGCTTCCTCTTTGCAGGGGCTTTCCCGCTGGGCCGGCGGGCGATCTTTTGGAGATCGCCCGCCGGCCCAGCGGGAAAGTTAGAATGACCCCCGAGGTCATTTGACCGCGGTGCGGTCTTTGGCGGTTTCCGCCCGGCGGGCGCCGCCCGCCGCCCGCCGGGGTCGGAATGACCCCCTCAGTCCTCAATATACTTAGGAGGCCGGAAGCGGCTACCATCCCATGGGTTAGGCATGTATCGAACTGGTTCCGTGTTCTGGGTCTACGAAGGTTCTGGGAGGAGCCATATAATTTGGAGAAATTTGATAAAACTATCTTGAAGACAGCATACTGGTCTTATGTAAGAACCAATCTGGTTTGCTGTATATCTCATGGTCGGTTGATCAACACATTCACAGACTTCAAGTGGTATCCCCAGTATGAACAATATCTTAATTTAATTCCTGATGTACTGGGAAGGGCCTCTATGCTCGCTTTCATTTTGGAAGCCTTCCTCTGCTGTCCCTAACCAAAGGTTGGGGAACTATTTTACCTATTGATCTCTGCCCAGCCTGTTCTAGTTGCACTGAAACCATTGAACACTTTACATTTTTTTGCCCTACTTATACTATTCCAAGGTCAAAATTGTCGAGACTTGGGCTTGAGCCAGTGCTCCACAGCTATCAGGATTCTAAAGAGCAATACTACTAAATCTGTAATTCTTGCGGTTAGCAAGTTCCTTGTGACCGCTTGGAGTATACGACACCGCTCACTGAGATAAATTTTTCCTTCTTTTATTATTAATTATTTTAGGATGCAGGAACCAGAAGATACGATGTAAAGGGATGCTTTTTACTATTGACAAGTTTTAATTATTGTATATAGATATTAAGTTATTATGATCAGGATGTACTATTTTATTCCATTTTAAGTCTTTTAACCCTGTTATTCACTGTATTTGTTATGCTTTGATTGCCTTTTTTGATCGAATAAAGCTATTATCATTATTATTACATATTATTTCTTTTGTGTCTTCATTAAACCATTCGTCTACAAATATATATGCTGCAAATTCCTTCCACTCATCATTGCTGTTTTCTACAATTTTAGAAAATAGAACTACATTATGAGTTTGGTTTTTGTAATGGGTATGACAACAACAAATACATACATACTCAGGTTTATCAGGACAAAGCGTGTTGAACTTTTCTTTCTCCTGTGTAAATGTTTCAGTAATTGTCTGTGTTTTCAGTACAAGTAGATATCTGCAAATCAAACAAAAAATGCATTTATCTCCATAGAAAATAATAATATATTACATACCAGAAATAATAAGGTGTCTCAGTGTGTACATTGCCAACTAAATACGTGTTAGTGATTGTCTACATGGGGGGTGAGTTATAGAGTAAAAATAGACATAAAGGCTTCCGAAATTGACCTATGATGACAACTTAAGCTACAAATGTACACTCACACTCTGTAGTAGTATACCTAAGCGGTATTAGACCTAAGCTGTTGTAGACCTAAGCTGTGTTTAAAGAATTACTTCTCTGAATGGGATTGTAAATTATGCCAGGTACATATCTGACAGACTATCAGTACCTCTATGAGGGTGCATCAAGTTGTTTAAGTAAATATGAAAACTACAGACGCATGTAACTCTGTGTACCATTGTCTCAAATACTGCGGGAAACATAAATGGTCTGTTGGTCTGTGCATCAGTGTATAGGAACCCCTCTCACTGTCTGACTGGATGTGCCACTAGCTCTATCATTTTGTTAATAGGTGTATCAGTAATAGTATGGGTGAGAAATTGCACATAAAACTGAGCATGAGCCTCTAAGTGCATTTCTAGTTCGATCAAACTTAGAAAGAGATGTTTCATGGTTTAACCACAAAGCACCTGGGACTATAACCTAGCTACTCCCTCACTGATTACTCAGCTTTCTATAGTAAAATGACGGTCTAAAGATTGAGGAGCAGCTTTTATAATAGGAAATTCAGATGACAGTAAAGATGCACACTTAAAATCTGCAGCAGTATGCCTGAGCCATGTTTAAAGGAATACTTATGTGTATGTGTGAGTTGGTTTTGGCAGTATCTAGCTACATTTCTGAGTGTGTGTATGAGTCCCATTGTGAGTTTGCCTACAAATGTTTAAGTAAATATGCTGCCCTCACTGGTATGTAACTAAAGGGGTCATTACGACCCCGGTGGTTGGCAGTAACATGGCGGTAAATACTGACAACAGGCTGGCACTACTTACCGCCATATTATGACATTGGCGGGTTAGCTGAAGCCAACCTGCCAATGTACTACTCTGATCGCCACAGCGGTAACAGCTGCCGGGCTGGAGATATTCATCTCCAACCTGCCAGCCGTCACTGTTCCGCCTGCGGGATTATGACCCGCCAATGTACCACTCTGCCAATGTACCACTCCAACTGCCATGGCGGTAACAGCTTCCGGGCTGTAGATATCCATTTCCAGTCCGGCGGCCGTCACTGTTCCGCCTGCGGGATTATGACCCCACCTACTATCATGGTTTTTGTGGCTTCCTTACCGCCACAAAAACCATGGCAGTAGGCACTATCAGTGACAGGGAATTACTTCCCTGTCACTGATAGGGGTTGCCCTTCCCTCTCCAGTTATCCCCCTATCCCGTGCCTCTCCAAAGCCTCCCACCCTCCCATTCTGGCCCCCCTTGACACACAAACACACACATGCACACACCATTTTCCAACAAATATCCACGCATGCATACATCCACACCTACACACACTTTCAAACATACACGCAGTCACAAAACACAACATACATGCACTAACACCTCCATACATGCACACTCACATCCAACACGCATCACACACCCTCCACCCCTCTCCCCTGTTTGAGACCAGACTTACCTGTATGCAGGGGGTCCTCCAGCAGGAGATGGGACGGGGTGCTGCTGCCAACAGCAGCATCTGCCAGCAGAATACCGCCAGGCTGTATTATGGGTCATAATATGGCTGGTGGCGGTCTACTGGCATGGCGCTGCTGGTGGCAGCAGCGCCACCTTACTGCCATCTGCCGGCATGGCCACAGCCAGATTTCCACCATCCTTCTGGCGGAAATCCGTCTGTGGTCATAATATGGCAGATGGCTGGTAGCCGCTCGATGGTCTTTTGGCGGCCGTCGCCGCAGCGGTAGGCAGTTTTTACCGCCATTGTCAAAATGAATGTCTAAGTGTGCAACTGGCTTCAATACTGTTGGGAGCAAAAGAGGTGTCTGGGTGGGTGCAGGCATGTATAAGCAGCTCTCTCACTGTGTGACTGGATGTATCAGTGTCTCTAACCTTTTCTTATTAGCTGTATAAGTTGCAGTATGAGTTAGACAATGCATATATAAGTGAGTGTAAGTCTCTGTAACTGCACTCTAACTCAGTGACACTTCAAAGAACTTGTTTTATCTTTTAAATATAAATCTTTGTGGTGTATACCATACCTACAGCCTACCTCAGGAGTCTTTGACCACTAAAATGACAACTTAAAGACTGACAAGCAGCCTTTGTAACAGGAAGTCCAGCTGACACTAAAACTGCATACTCAGGGTCTACAGTGGTGAGCCTAAGTCTTCTTTTAAATAGTACTTGTGTGGATAGATGAGTTTGTTGTGTTAGTATTTGATACATATGTGACTGACTGTATCAGTACTTTTATGACTATCAAACCTAATATTTAAGAATACATAGTCAGTAAAGGGGTATATAACTATGTGTGCAACTGCTGACAATACTCCTGAAGACATAACTGCTATCTTGATGGATGTATAAGTGGCACTCTAACCATCTGACTGGCTTTATGTCAGTGATTGTGTAAGAGAAGGTTAAGTTATATGTACTAAAATTACACTTTAAAGCTTGACAGCTGGATTTTTAATGTCAACTTGAGGTAGTAGTAAAACTACACACTCAGGCTCGGCAGTAGAAGACTCAAGTCATCTTTCAAGGGGTACTTGTCTGAATGGGTGACATGTTTCTGTCAGTACTTCACTACATATGTCAGTAAATATATGAGCCCCTCTATGACCTATTGACTAGCTGACTGCTTAATTTAGTGTAGTGAAGCCACAGTTTAAGACCAAACATCCTTTGTAATGGTTACGCAAGCAGACAATAAAAGTGCAGACTTACAGTCTTCAGCAGTAGACCTCAACTATGTTCAAAGTACTACTTGTGTGGATAGATGAGACTGTTGTGTTACTATTTAGCTACATATCTATCTGACTCTAACAGTAGGTCTATGAGTGTCCCACCAGATGTTCAAGTAAATATAGTGAGTACAGGAGTATCTAACTATGTGTGCATGTTGCTCCAATACTGTTGAAAGCATAACTACTGTCTAGCTGCATGCATGAGTCTACAAGCATCCCTGAAAGTGTCTTAATGTTATGTCAGGGGCCCCATCTGTTTGGTAATAGTAATGTGAGTTCTAGTATCTATCTCAGAGTTAATACATATGTGGACACAACACTCTGCAACACCACATATAACACCAGTTCAACTTAGAACATGTTTCATCTCCTAATAACAACCTACCATGCTCAATGGCCTACCTGTAGTCTACCTTACATTTGACTCTTGTGTGGTTAGAATTAACTGTAATCTTTCTTTACTGATTATTATACCTCTTTTCATTATTACCATATAGATAATATTTATATTCCTTTTTGGTGCTTATGAACATGCTACTCATACTTACTCTTGTAATATACAGTTATCCCTCTATAAACACATTTTAATTTAAAATATACTATACTACACATACCTGCTAAGTATGTTTCTTGCTGTATATATTCATCTATCAGTATTAGTTAAAATGCACAAAAAACAAGCAGAAGGATGGTACACCACACTCAAGCAAGATAACCATTAATGGTAACCTTTTCAACGTTGCTTTCAAGGTTACTGAATCACAAAGTCAACCAGAATCTCTCTTTCACCTTTAACATTTGCTATATATCTTTTGACTGGATATCATTGTTAACCCTTTCCAACTCTCCGCAAAAGATATCCCAATTACATATCAGTTTTCGCCAGATCCGCACAGTGCATCCCCCTGTTGTTGAAAAGAGATATATTGGCAAGGGCAGGTAATTACCTACACTTAGCAATAGGCCCCTAACCCCCACTAGGTTCAGTTAGGTCTCAATAAATTGACCCAGCTCAACCCTTGGTAGCTTGACAATGAGCGACAAGGCTTAACTTAGGAGAAAAAGTCCCTCATTATGACATTGGCGGTAAATGCCGCTTACTGCCACGCTGACGGCTGCCAACATACCGCCGCAGTGGCGAATATCCACCTGCCATACTATGACAAACACACCAATCTGACAGAATACAGCCACATACATAAATCCGCCAGCCCAAAGGTTAGTGCTAAAGTGGCGGTACCAATACCAACACCCTTACCATTACGTCAACAAAACAACGCCCATCACATTATGACTCACGAATCACCACGGCGGACATTCAACGGTTGTGAACCATTGGCGGTACATACCGCCGCGCTCAGAATGGACACCCACATACAAAACACCACCACATCAGCCAATATGAAAAATACATACCTGACACTCATACACATACCACACCCACGCACTCACACCACTATTATAAAACACACACCCACTTTACCCACAACCCTTTACGAATACAAATCATTGCCACCAGACTGACACCAAGACCACTGGCACAACTAGACACACACCACTTATACCCATACATCCCTCACGCACCCCACATCACACACCCCACCACATTACTCAACACACTCTCACCAACACACACCACAAAACACCCATGTCCCCACAAAGACACCCCCGTTTCACTGATGAGGAGTTGAGGGTCATGGTGAAGGAAGTTGTTAGGGTAGAGCCACAGCTGTTTGGAGCACAGGTACAGCAGATATCCATTGCAAGGAGATGGAGCTATGGCAGAGAATCGGGGACAGGGTGAACTCTGTGGGACAGCACCCAAGAACAAGGGACGACAACAGGAAGAGGTGGAATGACCTACGGGGGAAGGTACGTTCCATAGCAGCAAGGCACCAGCTCGCCATGTAGAGGACTGGAGGTGGACCCTACCTCCTCCCCCACAGCTCACAGCATGGGAGGAGCAAGTCTTGGCATTACTGCATCCTGAGGGACTCACTGGAGTAGCCAGAGGACTGGACACTGGTTATTCTACATTTACTACTTATCACCCCCATACCTGCATGCCAACACATCCCCTCACCCTCACCCTCACTCCCATCACTCCACTCCATCCCACATACTGCACCTACATATATGACTAAACCCAATGCCAGGCCCTGTATATGATACCAATGTGTAGACAGCCCTGCGAGCCCTGCATGGACAACCATCGCAAAAGCATGCACAGCATAGGGGAACTAACAATCACACAATACACTACCATACACAAGCAAAAGGTGGCAGGGCAATACCAACGATAGAGGGGAAGCCAGGGATGTACAATATGTCATACACATGAAGCATAATACATCACTTACATTCCCGCAGGTACCCCAGCCAATGTCAGTGGAGATGAGGTGCCACGACTACCCAGTCCCCCAAAAGAAGATGCCCCCAGTGATAACAGTAACTCTAGACTTAAGTATCTGGATGACCTACCTGGCCCATCAGGGACCACTGGACAGCTGGTCACCCAAGCCCACTCACAGACCACCACAGAGCCTCCCCCTCCCCCTTCAGTATCCCACACCAGAGCACCCACCCAACATGCCCACACCTCTGTCCCTAGGACACTTCAATCAGCAGTGTGCCCACCTGTACAGGGACCCCAGGCCACACCTCGCCCCCAAGACAATCAGGGACCTGGGGTCAGTGGCAGTGGGTACACCGTTCAGGGGACAGAGGCACAGTCCAACAGGGACACTGGGAGAACTGCTGTGCTCCAGGGGGAGGACAGGACCAGGGAACCGACTCTCCAAGAGGTAGTCTCCTAGATCCTGGGAGCCTACCAATATTCCTAGGACACAATGGGCCATATCCTTGATAACGTGTAGGACAACAGGTGGCTGCAGGAGGGAAAGTATCAGGGGATCAGGGAGGACTTACAGGCCATTAACACCACCCAGATCTCCATAGCAGGGGTGCTGTCAAACATGGCCAATATCATGAGGGAGGCAACAGTACACCAGCGGGCCCCTACCACTATCCAGTCCATTGACCAGCCCTCCACTCTCAGTGCCGCTAGTGGCCAGGAGGCCCCACCACAGGACCCACAGGCCACCATCATCCCTCCCCCTGCAGAAGATGAACTATCCCCCAAACGTTCCCTGTGACCCAGACAGAAGCCAGAGACACTTGCCAAGACCCCCACCAGGAAATGAGACTCTCCTGATTGTCCCCCTTGTGTCCCACTCAGTCACCTTGTCCACTTTGAACTGCCATTGCTCTCCTTCCAATGGCCCCATGGACACCGCACCTGTGCTACAAACAGACTGGAACAATACCCTGGACTTTCCTTCATCATCACCCCATTCCATTGCACTTTAACCTCAATTTCTTAGCACTACAATAAACACCCCTAAACACAACTCGACTACTAGTATTTTATGTGTTAAAAATGTGTATTTATGGAAACAGTCACATCCATTGCAAATGAACTGTACACTGTGAGAGCATACAAATAATGACCTGCAGCTGGCTGTAGTCAGCACATCAGTACACAGTTGTAAAATCACCAACATCTGTAAAATGATAACCCATAGGTGACAGTAAGTAGAGATAAAAGGACGTTAATGCCATCATGCTACAGCCACACAGAATACACCAATAGTCATAGTAATGTGCAGTTGCACTGTCTCAGCTGTCTGTCATTGAAAGTATGACGGATAACTGATGTTCTGTTGTCCTCATCCTCAGCCTCTTCATCCTAACTGTCATCAGGGTCTACTGCTGTCACAGGGGCATCTCCTGTCTCCTCCTCCTGCAGAAAGGGTGCATGGCGTCTGAGGGCGAGGTTGTGCAACATGCAGCATGCCACTAGTATCTGGCAGACCTTCTTGGGTGAGTAGCACAGGGAGCCACCTGTCAGATGGAGGCACCTGAACCTGGTCTTCAGGAGGCCGAAGGTCCTTTCAATGATCCATCTGGTTCACCCATGTGCCTCATTCTAACGTTTCTTTGCCCCTGTCCTGGCATTCCTCACAGAAGCACATTTAGCCTCACACAATTCTATGGGGTTGACATCAGAGGCATACACTAATTCACAGTGGGTGGGGACCAAGGCTCACCTATTAGCCACACCCTGTGCCTCTGTAGTTGGGCCATCACAATTGGGATGCTGCTATTCCTCAAAACAAAGGCATTATGCACTGACCCAGGATACTTAGCATTGAAGTTGGAGATGTACTGGTCCGCTAGGCACACCATCTGCACATTCAGTGAGTGGAAACTCTTACGATTCCTGAACACCTGTTCATTCTGCCGGGGGACAAACACAATATGTGTACCGTCAATTGCCCCAATAATATTGGGGATATGTCCCATTGCATAGAATCCGGCCTTCACAGTGGCCAAATGTTCCACTGGGGGAAAGAAATGTAGCTCCATATGTGTTTTACTGGGCCAGACAACACTCTTGCCAGCATGATTGAGAACATTGGCTGTGACATTCTTGTTGCCAAGCAAACTGTCACTTGGAAAGAACCTGTTGCCAAGAAATGGAGCACTGATAGCACTTGCACAAGAGGGGGGATCCCAGTTGGATGACGGATAGATGAGATCAGGTCAGGCTCCAATTTGGCACACAGCTCTGTAATTGTGACCCTGTCCAGTCTATAGATGAGGATAATGGGCCTGTCCTCCAGTGTAGCTAAGTCCACCAGGGGTCTGTACACGGGGGTATGTCTCCACCGCCTACTCATTTGCAGCGGTAGGTATCTAAGGGACACAAGAGTGATTAGGCTGTCACAATTGGAACAATGAAACCACAACTGCAGTCCACATGGTGCACTTATGTATAGGAACAGTGTTAATGGCGAGGTATGTGCCACTGTAATCTGTGACGCGGTCACCCCCTGAAATGGCAAATGCCTGTCCTGTATGTAGGGAGTACGTGAGGTAATTCCACCAACGTTGGGCGTCGAGGCGGACAGCGGTCTTGCACCGCCGTGCAATTCCTCATTGGATAATATGGCCCTCTATGGAGGACAATTGCCAATGGGGATTTACCCCGGTGGTGACGGTGTACATCGCCGCGGACATGACTGCCAATTTCTATCTGATTCCTCACTTCTTTCCTGACCTTCAACAGGAGAACACCTACACTGCGTGTGCTGCTGTGACCTGTGTCTGGAACCTACTATGTCCTGTGTGACTGGGGAAAGGGCCCTAGTCTTCACTTCGGAGGAGTTGAAGTGACTGGTGGATGGGGACCTACTCCAGTACAGACAGCTGTATGAACCTCCAGACCAACAGGTGAGACACTTTGGCCACAATGCATGTGGGAACGATGCCTGGAGGTGTATGTGCAAGCATCATGTAAGGGGTGTGGGGTGTAGGGGTAATGTCTTGTGGCGGTGTACATGGTGCACGCTGGGCTATGTGTGTGCCAAAGGTGATAGAAACCGGAATGGTGGCCATTTGTGTGACAGGCTGGACTGTTTGATTAATGGTGTTCTCCTGTCTGTATTGCCTCTGCAGGTCAGCGCCCATCAAAAGAAGGGAATATGGTGTGCAATCGGAAAGGACGTGCAGACCCAGCTGGTCTATGGCAGGTGGATCACCCACTTTGGGAAACAGTGGGAGGACCTGAGACGCTGTGCACAGAAGATTGTGGAGGCCCAGCTGGGGATGGCCTCCTAATGAGGAAGTGGTGCCTGTCGGACTGTGACCCCCTGATGGCCTGCATACTGGTGGTGGCCTACCCTGAGCTGGATGGGCGCTTGAGGGAATTACAGCAGCCACAATGGGGTGAATACAGAGGGTATCATTACATACTTTGGCTGGTGGGGTGGTATCCAGGTGGTGGATGTGTGTTAATGGGTGCCTCTAAGGCCAGGGCAGACATTGCAGCATGGGTCATCTGAGGAGTAATAGGTGCATGACAAATACAGGTAACCAAGCTTGTTAGCAGTCCATTTCAGGCAGGGCATCATAGATCCCAGGAGTGCTGTAGTTAGCGGTGTGTGATCCTCATTTTGCCTTATTAATTAGCCACATCACTGGAAGTTCAATGCACAGTGCTTAAGCCTGTTCCCTGTGTGTGACGGAGATGTGTATTCAAATTGTGGTGCTGGTGCAGTCATTGACCCAGTGTATCCTTTCTCTAACCCTCTTTCTTGTTTTGTCATCCTGTCCTTGTATGCATTAGCATCATCTGACAGAGGAGAAGGGGCACCGGCGACAGAGGGAAATGCATCCCACAGGACACTGGAGGCAGAGTCCACCGAAGCCGAGGGAACCAGTGGGACGGAGGGTGAGGGGAGAACCATGGCGGCGACTGAAGGAGACAACACAGACTCTGATACCTCCTATGATGGCAGCTCCCTGGTGATGTTGGACACCTTTGTGACCACCCCAGCTGCAGGTACAGCCGCCACCCCACACCAGCACCGTCCTCCCAGCAGCCCCTCAGCGAGGGGCCCATGCCCGCTCACCCAGGAGGGTGGGCATCTCCTTCACCCTAGGTACCTCAGGCCCTGCCCTAGTGAGCCCTGCTGCCCTGAGTGAGGAGGCTATTGACCTCCTGATATCCATTTCTGTAGGGCATTCAACCACTGTGAATGCAAACAGGGTCTGGTATCCCAGATGCAGCAATGCAATGTATTCCTGGAGGGCATTCACGGTGGATTGGAGGCCCAATAGAGATCAATTCAGGCTCTGGCCTCCTCTCTGATGGCAGCCATTGTCCCTGTTTCTACCGTCCCCCTCTAAATACCACTTCCCAGTCTCAGTCTCCTCAACCCCATCCCATCCCAGGCACACATACAGATGAGCATGCACACAAGATAACACCCAAGAGTGGCACAGGCAAATACAAGCACCACACTTCATCACACAAGCACTCACGCAAACACCATACAGTTGCAGACACAACAACATCCACTGCCTCCACTGTCTCCCCTTCCTCTTCCTCCTCTAACTCCCTCCCAGTCATGTCCACAATCACACCTAAATGCACTACATCAAAATCCATCACCAGCATCACCACACCAAGCAGCACACACACCTCACTAGCAGACACTTCCACAACAGCCATGCACACATCCCCTCTATCCTCTCCCACCCTGTCTGTCCCCACTCCTAAAGGACACAAATGCAAGCACTCACACACCCAATAGCCATCCACCTCACATCAGCATATTGCTTATGCACCTGCACCGAAATCCAGCGGACATACACCTCCTACAACCACTCCCTCATCCTCTACTCCTATCACTTGTCCCTCCTCCAGCCCCACCGTCCCTAAAAAGCTTTTCCTTACCCAACTTGACCTCTTCCCTCCCCTTTCCCGTCCTGCCAGTATGAGCAGGGTACCAAAAACCCAGCCCAGCACCTCAGCCAAACAGTCCACGGGGACAGTGGTGGCACCACCTGCTCATGGTGGTAAGGATACCACACCTCTATCGAAGATGGGGAAGAAGCCTGCTCCTCTATCGTAGAAGGGGATGGAGTCTGCACCTCCATTGAAGAAGGGGAAGGAGTTTGCACCTCCATCAAAGAAGGGGAAGAAGCCATCCATCCCTGCCAGGAAGGGTAAGGAATCCACGCCCCATGTAATGGAGGAGACAAAGCCCTCCACTCAGCGGAGGCTGTCAAGGTGACACCTCAACCACCACCAGCTGTCACGGGGCCCCCATTGCCAGCTGAAGAAGTGCAGCCATCAGCAACTGCAGAGGCTGCCCAGGAGGCACATCCAACCACCACCACCACACTGCAGCCATTAGCAAATGCAGAGGTTGCCCAGGAGGCACCTCCATCTACCACCACACTGAAGCCATCAGCAACTGCAGAGGCTGCCCAGGAGGCACCTCCATCCACCACCACACTGCAGCCATCAGCAACTGCAGAGGCTGCCCAGGAGGAACCTCCATCCACCACCAGACTGCAGCCATCAGCAACTGCAGAGTCTGCCCAGGAGGCAACCCCATCCACCAACACTCTGCAGCTGTCACTGCCAGGGGACAACATGTATGCCACCCTCCAGGGGCTGCTCTATGAGGGGCCCCTTCCAGAACCAGTGGGAAAGTCACCCACCTGAGAGACTGTGGCCTTGCACTCCCCAGAACATAGCAATGGGCATGTTGCCCCATCCAGAACCAGTAGGCAAGTCACCCACCTGAGAGACTATGGCCTTGCACTCCCCAGGACAGAGCAATGGGCATGTTGCCTCCTCCAGAACCAGTGGGCAAGTCACCCACCTGAGAGACTGTGGCCTTCCACTCCCCAGGATAGAGCAATGGGCATGTTGCCCCCTCCAGAACCAGTGGGCAAGTCACCCACCTGAGAGACTGTGGCCTTGCACTCCCCAGGACAGAGCAATGGGCATGTTGCCCCATCCAGAACCAGTGGGCAAGTCACCCACCTGGGAGACTGTGGCCTTGCACTCCCCAGGACAGAGCAATGGGCATGGAGCTCCATCCAAAGCCATTGGGCTTGTTCCTGCATCTGGTTGAGATGCCTCCCTCCCCCTGAGGGGCCTGCCTACTTGCAAACTGATCCCCCTGCAGAGGTCTATCTGGATGAAGTCAGGATTCGAGTTGGGCCTTAGACTATGCCCTGTGGCCATGTGGGCCCTTTGAACATTGGACTGGCAGTGTCCCTTTGTGTACATGTGTACATATCTGTTTCATTGACAAATCGATACATTTTTTAGATGTTCATTTGAAAACAATCACTTTAGTCCACTCCTGTTGTCCTTGCATTATTCTGCGTGTATCGGGGGCAAATTGATTTTCGTGTGCAGCTGGCTGTGTGTATGGTGTGTGTGTGTTGGGTGTGTGTTATGTGTGTGTCTGTCACTCTCGTTTTCCTCTCTCTCTCCCTCATGTGCTAGGCGGCTGTACTCACCGTCGGCTTCTTCGTCAGCGTTGGTGTTCCAGGTGGAGCATAACGTAGAAGATCATCAGGAAAGCTTGCAGTTCAGGTTCCATGGCGGCGTTCTACTTCCCTGTGTCCCCGATGGTGAGTCCTTTCTCTTCTGTGATGCGTTTCCGCCAGGCTTTAGATGGGGTTGGTAACGCCCCAGAAAATGTGGCGGTTTGCAGTGTCTTTACATGGTGGGCGATACTTTGTCTCCCGCCTGGCTGTTACCGGCTATCGCCGTGGTGGGTGTTGTTTCTGCCCTGGCGGTTGGTGTGGTACATTGTCTGTCTATGGGAGTTCTCACAGCCCTGGGGCAAATTCAAAGTTTAACGCCGACCGGGATGGAGTCCTGCTCGGCTACAGCAAGCGGGAGGCCTCGGTCAAACGTTTACCTTCAGACTTAGGGGCTCATTCTGAGCCCGGCGGGCGGCGGGCACCGCCCGCCTGGAGGGAGCCGCCAAATGACCGCACCGCGGTCATAAGACCGCGGCGGCCATTCAGACATTTCCTCTGGGCCGGCGGGCGCTCTCCAAAAGAGCGCCCGCCGGGCCAGAGGAAATGCCCCTGCAACGAGGACGCCGGCTCAGAATTGAGCCGGCGTAGTTGCAGGGGTGCGACGGGTGCAGTTTGCACCCGTCGCGTATTTCAGTGTCTGCATTGCAGACACTGAAATACACAGTGGGGCCCTCTTACCGGGGCCCCTGCAGTGCCCATGCCTTTGGCATGGGCACTGCAGGGCCCCCCAGGGGCCCCGCGGCACCCCCTACCGCCATCCTGTTCCTGGCGGGAGACCCGCCAGGAACAGGATGGCGGTAGGGGGTGTCAGAATCCCCATGGCTGCGGAGCGCGCTCCGCAGCCATGGAGGATTCCCCCGAGCAGCGGGAAGTCGGCGGGAGACCGCCGACTTTCCGCTTCTGACTGCGGCTGAACCGCCGCGGTCAGAATGCTAATGGGAGCACCGCCAGCCTGTTGGCGGTGCTCCCGTGGTCGGTGGCCGTGGCGGCCACCGGCCGCCAGGGTCAGAATGATCCCCTTAGTCATTTCCTTAAAGATTTTCTTCAGTGTGACGAAGTCGCCAGTCCGATCTGACCTTCCTGAAGCCCTTCCTCAGATACGCGTCACAGGAGACCTCGGTGAAGATTCCTACATTCGGACTTAGAGGATTTTTTGAGGTGAAAATCCTTTGACCGGCCAAACCTGAATCTTGATCCTACGTCACTGGAGCCCTCTTTGGATACACTGCCCAGGATGTCCCGGTCAAATTTCTATGTTCAGACGTAGTCACTTTTTTTGAGATTTTATTCAGCGGGACAAACCTGCAAGTCAGGCCGAGTCGCATTTGAGGCAAGCCGGCTAGACTTACTGAGGTGGGTCAGTCCCTCTATGGAGCGTTTTCCAAAAAGTTCACCAATCTTCTCCAAACTTCTGGACCTTCTTACAGAAGGTCTTTTAAGGTCCTTTAGGAGTCCACAGCTCACCCCAAGGTTCCAGAAGCTCTGACTCCTTCAGGGTGCGGACTCCAACTCCCAGAATGCACCTGGGAAAAGTGACAAAAATCAATCCCAGTGAGCAACAGTCTTCAAAAATCCAACATTGCTGAAAGTGATTTTTGGAGGTTAGATCTGGCTGGGCCTACCCACTGGTGTGGCTAAAAATAGCTAAACACACACCGCTCCTACCCTCTACTAATCTAATCAAGAGGGTACCTAATTGTCTGGGGTTGCAGGATGTGACGGAGGTGCTGGGCTGCTCCAAATGTCCTTTCCTGCCTTTGAAGACCAGTTTGGCCACCCTCCCCCTTCCTGCTTCACCATCTGCTGAGCAGATCTCCTCCCTCAGGCACATACATTGTGTTCAACCCAGCCCATTTCACACCCCATCAAGGCAGCCTGGCCAGTCTGCCAGAGATTGGACAATTAGAGAAGGGCACTACAGAGCTGAAACTGGCAACTTTCTGGTAGAGTTTTACAACACTTTACCTGAACTAGTTATATGAAATCAAACAATTGTAAGTTGTGGGATTTATTATAACAATCACTCTGAAACCAAACTCAAGGTATCTGACACTCAAGGGGACTTTATTATTTAAAATAAAGTCTCCCCATTTTAGCCTATGGAGGCCATTCACTACAGTGAGGGAAAAACAAATTTGCCTATTACACCTCATCAGAGCTTATAAAGCGATATTTATAAGGTCCCTGCTTAAAGTTACATGGCCCCCAACCATCGGAGCACATAGGGCACACCTTAGGGGTGACTTATATGTAGCAATAGGACTTTGGAAGTACTTTTAATTCCAAAGTCGAATATGCATATAACTTTAATTTAAAAGCAGCCAGCAAGGTAGGCCTGTCTTTAAAATGACCCTGGGTACCTCAGCAGTAGAACTATGGGGGCACCACCTATGCTGGGGTCCCCAAACCTACATGCCCTACCATATACTAGAGACTTATAGGTAGGATGTAATAGCCAATTATAATTAGCCTAATTTGCATACTCATTATATACACAGCACAGGCCCTGGGACTGGTTAGCAGTACCAAGGGTACCATCAGAGTCAGAAAACACCAGCAAAAAGTGAAAAATGGGGGCAAAAAGTTAGGGGGCCTCTGCAATCGGTCCTGTTTTCTCACACAAGACCCCCCCAGCCCACATGCCCAGGACACTCAGCCCAACCCTAGGAGAGTCTTCCTGACTTGTCAGGCGAGGAAGACAGTGAAGAAAACTGGCTGTCCCTTTGCAGGGCCTACTCTGCCTTACATCCTCCCGTCATGGTCACTCCCTCTGCATAGTGAACCCATCCCAACAGTGAAAGGGCCCATCTTAAATGGAAACTTTCCTCTAGCGGGGGTCTTCCTCCTTTCTCTCTGCAAACTTGGGTAGTGAGGCGCCCATCTCCCTTATCCTTAATTTTGCTAGGTGTAAACCGCCATGGACAGGCTGGCGGATGCGGACTCGTAATCCCCAGGGCAGCGCTGCTTGCATTACAACCACTGGGACTGCCAGGCTGCAGGCTGGCGGCAGCGTGGCGGTTTCGGCGGTTGGACCATGGCAGCTCCACCACAGTCATAATGTGGTGGTCGGACTGCCACGACCGGGGCGGTCCCACCGCCACCGTGACCCTGGCGGTCTGGTGACTCCCACGGGGCAGAATGACCCCCAAAGTGTGTAAAGCATTCAAGGATCTCAAAACAGTAATTAGGTAATATACAGGAAACAGTTTAAAAATCCAAAACCAATTTATAGAAATAGGAACTACTTTTATCTTTAATTTGACACCCAAAAAAATAAAATTAGATAAGGGGAACCGGAGATATGACATTGTAAAGAATTATGCCCTCATTATGAGTATGGTGGTCAGTACACACAAACAACACACACACACGCAAAATTGCACATTCACTACACATACACGTTGAAGGAAAGCCAGGACAAGGTTGTTGCCATCGACACCAATGGTGCAGTGGTGCAGATATATTAAAAAATGTAATACTGGAACAGTCAACTATGTACAAAGGGCCCAAGGGCCCAAGGGCCAGTCCAGAAGTCCTGCGATGCCCCAAGCACACTGGGCTTTGAATGACACCCCAACTTGACTCCTGACTGCAAAGTACTGGCCTCCAGAGGGCAAGGGCATCAATGTGGCATGCAGGCACCTCAGAGGTGGGGGGTGAGGGGGTCTGGGCTTAGAGGGGGGTCCTTTGGTCTGAGCTTGGAGGGAGGTACTCAGGCTTGCCCCGGGAAGGTGGTGGTTTAGCTGTGAGGGATGGTTTGGGCTTGGCCTCGGAAGTGGAGGGAGTGGGCTCGGCCTTGCCTTTGGGAGGGGTAACTGTGGTCTTGGCAGGGTGGAAGTCTTAGGTGCGGGAGGGGCATTGAGACGACCAGGGGAGTCCTGGGAGGTAGAAGGCAGGGGTCTGGGAAGGGTAGCAGGGCACATGGGAGGAACAGGGACTGGTCCACTGGTGTGGAACAGAGCAATCTCTGTCAGAAAACGTTTCTTAGGGGAATAAGGTTGGTCATGGGAAAGACCTTTGGGAGTGGAGGGAGAAGGTATGGTTGAGAGGTGTGTATGTGGAGGTGCCTTGGGTGTACGTGCATGAGTGGATGCCATGTGTGTTGGGTGAGTGGTGGGTGGGTGAGTGTGGACGTTTAGGTGTACTAGAAGGAGGGGTGGAGGAGATGCAGGGAGATGGCAGGGGGATGTGTGAATGAATGTTTGGGTGGTGTCTGCAGGTGGGGTGGATGTACTGCATGTGTAAGTGCTGATTGTTGTGGTGTGTGCACATGTGGTGTGTGGGGTGTAGGTATGGGGCTTTGCTATTGTGCTGACGTTGGCAGTGAGGGCACATATGGCAGGATCTGGGACTGATGAGGTACTGAGTGGTGTGAGTGGTGTAGTGACTGTGAGGGGGAGGTGGTGGGGGAGTCAATGAAGGGAGTAGATTTTGGCATGTCTGCATCTGAATGTGGTTTGGGTGTGTGGTGGTGGTGGGGTTTGTGGTGTTTATGTCTGTCCTTGCATACCGTGTCTGTTGATGTTGATGCATGTGAGTAGGTAAGTGTGCCTTGGATGGGCGAAGAGAGAGGGATGTGGGTTTGGGAACAGGTAGCTGGAGGGGGGACTGAAGAAGAAGGGACACTGGCTGCTGTCAAGGAAGAGGCCAGAGCCTGAAATGACCTCTGCAGGCTAGACAGGGCACTGTGAGAGTCTTCCAGGAACACATTAGTCTGCTGCATTTAGGATGCCAGTCCCTGTATGGCATTCACGATGGTTGACTGTCCCACAGAGATGGACCTCAGGAGGTCAATAGCCTCCTCATTGAGTGCAGCAGGGCTGACTGGGGAAGGGCCAGAGGTGCCTGCAGCGAAGGGCAAGCGGGCACGGGCACTGGGTGGGGAGCTACAGGCAGGGTAGTGCTGGTAAGGGGGTTTGCGAACAGGATGATGTAGGCATGGGCCCAGATAGGTCCGCCACCGCCAGGGAGACGCCATCGAAGGAGGAATCAGAAGATGTAGTGGTCGATCCTGTCTCCCCTGTGGCATGCACCTCACCATCCGTCCCATTGGTCTCCTCGGCTCCGCTGGTATCAGCTCCTGGGTGCCGTGTGCTGCAGCATCCCCACTTGCCGGTGTCCTTTCTCCTTTGCCAGATGATGCTGATGCACACAAAGACAGAGGAGAAGAGGGATGAGAGAGAGAGATATAGGGTGCAATCGGCCAATGCCAGCACAACAGTCACACTGAGTGACTATATAATCTTCTGATGTCATGCCATGACAAGCCATGCCCTCACCTACACATGTTACAACAATTGAAAACCATGGTGGAAACCACATCAGTGCACATGTATACCACTGAGGCTGATAAAAATGCAATTGTGTACATGATGAGAGGCATACCCGTCACACCTGCCCAGGACCTGCCCTCTTCACATGCCCGAAGACACACACTATTCCTGGACTACAGAACCAACAGAATCCTGCATGGCTAATTGGAATGCTAACTAGGACATTTTCAAATAGCACTGTGACATCTTGGCCCACCCTACCTCACTACACGTACAGTACTTGGCAGCAGACTGAGGACTCTACATTCACCCCGGCACAATGGTTGGCATCAAATGATTACAATGGCCTAACACCACTGATTCTATGATCCTGTTGGCATGTGCCTAGCACATCTTGGTAGGTGACAACACAGATACCACATTGGAGCTAACTGCCCTTCCATTCACAAACTGCATGGTCACAAATCTATGACACCAATCCTGCCCGGTTGTCTAATGCCCATACTGGACATGAATCCACCTAGTACCCATGCTATAGTGTCCCAATAGTGCATACCTAGAGCCACTGTGACAATACATATCATAAGTGAGAGTGTGTACTCACCCCCTTGTGGCTGCTGTGCTGCCCTTAAGCGCCCATTCACCTTAGGGTAAGCCACCACCAATATGTGGGCCATCAGGGGGGTCAGGGTCCGAAGGGCACTCCTCCCATGTTGGGAAGACGTCCCCAACTGGGCCTCTGCAGTTTTTGGGGCCCAGTGTTTCATCCCACCTGTTTCTGCAGTGGGTACTCCACTGGGCATGGACCCTCAGGGTCCGCACTTGCTTGGCGATGGCATGCCATATCCCCTTCTTCTGATGGGCACTGACCTGCATGGGTGACACAGACAGAAGGACAAAATCATGGAGAGTGGCATCACAGGGATGGCAGTGGACAGCACACTTCTCACTACCACACTCACAATCCACATAGCCTCAGATTCCTCACCTATGTCCATTCTCCAGTCACACTGCCTCGTCCCAAGGCCCCCATCCCCATATGTACCACTCACAAACAGGACAGTGACATTCACCTCACCTGCTGCTCTGTTGCCCCATACAGCTGTCTATACGGGGGTAGGACCCCCTCCACGAGCTTCTTCAATTCCTCCTGGGTGAAGGCTGGGGCCCTATCTACTACAGGACGTAGCATCTTGGCTACCAGAGTCAGAACACAGCAGCACACGCAGTGGAGGTCTGCTGTGCATGACTGTCAGGAGTCAAGTGAGGATGAGCACATGAAATGACGGTCATGACCACCGTGGTCATCACCGTCAATGCCGGCGGTGATCACCATTGGCTCCTGTCTCCCATAGGCAACCATGTTAACGAATGAGGAGCTGCACAGCAGTTTAGACCATCTACCGCTATGACGTGTTGCGCTGGCAGGATTCTGTGGGACAGCACCGTCGCACACATGATGGCACCACTACAGAGGGACCGGGCCTGGCTCATCGCTATTTATCCTTTCACATGTGTGCCCGCTGCTCTCAACACTGTTCAGAACCTGAACTACACTCTCCTGGTCTTGACATGGCTCTTACCTCTGTGCACACACGTGACTCAGGCTATCCCAACCTTCCCTGGCTACTGACACCTGTGAGGCATCCGACTATAGCTTCCAGGAACAGTAACAATGAGGCCCACGGTAGGACAAGACGGGTGGTTGAGCGGACGTTTTGCCTGCTGAAAGCCAGATTCTGGTGTCTGCCCATCTACAGAGGTGCTCCACTTTACCGACCACAGAAAGTGTTCCAGGTCATTGTTGCTTGCTGCATGCTACACAATCTGGCACTAAGATGTCACATTCCATTGCTGGATGCAGAGGAGGTGGCAGCTGTATCAGTGGCTGATGAAGGGGACATGGGGAGTGATGAGGCAGAAGATGATGAGGATGCAGCTTCCTCCAGAACAGAGCTGATACGACAATACTTCCACTGAGATACAGGTATGTGTCATATGTACGGTATGTGTCCTGTTCCACTGTCTGCTTTGTGTCATGCTACCACCTGCTGTCTTTAATCACTGGAGATATTAGAGCTCTGACTCTGGGTGGGTTGGGGGCGCTTACATGTGGCCATGCGTTGGCTTCTTACTGTGCCCAGGTCAGTGCTATTCCCGTCCTGTTGTTGTGTTGCTGCACTTGTGACATATATGTGCAGGATCATTGTTCCCTGAACTGCCAGATCCAGTGCAATATTTGTGCTACACTGAGTGGTTTCCTCTGTTTTGTATCCTGTCCTGGGATTTGACATTGGAAGGCGGTGCAACATTACTGTTCGTGGCAATGTGACCTGCCTAATGTGTGGCTCTGTTTGCTGTGAGGAAGGGACCATTTGGGAGGTATGTCTTGGGAATGTGGGTTTGTTATGGCCATATGTTTTTGGACTTGACTTGCCATCTCAGCCTTGGCTTCGTGTACTTACAGTGCATGTGTGCTGATTTGGCAAATTTGACGCCTATAGTGATCCTATCCTGTTCTACTTTCAGGACATTGTTGTGGTACACTCTGGTCCCTGCCTCACCTGTGGCCTCCCTTGACCCATCTCTCCAGCCACTGCCTTCTCCACTGTAATCCTTGCTACATATTGCTCCCCCTCTGTCACTCACACATACATTGGCAGGACATTGGGTTAAGTGCTGCACTTGTAATGGAAGTATCTTTCGTACTCATGACAATAAAGATGTAAGCAGTTACTGTGCTCAATGGGGTTTATTTGGGAGGTAGAGGTGCAAGGGGTGATGAGTGGGGTCATGGCGGGTGGGATCATCTGAGTACTTGGGCCAGCTGTGGGTAGTTGAGGTCCAGTATGGTGGGCATGGGAGTACGGAGAGATGACAGTGGACAGTCAACAGGGTGCCTAAGTGACACACAAGGGAGAATGTTCAGGAGAGGGTCATTTCCAGGCAGTGGTCTTGGCATCAGTAGTGTTGGATGGGGTGAATAGGCAAGTGGTGGATAGGCATGCTAGGTAGGGATGGTTGGTGCCTGGTGGTTTATTGTTGACTTACCAGAGTCAAGCCCTCTGATACCACAATGTTAAGTCAAGGGGAGGAGGTGGGGACCCACCGCCAGTCTTGTTCAGGGCGATATGGTGCCTTGATACCATGGTACGCACCTACCCCCTGAGGTAATTCCACCTCTTACTGATATCCTCTCTTGTACGTGGATAGGTGCTGACTGTCAACAGCACCGTGGCTACCGGAAAGGGCCACCCCTACCTCGGCCAGAGCCGGACCTGCAAGAACCGAGGCCGCACCCCACCCCCCTCTGGTCTGGACGGTAAGCCAAAGTCAAAGCCAAAGCTTGACAGATTGCAACGCCAAAAACTCAGGTTGTGGTCTAGCACCATGGAGGACCCCTCGACAAGTACTGAACAAACAAACCAGCCCATGCTCCTGACTATCCAGCAACAAGCGCAGGAGTTACAACAGTTACAAAATGAAAACACAGCCCTACGCCAAGCCTTGACTTCCAGGACCACTGATGTTCCCACAGTTTCTGCCTCTACACCCCGTTTTTCAGGAGATCCTAATAAATTGCATGAATTTCTAGATGCCCTCATGGTTTATTTTGCATTTAGACCATCACAATTCATGCAAGACAAAACTAAGGTTGGATACTTAATCAGTGCCCTGTCGGTCCAGCTCTAGCCTGGGCAACTCCTCTGGTAACCTCCAAGGATTCCAGAATGTCTAATTTCCCCGCCTTCATCGCTACCTTCAAGCAAATGTTTGAACGTCCTGGACTTGAAACTTCTGCAGAAGAAGCCTTATGCGACATCCAACAAGGCAGTGAGGACGTCTTACAATACATCACATGATTTAGACAACTGGCAGCGGAAACCTCTTGGGTGGAACGTACCCTTGTCAGTCTTTATCGAAGGAGACTTAAGGAGGAGATCAAAGATGAATTAGTGCATTCTGCGAGAGTAGAGAATCTTCAGAGTTTGATGGACTTAACTCTTGCCATAGAATATCGTCATCACGAACGCAGAATGGAAAAGAAGAGTCGTGTGCCATCCTCTGCAAGTACGCGTGCACCACCTCATCGTTATGAAGAAACACGTTCTGAAACTAAAGGAATTTCGGAGGAAGAACCTATGCAAACTGACATGGCTCATGGACCTTTATCAGCTAGTGAACGTGAAACCAGACGCAGGAAGGAACTAAGGCCCTCATTATAACCCTGGCGGTCAGTGTTAAAGCGGCGGTAATACCGCCAACAGGCAAACGGTAACAAAAATGGAAACATGACCACGGCGGAAACTGCCAACACATCCAGCCACTTTAACACACCGACCGCCACGGCGGTAGCAATAAACACCACAGCCGTAACCGTCAACAGCCAGGCGGAAGACAATGTACCGCCCACTCCATTATAACCCGCCCATCCGCCAGCTTTTCCGGGGCAGTACCAATGCCATCAAAAGTACGGTGGAAACAGTACTTTGAAGGGAAACCACTCAGCTCTCGACACTCAAGGAAGAACCAGGACGCCATGGAGTCTGAGCTGCAGGTCTTCCCCATGCTGGTGTATCTGCTTATATACCAGGAGCTCCAGCGCCAGCGATGATGACCACAGTGAGTACTGCACCTAGCACTCAAGGGAGGGGGGAGGAAAAAGAGAGTGACACGCAACACCTCCAACCTCATACATACAAACACATGCAACAACATTACATATACACCCCGTAACCCTCAGGAATAACGCAAGGACAAAAGGAATGGAGTCAAATTAGTGTAATATTAGAAATACTTAGGAATACGTACAAAAATAAATAAACAGTATGTACAATATATACAATATATACAAAATGAGGGACAATGTCCACACAAAAATAGTCCGTGGCCCACTGAGCCATAACACATAGGCTTGACTCCTGCCTCAAAATGGAGAGAACACTGCAGGGGCATCATGTCGAAAACACACAGGCACCTCAGGGGGGTGGGGAATGGGGGGGGGCCTCATCCGGAAGATGTCACAACGCCACTGCTCCTGGAGGGGGCTCCATGCCTGCTGCTTGGTCCTGAGGAGTGCAAGGCCACAGTCTCACAAGTGGGTGGGTTGCCCACTGCTTGGTCCTGGGGAGTGCAAAGCCAAAGTCTCTCAAGTGGGTGGTTTGCCCACTGCTTGCTCCTGGGGAATGCAAAGCCACAGTCTCTCAAGTGGATGGTTTGCCCACTGCTTGGCCCTGGGGACTGCAAAGCCATTGTCTCTCAAGTGGGTGGTTTGCACACTGCTTGGTCCTGGGGAGTGCAAAGCCTCAGTCTCTCAAGTGGGTGGTTATCCCACTGCTTGGTCCTGGGGAGTGCAAGGCCACAGTCTCTCAAGTGGGTGGCTTCTCCACTGGTTCTGGAGGCGGCTTTGTGCCCAGTGCGCTTCATCCTGTCAAGGATAGGGTGAGTGGATGCCTTCTTCCCCTGGTTCTGGAGGGGGCTTTGTGCCAGGTGTGCTTAATCCTGGCAAGGAGAAGGTGAGTGGATGCCTTCTTCCACTGGTTCTGGAGGGGGCTTTTTGCCCAGTGTGCTTCATCCTAGCAAGGAGGGGGTGAGTGGATGCCTTCTTCCACTAGTTCTGGAGGGGGCTGTGTGCCCAGTGATACAGCACTTGGGGAGTGCCAGTTCAGAGTCCCTCACCTGGGTGTCAAAGCAACGAGATTTGCAGTGGGCAGGATGCATGATACTCCATGGAAGAAGGACTACAGTCCATCCACCGGCAGCTACGGCTGCACAGTGGTGGTAGTGCCGGTGCTGGTGGGGGTGCTGCCAGTGGTGGAGGTGGCGGTGCCTGCGGCGGTGCTTACGGTGGTGCAGGTGGCGGTGCTGGCCACAGTGCAGGTGCCGGTGCTGCCAGTGATGGGGGGAGGCTCCAGCCCTTCCCCTGCAGCCTTGGACAGATGCCCACTAGGGCTGCTGCTGCAGACAGTAGTGGTGCTTGCAGCGGTGCAGGTGGCGGAGCAGGTGGCGGTACTTGCGGCGGTGCTTGCAGCGGTGCAGGTGTCAGTGCTGGCCTCAGTGCAGGTGTCAGTGCTGGCGGTTGTGCTGGTAGCCACCAGGACTTCACCTGCAGGCTCGGACGGCTGAAGTGCCTTGGCTGGTGTTCTGTGCCCCTTTCTGCCCTTGGCAGATGGTGGTGCCTCCTTGGGTCTGACAGCTGGAGTCTTTGACGTGGCCTTGCGGGGTGGTTGTGGCTCCTTCTCCTTGGTGGATGCTGTCCCCTGCTTGCCCTTGCCAGGTGGCGGAGCCTTCTTGGCAGGGTTTGGTAGCACACTGGCTGAGCTGACGGGTGCCCCCATAGAACCTCTGACAGCTTCAGAAACCACAGCGGACGTGGACTTGGTGGCTGAGGTGCTAGGCTGGGTTCTGGCCACCCTAGCCCGAGGTGAAGGATGGTGGGGGGAGGAGTAGGGAAGAGGTCAATGTTGGCTAGGAAAAGGTTCTTAGGGACATTGGGGCAGGAAGAGGGTGAAGGTTTGGGAGTGGAGGAAGAGGGAGTGGTTGTAGGAGGTGTCAGTCTGCCGTGTTTGGGTACAGGTGCATGAGCTGGATGCTGTTGTGAGGTGGATGGCTGTTGGGTGGGTGTGTGCTTGCGTTTGTGTACTTTGGGAGGAGGGGGCACAGACACAGTGGGAGAGGATTTAGGGGACATGTGCATGGATGTGGGGGTGGTGACTGCCAGTGAGGGGCATGTGGTTATAGGTGTGCTGGTGATGGAGGTAGTGGATGAGGATGTAGTGCATGAAGGTGTGAGAGGAGACGCTACAGGGAGGAGTGTGGACGAGCAGGAGGAGGGGGACACAGTGGAGGCAGTGGATGTTGGTGTGTCTGAATGGGGATGGAGCTTGTGTGAGTGCCTGTGAGTTGATGTGTGGTGCTTGTGTTTGCCTGGGCCACTTCTGTGTGTTGATTTGGGTGAATGCTGGTCTGAAGGTGTGCTTGGGATAGGCTGGGGTTGAGGGGATTGGGACTGGGTAGAGGAAGTTGGAGGGGGGGAGGCTGGAGACAGGGACAATGGCTGCCATCAGTACCGAGGCCAGAGCCTGAAATGCTCTCTGTTGGGCCGCCTCACCAGAATGAATGCCCTCCAGGTATGCATTTGTTTGTTGCAAATGCCTTTCGACACCCTGGATGGCATTCAGTATGGTTGTCAGCCCAACAGTGAGGGATCTCAGGAGGTCAATAGCCTCCTCACTGAGGGCAGCAGGGCTGACTGGGGCAGGGCCTGAGGTGCCTGGGGCGAAGGAGATGCCCATCCTCCTCGGTGAACGGGCATGGGAAACACGCTGAGGGGCTGCTGGGATGTGGTGCTGGTAGGGGGGGGTGGCTGTACCTGTTGTTGGGGTGGGCATGGAGGTGTCTGCCACTGCCAGGGAGCTTCCATCGAAGGAGGAGTCTCTGTCTGTAGTGTCCCCTCCTGTCTCCGTTGTGGTGCTCCCCTCGCACTCCGTCCCACTGGTGCCCTCACTGTCGGTGGATTCGGCCTCCAGGCCCATGTAGGATGCAGCTCCTTCCGTCGCCGGTGCCTCTGCTCCTCCGCCAGATGATGCTAATGCACACAAGGACAGGGTGACAAAACAAGAAGGGGAGGACAGACAGAGGATACACTTGGTCAATGCCAGCAACAACACTTCCGTTGGCATACACAACACACAGGGAGCAGCCCTATGACATGGCCATGCACTACCAGTTACCATCTAATCACCAGCCCATGGGGTACATAGCATAACGGCATAAGCTGCACACCTGAAACAAACAGGACCCTGCCCAGTAGTAGATAGCCACTACCACTATTGGGGATGGAGTGCTTCAGAGCCTTCCCAACAAGGGACCTACCCTGCCATGTTCGCCCTGGACTAGGGGCACCCACAGCCCACATCCGCCACCCAGGTAAAACCTTCAGACGCGCAAAGTCATGAATCTGAATCTGTACTAACCCCCTTGTGGCTGCTGTGATGCCTTCAAGCGCCCATCCAGCTCCGGATAGGCCTCCGCCAGAATGCGGAACATCAGGGGGGTCAGGGTATGACAGGCACCCTTTCCTCGTTGGGAGGCCAGCCCCAGCTAGGCCTCCGCCATCTTCCTTGCCCAGCGCCACTGGTCCTCCCACCGTTTGCGGCAGTGGGTGCTTCGCCTGTCAAAGACCCCCTGGGTCCGCACCTCCTTGGCAACGGCATGCCAAATACCCTTTTTCTGATGGGTGCTGACCTGCAGGAAAAAGACAGCAGAAAAGGGATTAGTCATACCATCTGGACTGTCATACTCATGGCCCACCATATCGCTCCCATCCCCTTGCACACATACATTGACCACCGTACATGCAGCACTCTGCCAGGACCCCTCAGCCCCCCCCCCCCACATGAGGCTTACACACACAGCACTCCATACATTCATGGCCCATGCATCATGCTCACAGTGTACTCACCTGTTTGTCTGGAGGACCATAGAGTAAAGTGTACTGGGGTAGGACCCCATCCACCAGTCTCTCCAACTCCTCTGAAGTGAAGGCAGGGGCCCTTTCCCCAGACACTTGAGCCATTGTCTCTTCCAGACACAGGTCACAGCAGCACTTGCAGTGTAGGTCCTCTCCTGTTTAAGGTCAGGTAGCAAGTGAGTGAACAGACAGAAAATAGCGGTAAAGTCCACGGCGGTGTATTCCGTCACCGCCGGTGTACATCGCCATTGGTTCCTGGAACCCATAGGGCCTAATGTTAACCAATGTGAAGTTGCACGGTGGTCAACGACAGCCGACCGCTATGGTGCACAACGCCAGCTCAATGACCTCCTTTCCTCTTGTCTCTCCTCAGAGGTCAGGCAGCCGCCATTTCAGGGGGGCACAGACCATGGCACCTAACTGCATCACAGCAGACATTGGCACATCAACTGACTCTCAAATTCACATATTGTTTCTGTAAAGGAAGAAATGCATCATTATTTCAACAGATGTGTGAATATGACCCTCTGCTCACTGTTTTTCTCCCTAGACTTCAACTTCTGAGGATGAATATGAGATGGAGACATCCTCCTGTGTACAGACCCCTGGTGGACCTGGCGACAATGGAGGACAGACACGTTATCCTAACCTACAGACTTGATAGGGCCACAATCCAAGAACTGTGTTCCCAATTGGAGCCAGACCTGATTTCAGCTATCCGCCAGCACACAGGTATCCCGCCTCTTGTGCAGGTCCTGTCAGTGCTCCATTTCCTGTCAAGTGGTTCATTCCAAGCAACAGTGGCCATGGCATCAGGGATGTCATAGCCTATGTTCTCAAACGTGTTGACCAGAGTGTTGTCTGCCCTGCTGAAACACATGCACAGCTCCATCGTATTCCCCCAGGTGGAGGATTTGGCCACAGTGAAAGCTGACTTCTATGCCCTGAGACATATCCCCAACATCATTGGTGCCGTTGATGGTACACATGTAGCATTTGTCCCCCCCCGCCCCCCGGAGGAATGAACAAGTGTTCAGGAATAGAAAAAGCTATCACACTCTGAATATGCAGATGGTGTGTTTGGCGGAGCAGTACATCTCCCATGTGAATGCCAAGTATCCTGGCTCTGTGCATGACGCCTTCATCTTGAGGAATGGCAGCATTCCATATGTGATGTCTCAATTCCAGAGGCACCGGGTGTGGCTAATAGGTAAGCCCATGGTCCCCACCCAGTTGATGTAGGTATATGGGTGTGGGGGTGAGTGTATGTCTTACAGGTATCCCTCAAATATTTGCAGGTGACTCTTGTTACCCCAACCTCTCATGGATTCTGAGCCCAGTGAGGAATGCCAGGACAGGGGCAGAGGAACAGTTGAATTGCAATGTTTACAGCTTGTTAAAAGAATACATATTTAAATCAATTGACAGAGTCCATACTTGTAATAGCCCTTTTTTTTTTTATTATTATTTTTTATTCGGAAAAGAAAGAAAATTCATTACATAAGTTTACCAAGCAAAGAATTTAGGGCCAGATGTAGAAAGCTTTTTGCATGGTGCAAACTGCGAAAATCGAAGTTTGCGCCATGCAAAAAGCCTTTTGCGATGCACATTCACAATTTGCGAGTCGGTACCGACTCGCAAATTGTGAATGCGACTCGCAAATAGGAAGGGGTGTTCCCTTCCTATTTGCGACTCGCATCGCTATGCTAAATTGCTTTGTGACTGCGAATGCTGTCGCAAAGCAATTCGCAGTTACTACCAGTGTCACACTGGTGGTAACCCATTCGCAAAAGGGAAGGGGTCCCCATGGGACCCCTTCCCCTTTGTGACTGTTGCCCAAAATGTTTTTTCAGAGCAGGCAGTGGTCCAATGGACCACTGCCTACTCTGAAAAAATGAAACCAAATGGTTTTGGTATTTTTTAGGGTCAAGCCTGCGTTGCATGCGCTCGCGCATGCGTATTGCAGCGAGACGCTTTCGTTATTAGAAAAGGACTCGGAGCCCTGTCGATGTCACGTCAGTGTGTTTGATTGGTTCGTGGGCTTGCCTAGTAAAATCTGCTTGCTTTCATTAGTCGAAGGCATGCACACGTCATGCCTTTTCCGGTGGTTAGCCCTCCTCGAGCGCAGCGACCAAGTACAGAAAACATGCGAGGCTCGCTGTTTTCTGTCAGATCATGGACTACTTTTTCTCTATTTTCCTAGCGCGATTTCGCTTGGCAGAAGTCGAGCGCTTTACACATTTAATTTTACTTTTTCGGGTTACGTACATAAAAGCACTTTTGCCGATAGACGAAAAGTCGGGTTAGGAGTTTACAACGGGATCAGCTCTAACATGAGCAAACGCGAGACCCGTTGCATTGCAAATGCTTGTTTTATTTTGCAACTCGTTTTCCTTTAAGGAAAACGGGCTGCAAAATAAAATAAAAAACTGCTTTATTTAAAAAGCAGTCACAGACATGGAGGTCTGCTGTCTTCAGCAGGCCACCATCCCTGTGGGTGCAAGGACTCGCTATGGGGTCGCAAAATGCGACCCACCTCATTACTATTAATGGTGACTGAGACACCGTTTTGCATCCAAACTTGCGATTCGGAAATTGCGAGTCGCACCGACTCACAATTTCCGAATCGCAAATTCGGAACTTGCTACATGTGGCCCTTAGTCCATAGAAAGAGAGATCAAGAATTCATAATTTTCATAATCAAATTCAAAACGATTCAGGTTTCAATAAGAAGCGAGGCTTGGAGCACCCCCCCCAATGACCATTAACAGGACCGAATCCATTCTTGAAACTGCCCTCATATCGCCTGCCCTTTTCTCCCAGCACGTCTACCCTTCCGTTCATACAGGGCGACTTCAAGGTGATACACAGATAACAATATGCCCAGCCACTGTTGACACGTAGGGGGCAATGGATCCAGCCATGCAGACAAAATGCACAATCGGTAAACCGCCATAGCCATAAATATAAAAGCTCTATGCATTTCCCCCGCTTTCTCTGCAATCCCTAAAGCCATAATCTCAGGGGTAAGCTCGGCTTCGTATCCCACTACCCCTTTTAACACTAGCTGGACCCCGTCTTTCAACACCGTCAATTTCCCACAGGTGGCAAACATATGGGGGATATCTGCCCCAAGCATCCCACACCTCGGACAATGTATTCCCTCTAATACACCCCATTTAGGTAGATGGGCTGGGGTATAATATAGGTCATACACAGTCTTATAGTGCTGTGCCTGTAACGCTGAGGACAATAGAATAGAATATCCAAACTCTAGTGATTTAAGAAAGTTAATACCACCGTTTTCAAACTTGCCCTCCCATTTCTCACTATATTTCTCTAAATCATTAGGCTGTTCTGACGCAAACATTGAGTAAATAAATCTTATTGTTATATTGGGCTTTTTCGATTATATCCTCCAGAAAAGGATTATTTACAAACCCATGTACCCGCCCAGCTTTTTTACTTAAAAAATCTCTTATCTGTAGGCATTTGAAAAAATCTCTCCACTCAAGTCCAAACTGCTCTCGGAGATCCTCAAACGACTTAACTCCGAGACCATCATGAAAATCTCCTAACCTTCGTATACCTAAGCGGGCCCATTTTACAGCATAGTGATCTTTAAATATTACAGGCAGGGACTGGTTTGCCGTAGGGTGGCTAAGTAAGTACACCAGGCTTCACGTTTTCTGTGGATATGTATATTTTATTGTTCAATTACAGAGTAGTTTTAGTGGGCTTTGTTTCTTGGTAGGTAAGAATATGGTTGTTTGTTCGTAGTATTGTTCTTTCGTCTGACTGTTAATTTTCGTCTTCTTCTTTCTCTTCCTCTTCAATAGGCCTCTCGGGAAGCATGTGGGGACAGAAGAAGAGGTATGGTAAGTGACTGGTTCATGTCTTTTCTCTCTCTCTCTAACCCTTCTCTGCCTGTACTTCTTTTCTTCAGTTTAATGTCTCACTTCTTTTCTTCAGTTTAATGTCTCACTTCTTTTCTTTTCCTCTCTGTTGTTCTTTGGCTCTTATCTCTTCCTTTTTTCTCCTGGGATTTCCTATGTCTTTGTTTTCCCTGTCCTGCACTTCTTCTCTGAGCTGGTTTCTTTTAACCACTTGCTATCTCCTTCTCTTTCTGTCCTTGTATGCTTGGGTGGCCTATAATTTCATCACCCTCTGTCTTCTGTTCCTTCTCTCAGATCTCTCGCTGTCTCCTTCTTTCTTTCTTCTTTTCTCTACTGTGCTGGTTTTATCTCCCCTCCTTCCCTTTTCCTATTACTAGTCCCACCCCGCTCGTGCCCGTGTTTTCCGTGCCCCAAAACCCCTCACCCACTCCCTGTTTCCTTCTCTCTCTCTCCCCTCCCTTTTCCCAGTGTTGAGTTTCGTACCTGACTTTGCCACGCTTCTCCTGAAGCGTGGCAGGTCCTAGGCGAGTGCTCCCTGGGGCCAGCAGTCTTTATCCAGGGGTCGGGATCGCGAGGGTATCGGATCCTCTGTACCGTCTTCTTCTCTGTAACGCCGGAAACCTCCAGCTGTGGCTTCTTCGTGTTCTCCTCCCGTTCCTGTCGTCCTTTTGCCGGTCGGCTCCTCTGTTCTCCTCCTCTGGAACGGACGCGCCGGCATTATCCCTACGGTCCTTATAAGGGTCCCTCCTTCCCGCGGACACTGCAGGGAACCAATAGGGAGGCCGGCTTTGCGGGGTGTGTCCGGGACGCCATGGGCAGAGTCAGCAAAAGTTGTAGACCTGTGCGGGTCGGCACAGTCCGGCCCGTCACAGGGTTGTTATTCATTAAGGTATAGTAATTAAATCTTCTAAGCCCGATCTTTTTCCGCCATGGCCGCCAGCGTCTATAGGCCGCATCAAGTACCTTAAATCGTACTTTCTTATAATACCCAGGTTCGTGAAAAGTCAGCAAGCTTCCAATAGCTATTGGTCCTGTCAGCAACTCGTAGTTATTTGGACAATATTCTACCCCAATCTTGCATTGTTTCCCCCCTGACAATGGGCACATATACTGAAAAGCCGCTGCCAGCTGATATAATTTCAAATTCAGGAGAGACCACCCCCCCTTTTCCCGGGGTAAAGACATAAATTTGCTCACTCTTCTGCATTTACCATATGCCCATATAAATGTCATTACTAGCCGGTCCATCTCTTTGAACCGGGAATTTGCAAAACTCAATGGAGTTGCCCAAAAGAGATACAGCAGCTTAGGGAGAAGGATCATTTTAACCATATTGCATCTTCCCATTATAGACATATGTAGATTGTTCCATCTGTTCAAATCCTGTTTTGCTTTTGCTAATATCGGGTCCAGGTTCATATTAACAATCTCTCCTACCCTTGTGATATCAATACCGAGACACACTGCATGATCCACCCTCTGAGTATCCTGTGTAGTCACATGTCTATTGAGCAATAATTGGGTTTTCCCTCTATTTAATAAATACCCAGAGAAAACTCAAAATGTACTTGTCACCTCTTCTATTTCTCTCAGTGTTACATCTGGGTTAGAAGTTATGACAGCTATATCATCCGCATATGCCAAGACTTTCGTATCCCAGCCGAACCTGCGAACTGGCAAGATAGTGGAGTTCCCTTCTAGCTGTCTAAGCAAGTTATCTATACAGACTGCAAATAGTAATGGGGAGTATGGACAACCATGTCTGGTACCCCGCTCAATTTGAATACAATCAGATTGCCCTCCCATTAACTGAATCCGCACACCAAGGTATCTATAAATGGCTTTTATTGCCAAAATAAAAATTTTCCCAAAACCATAAACTTCCATTACCTGCCACAGATAGTTCCAATTCACCCTATAGAACACTTTCTCAGCATCTAACAACACGACAGCCATAGGTTCTTCCGCCACCTCTGCAGCATTGAAAAGCGTGATGACCCTCCTAATATGTTCAGTGGTATCTTTCCCGGGGATAAACCCATGTTGATTTGATACTACTCATTTCTGGATAACCTTAGAGAGTCTAGAAGCAAAAATTGTTTAATACATTTTTACATCGCTATTCATCAATGTGATTGGTCGATATGAACCCGGGTTCTGTGGGGTCTTCCCCTTCTTCAAAAAACCCACTACATTGGCCAGATCCCAAGATGGGGGAGTTTTGCTACCATTTTGCACCTGAGTAAATAGTTCCAACATCAGAGGTAACAGAAGTGTTTTAAAACACTTGTAGAATTCAAGAGGAATTGCATCGGGACCAGTGGCTTTCCCCGTAGAGAGGTCACTCATTGCCATCTCTAACTCACCGCCATTAATATGCTCCTCCGGATTCGAGTGGTCTTCGTCTGGAAGTTTGTTGGTCTTAATAGAATTAAAAAACTCAAACATTGCTACTTCTGTACATAAAGATGTCGAGCTATAGAGCTCGGTATAATACTTTTGAAACACCTCCCTAATCCAATCAGTATCTACTATAATTCGTCCTTGTTGATCCCTTATTTCTCTTATGATCCCAGTTGCTGCTTTGTGGCGCGCTCTCACCGCCAACAGGTGGCCAGACCTCTCCCAATATTCATACCTTTCAGTGCGTTTAACAAGATATTTTTCCGCAATTTTTCTTGCTGTGACTTCATTTATTGCTGCCTTTGCAATAGCAATATGCTGCAAAATATTATTCGTATCTCCCCCCCCTCTCCATAACTGAAATCAGCTGGTTTTCTTCAGCTCTGAGTTTGATATATGGATCCTTCATCAAGACTTTGGCACATCTCTGTTACCTAAGGCTGAAACTCAGTGTTTTCCCCCGTACTCCAGCCTTTAAGGTGTCCCAGACAATCTCGAGCGAGGCAGTCTCCCGATTAAACTCCAGAATTCCATTGTCCAATTTCTCTTATAAGCACAGTATTCAGGATCTTTAAGGAGCCCCCTCTCGAAAGTCCATCTCCTCGTCTTATGCTCAAAACGTCTAGATCTGGATCCAATATTAATGGGTTATGGTCCGACACAAACCGCGGGTATAATTCCATGCCAGCTCGTGGTAACAGCTCAGGAGATGTTAGAAAATAGTCTAATTGAGCCAGCTTCACATGGGGAGTCGAATAATATGTATACCCGGTGTCTGGTGCATACAGCTTTACCCAGGCGTCCACCAACCCTAACTCCTTCTGCGGCCCTACGATAGCTTTATATACCCAAGGCTCACGGCCCTGGTATCCCTTAGAAGTGGCATCAAGCAGATCCCGTAACCCATCTCAGGATCCATTAAAATCAAGATCACCACAAAGAATATAAGGAGGGGGCCATCCTGCTAATTCCACTGCCAAAAAATCCCTTACTGCAGGATCGTCCGTTATTGCACCATATACAGAGCATAAAGTGAAACACCCTTGCCTATAGTGACATTCCACTACCGCCCATCTTCCAATTCTATCTGCCATCTGCCTTGCAAATTTTAATCTATTGCTCCGATCCAGTATCGCCACTCCTTTGGTTTTAACACCTTGTTCAGAACAGACAACAACCCTCATGCCAATTGAGCCTAGGATCCCTCTATTATTGTGTTCCACATGCGTCTCCTGTAAACAAAATATATATGCCCTAAGAACTTTCAAATCTTCTGCAATTTGTTTCCTTTTCCGGGGATCGTTTAATCCACAAATATTGATTGATGCAATTTGTAATCTTACCATTTAGCCCTTAACATTACTTGCTTCTCTGCGAATATGTCAATGTTTCTTTTTTTACCTTCCAGATACCTTCTCTCTACTTTTATCGTATCTTGAGCACCTTTCTTCTCTCTTTATACTCCATTGATCACAAACAACACATTGCTCCTTTCTTTTCCGTTTTTTCTCATACCCCCACCCTGTGCCCCACCATGTATTACAACCCCCTTCTCAAATCCCCATTCACCACCCGTGCCCCTCCCCTCCATACCATCCTCCCCCATGCCCCACCCCGACCTTCAACACACCCCCACCATCTGAGCAATCAGACCACTACTGGCCTGAATGATGGTAGCTAAAAGTGCCGGCCGGCAACCCCCTCCCAAGGCACCACTTTCCTACGTCCCAACCTATTTGCACCCCCCCAACTTCTAACAAACTAATCTTTTACTGATGCTGCCTATAACTTCAATTCCATCTGGTATTCGTTTGCTTGAATTTCCGATGTGAACATCCTGACTTTCCCATTAACCACTGTCTTCAGCCTTGCAGGGGCCAGCAGAAAAGCCTCCCCTCCCTTATCTTGAAAAGGCTTGATCAACTGCCTTAATCTCCACTTGCGCTCCACTGTGGCATGGCAGTAATCAGGTCGCACAAAAAAAGTGACATTCTCAGCGCAGCGAGGGGCATCCGGACGGGCCTTCTCGAATATAGCTTGCCGCAGTAAGAAATTACCGAAGAAGACCAAAACAGCCCTGGGAAATTTGGAGTCAGGATTACGATCTCCTTGTTTGCTCAAAGGAAATCTGTGGACTCTTTGAACTTCTGTCTCCCAATTCCAATTTGCAAGCTCAGGAAAGCCAGCACACAACACCTTAATCATAAATGTTCTGATATCGGCTCCCTCAACCCCTTCTTCTATCCCCGAAAACTGTAGGTTATTTTTCCTCTGCCTATTCTCAAAATCCTCTAATTTCCACATGACATCTGTTAGTTGTCCACCTTGGGTGACTACATGGTCTTTCAGAGCCGCCATCTCCCCTTCTACCACTGAGGTTCGATTCTCAACAGTGTTCAATTTCTCTTCTATTTCAGAACACGATTTGGCTATCTTCCGAACTGTGACCTAAAGTTGTTTGGTGGCCACTCAGGCTTTTCGATTCTCTGCCCGTGTCTCAGTTTCCAATTCCCTCATGGTACCGTAAATCAGCTGTAACTTTTTGGTGTCGGAACTAGCCATTTGTTCGCCTGCTCATCCGGGCAATTTTCACTCGCAGTTAGATTAGGAGTCAAAGCCGTATCCCAAGGGGCCTGAAGGGCTCTCTCAGATTGTAGCAGTCTGATTCCTGAGTAATCCCACTTGAGCGTTGCTGCAGGAGAGTCCGTGACACCAACTGAGCCGGTTCTAGACTTTATGCACTTATGATGCCGGCGTTGGGGCCGCACCGTGGGTCCCGCTACAGGGGACAGACTCTCAGCAAAACTCTCAGCAAAACTCTCAGCCTCCGATGAGCTGCTACCGCCCTCCTCGTTCAAATCATATCCGCTGCTCGCTGCTTCAGATTCTTCCGTCAGCGAATAGAATTTATCTCCTCCATCCTTTAGCCAGTCACCATTTCTTCCATCATGCTCTACTTTTTCGATCTCCGATGACCAGTTTTTATCCACATCCTACCCTGTGGCAGCTCCTGTCCTTTCCTGCGCTGTCCTCTTTTTGACACAAGATTCGGGACAGCCTTCAATTAGGCTTTCGGTTTCTTTTGCCCTCTCTTGCTCTTGTATATTATTTTCAGCAATGAGATGATCAGACCGCCTTATTTTCTGCTCTGGCCGCTTAACCTCACTCATCTGCCCCTCCCCACAGTCTTGTGGATTCTTAGAGCCCAGGCTGTTGTCCCCAAGTTTCGCATCCATGCATAAACCCAATTCCCCACTGCTTGCCCCCCTGAGACTTCCGTAGGGATAGGAGGGTCCTTAAGTATGGACCCTCATAAGCCAGAAAGCCCCTTATACTTGGCTGTGCCTTACTCTGCAATTTATCTCTTGGCTTGTAATCAGGCTCGGCACCTCTGAGTGGATCCTTCCCATCTCTCACGGCCCCGGCGTTGATCGTGCAACCAGCTTTTGTTAACCACCCCAGAACCTGCTTCCCGGCGGAATGGCCATCACCGCCTTCTTTTCCCATACGTGCCTCGCATAGACTCTCAGTTTTGTCTGCCACATTTCTTGCACTTTTGGATGCCATTTCCAACTTCATAGACCTGGACAGAGACCAGGCGCTAAACAATTCACCAATGTTTTGAGCTAATGTTCGCCAAATGTTCAACTTCTCTCTTTAGGAGTTCCACTGCCCCTTTTAATGTTCCACTAAATATCCATATCGGGCCTATCCTGGCCCCCTCATAAAATGTGCCTTTAAATTCACCCTGCATTCAGCAGTCTTTTATTTGCTTAATATGCCACCACAGCTTATAGTTTTGGCAGAGGCGTGGTTATCGTCGTGGAGAAAAAGCATACAGTCAAAGAAACACAATGAGGACTTTATCGTCAGGCACCGGCGATATGCATCCCACTTGCCACGCTAACTCCTCATAACATTTCTGAGGTCCGAGGTACCGAGGTAACGAGGTACCACTGGCGACATCCAAAGGGGGGGGTCACAGAAATCCCAAAAAACAGAGGTTGATCCAGTGCGGACGCGCTCACCATGCGGACGTGCTCACCATGCTCCGACATTCATCCTCGCTGCGTCCAGGGGGGAGGGCCGAAAACCGCTACCCACCGACCATCTTGCTCCCGCTTTCCCACTTGTATTAGTTCCAAGGGTATTTATTTATGTGCTAATAAGTGGATGGGGTATTGCAACGGGCTGGGTTGATAATGAAGGAAAGTCCAGGGTAGACCAGACTATTGGTATCACAGGTGCATTGTCCAATGGGGCATAGGAAGGGGAGCAATAGCAGTTCAATGTGGGCAGGGTAGCAGAGTGGACACAAGGGTGACAATCAGGAGAGTCGTATTTCCTGGTGGGGGTCTTGGCAATGTTCTCTGGCTTCTGCCTGAATCGCAGGGACCTTTTGCATGGTGGTTCTCCATCTGTGGGGGAGGGGTGCTTGTGGCCTGTTGTTCCTGTGGCGGGGCCTCCTGTCCACTAGCGCCGGCAGAGGTGGAGGGCTGTTCTTCAGTTTGGCTAGTGTCAGGGGCCCGTTGGTGTGCCATATCCTCCCTCATCGTGTTGGCCATGTCTGCCAGCACCCCTGCAATGGTGACCAGGGTGGTGTGGATGTGTTTGAGGTCCTCCCTGATCCCCAGTTACTGTCCCACCTGCAGCCGCTTGGTCTCCTGCAGCTTGTACATTATCTGCTCCATGGTCTCCTGGGAATGGTGATATGCTCCCAGGATCCCTGCAAGTGCCTCGTGGAGAGTGGGTTCCCTGGGCCTGTCCTCCCCTGTCGCACAGCAGTCCTCCCAGCTTCCCTGTTGTCCTGTGCCTCTGTCCCCTGAACCATGTGCCCACTGCCACTGACCCCAGGTTTCTGATTGGCTTGGGTTTGTGGGGGTGCCTGGGGTCCCTGTAGTGGTGGACACACTGCTAATTGATGTGTCCTGGGGACAGAGGGATGGGCCCGCTGGGCAGGTGCTGTGCTGGTGTTTCCTGAGGGGGGAGGCTGTGTGGAGGGTTGGGACTGTGGCAGGGTAACCAACTGTCCAGAGGTCCCTGATGGGCCAGGTTGGTCATTGTGAGCCAGGCGTGCAGAGCTCCTCTCTTCACTGTGGGCCTCTTCTGGGGGGACTGGATGTTGGTGGCATCTCCTCTCCGGTGACGTTGAGTGGGGGTCCTGTGGGGATTAAATGCAGTGTTATTGTATCTGCGTGTGCCATCTTGTGCATGGGTATGTTTCCCTCTATGGTTGTTATTGGCAAGGCAGCTTTGGCTTGTGTGAGTTGTGATTCGGTTGGCTAAGTGATGGTCACTAGTGTCCATGCTGTGGTGATGGGTGTCCATGCAGGTCTGTGATGGGTGTCCATGCATTGTTGTTGAATGCAGGGCTTAGTATTGGGATGGGTGGGTTGTGATGGTGGAGTATATGTGAGGTGGTGGAGTGATGGGGGTGAGGGTAGGGGTGGGAGTCTGTGATGGCATGCAGGTAGGGTGGGGGGATAAAGTAGTAAAGATTTGACTTACCAGAGTCCAGATTGCCAAGACTTGCTCCTCCCATGTTGTTAGTTGTGGGGGAGGAGGTTGGGGTCCACCGCCAGTCCTCTATGCAGCTACCTGGTGTCTTGCAACCATGGAACGCACCTTCCCCCGTAGGTTGTTCCACCTCTTCCTGATGTCATCCCTTGTTCTGGGGTGCTGTCCCACGGCGTTGACCCTGTCCGCAACTCTCTGCCATAGCTCCATCTTCCTTGCAATGGACGTCTGCTGCACCTGTGATCCGAATAGCTGTGGCTCTACCGGATGATTTCCTTCACCATGACCCTTAGCTCCTCCTCTGAAAACCTGGGGTGTCTTTGTGGTGCCATAGGTGTAGTGTGAGTGGTATGTGGGAGGGTGTGTGGGGTGATGTGTTGGGGTGTGTGCTGTGAAGTGCGTGGATGGTGTATGGGTGATGGTGTTATGTGGCTCAGATTGAGTGGGTGCTCCTGGCTTGTCTATCTCAGTTGACAATATTTTTTTTCATTGTAAGGGATTGTGGGTAATGTGGGTGTGTGTTTTATATTGGATTGGGTGTGTGGGTGTGGTATGTGTATGTGTGTCATTTGTGTGTGGTTTGAATTGTCCAATGTGGTGTAGTTTTGTTAGTGTGTGTGTATTTTGAGCGCAGCAGTGTGTACCGCCAATGGTTGAAAGACTGCCACTGTGATTCATGGGTCCTGATGCTGTGGGTGTATTTCTGTTGGCGTAACTGTGTGGGTTTTGGTACTGCCAATTTATCACTGACCTTTGGGCTGGCGGACTTGTTTGGGTGTCTGTCTAGTGGCGGATTTCTCTGTGTGGGTCATAATACCCGTAATGGTATACCGCCGCGGTCATGGTATCTTGGCGGCCGTCAGTATGGCGGTAAGCGGCATTTACTACCAGGGTTGTAATGAGGGCCTATGTCTTTATAGTGGTGCTTCTGGTCATGTAATTTGTGCTTGTCCCATTCGCCCGGCGAGATCCTTGGGAAACGCCAGTTCCCGTCCTTTGTGAAAAAGGGGAGGACAGGATATTTCAAGATACTGTCCATCTGTTCTTCCCGGGAAGAAATAACAGCGCTGTTCCTCCTACCTATCTCCCTTCTATTAGCGGATGGCCATGAAGAAAAAGCTTTAGCCTTATTGGATTGTGGGGTCAGTGGAATCTACTTAGATGAAACATCGGCTCTGGAAAGGAAGATCCCTTGGGAACCCAAGGATATACCAGAACAAGTCCATACAGTAGATGGTTCCCTGTTAGCTTCTGGACCTGTTACTAATACCACACCTACCTTGTGTTTACAATTCTAAAAGCATCAGGAATATGTTTCTTTTGATTTGATCTCTTCACCGAATCACGTCATGATTCTGGGTATTCCATGGCTCACCCGGCACAATCCTTACATCAACTGGGAAACCAGGACCATATCTCTGTCCTCCCAATTCTGCCAACAACGTTGTTACTCAGCAGGAACATATTGGTCCCCGAAGAAAATGGTGTCAAATAAAATAAACTGTTCCATCAACCGCCTTCAAGGAGTACTCAGTCATTATCTGGAGAATGCTGACGTTTTTCAAAAACCTGATAAACCTATACTTCTGCCTCATAGAGAATATGATTGTGCCATTCCTATAGAATCTAATGCAGAAGTCCCCTTTGGAAGAATGTATTCTCTTACTGATCCTGAGAAGAAGATCCTCAAAGAATACCTAGAAGAGAATATACAGAGCGGTCTGATTGTTCCTTCTTCTTCTCCTGCAGGGGCCCCCCTCATTTTCGTGCCCATGAAGACGAAAGATTTGCGCCCCTGCATAGACTTTCGAGGATTAAATGAATTTACCACAAAAGATCGCTATCCGTTGCCCCTCATCAAGGATATTCTAGAAGCAGTCCAAGGAGCCAAGAGATTTACCAAATTAGATCTTAGGGGAGCCTATCATCTTTTAAGGATAAAAGAGGGTGATGAATGAAAGACAGCCTTCAGAACCCCTTTTGGCCATTTTGAATATCAGGTGATGCCCTTCAGACTTACCAATGCTCCCTCTATATTTCAGAGATTTATGGACACCATCTTTTCTGACCTTTTACACCAAACAGTAGTTGTCTATTTAGATAATATTCTTATCTTCTCCACTCATCCTGAACAACACACTAAAAATGTGCTCCAAGTCTTAAAAAGGCTTAGACAACACCATCTTTCTGCAAGCCAGAAAAGTGTGAATTTAATCAGACTGAAGTAAGGTTCTTGGGGTACCATATCAACCAAGTAGGAATTGTTATGGATTCAGACACAGTTCAAGCCATTCTGGATTAGCCATCTCCATCTTCCATCAAAGAAACCCAATGTTTTCTAGGACTGGCCAATTTCTACCTTCAATTCATAGCCGAATTCGCCCAGCAGACCAGTCATATAACTCAAACCCTTAAAAAACAAAATGTACGGAAAGGTTTTTATTGGACCAAAGAAGCGGAAGTAGCCTTCCAAACGCTAAAACATGCCTTCACTCAAGCTCCTATCTTACGGCATCCAGATACCACCAAACAATTAATTGTTGCCTTGCTACAAAGACAAAGCGATGATGGGCTAGAACATCTAGTATTTTACCTCTCCCACACACTCTCCGACTCTGAACATAATTACTCAGTGTTAGAACGAGAATTGCTTGCCTTAAAGATGGCTTGTACAGAATGGAGACAATTTCTCATGGGATCTAAAGAACCTTTTGAGGCTAGAACCGATCATCAGAATTTGCAGTGTTTAAGAAACTTTCAATGTCAAAATAGTCGTCAAGCTCGATGGGCTTTTTTCTTCAGCCAGTACGACTTTTACATCACGCATATCCCTGGATCCCAAAACATCCTGGCTGATGCACTATCACAACGCTGTCCGGAGTGTAATGATTCTACCACACAAAACCTGACTGAGCATGATAAGATCACTGGAGTTGTGCAATACTTTCTTGACAAGGTTCAAGTATTGCAATCTAGGAGAGACTGAAATTAATAAATTACATCCACTATTACGTAAGGATAAGGAATACTATTTTCATAAGAAAGCCTTGTTCTTGCCAACTAAAACAGTCCAAACTGAAGCTCTACAAATGTGCCACGACTCCTCAATTGCAGGTCATCGCGGAGTTAAGACCACCCAAAATCTCCTTCTGCGCTCCTTTTGGTAGTCTACTCTTAAGGCTGATACTGAAAGCTGTGTGACTTCTTGCCCTATCTGTGCTCAAGCAAAGACATCCCACAAGAAACCAGCGGGATTGCTCAGTCCCTTACCGGTTCCACCGACTCCATGGCACACAGTATCTACTGACTTCATGTGTTCTCTGCCTCCCTCAACGGGGAATCGAGTAATAATGGTGACAGTAGATTCATTCACTAAGATGGCACATTTTACAGCATTAAAAAAGTTACCCACAGCAAAAGAAAGAAGTCAAATCTTCATTCAAGAAATCTTCCGGCTTCATGACTCCCACAAGTCATCCTCTCAGACCGTGGTCCTCAATTTATCTCACGGTTTTGGAGACAATTCTGTAAAACAATCAAGATTGACGTGGCTCTTTCCTCTGGTTTTCATCCTCAGACTAATGGTCAAACTGAACGATTAAATCAAGGACTTAAACAGTATCTACGAAGTTTTTGCAATGCTACGCAAAATAACTGGTCCATGTATTCACGTCTTGCCGAATTTTCATATAATAATGCATTACATAGTGCTTCGAAGGCTTCCCCATTTTATTGTTCATATGGATACCATCCTAAAGCATTTCCTAGTATGCTCGGAGAATCAGGTACACTTCCAGCCATCACATTTGGTCGATGACTACGCACCATACAACGTGTCATACAGTCTAATCTTCAAGCCACAAAGATACAAATGAAAAGAATGGCTGACAAGAGACGTTGTGAGGCTCCGTTTTATCAAATTAATGATAAGGTCTGACTTTCCCCCAAGTTCTTACCTTCACGGTTGAACCAAAATAGGCTTAGACCCCCGTACAATGTTCCTTTTCTGGTTCTTCAAAAAATGAATCCTGTTTCTGTTCTTCTCCGTCTACCCCGGACTTGGAGAATACACCCAGTATTCCATGTTTCTCAGCTTAAACCATATGTACCTGATCCTTTTCACAGAGAATTCTCCTATCCTCCTACTCAATTGGTAGACAACGTGCTTGAATATGGATCCAGGAGATTTGTGACTCCCGGTATTTCCGTGGACGCCTTCAATATCTCATCCATTGGAAGGGCTATCTTATTAGTGAATGCTCCTGGGAGGATGACACTTCGGTGCATGCCCCTCTCTTGGTCGGTCGTTTTTTCCACCTTTTTCCTCACAAACCTGGGGCCTTGGGGGGATCTACTGTTGCGCCGCAGTCCATTTTACAGGTCGCAGAGCCCGCCGTGCCCCCTTTTTCTGGCCTCACGTCATACTCAGTCTCTCAGGTTCTGCTGGAACACCCTGTTGCATTTGTCTGTTAGGTGAACTCCATCATTTCTGTATATACCATTGATAACAAGCAGTATGTTTTTGTGGTATATAGAGCCCATGTTATGGTCTTTGAAGATTGCAGTAATAGTTTTATTAACATGTTTCTTGAATTTGTCTATATTTGGACAAAATTCAGTTGACCACTTCCATTTCTGCCTTTGGCAAATGTTAGAAAAAAAAACAAGGCAGAGTGTGGTAAAAGTTTTATTACTTTTCTAAAGGTATCCTTCATTTGGATTTCCAATCCTACCCCTGTAACTGTGCCTAGGTAGCTGCATAATCATAAGATCTGGATGTTGTAAATCGTAATGTTTTCAACCAAAAGGAGCAATTGATGACACTTTATCCCTCCCTCTGTGTAATATCCACATTAAATAAACCCAGGCCCCTGCCAATGCCACACTATCTTGCATTATCTTTCTCTAGCCCTAAACATATAGCTGTGTCCCATAATCCATACTATGAGCATTCTAGAGAGAAGCTGGAGTGCCACAGAAGACAAGGATCTAGCTGAATGAGGAAGTGTTGAAATCAAATGCTGAAATGTAGTTGAAAATGGAGGGATCTAGTTAGACTTGACACAATAGTTTTTATTGGTTGTTTTCTCCATGTTGGTATATAGAGGTAGGTATTGATGATTTGATAAAAGAAAATACATGTGGGATCGGCTTCTGAGAATGTAGAAAAAGTGTTGTTGTTTGTGATATGTACATTATTCGAAAAAGTCAACCACACTTTTTCATTTAAAAGTAAGGATGTGCTTGCAGAAACTCTTATGAACTTGTGACGTAGTGCTGCAAGAGAGTGTTACAGTCTGTGTTACCATGGTAGCACAGCTAGAGGAGCATGAGAGAAGGCTATAAAAAAGACTTGATTGAGACTTAGGGGGTTATTACAACTTCGGAGGAGGTGTTAATCCGTCCCAAAAGTGACGGTAAAGTGACGGATATACCACCAGCCGTATTACGAGTCCATTATATCCTATGGAACTCGTAATACGGCTGGTGGTATATCCGCCACATTTGGGACGGATTAACACCTCCTCCAAAGTTGTAATAACCCCCTTAGTAGTTACACTTCCATGGTAAAAAAGTGTTTAAAAAAATGTGTAGGTGACAATACATTTGTTTTTTCAAACAGGACTAAACATAGCATTATTTTAGAATATATACTAAAAATAAAGAGACTGCATCCATTTTTATGTGTAGTAATCACCTACACATTATCAATACAAAGGCTTTTTTCAGAGCCAATCCTTTCACCAAACACATATTAATTAAAAAAAAATCTCTTCCTGATCCACGGATCCATCTGTAGATCTCTAAAAAGAAAAAAAAAAGAAAAAAATGTGGCATTCTCTTCCTAAGTATTCTTAATGTGTCACATTTATCTCAACCTGTCTGGTCAGGGAACTCGTACCCCAATCCCTTAACATGTAATACTGCCCCCATTTTTTGCCCTGGGACCATTTCCTGATACAACAAAATGGCACCCACATCTCAGTTCACTGTCAAACAACTCTGTGTGAGTATCTCTCTGAGTGTGAGAGTGTGCATGAGTGTGTGACTGGATAGGAGAGTGGCTGTAAGAGTATGTGCTGCGTATGTGAGTGGGTGTAACAGTGTTCCTCTGACTGTGAGAGTGGATGTAAGAGTGTCTCTCTGACTGTGACAATGGGTGTAAGAGGGTGTCTGCATGACCGTAAGAGTGTCAGAGTGTTTATATGTGTGTAAGAGTATGAGATTAATCCGCGAATCACGTGAAACCTCAAAAGATTTGTATTTATGCATTTTTTAACAATTATTTATCACTAATGCAAATTTATATGCTCCCCCAGGGTCAGGGAACCTCTGCCATGACCCCTTCTTTCTATGGCAACCCCCATTTGAGCCCCAGGGACCATTCCCAATAAAACTAAATGGCAGGTGCACAACTCATCGGATCTAAAATGGAAGGAGGTTGCAAAAACCTAAAAGGGTCAGGGAAGAGGTTCCTGGCCCCAAAGGCTTCATATCCATGGATCTATCCGCGGGGCTCAGCGTGGCCCTCCGTGTGAATCAGCGGGTTGATCCGCAGTTCTCAGAAATCGTTAAAAAAAAAAAAATGTTCTGCATTTTTTACAAATTATCTATTCCTCAGGCACATTTATATCCTCCTTCACCAAGTTGGATCAGCGAGCTATAGTTTTAATCAAAACACCTGCCGCTCTCAAGGTGCAACCCCAAGGCCCGATGTTTAATCAATGCAAATGGTGGCGCACCAATGAGTTGTAAAATAAATTTGTTTCCCAGATTGTTTTGATCCAACTTGTTCTTTATTCTCTTCAAACTGGCCAACTTTACTGGTTATTGATGTGGGTGTTGTTCATTTCAGGTGGCAATTGAACTGGTACAATTGTTTTGAACTTATGTGAATATTGAAACTGACTAAGACATTGATGACTGTGCATATATGAAGAACTGGTAAGCGATTGGAATACCTAGCAATGAAGGATTTTAAGTGGTATGCAACATGACAAGGTTTGAGTAATCAATGTGTGGCATGTTGTAGATGAGGAGAATATATATTTGGGAATGGTGCAAATATAATTATCATCCAAGCACATTTTAGATGCTATGTCTTTGTGCTCCTCTGAGGGTCCAGGCACAAGACTTGAATCTGGTGCACGACAGGATGTGGGGCGGGTATTGTCACAGTATGTTATTGTCACAGTGTGTGAGACTAATGGTAGGATGTGTAAATAATTTGAAGTACATATATTACCAGTGGACGTGATTAATTGGATTATGTTACAAGGAATATTATGGACAAATGCTAAGAAAAGTCCTAATTGGATGAACCTACTGGAGAAGTTTGGTGAATTACACATGTGCCCATGTAAAGGGGCTGGGTTGTTTGTATTGTATTGCTTACACCATGTCTATCTTTCCTATTCCTATATATGTAGGGTGTCAAGGATTTCTGAGCTGCTTTACATATTTTTAAGTATATCTATGTAAGAGGGTTGTTTAAGAGCATAAATATGGTGGGTTATATATCTATTATGTTGAGCGGTTTTCTTCTGTCCTTGTGTATTCACTTATGGTTGTTTTATTGCGTTTGGCTGATGTTGGAAAAAGTTTGTTCATATTTATAAATAAATGTATCTCAGAATTGGTGTGTATGTTTAGTTGAGGGATGTATATATATTGTATTTTATGTTTTCTTTACAGCCCTGAGAAAGTTCACATGTGGTGAATGAAACATGTTGTCTGTCTTCTTTTTAAATTTTGAAGAGAATAAAGAACAAGTTGCATCAAAACAATTTGGGAAACAATTTTTTCACAACTCGCCAGTGCACCACCATCTGTATTGATTAAACATTTATATCCTCCCCCCTGGGGTCTGGGAATTCCTACTCTGACCCCTTCCTATGAATTGCAGGCCACATTTCAGCACTGGCTACCGTTCCTTGATTTAAAAAATGGTGGCTGCAACTTCCCAGTCAGGTTGCGGCCAGCCAATCAGGAGCTTCCTATGGCTTGCGGATCAATCCTCGGTGGATCCGAGTCCCTATATATTTATATTATTTGGCCATAAATATCTCTAAAACCACTGAAAGGATTTACACCAATTCACAAATGCACACGTTCTGGACCAACAGGTAGCTTTCTGCCAAATTTAGTGTAGTTGGTCAAGCAGTGCCAAAGATATTGGCAGAAAAAAAATGCTCCGTCTATAGAACAAATGGTCCTAACTATATATACCTAGTAGCAACCACCACTAGTTTTTTTGATATATATATATTTTTGTATACAGTATATTCAGCGAATCTGGCAGAAAAGCAAGGTCCTGATCGGCTGGCCATAACCTGACAGAAAAGTTGTGGCCACCATTTTGTTTGCTGCAGCGGCTCGGTTGGGAAAAGAAGAGTGCAAAAACACATAAGGGGTCAGGATACAGGTATTCTGATCTGATAGGACACATAAATGGTCAAGACCCCTCGTGGGCAAAAAGTGCCCAATTATTTTTATATTCATCTGATCCGCAGATCCACAAATCCACTGGAGGATCCATGGTTCAGGAGAAAAAAAAAAAAAAAAACACCCACTACATTCAACCTGGGGGCCCAAGTTATAGTTACCTTAGGGTGCAAGCTATAGTTACTTGAGTTAACCATAGCTATAACTGCTGAATTTCTATGGTTTTGTGCTAGGAAATTCAGAACCTAACTATATATTTATATGTACACAACCTACTGGTGGTCACCAGTGGGTACTTATAGTTAGGACCTAGTTTCAATTGGAAGAGCATTTTGTTTTGCTAAAAACTTTTGCATCAAAACATATACTTTAGTCGCTTCAGCTGCTGTCTTAAGAGTTTTGGTGTGATCTGTCCGGGAGTGACAAAAAGGGGGGTCACAAAACGCTTTTCCCCCATTCACTTTTCTATAGGGTCTTTAGACATGCCTAAAGCCCAAACTGCTGAACGGAATTACACTAAATTTGTCAGGAAGCTTGAACCTGCTTTGCAGATTGTGCTTTTTGTGATTTGATGTAAATCTGTTCAGTAGTTTTGGAAATAGTGAAAATTTGAAAATATAGGTATCTAGGGACTCTGATCCTCCACGGATCCAACTGTCCCCAAACTGACATCTGATTGGCTGCCAACACTTCAACAAGGAAGTGTTGGCGGCCTTTTTGGGAATAGGCTTCAGCCAAGTCTCACAAAAAAAGATAAAAAAAGAAAAGGGGCCAGGGCAGGGACACACTGTGCACCTAGCTATGGTGCAAGGGTCCCCAAGGGACCCCGCAAGGGCTACAAATAAAATCTTTAAAAAAATCCATGGATTGATTTGTTGATTTTTCAGAGATTTTGTTTTGGTTTAAAAAAGAGCGGTCTCTAGTCCTTTTCTTTTCTTTGGCCCCTGGGAAGGCCAGGTCCCTGGGGCATTGGGGGCCTAAAAGGGAGGGGCCACACAGGGCCCACTTCCTAGGCCTTATATTTGTCCCTGGGACCACCACCTCCGTGGGGCAATGATGTAAAAAGATGGAGGGATCATGCAGCAACCTTGTGTTGCATTACGCCGTTATAGTGTAGAATACGTACTGGACATTTACCCAAGGAGGCAGAAAGAACTCCACTTGTATAGATATTATGTGCAAAACAGAGGACCTGTTGGATCAAAGGGCAGGTGAGATTCTTTTGTGGCCGAATCACTCACACAGCTACTGACACACCCACACAGATACTTATACACCCACTCACAGACGTACTCAGACTCACTCTGACACTTATACACTCACTCACTGACCCACTCAGACATTCATGCACCAGTCACAGACCCACTCAGACACTCACATACCGACTCAAGGACCCACTTAGACACTCCTGCACCCATTCAAAGAACCACTCAGATATTCACGCAGCCAGTCACAGACCCTCTCAGACATTTATGCACCCACTCACAGACCCACTCTGGCTCACACACCCACTCACAGAGACTCATGCACTCACTCACAAACCCAATCAGAAACGCATGCACTCACTCACTCATAGATGCACTCAGAAACTCATGTACCCAATCACAGCCCCACTAGGAGACTCACGCACCCATTCACAGACACACTCAGAGACTCATGCACCCATTCACAGATCCACTCAGAGACTCATGCACCCATTCACAGACCCACTCAGAGACTCATGCACCCATTCACAGACCCACTCAGAGACCCACACACTCACTCACTGATCACTCATAGACTCACGTACCCACTCACAGACCCAGTCAGACATTCACACACCCATTCACGGAGACACACTAACACCCACTCTCACACCCAGAGACACCATCTCATACCTACTCTCACACCCAGAAACTGTCACACCCACATAGACCCTCTCACACCCACTTTCACATCCAGACAGACATTCTCACACCCACTCTCACACCCAGAGACACCCTCTCACACTGATTCTGAAACCCAGAGAGACAGGCCCTGTGGCCAACCCTGCCATGTATGGCCAAAGGCTGTGCATGGTAGGGGTTTCAGTGGTTATAGGGGTTGGCTGCAGGGCCTGGCTGCAGGCCAGGCCCTGCTGCCAACCTCCATTCTGCATGTCAAAGGCCATGCATAACGCAGGATTGGGTGGGTATAGCGGTTGGCCCCAGGGCCTGGCTACAAGCCATGTGTGGCAGTGGTTGGATTAATGTCTAGTAATTAGAATTGCTTTACGTTAAAAAAAACTTAGAAATTCACTGAAATACCCAAAGGTTACAGGGACGGTGCAGGGTTGGGTGGTTATGTGGGTTGGCTGCAGGGTCTGCGGTCAAACTCTGCTTGCTGCCCACAAAACAAGACCATGCATGGCGCACGGTTTGGTGCTTATAGAGGTATGGAGGCAGGACCTGGTCACAGGCCATGCACAACAGTGGATTTTACATGCCATCTGCTCTTAGTGAGCTTATACAGCATACGAAGATGTATTTCATGTGAGATGACTGAGGATTAATCTAGCTTTTTGGACATATGAACCTCACCTTACAATTGTGAATATTGGCGCACTATGAAGAATACTAACTCTTTATATAACTCGGCATACAAGTGACTTTTGGAATATTATGGATCGCATTAACAACAAGGAGCCTTGAAAAAGTCCTTAACAGGACGAAACACGTGTCGGCGGAATCCTGCAAATACAAGCGAGATTGTTCTCAGATGGACTCATTGTTGACTCATTTTGGCTGAATCCTGCAAAACACAAGCGAGATTGTTCTCAGATGAACTCATTGTTGACTCATTTGTTCAATTAGGTTGGACTTTATACCAACATATCCCAACATTGTTGAATCATGGTTAACATGGGCTGTATTTTGAATGAAATATGTTGATTAAATAAGATGTATTTATACTTGCCACATACCAGTTATATTATTTGTGTAACCTTTGTTCTGGTTTGTATTTGGATATTTTATTGTAATTCTAGATAATGCTGCCACTGTCTACAGATCATTGAATTCATCATATTGGACAGCTAGAAACTTATATATAGGTGTGCTCCACAAGTTGCTTTTTGTGAGGTCATATTAACTGGTGTAGGTTCTTTCCTATCCCAGCAGACGTGTTTGGCAACAGATACGTCTAGTAGTGTATGAGCACCATCATTGCACTTAATAATAAATATAGGAAGGTGCGGCTACTCAAAGGCTATTGTTGCCATAATATTTTTCCACGACAGTGGTTGGATTAAGGTATAGTAATTAAAATTACTTTACGTTAAAAAAACATAGAAAAATTCACTGAAAAAACAAGGACGTTATAGTTAGGTTCTGAATTTACTCACACAAAACCACAGAAATTCAGCAGTTATAGTTAGAGTTATTTCAAGAAACAATAACTCAGGACCTAAGGTAACTATAACTCACGCCCTTGCCATGCACTGCTAAATACCCCAGACATTACAACACTCATGGCAACTTTTATAATGTCAATACAATATCAATAAAACATTAGCAGTCAAATAATTGAAGAAAAAACTGTGCATGGTGGAGGCCCACTGGTATCTCTGTTAGGTCCAAACAGGATCTCACTTTTGGAGAGTGTGTGTACTTTATCTATGGCTTTTTAATTTTGGGTAGCCTTGCTGCTTGATGTGCCGAATCATGTTCTTTTGCTCAACTTGAAAAGTACCCTCATTACTTTAATTCCTTTTGTCCCGTATTGATTCCCCCTAAGGGATGTTTCACTTGAGCTGACTCAGATGACTGCTTAAGGCATGAAGCAGGTTGTTGCCTGCAGTGGGTTTTCCGTGTAGTTGCAAGGTGACCATGTTGTTTACTATGTCAACGTCAATGTCAAGAAAAATAATGTGTTTCCCTGCTCAAATTACAGGAGAATTCCAGATTTGCGTCATTGTCATTGAGACAGGTCACAAATCTGGTCATATCCTATTCGCTGCCAGATCAGAATAAGATAATCTATGAATCTGACCCAAAATATGATCTTGTCCATATCTTTGTAAAATTCTGGTGCAGTGGACACCTCCAGCCCATGAGAAGGTTCATATAGCTGTGAGCGACGCAGGTGCCCATCACAGTCCTCTATAGCTGTTTGTACAGTGTCTTGTTGAAAGTAAAAATGTTATTAGCTAGACAAAATGCCATCATGTCCAAAAGCATTTGTGCGTGGGCAAAATAGCAAAGTGGTATGGCCCTAAGAAAGTGCTCAAGGGTTTTCATGTCATTTTGTTGTCAGATACTTATGTACAGAGCTTTGACTTCCAGGGTCAACAAAAGAAAATCAGGTTACCAATTGATACCATCAGTTCTCCTGAGGAAATGCTCTGTGTCATCTATGTGGGAGGGCAAGGGTCCTACTAAAAGAATTAGAAAATGGTCAATATATTTTGATGTGTTTCTCAGGAGGCTGTTTTTGGATAACAAAATGGGTCTGCCATGGGGCTTGGTGGTAGATTTAAGCACCTTAGGAAGGAGATACAAGGCTGGTACTCTAGAATATAAGTTCTTCAAAAATTGGTACTCCTGTCTCTATCAAACCCCTATTTTTCAAAATACTCAACTTATCCCAAAATTGGACAATGGTCTATTAATATTCTGTTAAAGTAATGGTGGTGTAGCAGGTATTGTCACTAAGGGGGTCATTCTGACCTCGGCGGTAAAAGGCTCTTACCGCCGGTCAGAAGACCGCCATGCTACCGCCGCGGCCGCGGTAAACCGCCACGGTCATTCTGACCCACAACTGCCAAGCCGCCAAAAACCCGACATCCACAGAAGGCCGCCTCATCAGCGGGCAGCGATAAACTGGAGCTGACCAAACCTCCACCGTCACGCCAACACAAACACGCCCATGCCATTACGACCCACGAATCCACGCGGCGGTCATTCAACCGCGGTATTCCATTGGCGGTACACACCGCCGCGGTCAAAATACACACCCAGCTCCAAAACACAGCCACATTGGACAATTTGAAATACACACACTTGATACACATACAAACACCACCCCCACACATCCAAGCAACTATAAAACACACACCCACATCACCTACAAACCCCCACTAGTTGGAAATCGGAGAGAAGGCGATAGAGAGAGAGAGAGAGAGAGAGAGCACAGCAATCGAAAACCCCAACACACACAGGAACCCAACATCATCAACCACACCACATCTACGCACACATCACCACACACCACCACTCACATCACCACAAACACCACCCCACACCTCATCCACACCACCCCATGGCACCCCAAAGACACCCCAGGTTTTCGGACCAAGAACTCAGGGTCATGGTGGAGGAAATTATAAGGGTACAGCCCCAGCTCTTCGGCACACAGGTGCAACACACCACAATAGCCAGGAAGGCGGAGCTATGGCAGAGGATCGTCGACAGGGTCAACGCTGTGGGACAGCATCCCAGAAACCGGGAAGACATCAGAAAGCGCTGGAACGACCTACGGGGGAAGGTACGGTCGATGGTCTCAAGACACAACATCGCTGTGCAGAAAACTGGCGGCGGACCACCACCCACCCCTCCCGAATTCACAGCATGGGAGCAAGAGGTCTTAAACATCCTGCATCCTGCGGGCCTCGCTGGAGTAGGCGGAGGAATGGACTCAGGTAAGTCTAGTCTCAACTACTCCCCCCCCAACCACCAGCATGCCAACCCACACCCCCACCCTCACCCCCAACCCCCCAGCACACATCCACCCTGCCAATGTCTCACCAGCACAACCCACCCAACTCAAAACCAAACCCTGAATGCCAACACAAACCATGGACACCCATCACCTATGCATGACCACTGCACATACCCATCCCCCCCACAAACCACCCTCACAACTCCTGCCACAAGGGAATGCCAGCACTGGGGGACAAGGGCACCCACAAATCGCACGCCATGGAACACACAGAAGCAATAACCATACTCTTTCACCCCTGCAGGGCCCGAACGCCAACACACCGGCCAGGAGGGTCCAGATATGTCCATCCCACCCCCAGAACAGGCCCCCAGTGAGGGCAGCAGCTCTGTCGACCTAGAACCTGACGACCAGCCCGGACCATCGGGGACCTCTGGACAGTCGGTTCCCCACACACAGACACAGGCCACAGCAGACCTAACCCCCTCTGGGAATATCAGCACAGCTCCCACCCAGCGGGCCCATGCCTCTGTCTCCAGGACAGGTCAATCAGCGGTGTGTCCGCCACTACAGGGCACCCAGGCTGACCCAACTCCCCAACAACAACATGGACCTGGGGGCAGTGGTAGTGGGCACACCGTCCAGGGGACAGAGGCCCGGGGAAACAGGGCAACTGGGAGGGCTGCAGTGCGACAGGGGGGGGAGGACAGGCCCAGGGAACCGACTCTCCAAGAGGCCCTCACCACCATCATGGGAGCATACCACCGCTCCCAGGAGACGATGGCGACGGTACTGGCCAGGTTCCAGGAGATCCAGGCACAGCAGGAGGAATGGTACATGGGGTATAGAGAGGAGCTCAGGAACATCGTCCTGGCCCTGAACCTAATAGTCACCACATTGCAGGACCATGTGGCACCCCAAAGGGCCCCTGTCACCAGCCCGGACCAGGAACAGCCTACCACCTCCGCCGGCGCTAGTGGACAGGAGGTCCCCACACAACGACGGGCCACCAGAACCCCACCTCCTGCTGAAGATCAACCACCCCGCAAGAGGAACCTGAGATCTCAAAGGAAGACAAAGTAGGATGCCAAGGCCCCCGCCAGCCTAAGATCCCCCCGGATGTCATTCCACTGTCCCACATCGTCACCCTGTCCAACCTTGAACTGCCCCTGCTCCATCCTTCCACAGGCATATGGACAATGCACCTGTGCGACCGAGAACTGGACTCTGCCATAGACATCACTCCACCCCCACCCATCACCGTTTTACTATCATGGACCTATATGTAGCACTTTAAATAAATCACTAATTGCACTTAAAACACTCAGGAGTCTGCTTGTATTCTTAACAAATGTATTACACTTAACAGTTCAAAATTGTTCAGTTACATTGTGATGACAACATACCAATGTCAATGTGCTTTACTCCATGGGCGAACAAACCAGAAGTCACGCAGTGGGTCATACAGCTCTGAAAAGGCAAGGGAAAGTCACAATTCAGTTGAAAGGAACTGGGGGGAAACACAGAAAGTAGAGATGCAGGAGGCCAGAAGTAAATGTAAAATGGCGTGGGGGATTCTTACCTGGGTGCTACTGAAAATACTGTTGTATGACTGTGTCCCTGTTGTCCGTGTCGTCCCCGTTGTCTTCCTCCTCTTCACTCTCCACAGGCTCCACAGCTGCTACAACACCACCATCTGGACCATCCTCCTGCAGAAAAGGCACCTGGCGTCGCAATGCAAGATTGTGAAGCATACAGCAGGCCACGATGATCTGGCACACCTTCTTGGGTGAGTACATTAGGGATCCCCCTATCATATGCAGGCACCTAAACCTCGCCTTCAGGAGGCCGAAGGTCCTTTCTATGATCCTCCTAGATCGCCCATGGGCCTCATTGTACCGTTCCTCTGCCCTGGTCCGGGGATTCCTTACTGGGGTCAGTAGCCACGGCAGGTTGGGGTAACCAGAGTCACCAATTAGCCACACACGGTGTCTCTGTAGCTGTTCCATCACATAAGGGATGCTGTTATTTCGCATAACATACGCGTCATGCACTGACCCAGGGAACTTGGCATTTACATGGGAGATGTACTGGTCAGCCAAACAGACCACCTGGACATTCATCAAATGGTAACTTTTCCTGTTTCTGTACACCTGCTCATCGTCTTTTGGGGGTACTAAGGCCACATGGGTCCCATCAATGGCACCAATGATGTTGGGGATATGTCCAAGGGCATAGAAGTCACCCTTCACAGTGGCCAAATCACCCTCCTCAGGGAAAATAATGTAGCTCCGCATGTATTTTGTCAGGGCAGACAACACTCTGGACAAAATCTTAGAAAACATAGGCTGAGACATCCCTGATGACATGGCCACTGTTGTCTGAAAAGACCCACTTGCCAAAAAATGGAGGACTGACAGAACCTGCACCAGAGGGGGAATTCCTGTGGGTTGGCGGATGGGGGACATCAGTGCTGGCTCCAGCTGGGCACACAGTTCATGTATAGTGGCTCGGTCAAGTCGGTATCGAACTATTATATGACGTTTCTCCATTGTCGACAGGTCCACCAGCGGTCGGTACACAGGAGGATTCATCCTTCTCCTCGCAAGTCCCAGCGGACGGTGCCTAGGAAGGACAACATGGAGCACAGAGTCAAGCAACCCACAGGTACGTAACTACAGCTTGCACAGTACACGATTCTCAATGCATTGAATGGCTTGTATGAGTGGCAATTCAAGGCCTAGGCCTGTGTGAAGCAGTAGAAATCAGGCCATGTGGGCCCTTGAAATGGCGGCTGCCTGACCTGAGAAGTGTGACAGTGGGATGTGAGGTCAATGCGCTGGCGTGACACCCCGTGGCGGTAGGCGGTCGAAGACCGCGGCGCAAAGCTGCATTGGTTAACATCGAACCCTATGGGTTTCACGAGCCAATGACTAGCTGCGCCTGCGGTCGCGGAACGCACCGCGGCGGTACGCACCGCCGCGGGCGTGACCGCCATTTTCTATCTGGTTAATCACTCGAGACCTGATCATCCACAGGAGAGGACCTATACTGCAAGTGCTGCTGTGACCTCGGTCTGGGAGATACAATGGCTGCTGCGAATGGGGAAAGGGCCCCTGCCTTCACTACAGAAGAGTTGGAGAAACTTGTGGATGGGGTTCTGCCCCAGTATGCGCGACTCTACGGTCCTCCAGACCAACAGGTAAGTACACTGTGTGCACTTTGAATGGGCTATGCCTGGGTTGTGTATGGTGGATGTAAGATGGTGGGGTGGGGAGACAATGACGAGTGCAAGGCACGACAGATGAGAGCATGTGCCACATGGCAAGGTTGGGGAGGGGGGGGCAATCGCATCTATCATGCGGAAAATTGATGATATTTCAATTTCCACCCTGTACATGTCAAATAGGTCAGCGCCCATCAGAAAGTCGACATTTGGCGTGCCATCGCCAAGGAAGTCCGGAACCTGGGGGTCCACAACAGACGGGGCATCCACTGCCGCAAGAGGTGGGAGGACATCCGCCGCGGGACCAGGAAGACCGCCGAGTCACTGCTGGGGATGGCCTCCCAACCTAGGAGGGGTGCCAGTCGCACCCTGACCCCCCTGATGTCCCGGATCCTGGCGGTGGCCTACCCCGATTTGGATGGGCGCGTGAGGACATCACAGCAGACACAAGGGGGTGAGTACCAGCACATTCAGCTATCTTTACGCGCAGTGGAGGTGCCTGGGTGGGGGAAGAGGGCTGTGGGTGACATTAGGCCAGGGCGCTTTCTGTAGTGTAGTCCTCTCCTTTAGCCATGTCCCTGTGCCCCCGCCCCCCACCTCTGTAGGGTGACAAGTACAGCTATCCATGGTCCTGCATCACCCATGTGCGCGTTTGTTGTCCCTAGACCTGTTGGCCTAGTCACAAGTACTGAGTAGTGTACCCCGATTGCACGGCTTAGTGCATGAGGCTCCTGTGTCTGTCCTCTCCGCCAACGGTGTTGACAATGCATGCACTCAACCTGTTTTTATGTCTCCCCTCACCCTTTTTCTTTATCTTCTTGTGCATGTGTGCATTAGCATCATCAGGCGGAGGAGAATTGGCACCGGAGCACGAGGGAGCTGCAACTCACAAGGCCCCGGTGGGCCATGGCACAGACACCGAGGCCACCAGTGATACGGAGGGCGAGGGGAGCTTCACAACGGGGAGCCGTGGTGACACCAGCGACACCGACACGTCCTCGGATGGGAGCTCACTAGCGGTGGCGGCAACATCCGTGCCCCCCGCCTCTACAGGTACAGCCGCCACCCCGCGCACCAGCTCCGCCCTCCCAGCAGCCCCTCAGCCTTCGCTCCATGCCCGCTCGCCCAAGAAGGCGGGCGTCTCCTTCGCCCCAGGCACCTCAGGCCCTGCCCCTGTTACCCCTGCTGCCCTCAGTGAGGAGGTCATTGACCTCCTACAGACCATCATTGTTGGGCAGTCTACCCTTTTGAATGCCATCCAGGGGGTAGAGAGGGAGGTGCATCGTAGCAATGCATACCTGGAGGGCATTCATTCGGGTCAGGCTGCCCATCAACGATCGTTCAATGCTCTGGCCTCAGCACTGACGGCAGCCATTGTCCCTGTTTCCAGCCTCCCTCTTCTAACTGCCTCCAGCCTGTCTCTGTCTCCTGTTCCTCTTCCTATCCCACCCACACCATCAGACCAGCCTGCACACACCTCAACACCCAAGGGCAGCTCATCCAGACATAAGCACCACAGATCACACAAACATTCACCAAGCAACACCCAGATGCAGACATGCCAACAGCCACTACCAACTCTGTGTCCCCCACCTCCTCGTCTCCCTCCTCCCTCCCTGTGACGTCTCTACTCACACCTGCATGCACACCACCAACAGCCAGTATTTCCATCACCAGCACACCCTCCAGTACAGTCCGCACACGGGCAGAAACCACACCCACTGCCATTTACACGTCCCCTGTGTCCTCTCCCACTGTGTCTGTCACCCCCTCTTCCAAGACACACAAACGCAGGCAGCCACCCACCCAACAGCCAACCACCTCACAACAGCCTCCAGCCCATGCACCTTCACCCAAGGACAGCACACCTGACTCTCCTACAACCACCTCCTCTTCCTCCACTCCCATAACCACTACACCTACCCTTTACCCACTCTTGACCTCTTTCCCTCACCTGACCCCCCCCTCCATCTGCTAAGACTCCCAAGAGCGCCTCAGCCACCACCAGCCCGGCTTCAAGGGTCACCATAGTGCATGGCTTTTGGAGTCCCCCCTTTGCCAGCAGTGATACATCGGTCAGCAGCAAGGGGACAGCCAGCCCCCCCCTGGAAAGAGGACCCGTAAAGTATGGGGCCGCCGCGGGACGACTGACACGGCTGCCCCCAAGGACCAAAGTTCTGCCACTTCACCTGCCACAACATCCAGGGGAGGCAAGGGCCAGAGAGCCACATCGAAGGAGGGCAAGGGCAGCAGGGCGGAGAAGTCAGCCAGCAGGAGCGCGGACCAGGAGGGCCCCACAAGCCCCATCCCGGGTGTGAGGGAGGACACCCAAGGGCCCAGCACACCGTCACCGAAGGGTCCAGCAAATGCATGGTCGGAGGGCAACTGAGCAGGGACTCGTGGCCAGGTCTGACTCCCTTGACTTACAGAACAAGCACCGCTGAACAGGGCCCTGCCGTGCAGAAAGGCACCGCTGAACAGGGCCCCGCCGTGCAGAAAGGCACCGCTGAACAGGGCCCCGCCGTGCAGAAAGGCACCGCTGAACAGGGCCCCGCCGTGCAGAAAGGCACCGCTGAACAGGGCCCGCCGCCCAGAAAGGCACCGCTATACAGGGCCCCGCCGTGCAGAAAGGCACCGCTGAACAGGGCCCCGCCGTCCAGAAAGGCACCGCTGAACAGGGCCCTGCCGTGCAGAAAGGCACCGCTGAACAGGGCCCCGCCGTGAAGACAGGCACCGCTGAACAAGGCCCGCCGTAAAGACAGGCACCGCTGAACAGAGCTCCGCCGTGCAGAAAGGCACCGCTGAACAGGGCCCCGCCGTGCAGAAAGGCACCACTGAACAGGTCCCCGCCGTGCAGAAAGGCACCGCTGAACAGGGCACCGCCGGGAGGAGCACCGCTGAACAGGGGCCCTTCATCTCAAGCACCGCTCCGCTGGGCCCCTTCCTGTCAAGCACCACTCCGCTGGGCCCCGCCATCTCAAGCACCGCTCCGCTGGGCCCTTCATCTCAAGCACCGCTCCGCTGGGCCCCTTCCTGTCAAGCACCGCTCCGCTGGGCCCTTCCTGTCAAGCACTGCTCCGCTGGGCCCTTCATCTCAAGCACCGCTCCGCTGGGCCCTTCCTGTCAAGCACTGCTCCGCTGGGCCCTTCATCTCAAGCACCGCTCCGCTGGGCCCCGCCGTCTCAAGCACCGCTCCGCTGGGCCCTTCATCTCAAGCACCGCTCCGCTGGGCTCCTTCCTGTCAAGCACCGCTCCGCTGGGCCCCTTCCTGTCAAGCACCGCTCCGCTGGGCCCTTCCTGTCAAGCACTGCTCCGCTGGGCCCTTCATCTCAAGCACCGCTCCGCTGGGCCCTTCACATCAAGCACCGCTCCGCTGGGCCCCTTCCTGTCAAGCACCGCTCCGCTGGGCCCCGCCGTCTCAAGCACCGCTCCGCTGGGCCCCGCCGTCTCAAGCACCGCTCCGCTGGGCCCTTCATCTCAAGCACCGCTCCGCTGGGCCCCTTCCTGTCAAGCACCGCTCCGCTGGGCCCTTCATCTCAAGCACCGCTCCGCTGGGCCCTTCATCTCAAGCACCGCTCCGCTGGGCCCTTCATCTCAAGCACCGCTCCGCTGGGCCCCTTCCTGTCAAGCACCGCTCCGCTGGGCCCCGCCGTCTCAAGCACCGCTGGCCCAATGACAGAGCCGGTTCTGTGTCGTGCTAATGTTCACGCTGCACTCGGGCCACCCTGCCTCCTCCTTGCCTGTGGAGACTGTTATCCACTTGATGGACTGTGGCTTTGCACTCCCCAGGATATGACAGTGGGCAAGCCACCCACTTTAGAGACTTGAGAGACTGTGGCTTTGCACTCCCCAGGATATGACAGTGGGCAAGCCACCCACTGTAGAGACTTGAGAGACTGAGGCTTTGCACTCCCCAGGATTGAACAGTGGGCATGGTGGCCCCTTCTTGGATCTGGCGTCGTGGACTCATGTGGCTGTGGTGCCCCTCCTTCCCTTCCCCATGAGGTGCCTGTAGTTTTATCATCTGATGCCCCTGCAGTGTTCTCTCCAACGGACTCAGGTCTCCTGTGTGGGCTAAGCCCATGTGTTGATACACTTTGGCCCACGGACATTTGCAATTTCAGTGACTGTGCTGAACTTATTGCCTCTATTTATCGGTTACGCAATGTTTACACTTGGATTTTTTTGTTTCATTTTCCTGTTTTACCATGACTTCAATGAACCTATTTTTTACATAAATTTAGTTTCTCACTTTAATTATATCTTTTCGTTATTCCGGGGGGCTTGGGTGGGGTCACTCTGACTTGGTGCTCTGCATTGGTGTGTAGATAGTTGGGGGGTGGGTGTAATGCGTATGTGTGTGCCCGTAACCCTTCCTCCTCCCCCCCTCCCCTGTGTCGTGGGTGCGGTACTCACCGTTGTCGTCTGCGCCGGAGTTCGTACTCGTGGTAGATGAGCAGGTAGACGAGAGCAGGTAGGATGTTCAATTCGGGCTCCATGCTGTCCTCCGTCCTCGTGGAGTGTATGGAGGTGAGCGTTTTCCCGTTCGTAGTCTGTTTCCGCCGTGTTTTTATCGGCGGTGCTCCCGCCCCGGAAAAGGTGGCGGGTTGGTGAGTTGTGATAGGGTGGGCGGTACATTGTCTGCCGCCTGCCTGTTGGCGGTGACCGCCGCGCTGTTTGTGTGTCCCGCCGTGGCGGTCGGAGTGTCAAAGTGGCGGGCTCTGTTGGCGGTTCCCGCCAGGGTCAGAATTCCATTTTTTGGACCGCCAGCCTGTTGGCGGGTTGTCCGCCGCTTTATCACCGACCGCCAGGGTCAGAATGACCCCCTAAGTGTGCTTCGGCTAGATAAATGTAAGTTGGCATGACGACAATGTCCCCCCTTTATCAGCGGGATGAATTACAATGTTGTTATCTCTCACTAGTTTATCTATAGCTTTTCTCTTACCCCATGTAATGTTTTTCTTCGCCATGTTACCTTTTGATTGCAGTTTTTTAAGATCATTGACTTTCTTCTTCTGGAAGGCATTGATCATATTGAAGCCTAAGGTGGCATTACATTTAGATTTGGGCTTGAAATCAGTGGGAGAACTACGATCATAACAATGGCCGGTCCAGTAACATCTGTACAGCATCATTGCAGAGCCTGCATTTCAACAAATGTGGTAAGGAAATCATCATCACCAATATTGTGCTAATCGAGAACAGGAGAAACTGAACTGGGTGTGTCTCTTATTTTAGTTGCTGCATTGGTTTTTCAAAAATGTACTAAGCTCGAGGCGTCTGATAAAAAGCCAAAATCACCAGTGGGACAAAAAGAAAATCCGAAACTTAAAACCCTGAGTTCAGTCGCTGTAAGGTTCCTGTCTGACATGTTGAGAATAGTACTGTTACCTGTCATCATAGACCCAGTTGCTGTACCCCTCTGCGTGTTTCACTGGGTGTTTGTTGTTCCTGTTTCTTTTCTGTCTTTGTAGCCTCTTTTTCTGCCTCTCGCCCCACTGCCATCTCCTCTTGAGCCCCTTCTTTGGCTCGGAAGAGTGTTTATCATGCGCCACTTCCGTAAGAGGCGGAATTGCTGTAAGGAAATAGCATTTCTGTTCTTCCCTTCAGACATGCTGGCATCCCCCATGCCGGACGTGTTAGATGTGTCTGTGTCATTTGCTGTTTCTCTCTCAGGGCCATATTTATACTTTTTGACGCACAACTGCGCCAATGCAGTTGTGCGTCAAAAATTTTAACGCCGGCTAACGCCATTCCAAAGCGCCATGCGGGCGCCTTATTTATGGAATGACGTTAGCCGGCGGAGCTGACTGGTGTGCGTCAAAAAAAATTACCCACACCAGGCAGCGCCGGCGTAGGGGAAAATGGAGCTTGGGCGTCAAAAAATGGGGCAAGTCGGTCTGAGGCAAAAAATCTGCCTCAACCCGAGTTGTGCCATTTCTTTTTACTCCCACCCTCCATTGACATGACTCCTGTCTTAGCAAAGACAGGAGTCATGCCCCCTTTCCCAATGGCCATGCCCAGGGGACTTCTGTCCCCTGGGCATGGTCATTGGGCATAGTGGCATGTAGGGGGGCACAAATCAGGCCCCCCTATGCCACAATAAAATGTTAACAAAAATACTTACCTGAACTTACCTTAAGTTCCCTGGGATGGGTCCCTCCATACTTGGGCATCCTCCTGGGGTGGGCAAGGGTGGCAGGGGGTGTCCCTGGGGGCATGGGAGGGCACCTCTGGGCTCCTTCCGAGCCCACAGGTCCCTTAACGCCTGCCCTGACCAGGCGTTAAGAAATGACGCAAAAGCGGCTGGACGTCATTTTTTTTTACCCGCCCACTCCTGTGCGCCATTTTTGCAGGGGAGTTTAAATAAGGCGCACATGCCTTGGAGTCATTTTTTAGACGGGAACACCTACCTTGCATATCATTAACGCAAGGTATGTGTCCACGCTAAAAAATTACGCAAACTCCAAGATCTTTGGCGCTAGACGGGTCTAACGCCAAAGTATAAATATGGAGTTAGCTTTGCGTCGGATTTGCGTAAAAAAAAAAACGATGCAATTCCGGCGCAAACAGAGTATAAATATGCCCCTCAGTGTTTGTCATTGCCTTGTATATGGTAGCTGCACCTCCTATTTTGCTCTTAGTGGTGTTATAAATATAAAATATTTTTTTTTTTAACATGAGGTTGTGCCCTTTCTGATAGTCTGCGATAACATGAGCATATTTGCTTCGTTTCTGTAGTTTTACATCTTTCCAATTTCTGATGCATTTCAATCATAAATTTAGCGATTTGTTCTTGCTCATTTTGGGTCTTAAGCCATGTTTCAATTTCCGCTATTTCTTTGAAAGCCTTCACTCGACCTGACCAGGCATATTTGATAAAAATGTCCAACATTGTTTTGGAGCAGTTGTTATGGTTTAGTACCCGATACTCAATCACGAAAGGAACAGTTTTTTCATACGTGTGTACTGTAAAAATTCGGAGTCCTCTCTGGAGCATGTCTATATCTAGGTAGTTCTGAAATGAGGCCGTCTCTCACCATTTATTCAACTCAAGCTTGGAGAGTTTTTCCAATCTTCCCAGTTGCCCTGGAAGTGTCGTATTTACTTTGCCACCTTCTGCATTCGCTGTTTTTGATACTGGCTGCTGAGAACAGTGCTTTTACAACCAAAGTTCTCTGTGCATTCCTTTATGACGCCATACCCCGGGCTGGAGAAATATAAGGTCGTGGGTGATTTAAAGGTGCTTTGTAATCATTCACCTGTAACCCCGCGAGCCACGGGTTCCAGTCGTGGAGCAAGTTGCAAGTGCAGAGATTGCTGAAATTATGCTGCAATGCAAAGAAAACAGAGCACACCCATTGAACAATACCCCTGAGACTTACCCACAGTGTTTCCACTTCAGCAAGTCTTGTGTCCTCCGACCAACTACCGCTGGGATTTTGAAGCGGGGTGCCAACCTGGTGATACGATTCTTTTGTCTCAAGTATTTTGTGACTTTCTTGTTGATGGAAAAGTGGTCCTGTTCCATGTATTGCTTTGTGGGTGATACAAATCAGCTTGATCTTCTGGCAACTAGTAACCAATGTTAGCCAGAGGAGATGTGGGCTTGTGTCTTTATATGTAGATGCAGCTGGCAGCAAAGTTTTGAATTCATTGCAGTCTTATCAAAGTTGATAGGGGTGATCCAGGGTACGGGCTTTTTGCATAATCAAGTTGAGACAGTACAATAGATATAGCGTCTTATACCTTGTGTGGAAATCCTAGGTGGTGGACTTTGTGTTGTCGAATTTTCCTAGTAATAAAGCTTGCTCTTGCTAACCTCTCCACTTGGGCATTCATTGATAGCTTAGAGGCCATGGTAATTCTGAGGTTTCTTACTACCTTGGATACTTTGGGAGGTGGTCCCAGATCTTCAGGCCAGGCGGAGAGTGGGTAATAATTTTTCTTAGCACCACAGATGAATATTTGAGTTTTCATTTTGCATTCCGGTTGAGATGGCTCCATCTCATCCACTGATTAATGGCTCAGAGGCAACTGAGCATTTTGAGTTTCTGATGTCTAGGGGCTATCCAGTTTAAGAAGTATTTGTGTGTCATCTGCATTGTTAAATCAAGTGAGTTGAAATTCATTGATCATTGTTGGTAGTGACTCCCTGTAAATGTTGAAAAGCATGGGTTAGTTGATAAAGCCTTGAGGGGATCTCTATGTTTATGATGTAGAGTTTGAATGAGAAAGGAGAAGCATTGATGATATTTGTACTGTTTTGAAACTAGGATGTGATCCAGTCGAAAGCAGACCCCTCTATGCAGTCTTAGTGGAGTCTTTGGATGAGAGTGTCATGATCAACTGTGCTGAAGGAGCTGAAAGGCCCACGAGAAGTAGCGCAGTGAACCCGTTGTGGTTACTGTGTTTTTAAAGTCATCCCATATGGCAATTAGGACAGATTCTGTTCCTCTTCCTGGACAGAATCCTGTTTGGAAGTCAGAAAGTATGGAGTTGACTTAAAGAAATGGAGGAATCTAGGTGAATTCTGCTCTTTTTTTTAGTTTGCTGAAGAATGGTCTGTCTGCAATAGGACTGTAGTTGTTTGGATTGTGAGGGTCCAGGTTTATTTTCTTAAATAATGGGCATATGTCTGTCATTTTTAAGTCTTCAGGAAAGACTGCAGTTCTCAAGGTATGATTGATGATTGTTATGACTGGGATGGCAGCAGAGGTTGTTAGAAGGATATTCCTGAAGATTTGTGATGGACAAAGGTTAGTAGGGGCAGCACACTTGCCTGCTTGTTTTGACAAGATCCATAAAATCAGTTTCTGATGGTTATTGGAAGGAATTCAAAGTTTGAGTTAACCCTCCTTTGGGAGGGATTGTTAGGAAAGGGCTGATGCTGAGGGTTGTCTTTTGGTTTAAATAGGAAACCAATACGTCTCCTGTGGTTGTGTAATGATTTGCCAGTTTGTCAGCCTACTCTTGGGAAATAGGATGGTTTCCTTCTGTGCACTTCCTCAACCTTTAACTGAAGAGTCCTGGGTTATGAGATCCTTCAAAGTACAGCAGCCAATACCTCGGTGCGTCATTCCTGCTGTCTTGATGTGTTCAAAATTAAAAGACAGTCCAATCAAATAATAATTATACGTTTTTCTTCCAAGAAAGGCTACTTTTGTTCAGGGTGGTAGTCTCTAGATAGCTGCAATAATGTTCAAACTATTTACATTTTTAACAGAATCTTTCTGTGACTTTTGAAACAGTATTTAAATAGTACAAAGGAGACAAGACACTAATCTGTGTAGAAATTAGGAAAAAATGAAACCAAATTTCTCTGGTAAATGAAATTCCTGAAATAAAATACAGCATCAGGTAATTTGTTTAGAACCTGGTGGTCGATGATTCTTCAGGGTTCCTTGAAATATTTTTAAATACCACTCGTTACCACCCAGCCATTGCTGTATGAGTCCAAGCAAATATTGATGTTATTAAATATGATGTGAAATAGTCATGCTTGTATTATTACATAAGAAGACGTGCAGCCTGTATTGTTTAATACAGTTTTGTCCAATCCACAATTACTTGATTGGGTGGAAATATTGGTTACTTCTCAAGCTGCAAAATAAACAGATCTAAATCTGCTCTAATGTTCATGTCCAAATTTGTCACAAAAAATATGTATTTCACTTTTTCACTCGTAATGGGAACTCATGTTACTCATATATCTGGGCACAGCATCACATGATATATGAATTCACTCATAGGCGCCAAAATAGATAAAAAGGTATATAAAGTCATGAAGAAAAACTGTCAACACTGGTTAGACTTACATTTAGGTGTACTGGCAAAGCTTAGTGCAACGAAGATGAATTACACACTCAAATTGTTGAACATTTTCACAATCTGGGTCTTGAGTGTGGAGACCAAACCATAAGTATGCTTAGAAAATGTAATAAAATATTTGTTGAAGCCCCCACTTGTGAAAACATTGCACCATGCTGACACTTCATTCTGAGCCCAGGAATGGATAATAAAACATTTGAGAAACTCCAAGATGGATGGCCACTGAAGGAGAAGGTTTAAAGATAGGTGTCAAAGATTATTGTTGACCTTAGATGTACAATGTTTTAAGTCAAAGAGTATATTATTTCCAAGAACAGCATTTTGTCATCTCATTGGAAAATGCAACCAAATGTTGTCCCAGTATCCACAGCACCACAAGGTGTGACCCCTGCATCCATATAGGAGCATAAAGCTTTTAAGGTCTAAATGAATTTGTCTGTGTGTATTTCCGGTGATCAGAATGTGGGCCATAATCAAATATCCGCTTTGTCCCTATATTTGAATGCAAAATACCAATTATCTCTTGTTGAAATGACAAACTATAACACATTGAGACAATGGTGGTCATTCCAACCTTGGCAGTAAAAGCCGCTTACCGCTGTCAGAAGACCACCAACATACCACCGCGGCCGCGGTAAACCGCCACGGTCATTCTGACCCACTACAGGCAAACCGCCAAAATACAGACATCCACAAAAGTCTGCAACACCAAAGGGCAGCTAGAAACTGGCGATGACCAAACCTCCACCATCACGCCAACAGAAATACGCCCACACTATCACGACACACGAATCCACGCGGCGGTCTTTCAACCACAGTATACCATTGGCGGTACACACCGGCGCGCTCAAAATACACACACACTTACAAAACACAGCCACATTGGACAATTACAAATACACACACCTGATACACATACACACACCACTCCCACACACCCAACACAATATAAAACACACACCCACATCACCCTCAAACCCCCACTCCTACAGAATCGGGACCACGCACTGAGAAAAAGAGAACTGAGCACGCAGACGCGCATTTTACTTTCACCCAGCAATATTTCCACGCACTTCACACAACACACCAATACACATCACCACACAATCCACCCCACACATCACCCACACCACCCCATGGCACCACAAAGACACCCAGGTTCTCGGAGGATGAACTCAGGGTCATGGTGGAGGAAATTGTACGGGTAGAGCCACAGCTCTTCGGAACACAGGTGCAGCACACCACCATTGCCAGGAAGATGGAGCTATGGAGCAGAATAGTCGAAAGGGTCAACGCTGTGGGACAGCACCCAAGAAATAGGGACGACATCAGGAAGCGGTGGAACGACCTACGGGGGAAGGTGCGTTCAATGGTATCGAGGCACAACATCGCGGTGCAACGGACTGGCGGCGGACCCCCACCTCCTCCCCCAGAATTTACAACATGGGAGGAGCAGGTCTTGGCAATCCTGCATCCTGAGGGCCTCGCAGGAGTATCTGGAGGACTGGACTCTTGTAAGTCTCATCTTCACTACTTCATCCCCCCCACCCCACCAGCATGCCAACTCATACCCCCACCCTCACCCCCATCACATCCTGCTCCTTGCAAATGTCTCCCCATCACAGCCCACCCATCCCAACCCCAAGCCCTGCATGCGACCACAAAGCATGGACACACATCAACAGAGCATGCCCACTGCACATACCCATCCCCCCCCAAACCACCGTCACAAAAACCCCCACACGGGAATGCCAGCACTGGGGTACACGGGCACCCACCCATTACACGCTATGGCACACACAAATGCAATAACCATACTTTTATTCCCCTGCAGGACCCGAACGCCACCTCACCGCGCAGGAGGGTCCACAAATGTCCACTCCACCCCCAGAAGAGGCCCACAGTGAGGACAGCACCTCTGTCGACCAGCCCGGCCCATCGGGGACCTCTGGACAGTCGGTTCCCCTCAGACAGCCACAGCCATAGCAGACCTTCCCCCCTCGGGGAACATCAGCACAGCACCCACCCAGCGGGCCCATAACTCTGTCCCCAGGACACGTCAATCAGCGGTGTGTCCACCACTACAGGGCACCCAGGTTAACCCACCACCCCAACAACAACAGGGACCTGGGGGCAGTGGTAGTGGGCACACGGTCCAGGGGACAGAGGCCCAGGGAAACAGGGGAACTGGGAGGGCTGCTGTGCGACAGGGGGGGGACAATCCCAGGGAACCCACTCTCCACGAGGCCCTCTCCTCCATCATGGGAGCCTACCACCACTCCCAGGAGACGATGGCGACGGTCCTGTCCAGGTTTCAGGAGATCCAGCTTCTGCAGGAGGAACAGTATTTGGGGTTCAGGGAGGAACTACGAAACATCAGTTCCGCCCTGGCCACCATTGTAGGGGCTCTGAATCAGGTAGTCACCACATTGCGGAACACTGTGGCACCACAAAGGGCCCCTGACACTAGCATGGACCAAGAACTGCCTACCACCTCTGCCGGCGCTAGTGGACAGGAGGCCCCGCCACAGGACCAACAGGCCACCAGCACTCCACCCCCTGCAGAAGGAGAACCACCCCGCAAGCGGGCCCTGAGATCCAGGAAGAAGACAGAGTAAGATGCCAAGACACCCGCCAGGAAAGGATACCTCCCTGATTGTCATCCCACTGTCCCACATTGACACCCTGTCCATCCTTATACTGCCCATGCTTCACTTTCCACAGGCATTTGGACAATGCACCTGTGATACTAATAGTCTGGACTCTGCCATGGACAATCCTCCACCATCACCCCTCACCGATTTGCAATCACCCACCAATATAGAGCACTGAAATAAACACAGTTATTGCACAAAACAATCAGGAGTCTGGCTGTGAATTTGTACAAATGTATTAGACATTACCGTGCCAAAAATGCATATTTACATTGTGATGCCAACATACCACTGTCACACAGCTGTAGTCCATGGGGAAACAAAGCAGATGTCACGCAGTGGGGCCCACATCTCTGAAATTGGAAGGGAAAGTCACAACTCAGTTACCATACACTGGGGGAAAAGGTCAGACAGTAGAGAGGTAGTGGGGTTAAGTATATGTAATATGCCGGGTTGGAATCTTACCTGTGTGTCATTGAAAATACTGCTGTATTACTGCGTTCCTGTTGTCTATGTCGTCCTCTTCGGCTTCCTCGTCTTCACTCTCCACAGTCTCCACAGCTGCTACAACACCACCATCTGGACCATCCTCCTGCAGAAAAGGCACCTGGCGTCGCAAAGCCAGGTTGTGAAGCATACAGCAGGCCACGATGATCTGGCACACCTTCTTTGGTGAGTACAATAGGGATCCACCTGTCATATGGAGGCACCTGAACCTGGCCTTCAGGAGGCCGAAGGTCAGCTCGATCACCCTCCTAGTTCTCCCATGGGCCTCATTGTACCGTTCCTCTGCCCTTGTCCTGGGATTCCTCACTGGGGTCAGTAGCCATGACAGGTTGGGGTAACCAGAGTTACCAATTAGCCACACACGTTGCCTCTGGAGTTGACCCATCACGTAAGGGATGCTGCTATTCCGCATGATGTACGCGTCATGCACTGAGCCAGGGAAGTTAGCATTAACATGGGAGATGTACTGGTCTGCCAAACACACCATCTGTACATTCATAGAATGATAACTCTTCCTGTTTCTGTACACGTGTTCACTCCTGCTGGGTGGTACTAAAGCCACATGGGTCCCATCAATGGCACCTATGATGTTGGGGATATGTCCAAGGGCATAGAAATCACCCTTCACTGTAGGCAAATCCCCCACCTCAGGGAAAACGATGTAGCTCCGCATGTGTTTCAGCATGGCAGACAAAACTCTGGACAACATCTTGGAAAACATAGGCTGGGACATCCCTGATGATATGGCCACTGTTGTTTGAAATGACCCACTTGCAAGGAAATGGAGTACTGACAGCACCTGCACTAGAGGGGGGATCCCTGTGGGTTGGCGGATTGGTGACATCAGGTCTGGCTCCAGCTGGGCACACAGTTCATGAATAGTGTCTCGGTCAAGCCTGTATGTCAGTATGACATGTCTTTCCTCCATTGTCGACAGGTCTACCAGCGGTCTGTACACGGGAAGATTCCTCCATCTCCTCGCATGTCCCAGCGGATGGTGCCTATGAAGGACAACAGCGAGCACAGAGTCAATCAACCCACAGGTACGTAACCACAGCTTGCACAAAACACGATTCCCAATGCATTGAATGGCTTGTATGAGTGTTGATGCAAGGCCCAGGTATGTGTGACGCAGTAAAAAGTAAGCCATGTGGGCCCTTGAAATGGCAGCTGCCTGACCTGTGAAGTGCGACAATGGGATGTGAGGTAAATGCGCTGGCGTGGCACACCGTGGCGGTAGGCGGTCAAAGACCGTGGCGCTAAGCAGCATTGGTTAACATTGAACCCTATGGGTCTTAGGAGCCAATGACGGTGTGCGCCGGCGGTCGCGGTACGCACCGCCGCGGTACACACCGCCGCGGGTGTGACTGCCATTTTTTATCGGCTTAATCACTCAATACCTGATCTTCGACAGGAGAGGACCTACACTGCAAGTGCTGCTGTGACCTCGGTCTGGAAGAGACAATGGCTCATGCGACTGGGGAAAGGGCCCCTGCCTTCACTGCGCAGGAATTGGATAAATCTGTGGATGGGGTCCTCCCCCAGTATGCGCTACTCTACGGTCCTCCAGACCAACAGGTAAGTACACTGGGGCCATGCTTAGTGGCCAATGCCTGTGTTGAGTGGGGTGGATGAAAGATGGCGGGGAGGGGAGCGATTGAGGCATGCATCAAACGATGGATGAGAGCATGTGCCACATGGCAAGGGTAGGGATGGGGGGCCACTCACATTGAGGGTGCAGAAGGTGATGACTCTTTTTCTCCCCCTGTACATTTCACATAGGTCAGCGCCCACCAGAAGATTGATATTTGGTGTGCCATCGCCAAGGACGTCCGGACCCTGGGGGTCCACCACAGACGGGGCACCCACTGCCGGAAGAGATGGGAGGACATCCGACGCTGGAGCAGGAATACGGCGGAGGCTCAGCTGGGGATGGCCTCCCAACGTGGGAGGGGTGCCAGTCGGACTTTGACCCCCCTGATGTTCCGGATCCTGGCGGTGGCCTACCCCGATTTGGATGGGCGCGTGAAGACATCACAGCAGACACAAGGGGGTGAGTACACTCTTATTCTGGTGACTTTGCGCGCAGTGGAGGTGTCTGGGTGGGGGAGGAGGGCTGTGGGTATCCCTAGGCCAGGGCGATTTCTGTAGGCTAGGCCCCTCCGTAAGGCATGGCCCTGTGCCCCCGCCCCCCACCTCTGTAGGGTGCCAAGTACAGCTATTCATGGCCCTGTGTCATCTATGTGTGCAGATGTCGTCCATAGGCTTGTAGGCCATGTCCCACGGATTGAGTAGTGGACCCCAAGTGCGCGGCGTGCTGCAGGGGGCTTCTGTGTCTGTCCTGTCCACCAACGGTGTCGCCAATGCATGCACTCAACATGTCTTTATTTTCTCCCCCCCCCTTTTTTGTAGTTTTCCTGTTCATGTGTGCATTAGCAGCATCAGGCGGCGGAGAAGTGGCATCGGAGCACGTGGGAGCTGCATCCCACATGGCCATGGAGGGCCATGCTACGGATTCCGATTTCACCAGTGGGACGGAGGGCGAGGGGAGCTCCACAGCGGGGACTCGGGCAGACATAAGTGACACGGACTCGTCCTCTGAAGGGAGCTCCCTTGTGGTGGCGGCAACATCTGTGCCCCCCGCAACAACAAGTACAGCTGCCACCCAGCGCACCAGCACCGCCCTTCCAGCAGCCCCTCAGCGTTTGCCCCGTGCCCGCTCACCCAGGAAGGTGGGCATCTCCTTCGCCCCAGGCACCTCAGGCCCTGCCCCAGTCACCTCTGCTTCCCTCAGTGAGGAGATCATTGACCTCCTGAGGACGCTCACTGTTGGGCAGTCTACCATATTGAATGCCATCCAGGGTGTCGAAAGAGAGGTGCACCAGAGTAATGCATACCTGGAGGGCATTCATTCTGGTCAGGCTGCCCTTCAGCGATCGTTCAACACTCTGGCCTCAACACTGATGGCAGCCATTGTCCCTGTCTCTAGCCTCCCCCCTCCAACTTCCTCCACCCAGACCCTATCACCTGTACCTCTGCCTATCCCAGACACACCATCAGACCAGCCTGCACACACCTCAACACCCAAGGGAAGCTCAGGCAGACATAAGCACCACACATCACACAGGCATTCACACAAGCAACATCCACATACAGACATACCAACACCCACTGCCTCCACTGTGTCCCCCTACTCCTCGTCTCCCTCCTCCCTCCCTGTCACGTCTCCACTCACACCTGCATGCACTACATCTTCAGCCACTACGTCCATCACCAGCACACACACCAGAACCCCCCGCACACGTGCAGTCACCACCCCCACTGCCATTTACACGTCCCCTGTGTCCTCTCCCAGTGTGTCTGTGACCCCCTTTTCCAAGATACACAAACGCAGGCAGCCACCCACCCAACAGACATGCACCTCACGACAGCCTCCAGCCCAAGCACCTGCACCCAAAGACACCAGACTTCAAACTCCTACAACCACATCCTCTTCCTCCACTCCCATACCCACTACACCTACCCCTCCCATTGGTCCTAAAAAGCTTTTCCTGTCCAAACTTAACCTCTTTCCACCAACTCCCCCACCCCGTCCATGTCATAGGACTCCAGTCAGCACCTCAGCCACCACAAAACTGGGCCCTGTCATGACAGTCTGCCATGGACTATGGAGTCCCCCACCCTCCAGGGCAGCCAGTTCAGTACGGAGCCAAGGCACGGGCAGCCCACCCCCGGAGAAACAATCAAAGATAGGCAGTGGCCGGCGCGAGAGGGTGAAGACACCAGGCACAAAAACCGCTACCATGGCTCCGGCAGGATGTGTGGAGACAGCTGTCACACCGCCCAAGGTGGGGAAGGGCCACAGGCGATCAGGGAAGGCTGGGAAGGGCAGCACGCCCGACAAGACCGCCATCAGCCCAGCTGGCCAGGAGGGCCCCGCCAGCCCCATCCCAGGTGGGTAGGAGGCCACCAACATGCCCGGCACTGCAGCCCAGGAGGGCCCCGCCAGCCACAGGACAGATGGGCAGGAAGGCACCGCCAGCCACAGGACAGGTGGCAAATGAGCTCCACGCCATGGCCAGATCCGCTGAACTGGGCTCTTCATCTCAAGCACCGCTGAACTGGGCACCGCGGTCTCAAGCACTGCTGAACTGGGCACCACCGTCTCAAGCACCGCTGAACTGGGCCCTTCATCTCAAGCACCGCTGAACTGGGCACCGCCGTCTCAAGCACAGCTGAACTGGGCACCACCGTCTCAAGCACCGCTAAACTGGGCCCTTCATCTCAAGCACCGCTGAACTGGGCACCGCCGTCTCAAGCACCGCTGAACTGGGCACCGCCGTCTCAAGCACTGTTGAACTGGGCACCGCCGTCTCAAGCACCGCTGAACTGGGCACCGCCGTCTCAAGCACCGCTGAATGGGCCCTTCATCTCAAGCACCGCTGAACTGGGCACCGCCGTCTCAAGCACCGCTGAACTGGGCCCTTCATCTCAAGCACCGCTGAACTGGGCACCGCCGTCTCAAGCACCGCTGAACTGGGCCCTTCATCTCAAGCACCGCTGAACTGGGCACCGCCGTCTCAAGCACCGCTGAACTGGGCACCGCCGTCTCAAGCACCGCTGAACCATGACCGCATCTTAGTCGGGCAGGGCTGCACGAAGCAGTCTGGGCACCAGGCCCCACCCAGAACCAGTGGAGACTGTTATCGACTTGTGAGACTGTGGCTTTGCACTTGCCAGGATTGAACAGTGGGCAACCCACCCACTTGTGAAACTTGAGAGACTGTGGCTTTGTACTCCCCAGGATGGAACAGTGGGCAACCCACCCACTGTAGAGACTTGAGAGACTGTGGCTTTGCACTCCCCAGGATGTAACAGTGGGCAACCCACCCACTGTATAGACTTGAGAGACTGTGGCTTTGCACTCCCCAGGATGTAACAGTGGGCAACCCACCCACTGTAGAGACTTGAGAGACTGTGGCTTTGCACTCCCCAGGATGTAACAGTGGGCAACCCACCCACTGTAGAGACTTGAGAGACTGTGGCTTTGCACTCCCCAGGATGTAACAGTGGGCAACCCACCCACTGTAGAGACTTGAGAGACTGTGGCTTTGCACTCCCCAGGATTGAACAGTGGGCAACCCACCCACTGTCCGGACTTGAGAGACTGTGGCTTTGCACTCCCCAGGATTGAACAGTGGCCATGGAGGCCCCTCGTGGATCTGGCGTCGTGGACTCACCTGGCTGAGGTGCCCCCCCTTCCCTTCCCCCTGAGGTGCCTGTAGTTTTGCTATCTGATGCCCCTGCAGTGTTCTCTCCATTGGAGTCAGGTATCTTGTGTGGGCTTTGCCCATGTGATTTGGGCCCAGTGGTCCACGGACAATACATGCTACAATGCTCGGACTTGTACATTTATCATCATTATTAGCTTTATTTCGGTAAGAGTAAATACCATAAAAGCACATCACAATTAACAGTTTCGTGGTTTAGCAAAATGTCAAGCTGCATACATTTTTTTTTCGATCATAAAAGATTAAAAAAAGGTGTTGGACATAAGCATTTTCCTACTGGAGATTCATACCTTATTATAAAGTTGTAAAAAAATACATAATAGGTATTAAAAATCAGATACAGACCTAACCAAACATTACAAATAAAATAAGACGTTTCCATATAAAAGTATCTAAGCATAAAAAAGAAAAAGATACATCCGAGCAATGTAAAATGATAAATACATACAAAAATAGGTTCATCAATAACTGTTCCCAACATCCATTGTTAGCTTTCCCTCTATTTTTGTTGAGCATATTCAGTCTGTTGTGCCAGATTGAATCTAGATATTTTGCCAGGCAGCAAGCCACTAAAACAGATGAGTCAGATTTAAAAAGTCTCAAAGCCAGTGAACAATTTTTAAAACCCATTTTCCTACATAAAGGAATAATTCAACGAACTCTTTGTTTGTGATATGCAGGGCATTGAAAAAGGATGTGGGTTATAGATTCTTCTCTGACACAGCCCATTGGACACATCTTAGAAGTGCAGTTAGTGTTAGACCATTTGTATGTAAGGGTACGCAGAGGAAGAGAGCCTATCCTAAATCTAATATATAATGCGTGTGCATGTGGTGAAGAAACTATGTCCATATACTGCACAGATTCATAGTGGCATTTGAATTGTAAAAAGTTGCCCGTCATGGAAGATGGCGAAACAGCAGACAATTGTAAAAGTTGGACATAAAGCCAAAATGTGTCCTTTAATATCTGTGTTGCGTTTTTTGGGATAGATAGCGGGTCCTTCCAATAAGACCCCAAACCAAGTAATGAGAAGGTCCGTTCTATGTATAGACACCATTTGATTTTTGGACTGGTGTTGTTGGCCATCAAATTGGCAAGCCCACATCTGTAGGGGGCAAGGGCGTCTAATGACCATAAACAAATCCAATATAGCAAGTGCCTGAGTGAGACGATCTGGCTGATGGGGGGCAGATTTAAATCCATTCGGATTGGGAGCATTGGGGTGCTGGAAGGGACTCTTAGCAACAACCTTAAAAAGGAGTTTTCCACCTTTGTCAGATCATCTATACCACAGTGGCCCCACAGTTCAGCTCCATAAATGGCCCCCCCTCTTGCTTGTAATTTGTAGATTTCGACAGCGGGCGTCATGGCAAAGCTAGGAGATCTGGCTGCGAATCTTACAATGCCACTCGCCCGTTGTTTCAATCGCAGGGTAACCTTCTGGATATGACAGTGCCACTTATGCAAGTCTTCTAATTTCAAACCTAGATAGTCAAAGTTACTGACTCTTTCCAGCGTGGCACCCTCTAGATAGATAGGTCGTCGCATCCTGCCTTTTTTATCCCCAAACACCATACACTTGGTTTTTAATCGATTAATTTCAAGGCCATGGTCATTACAGAAATCCATAATTCCTCAAAAGCAGAGTTGAAAGACCTGTGGCTGTTTGGGATATCAACAAGGTGTCATCGGCAAATAAAAGGCAGGGAATCTTCTGCCCTCCCAGTTTGGGGGCATCATTGGAGCACTCCATAAGGTAAGGGATACATGCATTTATAAAAAGGAGAAATAAAGTAGGGGCAAGCACGCAGCCTTGTCTTACGCCACGAGCGGTAGGAAATTTTTCAGTTAATTCGCCTTGACCGCCCCATCTGATTCTTCCATAATTGCCAGTATAAAGGTCTCTAATGATGTTTAAAATAGAGCAAGGAACTCCTATTTTGGACAGGACTTCCCACAGTTTGTGGCAGGGTACTAGATCAAAGGCCGATTTAAGGTCAACAAATGCTACATATAGATGACCTAAGTCTACGTCAACAACTTTCCATTTGATAGAAATAAAACGGAATACCTGATCTATTGTACTAATCTTTTCTCTGAAACCCGCTTGGAGGTGATTTAGGATTTGATTTTCTACTATCCATTTACTCAGCCTGCTCAACAATTTATGGCAAAATATTTTTTGAAGATTGTCGAGAAGGCTGATGGGTCTATAATTTCCCGGGGAATTCCTCTCTCCTTTCTTATGTATGGGCACAATAATTGCCTCTTTCCATGATTCAGGATAAATTCTGGTAGTCAAAATGGCATTGGAGAGCCTATTAATGTATGGGCTCCAGATGTTTTGGTCCGCTTTGAACATGTCAGAAGGAATCCCATCCGACCCTGGGACCTTTGCTGCTTTCTGAGCAGTGATTGCCAGCACAGTTTCATTCAATGTGAAGGGAGGCAAGGAGGGCGTGAACTCACCCAAAGTTGTTGACTCCCCCAGGCTTGGAACATCACTAGCTGGTAGAGGGCCATACAGTTCCTTGAAGTGAAAGAGCCAGGCATCAGGACTGATATGAGACTCCAGATAAGGTGCTCGGTTCTGATCGCTGCAAGAAACCAGAAACCAGAACCGTTTGGAGTCGTGAACCATAGCTGCCTCAAGTAAATTGCTCCAAAGCCCCTTTTCATACTCGAGTTTGCTTTTATTACATGTAGAGACATAATGACGTCTAGCATTAATAATACCTTGTCTATCCTTTGACCTTAACATATCGACCAAGGTATTTTTGGCCTCCCTACATCTCTTATTAAACCATTTAGAATGAGGTTGGGTTCGGGAGTTAGTCGATGGTCTAGGACATTTGGTAAACAGCTCTTTCAGAGTAACAAAGAGGTCCAGATGAAGAGACAATACTTCAGTAGGAGCAAAAGTAAGGCTATCATCAAATAGCTGGTGAGAAAAAGTTAAGGCACACAATTTTTCTCAAAGCTTGTTTGATTGCGCAAAGGAGTCCCATCTTACCGTATGCCTATTGATAGACAACTCCATAGCAGTAGAAGAAGCAGGAGGAAATACGGCTCCTGCTAAAAGAGATCTCTTGTACGTGATCAGGAGAGGGGCATGGTCACTAGTGTAGGGGTCACCCACTTCCACATCTAGTATATAATGCCAAGCTCTTAAATCAAAGAAAATGTAATCCAATTTATTACTATATGAGCCCCTAAAAAAAGTTGGTCTGGCAGGAGTGTCAGCTGGGAAACGGCCATTACCAAAGCGGAGGCCGTGGGATATCATAGGATCTATTATCTGTGAAGCCCTGGCACATGATTTATATGGATTTTGCTGGATAGAATGAGGAATCAAAAAAGAAGGGATGTTCCATACACTATCTTCAAGCTGCATAACCTCTATGTGGTCAGCATTAAGTTCAAGTTGAACATTAAAATCTCCTGCTATTATGATGTGATATTTAAGACGGAGGTCCAGAATTAGGGTATTCAATAGCTCGATAGTAGTGGAGCAATGTTTAGAAGGTCCCGGCCTACTGTAGATGTTTATACAAAGAACAGGGGAGCCTGAGACTGGATGGATGGCAACAGCCAAAATGTCGTAAGAATCCACATATATCTCCTTTATTCCTCTCACCTCTGTAGATTTTACCCAAGTGGTTAAACCCCCTGCTGCCCTACCTGCTGGAGAAGGCCTCGCAGGTTTAAAAAAAGAACTAAACCCCTGTTTATACGTACAATGTGTTGCCCAAGTTTCCTGAAACATACAGACATTGAAATTTTCAACAAATGTCCCCCACTCAGTGTCCATGAGTTTGCCATTAATGCCAGCCACGTTCCAGGACAGAAGTTTGGCTGTTTCATGAGGGATAGGGACGCTTAGGTTCGTAATATTATCATCTGGAGAATGGCTGTCAATAGGTTTCGCCATGAATGAGTTTGTGAATTTATTAGTAGTTTCAGGTTGTAGATCCGATGGAAGGGCAACGCCCGGACTGTATAGATTAGATGGAAAACCAGTAGCCGTTGAGTCTGAACTAAAAAAGGAAATGTAAGGGTTAGTAAAACATAGTCAGTCAACGTCCGATGTGGCCCCCTGAAGATCGGGATTGTGTACTGCTTGGCCCCTTGGAACAAGACCAGAACTGGTCATAGGGGCCAGACCAGATAATGGGTCTCTTCGAGCCTGGTGGCCTGGTGGTCTAAAATCTTGGATGTTTGCAGAGTGGTTCAGGGCCACGTTAGCTTTTCTGATGGAGGAATTCGGCAGCATGTGGCCAACAGTAGGGCAGCTAACTGTGAGAAAAATAGCCGAGGACTTCCTGCTTATAGTCCGTGCTTCCATATCTAGGAGACCTGCTACCAAATGGGAGTTTTTGAGATTGAGTCTTATAAAGTCACTGTGACCAGAAGAACCGGGGGAACCATTAGCTCGTTCGGCAAATAATATGTCATCATGAATGATTGAACCACAGCCTCTGACATGTCTCAGCCAGTGCGAGGCCTTGTTCACTAATGAAGCTTTGTCTTCTCGCATGTTTGGAGGCAGAGGTGGGACATTGCACATATATATGTAGTTGTTATTGGTTAAGTTAGAATTATAGCGGGAAGCTTTGGTGGTATCCCATTTAAGGGGAACATTAGAAAGAAGAGGAATGTTACTTCCGAAAGAGGGCATGTGCTGTCTATCAGGACACTGGTCATCTATAAGATCTACTTCACTTGCTGGCGGTGGAAGGGGCCCAGTTAACGGGACTTGTACATTTATGTATATAACAGATTTTGATGTGTAGATATATTTTTAAGCCAGTAATACAATATATTCCTATGTTTAGAATCATTTCCTTTTGTGTTTGCATTCTTCCGGGGGGTTTCGGGGGTGTCACTCTGATGTGTTGATATGCATTGATGTGTGTGTTGTAGTGGGTGAGGGTGAGGGTGGGTGTGTCGCGTATGTGTGTACCCGTAATATTTTCTCCACCCCCCTCCCCTGTGTCGTAGGTGCAGTACTCACCGTTGTCTTCTGCGCCGGCGTTCGTGCTCCTGGTAGAGGAGTAGGAACACAATCGCTGGGAGTATGTGGAGTTCGGGTTCCATGCTGTCCTTATTCCTCGTGGGCTGTATGGAGGTGAGCGTTTTCCCTTAGAAATGGCTGTTTCCGCCGTGTTTTTATCGGCGGGGCTACCGCCCCGGAAAAGGTGGCGGATTGGTAGGTTGTGATACAGTGGGCGGTACATTGTCTCCCGCCTGTCTGTTGGCGGTGACCGCCACGCTGTTTGTTTGTGCCGCCGTGACGGGCGGTGTGGTAATGTGGCGGTCTCTGTTGGCGGTTTCCGCCAGGGTCGGAATTCCATTTTTTTTCTCGCCAGCCTGTTTGCGGTTTGGCCGCTGGTTTAACACCGACCGCCAGGGTTGGAATGACCCCCAATGTCATTCTGCCATTTTACTTTTCAATAGCAAAGCCAAATATACATGAAAAATATAGTTTTTCAAATCGGCCTAATGTCATTTTCTGTGCAAACTTTAGAGTCTCTAAGTTCTTCATAAATAATGAACTGTACTTACTTACATTTTATAATTATAAACTACTATGAAAATAACTCATTTGCCGAACACCATTTGCAATCTTGCACAAATAGTTTACATCAATATCATGGGAAGTTTTAACATACAAATGATATGTAAACAGCAAGGGATTCTATTCAGGTCCTTTTGGAGACTAAGCAAAGTAGTAAATGTGGCCTTTCAGAAATAGGAAACTGCTGAAGGTGTAAATATCTAAATGTAATTCCAATTCCCATGCTAGTATGCTGTGAGAAATCACAGACTGGTGAGATACAATTTTAGGGCTTATACTGTTAAAAACATCACTTGACCTTCATTTATCTAAATCTGTAGTTTTCATCTACAATGATTCAAGCGAATTCCAAAAAAGTTGGATTGTTAAAGGTTTAATGATTCAAAAACAATAGTATTCAATCCCCTCAGAGAACAGATTTGCAACTAGCTCTTGCTGAATGCATTCGAACCAAAATGTGAGTTACATTACAAAAGTGTTACATTTTAGCATTATGGGCCTTATTATGACTTTGGCGGTCTCAAAGCGAGACCGCCAAAGCCACTGGCGCCAGGAGAACACCAGTGCTGGTGGTCTCCTGACCGCCATATTATGGATACTGCTTGATTTCTGCCACAATTTGGGCAGAATACTGGCAGCAGCCATGCTGGTGGTCGGAAGCGCCTGGGCGGTGCTCCCACCTATACCACCCTGCCAGAAGGACTCCACCAGCCGTATTATGTTCAATAATACGTCCTTGAGGTGTCCTGCTTGCGGGGTGCTGCCGGCAGAAACAGCTCCCCTTCCCTATCGGATGACCTCTTCGCCAGGCAAGGTAAGCCGGGTGTCCAATGGGGGGGGGGGAGGGGCAGTCGGGGGCATTGTGTGTGAGTGTGCGGTGTCTACGTCTGTGTATGAATGTGTGTGTGTGTGTGAATGCATCTATGAGTGTTATGGTGTATGCATGGTTGTATGCATGTGAGTGAATGCGTGTATGAATGTTAGAGAGAGTGCGTGCCTGCATGTCAGTGTGTATGCGTGTAAGCATGTAAGTGCGGATGCATCCCTGAATGCGTGTAAGTATCTGTGAGTGAATGCAGGTATGGATGATTGTGAGTGAATGCATGTATGGAAGTGTAAGTGAATGGGTGTACGCGTGGTGTGTGTGAGTGTGTGGGTGAATGTATGCGGGGACGGGGGTGCAGGGTGGGGGTGCTGTGACTCTAGGAGGGTGGGGGAGTTAGGTGATTGCTCGGGTGGGGGAGCCTTCTACCAGTGACAGGGAAGGAATTTCCTGTCACCGTTATCCCTACCGCCATGGTTTTCGCGGCGGTGCTACTGCTGAGGAAACCATGGTGGTAGGCCAGCTCATAATAACACCAGCAGTCTTGTGTGGACCGCCGGGTCAGAGATGAAAATCTCCGGCCCTGCGGTTCATACCACCATGGCAGTATAAGTGGAGAAGTGGTGGGTTGGCAGTGATACTGCTACATTAACCCTGGCGGTCAAAAGCCCACCAGGCTCAAAATGAGGGTTTACATGTTTAAATACTATCTACCCACAAACAACATCTGGTAGAAATGTATTGTCAGGTATATTTCTACATTCTGTTTAAATTGTTCATACATGTAAACATTGATGGTGTAAAAGAAAAGAAGTCAAAGGTATTTAAAAAGAATAATATACTGTAGATGTATAAAAAAGAGTAATCCTTCAAAGAGTGATTTAACTCCAATCTCAATAGTCTTACTTTTGTTTATTTTAGTGTGTTTTCTTGCTCAAATAATCATACCTTCTTCTTTATGTGATGATAAAGGGGCACCAACATTGTCATGGTCTCATTAGTATAGGGGAATGAACGCAACGGCATGAACACTGATGTTGGCATACTGTTGGAAAATGGGTTATTGGTAGGGCAGGTAGGTACCTACACCTAGCAACAAGCCACAAACCTCCACATAAGTACAGTTAGGTCTCAGTAAATTAATCCCAGCTCTACCCTTGGTAGCTTGGCATCGAGCGTCAAGGCTTAACTTAGGAGACAAAGTGTAAAGCATTCAAATATCACAAAACAGTAATTAAATAAAACACAGGAAACAGTTTAAAAATCCAAAACCAATTTATAAAAATAGCTTATATTTTTATCTTTAAAATGACACAAAAACGATTAAAATCGGTTCAGGGGAACCAGAGATATGAATTTTTAAAGAATTATTACTTTTCTAGCGCTTAGAAACAAAAAGCGCCAATCGGGTCATCTGGTTGCACCTCGACCGGGGCAAAGTCAAACTTTCAGGCCGACCCCGATGGAGCCCTGCTCGGCTACAGGTCGCGGGAGGCCTCGGTTAAAAAGTTACCTTCTGACTTAGTCTTTATTTTGAAGTTTTTCTTCACCGGGACGAACCTACCAGTTGAATCCGACCTCCTGGAGCCCTTGTCCGGATACGCGATGTGGGTTTCCTCAGTGGAGACTTTTACCTTCGGACTTAGTCATTTTTTCGAGATGAAAATCCTTCGACCGGGGTAAACCTGGATCTTGATCCGACGTCCATGGAGCCCTTCTCGGATACGATGGCTGGAAGGTCCCGGTCAACTTTTTACGTTCGGACTTAGTCTCTTTTTTGGATGTTTTTCTTTACCGGGACGAACCACGAAGTCAGGCCGGGTCGCGGTTGAGGCAAGCCGGCTAGAATTTCCGCGTCGGGTCGGTCACTTTATGGAGCTTTTTTTCAAAAATTCTCCAATCTTTTCCAAACTTCTGGGGCTTCACCCAGATGTTCTTTTAAGGTTCTTTTGGGGTCCACAGCTCACCCCAAGGGTCCAGAAGTTCTGTGATGGTCCTTGGGAAGTGCGGACTTCAACTCCCAGAATACACCTGGCGCAAACTCCTTTTTGGCCACTGGACAGTGGTCAGCTGGTCACTTTTTCAGGAGTTGGTGCAGGGGACTCTGGATAGCAATTTTTCACCTGTAGCAAACAGGGAGTCCCTCCTTGAACCAGTGGAAGCCAGGCAAAGTCCTTCTTGTGGTGAAGCCCAAGTGTGCAGCTGGTGCAGTCTTTCTGAGTGCAGGGTCCAGGTACAGGCCAGGGGTCCAGCAGGGCAGTCCTTCTTCTCCTTGTAGTTCCTTCTTCTTGAAATTTGGTGGGGATCTGAGGCGTGGGTGCAGGTCTGCCAGTTTTATCCTTGCTCCTGGGTGAAAAGCAGGGGGGCCCTGGTTCTCCAATCAGGGACAGGGTCGTCCCCCTGTGATGACCACTTCCTGGGAAGTGTGGCAAAAATCGATCCCAGAAGGCATCAGTCTCTAAAAATCCAAAATGGATGAATCTGATTTTTGGAGGAGAGATCTGGCTGAGCCCACCCACTGGTGTGGCTAAAAATCATAAACACACCCCTCTCCTGCCCTCTCCTAATCTAATCAAGGGGGTACCTAGCTGTCTGGGGTTGCAGGATGTGGGGGTGTTGCTGGGTGCTCCAGATGTCCTTCTCTGCCTTTGAAGACCAGTTTGGCAGCCCTCCCCCTTCCTGCCTCACCATCTGCTGAGGGGACATTCTCTCCCCCAAGCACATTCCTTTGTGTGAAGCCAGGCCACTTCACACCTCATTAAAGTAGCCTGGCAGAAGCTGCTGCAGGCTGGCCAATCAGAGCACAGCAGCAAAAACAATGCAGAGCTGAAATTGGCAACTTTTTAGGTAAAGTCTAAACTTTTTACCTGGACTGGTTATATTAAATCCAACAACTGGAAGTTGTGGGATTTATTATAACAATCAATTTGATACCAAATTCTTGGTATATAACATTTAAGGAGACTTTAAAATTTAAAGTAAAGTCTGCCCATTCTAGCCTATGAAGGCCATTTACTTCAATGAGGGAAAAACAAATTTGGCTGTTTTTACCTCACCAGGGCTTATAAATCTATTTTTATAAAGTCCCTGCTTATAGTTACATGGTACCCAGCCCTAGGGGCACATAGGGCACACCTTAGGGGTGACTTATATGTAAAAATAAGGTAGTTTAAGACTTTGGAAGTACCTTTAATTCCAAAGTCGAATTTGCATATAACTTTAATTTAAAAGCAGCCAGCAAGGCAGGCTTGCTTTTAAAATGACACTGGGCACCTCAGCAATGCACCTAGGTGTGCACCACCTATGCTGTGGTCCCTAAACCTACATGCCCTACCATATACTAGGGACTTATAGGTAGGTTAACTTAGCCAATTATAATTAGCCTAATTTGCATATCCATTTTACACAGAGCACTGGCCCTGGGACTGGTAAGCAGTACCCAGGGCACAGCCAAGAGTCAGTAACCACCAGTACCTATCCAGAAAGAGTGGGGGTGATCAGGCAAAAAAAAAGGACTTTCCTACACATACTGTCAGAACACACTAACTTTAAACCTAGGTCCAACAAGAGCAATGAATTGTTCTGCACTTCTCCAATCTCACAGTCCACTAAATCAATCAAATGCAATAGGACTATGACAGGTAGCAGTAGACCCAGGGAAAGAGGAATCGGCTTAACAGTAAAAAGAGGCACTGAAAGGCACCACTTTTACTCAGCACTCAGCTGGACACTGTCTTTGACTTGATTCATAGTGGAGATCTGAAATCAAGATTTAGGCCCTCATTACAACCCTGGCGGTCGGTATTAAAGTGGCACTAATACCGCCAACAGGCCGGCGGAAAAAAAATGGAATCACGACCATTGCGGAAACCGCCAACACAGACACCCACTTTAAGACCGCCACGGTGGTAGAAACAAACACCGCAGCGGTAACCGCCAACAGACAGGCGGAAGACAATGTACCGCCCACTGTATTACAAGGCACCAATCCGCCACCTTTTTTGGGGCGGTACCAACGCCATCAAAAGCATGGCGGAAACAGTCTCTGGAACGGAAACCACTCACCACTCGACACTCTAAATCAAATCAAATCAAATCATTAATATTTATAAGGCGCTAGGGGAAAAAAAGGGGGGGGGTTACTGATGCTCGAAAAGCCAGGTTTTTAGGAGTCTCCGGAATGCGGAGTGGTCCTGGGTGGTCCTGAGGCTGGTGGGGAGGGAGTTCCAGGTCATGGCTGCCAGGAAGGAGAAGGACCTCCCACCCGCCGTGGAGCGGCGGATGCGAGGGACGGCAGCGAGCGCGAGGCCTGAGGAACGGAGGAGACGGATGGGGGCGTAGAAGCTGAGGCGACGGTTGAGGTAATCCGGTCCCTTGTTGTGGAGGGCTTTGTGTGCGTGGGTGAGAAGTCGGAAGGTGATCCTTTTGCTGACTGGGAGCCAATGCAGGTGTCTCAGGTGTGCGGAGATGTGGCTGTTGCGGGGTACGCCGAGGATGAGGCGGGCCGAGGCGTTTTGAATACGTTGCAGGCGTTTTTGGAGCTTGGCAGTGGTCCCAGCATAGAGGGTGTTGCCGTAGTCCAGGCGGCTCGTGACGAGGGCGTGGGTCACGGTTTTTCTAGTGTCGGCGGGGATCCAGCGGAAGATCTTGCGGAGCATGCGGAGGGTGAGGAAGCAGGCGGAGGACACAGCGTTGACTTCCTCTATGAGGAACCAGGACGCCATGGAGCCCGAGTTACAGGTGCTACCAATGTTGGTTTACCCCACTTCTACCAGGAGCAACAAAGACGGCGGCCGCGACCACGGTGAGTACTGCACCTATCACACAGTGGAGGGGGGAAAGAAAAAGAGAGTGACACACACATGCAACACGCAACACCCCCACCCTCACCCACAACACCATACACACAAATACATGCAGCAACATTACATATACACCCCGTAAACCTCTGGAAGAACGCAAGGACGAAAGGAAATGATTGTAACAAGTGTAATCATCGAAAATTCAGATATGGAAACAGGTCTGTAACATATCATTATATACAAATATGTACAGCAACTACACAAGTCTGGATAGTGTTCCAATCATTGTCCGTGGACCAGTGGTACCAAAATGCATGGGCGAAGCCCACACAAGATACCTGCCTCTAAACAGAGAGAACACTGCTGGGGCATCAGTTCAAAAATAAACAGGCACCTCAGGGGGAAGGGGAGGAAGGGCACCTCAGCCGGATGAAGGGACGACCCCACTGCTCCATGAGGGGGCTCCATGCCCACAGAATGGTCCTGGGGAGTGCAAAGACACAGTCTCACAAGTGTCTCAAGTGGGTGGGTTGCCCACTGATTGGTCCTGGGGAGTGCAAAGTCACACTCTCACAAGTCTCTCAAGTGGGTGGTTTGCCCACTGATTGGTCCTGGGGAGTGCAAAGCCACAGTCTCACAAGTCTCTCAAGTGGGTAGGTTGCCCACTGATTGGTCCTGGGGAGTGCAAAGCCACAGTCTCTCAAGTCTCTCAAGTGAGTGGGTTGCCCACTGATTAGTCCTGGGGAGTGCAAAGCCACAGTCTCACAAGTCTCTCAAGTGGGTGGTTTACCCTCTGATTGGTCCTGGGGAGTGCAAAGCCACAGTCTCACAAGTCTCTTAAGTGGGTGGTTTGCCCACTGATTGGTCCTAGGGGGTGTAAAGCCACAGTCTCTCTAGTGGATGCTTTTCTCCACTGGTTCTGGAGGGGACTTTGTGCCCAGAGTGCTTCATCCTGCCAAGGATATGGGTAGTGGATGCTGATCTCCACTGGTTCTGGAGGGGGCTTTGTGCCCAGAGTGCTTCATCCTGCCAAGGACTGGGTTAGTGGATGCTGTTCTCCACTGGTTTTGGAGGGGACTTTGTGCCCAGAGTGCTTCATCCTGCCAAGGATATGGGTAGTGGATGCTGTTCTCCACTGGTTCTGGAGGGGGCATGGTGCCCAGAGTGCTTCATCCTGCAAAGGACTGGGGTAGTGGATGCTTTTCTCCACTGGTTCTGGAGGGGGCTTTGTGCCCAGAGTGCTTCATCCTGCCAAGGATATGGGTAGTGGATGCTGTTCTCCACTGGTTCTGGAGGGGGCTTTGTGCCCAGAGGGCTTCATCCTGCCAAGGATATGGGTAGTGGATGCTGTTCTCCACTGGTTCTGGAGGGGGCATGGTGCCCATAGTGCTTCATCCTGCCAAGGATATGGGTGGTGGATGCTGTTCTCCACTGGTTCTGGAGGGGGCATGGTGCCCAGAGTGCTGGACATGCTGTGTGGCAGTTCCCATTTCCTCACCTTGGTGTGTGTGCCACGAGATTTCCTGGGAACAGGTAGCATGATACTCCATGGAGTCAGAGACACACTCCACACTGCTGTGACTTTGCCTGCCAACTGCTGGTACTAACAGTGCTGGTTGTGGTGCCTCATGTAGTCTGTGCAGGGTCCAGGACGTCTCCTGCAGTCTCTGATGGCTGCCCACTGGGAATGTTGCCCATGTCGGCTGCGGTGGCACTGTCTGTGCACGTTGCAGGGCAGATGGCGGTGGTTGCGGCGGTGTCTGTGGCGGAGATGCTGGCCGTGGTGCATGTGTCAGCACCTGTGGAAGGAGACAGCAGGATGTCTCCTGCAGCCTCGGATGGCTGCCCACTGGGGATGATGCTAGGGACTGTTGCTGAGGCAGCAGACGTGCAGGTGGCAGTGCAGGTGGCGGTGGCTGCGGCGGTGTCCTCTGCCGTACAGGTTGCTGTTCTATTTGGCAGAAGGGGTGACACCTGTCCCGCAGCCGAAGGTTCCGTGCCCTGAACTGAATTCCCTTTAGCCTTGTGTCCCCTCCCCAACTTGGAAGTCACTGCTGGGACCTTGGCACTGTCCCCTTTTGTCTTGGTGGATGTCTTGCTGGGTGATTGGTGCGCTTTTCCCTACGGCATGTGGGCCCCTTCTTCACCTTGGCAGGGGGTGGAATAGGGTGATACTGGTAGCCCTGATGGGTGCCGCCCGCGATGTTACTGGACTTGCAGGGACCACAGTGCTGGAGGATTTGGTGGCTGAGGTGCTGGGCCGGGATCTGGACATCCTGGCCCTAGGGGAAGGACGGGAGAGGTGTAGGGAAGAGGTCAATGTTAGCCAGGAAAAGTTTTTTGGACACACTGGGACAGGAAGATGGAAGGGGTTTGGGAGTGGAGGAAGAGGGAGTTGTTGTAGGAGGTGTACGTCTGCTGAATTTGGGTGAAGGTGCATGGGCTGGAGGCTGTTGTGAGGTTGATGGCTTTTGAGTGGGTGTGTGGCTGCGTTTGTGTAGTTTAGGAGGAGGGCTCACAGACACACTCGGAGAGGACACAGGGAACATGTGAATGGTAGAGGGGGTGGTGATTGCACATGAGCGGTATGTGGTGATGGGTGTGCTGGTGATGGAGGTAGTGGCTCAGGATGAAGTGCATGCAGGTGTGAGTGGAGATGACACTGGGAGGGAGGAGGAGGACGTGGAGGAGGGGGACACAGTGGAGGCAGTGGATGTTGGCATGTCTGCATGGGGATGGTGCTTCTATGAGTGCCTGTGGGATGTGTGGTGCTTATGTTTGCCATGTCCACTCTTGTGTGTTGATGAGTGTGCATGCTGACTGATGGTGTGCTCGGGATAGGCTGAGGTAGAGGGGATTGGGTCTGGGTAGTGGAAGTTGGAGGGGGAGGCTGGACACAGGGACAATGGCTGCCATCAGTGCTGAGGCCAGAGCCTGAAATGCTCTCTGTTGGGCTGCCTGCCAGAATGAATGCCCTCCTGGTATGCATTTATTTGCTGCAAATGCCTCTCGACACCCTGGATGGCATTCAAAATGGTTAATTGCCCAACAGTGAGGGATCTCAGGAGGTCAATAGCCTCCTCACTGAGGGCAGCAGGACTGACTGGGGCAGAGCCTGAGGAGCCTGTGGCGAAGGAGATGCTCACCCTCCTGGGTGAGTGGGCGCGGGAAAAACTCTGAGGGACTGCTGGGAGGGCAATGCTGGTGGGGGGGTGGCTTTACCTGTTGATGTGGTGGGAACAGAGGTGCCCGCCCCGCATGGGAGCTCCCATCAGAGGAGGAGTCACTGTCGCTGGAGTCTCCTCTTGTCCCCGTCGTGGAGCTCCCCTCGCCCTCCATCCCACTGGTGCCTTCAGACTCTTAAATTCACCCTCCAGGGCCATGTGGGTTGCAGCTCCCTCCTGCTCCAGTACCAAGGCTCCTCTGCCAGATGATGCTAATGCACACAAGGACAGGGTGACAAAACAAAAAGGGGAGGAAAGACAGAAGAGACACATGGTCAATGCCTGCAACACCACTACCGTTGGCGGACACAACACACAGGGAGCAGCCCTATGCACTAGTCCATGCACTAACAGTTCAGGAAAAAAAGCACTTGCCCATGGGGGACTCTGCCTAGATCCATTTGATGCACAGCTGGAACCCACAGGAGCCTGACTAGGTGTAGAGGGCCTCTACCACTTTTGGGTTTGGAGTGCCACTGAGCCTGCCAAACAATGGATCTACATTGGCGCGTCTGCCCTGGCAAAGGGGAACCCACAGCCCGCGTCCCCCACCCACAAACCTCATAAAGCACGCAGAGTCAGCTGAATGAGATTGTACTCACTCCCTTGTGGCTGCTGTGATGCCCTCAAGCACCCATCCAACTCAGGATATGCCACCACCAGGATCCGGTACATGAGGGGGGTCATGGTGGGACGGGCACCCCTTCCACGTTCGAAGGACATCCCCAGCTGGGCCTCCGCTGTCTTCTTGGTGCAGCGGCACAGGTCCTCCCATCTTTTGCGGCAGTGGGTGCTCAGTCTATGGTAGACCCCCAGAGTCTGCACTTCCTTGGCAATGGCACGCCAAATCCCCTTCTTCTGGTGGGCGCTGACCTACAGTAAAAGTGAAGTAGGAATGAATGTTACTCCCCCGTCCGGTTCTTCTTACTCATTGGCCACAAACCTTCCACCCTGGCCCAGAAAAACATACACTCACCATCCTCACATGCTGGCCTCTGCCCCCTCCTATATCGTCCATCCACACCACTCCATACATTCATGTGTCATGCACCATGCTCACAGTGTACACACCTGTTTGTCTGGAGGACCGTAGAGTAGCGTGTACTCGGGGAGGACCCCAGCCACCAGCTTGTCCAACTCCTCTGCGGTGAAGGCAGGGGCCCTTTCCCTAGACATTGTAGCCATTGTCACTTCCAGACTCAGGTCACAGCTGCACTTGCAGTGTAGGTCCTTTCCTATTGAAGTTCAGGTATCAAGTGAGTGAACAGATAGAAAATGGCAGTCACATCCGCGGCAGTGCGTACCGTCACTGCCGGCGTACATTGTCATTGGCTCCTGGAACCCATAGGGCCCAATGATATCCAATGCTGATTAGCGCTGCGGTCTTCGACCGCCTACTGCGATGCTGCACAATGCCAGAGGAGTTACCTCATTTCCCCTTGTCCATCCTTATAGGTCAGGCAGGGCACATGCCAGGGCAACTAACTGCGTCACAGCACCTTTGGCCAGGAATACAGACAGACAGCGCCACACACCGATTACATCACGATTGTTCTAAACACCCTTGTGAATCCTATGTGTTGTATGACCCTCTGCTCACCCTTCTCCTCCATAAGGCACTTCCGCTGGGGCAGGTGATGGGATGGTATCATCCTCCGGTATACAGACCCCCGGTGGACCTGTCGACAATGGAAGACAGACACATCATTATCACCTACAGACTTGATCATGCCACAATCCATGAACTGTGTGCCCAGTTGGAGCCAGACATGATGTCAGCTATCCGCCATCCCACAGAAATCCCCCCTCTAGTGCAGGTCCTGTCAGTACTCCATTTCCTGGCCAGTGGTTCCTTTCAAACAACAGTGGCCATGGCATCAGGGATGTCACAGCAAATGTTCTTTAACGTGTTGTCCAGAGTGATGTCTGCCCTGCTGAAACACATGCGCAGCTACATCGTTTTCCCTCAGATGGAGTATATGCCCACAGTGAAAGGTGACTTCTTTGGCCTGGGACATATCCCCAACATCATTGGTGCAATTGATGGTACACATGTGGCATTTGTCCCCCTCCTGCAGGAAGGAACAGGTTTACAGAAACCGCAAAAGCTACCATTCTATGAATGTGCAGATGGTGTGTTTGGCAGACCAGTACATCTCCCATGTGAATGCCAAGTATCCTGGCTCAGTGCATGACACTTACATTTTGAGGAATAGCAGCATCCCTTAAGTGATGGGGCAACTCCAGAGGCACAGTGTGTGGCTAGTAGGTGAGCCCAAGGTCCCAACACAGTTGACATAGGTGTCTGGGTATGGGAGAGTCTTAAGGGTTGGAGGATGTCTAACAGTTGTCCCTCGATATTTGCAGATGACTCTGGTTACCCCAACCTGTCATGGCTACTGACCCCAGTGAGGAATCCCAGGACAAGGGCAGAGGAACGCCACAATGAGGCACATGGGTGAACTAGGAGGATAATAGAGCGCACCTTCGGCCTCCTAAAGGCCAGATTCCGGTGCCTCCATCTGACAGGTGGCTCCCTATACTACTCACCCAAGAAGGTGTGCCAGATCATCGTGGCATGCTGTATGTTGCACAACCTGGCTTTGCGACGCCAGGTGCCTTTTCTGCAGGAGGATGGGCCTGATGTTGGTCTTGTGGCAGCTGTGGAGCCTGTGGACAGTGAAGAAGAGGAGGCAGAAGAAGAAGATATAGACAACCGAAACAACATCATCATGCAATACTTCCAGTGAGACACAGTTAAGAGACTGGCACTGCTCCTCTCATATCATACTACTGTTGGACATTGCCTGAATTTGCCTTTTTACCTCTATGTATGGACCCTGACATGTCACTTTGGCTTTCCATTTACAGGTCTGGGTCACACTTTCAGCCTTCTGCTGTGTTTACTGATGCCCAAAAACTGTCGAACATTGGTATGTGAACATGAACATTGACATTGCTATATTTCTGTCAACACAAGAGCCGTACGCGCTCGACTGGCGACAAAAATGCAAAAACCCAGCACTCTCAAAACAACGTAATTTATGCACTGTGCTGATATGTTGTGGTTTAACCTTTTGCATTGCAGAGTTCAATCCTGAAAACTTATTTTTAATATGCTTACAAATACTGCTCCTTTGCAATGTATTGCTGCAGGTTTTCAGAGTGTGTTAGGGTGTGGCCCCTTTCCAGGGCCTTCCAGAGACTTTCCCTGCAACATGCCTGGGCGTAGTTCTGGGCTGGGCCAAGACTCTATAAAAGAGAGCCAGCCCAACTCCCAGTGCTCATTATTCAGAGGTCCCGGTTCAGAGCAGCAGCTTCTTCCTGAGCTCCTGTCCTGGCGGCCAATTTGGATCTTCCAGTCTTCTGCCCTTCATCCTTCATTGGTGATCATTGTTCCAGGCGGTAAGACGGTGGTTGGACTGTCCCGACACCGTTATTGAGAATTTTCATATTCTTGGTTTAATTCTTAAATGAGTAACAGATTACTTGCGCGCTACCATTTCTTGACATTTATATGGTAGTTTACAAATTGGCAAGACGCGCAATTTATTTCATAAAGGTTTGACTTCGTTATTCATTGCGTGCTATCATTACTTGACTTTGGCATGGTGGCTTAAAAATCGGCAAGATGCGCGATTCGTTTTATGGTGTTTAAACATTGTTGTCCATTGCGCGCTACTATTTCTTGACATTTACATGATGTTTTACGAATTGGCAAGATGCACAACTCGTTTCATGAGGATCTAACTTTGTTGTTCATTGCGCACTACCATTTCTTGACATTTACATGGTGGCTTAAGAATCTGCAAAAGAAGCACGATTCATTTCATTGTACTTTGATCTTGTTATTTGATTGTGAGCTGTTATTTCTTGACATTTACATTGTGTTTTACGAATCGGCAAGACGCGCGATTCGATTAATCATTTGACTTTGATATTCATTGCCTGCAACAATTTCTTGGTATTTTACATGGTGACACTCGAATCGGCAAGACGCACGATTCTCTCCTCGAGTTTAATTCATGTTGTTTATTGTATGCCACTATTCTGAGATATTTATTATGTAATATTCGAGTTGACAAGTTATGTAATTTGTTTTCTGAATCCATATTGTGTTATTCATGGTACACAATCCTTTAATGGTGTTTACTATATATATATATATATATATATATATGCATATATATATATATATATATATATATATATATCTGCAATATGCGCAATTTGTGTTGAAACATTTTAAGAGTACACAGAAGGCCAGAGTTTCTAGATGCAATATTGTATGGTCCTAGTATACATTCTCAAAACAGGATTTATATGACTGGTTTAAAATTTTGTCAGAATGTTTTTCTGATTCTCATGTAAAGGAAAGTACTTGAATAAGAAAGTTTTCATTTAATTCATCTTGATTCCCCTGCAGGTATCCGGCCATCTTGAAACTTAGTCATTTTAAACTTAACTCTTAGATTGTTCATGTTTTCAGAGTGACTAGGCTTAGAATCATAGTCTAGTATTGATTTCAGGAGATATAATTTTCATATTGTGGCCCTCATTACAACATTGGCGGTAAAAGCCGCTTACCGCCGTGCAGAAGACCACCATTACACCGCCGCGGCCACGGAAATCCGCCACAGCTATTATGACCCACATCTCGGAATCCGCCGAAATTCAGACACCCACACAAGTCCGCCACACCAAAGGTCAGTGATAAACTGGCGATAACAAAACCTCCACCGTCACGCCAACAGAAACACGCCCATGCTATCACGACCCACGAATCCACGTGGCGGTCTTTCAACCGCGGTATTCCATGGGCGGTACACACCGCTGCGCTCAAAATACACACACATCTCCAAAACACCGCCACATTGGACAATTCGAATTACACACACCTGATACACATACAAACACCACTCCCACACACCCAACACAATATAAAACACACACCCACATCACCCACACACCCCTATGACCAAAACTGATTGACGAAGGCCAGAGAGAGAGCACAAAATAGACAACCCCACCACACAGAGGCACACAACACCATCACCCACACAACATCCACGCACAAAACACCACACACCACTACACATCACCACACTCATCACCACATACACCACCCCACACATCACCTACACTACCCCATGGCACGGCAAAGACACCCCAGGTTCCCCGAGGAGGAGCTCAGGGTCATGGTGGAGGAAATCGTACGGGTAGAGCCACAGCTATTTGGATCACAGGTGCAGCACACCTCCATAGCTAGGAAGATGGAGCTATGGCGAAGAATAGTCGACAGGGTCAACGCAGTGGGACAGCACCCAAAAATCGGGACGACATCAGGAAGAGGTGGAATGACCTACGGGGGAAGGTGCGTTCCGTGGTCTCCAGGCACAACATCGCGGTACAGCGGACTGGCGGTGGACCCCCACCTCCTCCCCCACAACTAACAACGTGGGAGGAGCAGGTCTTGACCATTATGCATCCTGAGGGCCTCGGAGGAGTCGGTGGAGGAATGGACACTGGTAAGTCAAATCTTAACTATCATATCCCCCACCCTACCTGCATGCTATCACACCCCCCCACCCTCACCCCCTCCCCTATCACTCCAACTCCTCACTAATGTACTAATAACACAAACCACCCATCCCAACACCAAGCCATGCATGACACAACAAAGCATGGACACCCCTCACTAAAGCATGCCCACTGCACATACCCATAACACCCCCCCAACCATCATCACACAAGCCCCCACACAGGAATGCTAGCACTGGGGTACACGCTCACCCACCCATTGCACACCATGACACAAACACATGCAATAATCATACTTTTACACCCCTGCAGGACCACTACCTAACATCACCAGACAGGAGGGTCCAGACATCTCTACCCCACCCACAGAAGAGGCCCACAGTGATGACAGCAGCTCTGGCCAACTGGATCCAGATGACCAGCCCGGACCATCGTGGGCCTCGGGACAGTCGGTTCCCCTCGCACAGGCACAGCCCAACACAGACCTTCCACCCTCTGGAAACACCAGCACAGCACCCACCCAGAGGGGCCCATACCTCCGTACCCAGGACACGTCAATCAGCTGTGTGTCCACCACTACAGGGAACCCAGGATAAACCACCACCTCAACAACAGGGACCTGGTGACAGCGGTAGTGGGCACACGGTCCAGGGGACGGAGGACAGGAACACAGGGGGAACTGAGAGGGCTGCCGTGCGACAGGGGGCGGACAGGCCAAGGGAACCCACTCTCCACAAGGCCCTCTCCTCCATCATGGGAGCATACCACCACTCGCAGGAGATGATGGCTACGGTCCTGGCCAAGTTTCAGGAGACCCAGCTTCTGCAGGAGGAACAGTATTTGGGCTTCAGGGAGGAACTCAGAACCATCAGCTCCGCCCTGGGCACCATCGTAGGGGTGCTGAAGGACATACAGAACACCATGAGGGACACTGTGGCACTCCAGGGGGCCCCTGACACTAGCATGGACGATGAACTGCCAACCACCTCCGCCGGCGCTAGTGGACAGGACGACCCGCCACAGGACCACCACACCAGCACCCCACCCCCGGCAGACGGAATACCACCCCGCAAGCGGTCTCTGAGATCCAGGAACAGGACAGAGCACGATGGCAAGACCCCCGCCAAGAAATGAGACCACCCTGATTGTCATCCCACTGTCTCACTTTGTAACACTGTCCATATTGGAACTGCCCCAGATCCACTTCCTATGGCCACATGGGCAGTGCACCTGTGAGACTAATAGACTGGACTCTGCCATGGACATTCCTCCACCATCACCGCTCACCATTTTACCACCCCCTCCAATAATTAGCACTTCAATGAACACCCTTGAACCACAAAACAATCTGGAGTCAGTCTGTGATTTCCAAAATTTGTATTATCTATGACAATGACAAAATCCTTTCTAAGATTGTAATGTAAACATACCTATGTCACACATCACAAGTCCATGAAGGATGCAAGCAGATGACACACGTTGGTAACCACACCTGTGAAACCGTAATGGAAATGTACAACTCAGTTACCAAATACTGGTTGAAATTGACAGACAGGATAGAGGTAGGAGTGTGAAAGTACTTGTAGTAGTCAAGAAAGTGTTCTCACCTGTGTGTCACTGGAAATATTGCTGTATGACTGAGTCCCTGTTGTCAATGTCTTCTTCCTCTGCTTCCTCCTCATCACTGTCCACAGGCTCCACAGCTGCCACAACACCGTCATCTGGACCATCCTCCTGCAGAAAAGGAACCTGGCGTCGCAAAGCAAGATTGTGAAGCATACAGCAGGCGATGATGATCTGGCACACCTTCCTTGGTGAGTAGAATAGGGAACCACCTGTCATATGGAGGCACCTGAACCTGGCCTTCAGGAGGCCGAAGGTGCGTTCGATCACCCTCCTAGTCCGCCCATGGGCCTCATTGTAGCGTTCCTCTGTCCTTGTCCTGGGATTCCTCACTGGGGTCAAAAGCCATGAACGGTTGGGGTAACCAGAGTCCCCTAATAGCCACACCCGGTGCCTCTGGAGTTGACCCATCACATAAGGGATGCTGCTATTCCGCAGGATGTAGGCGTCATGCACAGAGCCAGGGAACATAGCATTTACCTGCGAGATGTACTGGTCTGCCAAACATACCATCTGTACAATCATCAAATGATATCTCTTCCGGTTCCTGTACACCTTTTCACTCCTGTGAGGTGGGACCAGAGCTACATGGGTCCCATCAATGGCACCTATGATGTTAGGGATATGTCCAAGGGCATAGAAGTCACCTTTAACAGTAGCCAAATCCTCCACCTGAGGGAAAACGATGTAGCTCCTCATGTGTTTCAGCAGGGCAGACAACACTCTGGACAACACGTTGGAAAACATAGGCTGGGACATCCCTGATGCCATGGCCACGGTTGTTTGAAATGACCCCCTTGCAAGGAAATGGAGCACTGATAGCACCTGCACTTGAGGGGGGATTCCTGTGGGATGGCGGATTGCTGACATCAGGTCTGGCTCCAACTGGGTACACAGTTCCTGGATTGTGTCACGGTCAAACTTGTAGGTGATGATTAAATGTCGCTCCTCCATTGTCAACAGGTCCACCAGCAGTCGGTACACCGGAGGATTCCGCCATCTCCTCACATGTCCCAGCTGACGGTGCCTAGGAAGGACAAAAGCGACCACAGAGTCAAGCAACTCAGAGGTATGTACCCACAGCTACACAGAACACGAAACATAATCCAAAAAGTTGTCTGTAAGAGTGTTGAGTCCAGGCCTAGGTATGTGTGATGCAGTTGAAAATGAAGCCATGTGCGCCCCTGAAATGGCGGCTGTTTGACCTCTAAACTTGGACAATTAGATGTGAGGTAACTGCACTGGCGTTGTACACCGTCGCAGTAGGCGTTTGAAGACCGCTGCGCAATGCTGCACTGGTTAACATTGGACCCTATGGGTCCCAGGAGCCAATGACGAAGTGCGCCAGCGGTGATGATACGCGCCACCGCGGACATCACCGCTGCGGACGTGACCGCCATTTTCTATCTGTTGAATCACTCGATACCTGATCTTCGACAGGAGAGGACCTATACTGCAAGTGCTGCTGTGACCTCGGTCTGGAAGAGACAATGGCAAGTGCGTCTGGAGAAAGGGCCCCTGCCTTCACTGTAGAGGAGTTGGAGAAGCTCGTGGACGGGGTCCTCCCCAGTACACGCCACTCTACGGTCCTCCAGACCAACAGGTGAGTACATAGGGTGCAAGTTGTATGGGCTATGCCTGGGTGGAGAGGGCTGGTTGTAAGAAGGAAGGGGGCAGAGTTCTGTGGGCATGAAGGACTGTGAATGCATGTGCCACATGGCAAGGGCAGGGATGTGGGCCACTCACTTCGACGGTGCAGTTGGTAATGACTTCTCTTCTTCCCCTGCACATGTCATGTAGGTCAGCGCCCACCAGAAGAAGGATATTTGGCGTGCCATTGCCAAGGACGTCCGGACCCTGGGCATCTGTAGAGCCCAACAGCGCAGTGTAGTGCAGGGGGCTGCTGTGTCTGTATTGTCCGCCAACGGTAGCGGTAAGCCATGCACTCAACCTGTCTTTCTTCTGTCGTCCCCCCCCCTTTTTGTGCTCTCCCTGTTCTTTTGTGCATCAGCATCATCAGGCGGAGGTACAGTGGCACCGGAGTACGAGGGGGCTGCATCCCACATGGCCATGGAGGGCCACACCACGGACTCAGAATACACCAGTGGGACGGAGGGCGAGGGGAGCTTCACGGCGGTCACTGGATCAGCAACCAGCGACACGGACTCGTCCTCCGATGGGAGCTCCCTTGTGGCGGTGGCAACATCTGTGCCCCCCACTTCTACAGGTACAGCCGCCACCCCCCCTACCAGCACTGCCCTCCCAGCAGCCCCTCAGCCTTCACCCCGTGCCCGCTCACCCAGGAGGGTGGGCATCACCATCGCCCCAGGCACCTCAGCCCCTGCCACCTCTGCTGCCCTCTGTGAGGAGGCCACTGACCTCCTCAGGTCACTCACTGTTGGGCAGTCTACCATTGTGAATGCCATCCAGGGTGTAGAAAGGGAGTTGCAACACACTAATGCATTCCTAGAGGGCATGCATTCTGGTCAGGCTGCCCATCATCGAACCCTGCAATCTCTGGCCTCAGCACTGATGGCAGCCATTGTCCCTGTGTCTAGCCTCCCCCCTCCAACTTCCTCTACCCAGACCCAATCCCCTGTACCTCTGCCTATCCCAAGCACACCATCAGACCAGCCTGCACACACGTCAACACACAAGGGAAGCTCAAGCAAACATAGGCACCACACATCCCACAGGCACTCACACAAGCATCACCCACATACAGACAACATCCACTGCCTCCACTGTGTCCCCCTCCTCCTCGTCTCCCTCCTCCCTCCCAGTGTCGTCTACACTCTCACCTGCATGCACTACCACTACAGCCACTAGGACTCGCACCAGCACACCCAGCACCACACCCCGCTCACCTGCACTCACCACCCCCACTACCATTTACACGTCCCCTGTGTCCTCTCCCAGTGTGTCTGTGACGCCCCCTCCGAAAGCACACACTGCCGTAAAAGATGGGAGGACATTCGCAGCTGGAGCAAGAAGACGGCGGAGGCTCAGCTGGGGATGGCTTCCTAACGTGGGAGGGGTGCCCATCGCACCATGACCCCCCTGATGTTCTGGATCCTGGCGGTGGCCTACCCTGAGTTGGATGGGCGCTTGAGGGCATCACAGCAGACACAAGGGGGCGAGTACACTCTCATTCAGCTGACTTTGCGCGCAGTGGAGGGGTCTGGGTGGGGGAGGAGGGCTGTGGGTTTCCCTGGGCCAGGGCGAGTTCCGTAGGCTAGGCCCCTCCATAATGCTGGCCATGTGCCACTCCACCTCACCTCTGTAGAGTGCCAAGTACAGGTATACATGCCCCTGTGTCATCTATGTGTGCAGATGTCCACCATAGCCATGTAGGCCATATCCCAGGAACTGCATCTGTAGAGCCCAACAGCGCAGTGTAGTGCAGGGGGCTGCTGTGTCTGTATTGTCCGCCAACGGTAGCGGTAAGCCATGCACTCAACCTGTCTTTCTTCTGTCGTCCCCCCCCCCTTTTTGTGCTCTCCCTGTTCTTTTGTGCATCAGCATCATCAGGCGGAGGTACAGTGGCACCGGAGCACGAGGGGGCTGCATCCCACATGGCCATGGAGGGCCACACCACGGACTCAGAATACACCAGTGGGACGGAGGGCGAGGGGAGCTTCACGGCGGTCACTGGATCAGCAACCAGCGACACGGACTCGTCCTCCGATGGGAGCTCCCTTGTGGCGGCGGCAACATCTGTGTCCCCCACTTCTACAGGTACAGCCGCCACCCCCCCTACCAGCACTGCCCTCCCAGCAGCCCCTCAGCCTTCACCCCGTGCCCGCTCACCCAGGAGGGTGGGCATCACCATCGCCCCAGGCACCTCAGCCCCTGCCACCTCTGCTGCCCTTTGTGAGGAGGCCATTGACCTCCTCAGGTCACTCACTGTTGGGCAGTCTACCATTGTGAATGCCATCCAGGGTGTAGAAAGGGAGTTGCAACACACTAATGCATTCCTAGAGGGCATGCATTCTGGTCAGGCTGCCCATCATCGAACCCTGCAATCTCTGGCCTCAGTACTGATGGCAGCCATTGTCCCTGTGTCTAGCCTCCCCCCTCCAACTTCCTCTACCCAGACCCAATCCCCTGTACCTCTGCCTATCCCAAGCACACCATCAGACCAGCCTGCACACACGTCAACACACAAGGGAAGCTCAAGCAAACATAGGCACCACACATCCCACAGGCACTCACACAAGCATCACCCACATACAGACAACATCCACTGCCTCCACTGTGTCCCCCTCCTCCTCGTCTCCCTCCTCCCTCCCAGTGTTGTCTACACTCTCACCTGCATGCACTACCACTACAGCCACTAGGACTCGCACCAGCACACCCAGCACCACACCCCGCTCACCTGCACTCACCACCCCCACTACCATTTACACGTTCCCTGTGACCTCTCCCAGTGTGTCTGTGACGCCCCCTCCGAAAGTACACAAACGTGGGCACACACACACCCAACATCCATCCACCTCACGACAGCCTCCAGAACATGCACCTGCACCCAAATCATCAAATGTTACATCTCCTACAACCACCTCCTCTTCCTCCACTCCCAGACCCCCTCCAGCTACCCGTCCCAGTGTTCGTCAGAAACTTTTCCTGACCAACGTTGACCTCTTTCCCACCACCCCCCCTCCAATTCATAGGTCCCATACTAGCACCTCAGCCAAAAAATCTCCGGTACCAGTGGTGCCTGTTAGGGGTATGTGGAGTGCACCGGGCACCAGGGCAGCCAGTGTGACACGGAGCCAAAGCACAGCCAGTCCCCCCCCGTGAAGCACCAGAAGTTGGACAATGCCCGACGGGATAGGGGGAAGACTCCAGCCAGCAAAGCCGCTCACAAGGGTCCCGGGGGGAGTGTCGACTCAGCTGTGACTCCTCCCAAGGTGGGGAAGGGGCAGAAGAAAGCGCCAAAGTCTGGGAAGAGCAGCACGGCGGAGAAGGCCGCCATCATCCCCGCTGCCCTAGAGGCCTCCGCCAGCCCGATCGTCACTGGCCAGGACGCCACCGCCAGAGTCAGTGCCCAGGAGGGCACTCCCATCGTCACTGGTCAGGAGACCACCGCCAGAGTCAGTGCCCAGGAGGGCAGTCCCATCGTCACTGGTCAGGAGACCACTGCCAGAGTCAGTGCCCAGGAGGGCCCCGGCAGCCACAGCCCCGCTGGGCAATGAGGGACCACCATGGCAAACACCGCTGCACAGGTCAGAGACAGCAAAGTCAAGCACCGCTGAACAGGTCAGAGACAGCAAAGTCAAGCACCGCTGAACAGGGCAAAGACCGCCATGGCAAGCACCGCTGAACAGGTCAGAAACTGCAAAGTGAAGCACCGCTGAACAGGGCAAGCACCGCTGAACAGGGCAAAGACTGCCATGGTAAGCACCGCTGAACAGGTCAGAGACAGCAAAGTCAAGCACCGTTGAACAGGGCAAGCACCGCTGAACAGGGCAAAGACCGCCATGGCAAGCACCGCTGAACAGGTCAGAAACTGCAAAGTCAAGCACCGCTGAACAGGGCAAAGACCGCCATGGCAAGCACCGCTGAACAGGGCAAGCACCGCCAACTCAAGCACCGGTAGCCCATGTGCGGCAGGGGCAGTGACGGAACTGGGACCGTCACGGGGAGAGTGATGCACTTTGGGCACCAGTCCCCCTCCAGAACCAGTGGAGAACAGCATCCACTACCTCAGTCCTTAACAGGATGAAGCACTCTGGGCACCAGTCCCCCTCCAGGACCAGTGGAGAACAGCATCCACTACCTCAGTCCTTAACAGGATGAAGCACTCTGGGCACCAGAACCAGTGGAGAACAGCATCCACTACCTCAGTCCTTAACAGGATGAAGCACTCTGTGCACCTGTCCCCCTCCAGAACCAGTGGAGAACCGCATCCACTACCTCAGTCCTTAACAGGAAGAAGCACTCTGGGCACCTGTCCCCCTCCATAACTAGTGGAGACTGTCATCCACTTGAGAGACTGTGGCTTTGCACTCCCCAGGATAAAGCAGTGGGCAAACCACCCACTATAGAGACTTGTGAGACTGTGGCTGTGCACTCCCCAGGATAAAGCAGTGGGCAAACCACCCACTGAAAGGACTTGTGAGACTGTGGCTTTGCACTCCCCAGGATAAAGCAGTGGGCAAACCACCCACTATAGAGACTTGTGAGACTGTGGCTGTGCTCTCCCCAGGATAAAGCAGTGTGCAAACCACCCACTGAAAGGACTTGTGAGACTTTGGCTTTGCACTCCCCAGGATAAAGCAGTGGGCAAACCACCCACTGTAGAGATTTGTGAGACTGTGGCTTTGCACTCCCCAGGATGGTACAGTGGGCAACCCACCCACTGTAGAGACTTGAGAGACTGTGGCTTTGCACTCCCCGGGATACATCAATGGACATGGAGCCCCCTCGTCGATCTGGCGTGGTGCTGTCATCCGGCTGAGGTGCCCCCCCTTTCCCTTCCCCCTGAGGTGCCTGTTGTATTTCTATCTGATGCCCCTGCAGTGTTCTCTCCGTTTTGCTCAGGTATCTGATGTGGGCCTCGCCCATGCATTTTGGGGCCAGTGGTCCACGGACATTGAATGGTGCATACCTGCACTACTAATCGTGATGTATATTTTGTTGAATGTGTATATATATCTGTATATATTAGCTTACTGTATTTTTATACATTACAATGGTTGCACTCATTTCCTTTTGTCTTTGCATTCTTCCGGGGGGGTTGGGGGTTGTTACTGTGATGTTTGGATATGCATTGGTGTGTGTGTTGTAGTGGGTGAGGGTCGGGGTGGGGGTGGGGGTGTTGCGTGTGTGTGTCCCTGACTTTTGCCTCCCCCCTCCCCTATGTCGTAGGTGCAGTACTCACCGTTGTCTTCGGCGCCGGCGTTGATGATCATCGTACAGGAGCAGGAAGACTATCGCAGGGAGTATTTGGAGTTCCGGCTCCATGCTGCCCTCCTTCCTCGTGGAGTGTTTGAGGTGAGCGTTTTCCCTTTGAAATGGCTGTTTCCGCCGTGTTTTTATCCACGGTGAATCCGCCCCGGAAAAGGTGGCGGATTGGTAGGTTGTGATACTGTGGGCGGTACTTTGTCTCCCGCCTGTCTGTTGACGGTGACCGCCACGCTGCTTGTCTTTACCGCCGTGGCGTTCGGAGTGTTAAAGTGGCTGTCTTTGTTGGCGGTTCCCGCCACGGTCATAATTCCCTTTTATCCGCCGGCCTGTTTGCGGGCTTACCGCCACTTTAACACTGTCCGCCAGGGTTGTAATGACCCCCTGTGTGTTCTAACCTTTTTCTTACTACAGGTCTCCTTCCCAGCTGTTCCCTTCCTAATCCCCTTTTCAACTCTTGAACTCTCTCAGTCTCTGTGATTTATCTATCAGAGTCTTGGAGCTGTTCAGTGGTGGACGTGTTGGGAACGTGCACAGACCCCGAGGATCTGTTGACTCTGACAATTTCTGAGAGGTTGTAATTACACATTTGTGAAAATACAGACTGACTCCAGATTGATTTGTGATTCAAGGGTGTTTATTTTTGTGCTAATAAGTAGAGGGGGCTGTGCAATGGCTGGGGTGATGGTGGAGGAATGCCCACGGTAGAGTCCAGTCTCTTGGTATCACATGTGCATTGTCCAAGGGGGCATAGGAAGTGAAGTAATGGCAGTTCAATGTTGTCAGGGTGACAAAGAGGGACAAAAGGGTGACAATCAGAAGAGTGTTATTTTCTGGTGGGGTCTTGGCAATGTTCTCTGTCTTGTTCCTGGATCTCAGTGACCGTTTGCGGGCTGGTTCTTCTTCTGCAGGGCGTGGGGTGCTGGTGGCCTGTTGGTCCTGTTGTGGGACCTCCTGTCCACTGGCGCCGACGGAGGTGGAAGGCTGTTCATCGTTCAGGATAGTGTCAGGGGCCTGTTTGTGTGCCATTGTGTCCCTCATGGTGTTGGCCATGTCTGCCAGCACCCCTGCAATGGTGGCCAGGGTGGTGTTGATGGACTTCAAGTCCTCGCTGATCCCCAGGTAGTGTTCCTCCTGCAGCCGCTGGGTCTCCTGAAACTTGGCCAGTGCCGTGCCCATGGTCTCCTGGGAATGATAGTGTGCTCCCAGGATGTTTGAGAGTGCCTCGTGGAGAGTGGGTTCCCTGGGCCTGTCCTCCCCCTGTCGCACAGCAGTCCTCCCAGTTTCCCTATTATCCTGTGCCTCTGTCCCCTGAACCGTGTGCCCACTGCCACTGACCCCAGGTCCCTGATTGTCTTGGGTTGATAGATTTGCCTTGGCTCCCTGTAGTGGTGGACACACTGCTGATTGATGTGTCCTGGGGACAGAGGGATGGGCCCGCTGGGTGGGTGCTGTGGTGGTGTTTCCTGAGGGGGGAGGTTCAGTTGTCGTTTGTGACTGTGGCAGGGGAACCTACTGTCCAGAGGTCCCTGATGGGCCGGGCTGGTCATTTTGATGCAGGCGTGCAGAGCTGCTGTCATCACTGTGGGCCTCTTCTGTGGCGGGACTTGATATGTCTGGCACCTCCTGTCCAGTGACATTAGGTATGGGTCCTGTTGGGGTTTCAATGCATAGTTATTGTATCTTAGTGTGCCATCTTTTGCAATGGGTGAGTTATCCTTCACTCCTGTGCTTACATTATTGTGTTTGTCCTTGTGTGATTAGTGATTTTGGGGTCTGCATGGGTATCTCTACTGGACATTCTTTGGTGATGGGGGTCCATGCATAGGTGTTGCATGCAGGGCCTGGTATTGGGATGGGTGGGTTGTGATGGTGGGGCATATGTGAGGTGTTGGAGTGATAGGGGTGACGGTGAGGGTATGTGATGGCATGCAGGTGGGGTGGGGGATGTAGTAGTAAAGTTTGACTCACCAGAGTCCAGTCCTCCTGCTACTCCTGCGAGGCCCTCAGGATGCAGTATTGCCAAGACCTGCTCCTCCCATGTTGTTTGTTGTGGGGGAGGAGGTGGGGGTCCACCGCCAGTTCTCTGTACTGCTACCTGGTATCTGGATACCACGGAACGCACCTTCACCCGTAGGTCATTCCAGCTCTTTCTGATGTCATCCCATGTTCTGGGGTGCTGTCCCACTGCGTTTACTCTGTCGACGATTCTGCGCTATTGCTCCATCTTCCTAGCAATGGAGGTCTGCTGCACCTGTGATCCGAAAAGCTGTGGCTCTACCCGGATTATTTCCTCCTACATGACCCTGAGCTCCTCCTCAGAAAACTTGGGGTGTCTTTGAGGTGCCATAATGTGGTGTGGGTGATGTGTGAGGTGCTGTTTGTTGTGCTGTGTGATGTGTTGTGTTGGTGTGTGTTCTTTGAGGTGCGTGGATTTTGTATGAGTGATGGTGTTGTGTGCCTGTGGATGCTGGTGTTGTGTTTGCTATTCTCTCTCTTTGTGCGTCTTCAAAAAATTTTTGTTGTAAGGGATGGTGGGTAATGTGGTTGTGTGTTTTATATTGGATTGGGTGTGTGGTTGTGGTGTATGTATGTGTATCAGGTGTGTGTATTTCGAATTGTCCAATGTGGTGTTGTTTTGTAAATGTATGTGTATTTTGAGCGCAGAGGTGTGTACCGCCAATGGATTACCGCGGTTGATAGACCGCTGCGTTGATTTGTGGGTCATGGTAGTGTGGGCGTATTACTGTTGGTGTGATGATATAGGTTTTGGTATCGCCAGTTTATCACTGACCTTTGGTGTGGCGGACTTGTGTGGGTGTCTGTATTGTGGCGGATTACGAGATGTGGGTCGTAATACCTGTAGCGGATTTCCGCCGTGGCCACGGTATGTTGGCGGCTGTCAGCACGGCGGTAAACGGGATTTACCACCAGGGTTGTAATGAGGGCTTTAATCCTTAATCCTTAATACAGTATTGCAGTGTTGACTCACCAAATACTTGCTATGATAAATGGCATAAATCCAGAATATTTCTATTCCTAAAACTCTCTAAGATATTGGTGGAACTGTGACATTTCTGGAACTGAACCATAAACAGTAAATAATCATAAACAGTAAATATGCAATTGGTATGACTTCAGAAGCTTCATTCTCTTCTCTGATTCCCTCATGTTTTGTGAGTACACACTTTCTAGCTTACAGTTATTTTTAAACAGAAAATATAAACAAACATTCTTCTGAATTTTATAATTCACATTGATCCAAATTCCCCACTTTCCTAAGCATATACCACTACCTTAAGTACAATGATATGTATCATAGGATACCAACAGCCTTTCAAGGAGATTGAGATTATTTCTGTTTCTCTCCTAATTTAGAATTCAGTTGTGTATAACGTTTATGCTCCTTCAATATTCAACCAAAATATGCCTTAACATCTTAGAATACTTCTCTGTACTCAGTTTTGACTTCTAGTCAAACTTTCAAGTGGAAAGCAAATATTGGCAGAGCTAATAGGTCTATGTTAGCTACAATCCTTCCAGCTTTGTCATTGCTTGGCTTTTTTTGTTGTGGTCTTGTAATAAATATTGTTGGAAGTAAGGATGGACACTTGTCAAATATAAAAATAAAACATTAACAAAAAATAGAAATATGACTTGGGCCTCAGAAAGCATACATTGCCATAGTAGTCCCTGGCAATGAAGGGAACTACTTTGTGTGCAGATGTTCATCTTGTGAAAGAGCAAAATATATTCATAAATATAGTTAAATCAAAATGTATTTGATTGTATGCCAGACCTAAAAAATATCCCAATGTTTTGTGAAATCTGGTAACAAAGTCTTGGTTGTAGCACCAAAGTAGATTGATTGCCTAGTGAGGACACTCTGGGTCATAGGGAAACTGATTCTGAAAAGTAACTTACACTTTTGAGTAAGGTTACTACCAGTATACGTCTAGAGCCACACATGACCAACCACTGGTACTGCAACACCCTCCTGAAGAAAACAGTGGAGGAAGGGAATTGAAATAAAACCCACCAGGATTTTTTTTTTAATTAAACAAATATATATTTAAAATAGTTTAACATGTAAATAAATTAAATTGAATTTAGTGCTAAAAATATATAAAATAGTGCATATTTATAATCTAAATATGGATTATTTTAATACTCTACTTTTAATTTAGACATGGATATGAGTATTTTACTACTACTTGAGATTTTAATGACTGCCCTTTTTCTTTTCAGAGGTTGTTTCAACTTGTTATGAGAATGACACTCGAGTCTTAATCAGGAATTGGTAGTGCATCTGACAAGTCAAACTTTCACTTCAAGCAAGGATGTTTCTGTTGCTCATCTGAGATGGAGAAGAACACACATCAGTGGATGTTAGCCTTACATCTAACCACAGACATCTTTGCTATCTTGATGACTTTTAACATTGTTGGTGTTGCAGTACCTGTTTTTAATATTCTTAGAACAGCTCTCACAATGAAAGAAGACCTGTTGCTCTCATTCAAGATAGGTCACAAGTTATGTGAATGCTTATTGGATAAAGACTATTATTACTTTATGCTGTAGGCTCCTTCCCAAGGGTTCATGGAGCGTGAAGTTTCTTGGCTTATCTTGGCTGCGATTTAGAATAAAGCAAGAAAAGTATGCATAATACCCGTCAACATGTCCTTCTATTACTAAAGCTGGGAAATCTTGATTCTCTATTGTTCTAATGCACCTTCACCCCCATATTCTAAAGACCAGCTACAGTGCTACCATTCTATATTTTTGACAAAAGTGTGACACACATAAAGGCCATCCTAATGGAATCAAAGCTGTAAATCTGAAAGCATTTCCTCTAGAAATGAAAGAAATGAGGTGTTTCATTTGTCAAAGAAATTGTGATTAGTGTCTTAGAAATTGCATCACCATCAGGCACTGGTCATGACCTTACATATTACATAACTTATGACATGATACATGATGTCATTGATGACATCATTCATTAGACTAGAAGAACAATATTGTCCAAATTACTAATGAGTATTGTGTCCCCAAAGCAATGTGTGAGGTCATAAACAATGCATGCATGTATTTATGTATTGGTATTTTACATAGTGCAAATCTATCTGAAAGTAAAGGAGCATGGTACATTACGGGAAGGGTCAAGAGACCATCCACAAGATCGTATACATCACATAGGGATTACGCAAGTACATTTACACACATTTTAGGCACAGGGAGATTAAGTGATGCATGGCAGTTTTGAGCATTTGTTTTAGAGTGTGTGCTACAGTGCTTGCCTTTGTGCTACCAAGCTTCTGAAAAACATTGCAGTAATGATGAAATAATTATTCATCATAATCTCCATTTAGTGAGTTAAAGGGAAATATTCACCTCATTCTTTACATTTTTTACAGTTTGAAACAACAAAAGGTCACATTAATAAATTGATGAAAAACATAACATTAACTTATAATTAACAGGATAATGCATATTTAGTTCTAGTATTTGGCTCCACATAGGTTATATACACAACTATTATAAACTAAAGTCATCACTAGTGTCAGGCATGATGTTGTACTGTTATTCATTTCAAGCATTTTGGGGTAAGCATTGTTGTAATCTATAGTACCAATGCTGAGTGTCAGCACTTCATAATAGAAAAAAGATTCCAGATTAGGAGTCAATGTTAAAAATATCTATCCTATGACCACTGCCATTCAATCAATACTCTTTAAAGTCTATCAGCACATTCCAGCCTATCACAACAATGTTTACCCTCCCACTTAACAAGTATTTATGCACCTCACCATCCTGTCATTTCTTGCCACTCACCGCACTAATCATGGGCACAGCTAGTTGGCCCATGTAATTTCTAACAATCCCAGGAAACATGCAATCACATCCAGATAATCCCCTGTTTTTTCTAAACAAAAAACTAAATTATGCCATGAAATCTAGAGCAGTACCGAAAATGTAACATCCCCTGAATTCCCTGGGTTTCACAATGACAAAAATGAGCAAAGAAGCATCACACCATTTCACACAACCCCCATTTGAATTGAGATATTCTTTTATGCAAACATGATGAATTGCATTACATTGAAAATCATGAGCTCATAATGGCACATTGAATGTGGTGTCTTGCATGTTTTGTAACAGAACACTTTTGAGTCTGAACAGGCTCCGTAGTTGGGTAATATAATCACTAGAGTAGAATGTAATGAAAGCTTTGTTTAGAATGTTGGAGTTCACAGGTACACGCAGAGGAATAAAGACGTGTAATTTACAGCTCTGTGTGTGGTGTGGTCATTGGCTGTTACCCAGGCTGGGGAAGGTGCTACAACTGGCAACTAGGTAAGGGACAAGTAACCCAAAGAAAGACAGTGCTCTCCTGGAGAGTTTGCCGTGGTCCAAGCAAACTCCTTGTGTGTGCCATGTGCACCTTCATTGAAGTGCTGAGTCGATGTATGTGGAGTCAAAATGCAACTCCAGCCGATGCGAAGCAGAAGAAAACAAAGAAAACTTCACTGAAAAGTCTACGCATCGTTGTTCAATGATCAAGATCATACGATGAAGTACCGGGCTGCCATGCAAAATAAAGTTCTACATTGTATGAAGCAGTAACGCTGAAGGCAGATACAACCAGGTGTACAAAGCACAGTCAAAGATAATTGTAATTTACCAAAGAACGCTATGAACAGAAGAGCTGCAGGGCAGAGATCAACCAGTTTTTAAAATAGAGACTGAAAACAGGATCTGCTTACCTGAACCAATTAAACAGAGTCATCATGCCACAGCCAAGGGCAGCTCCAGGAGAAGTGCCTGGGGTTGTGTATATCCAGCTGTCCATACCTGCAGTGGTGAGAAATTCAGCAGAAGGCAGTTCTGACAATGGAGCCCATCATGGACTGCCTTGAGGCCAGTCCATCACAGGGCCAGTATAGGAGCATGAATGGAAATTATTCTGATTTCCTACAAGGAAAGCTAGAGTGAGCTCCAGTCACAGCGTCTGCTAATTTGGTGTACAGTTACAATGCTGCTGTCTTCCTGAAACCACCACCACCACCTTGCTCTATCTCTAAAAAGCAAAATATTGGGAATAGATGGAGTGTTTAGATGGAGACATTTGAAGATTTCATTGATGCACTTAAAAAGACTCACAATGGAAAATGTATCAAGTATTTAAAAAATCTTGCTGTTGATGGTATGAAAGAAGTCATAAAGAAAATGCTGAGAACTGACAAGGGAATCACGTACCATTATATTAAAAATGCTTTGAATATCAAGTTCAAGCCACTTCCAAACATTGATTACGAATGATTCCTTTTCAGTCAAGAACTTCAATGAGTTGGTAAAACTATTGATGAGTTTGTGGAAAGACTCAATGCACTCATCAAACACTGTAAATTTAATGATAAAGAAGCTATGCATCTTAGAGGTATTGATAGATGCTTGCCAGATTTATTCAGATGACGAATGCTTAGAGAAACTCTTAGGAATACCGCTGCGCAGTCAAAAGACCGCCGCGGTTATTCTGAGTTTCCCGCTGGGGTGGCGGGCGAGCCCAGCGGGAAACCCCCTTCCCTGAGGATGCTGGCTCCGAATGGAGCCGGTGGTGTGGAAGGGGTGCGACTGGTGCAGTTGCACCCGTCACGATTTTCAGTGTCTGCTTGGCAGACACTGAAAATCTTGGTGGGGCCCTGTTAGGGGGCCCCTGCAGTGCCCATGCAAGTGGCATGGGCACTGCAGGGGCCCCCAGGGGCCCCGCGACACCCGTTACCGCCAGCCAGGTTCTGGTGGTCAAAACCGCCAGAGCCAGGCTGGCGGTAAGGGGGTCGGAATCCCCATGGCGGCGCTGCCTGCAGCGCCGCCATGGAGGATTCCCCAGGGCAGCGGGAAACCGGCGGGACACCGCCGTTTTCCCGTTTATGACCGCGGCGGTACCACCGCGGTCAGAATGCCCATGGGAGCACCGCCAGCCTGTTGGCGGTGCTCCCGCGGTCGTTGGCCCTGGCGGTCCAGTCTTGATTGCTGCAAGAGCTGAGGAATGTGCTGAGAGACAAGCTGCTGACATAGAGGCTGGAGGTGCCCAGAGCAAGTCAGTCATGAGCATGAAAAGTAATCTGAAGCGAAAGACTCAAGGATAAAAATTGAATTCTACACGTAAAAAAAAGATGTGTTTCAGATGTGGATTTTCATCTCCACATGAAGGAAAGTGTCCCACCATTGTGCAGATCTATAAAGGCTGTGGGAAAGGGAACCATTTTGTGATGATGTGTGGATTGAAGGAAAAAGTAAGTGCGTCATGGCGCGAAGACAAATTGGCCACCAGAACGTTCCAGAAGCAATGTTCTACGCACACTGACAAGGCTGATCTGCGACATCAGTAGATGTAAATTGATACTAAAAGAAGTTGATCTTCATGTAAATCATTGTCAAACAGTTCATCCATCTCAATAAAAAGTGAAAGTGAAGAAAGACATGGTGATATGTCAATGTTTACCTCATAGAAGTGTTCTCATGTTGGACTGGTCGCATGTGAAGAGAAATATCAGTCAAAGAAAAGTTGGCAAGCCAAAGTAACAAAATCATACAAACACTGTCCAAAGATTACATTGAAAATAAATGGTTGTTCAATATCTTTCATTATAGTCAGTGGTACATCAATAAACATAATGCCTGAAGAGAAATACAGAGAACTATCTTCATTACTGCAACTGAAGCCATTGCAGACCAAGAACACTTGGGCTGCATCGAAATCCATAAAGAGTCAAGGTTCATTCATAGATACAGTGAAACAAAAGAAAACCAAGTTACAAGTACCGATCCAGTTCTTCAAGATACAACATCAAGACCCTCATTCTGACCCTGGCGGTCCTAAACCACCAGGGCCGCGGGCAACGGAAGCACCGCCAACAGGCTGGCGGTGCTTCATTGCCCATTCTGACCGCGGCGGTAAAGCCGCGGTCAGAAAAGGGGATCCGGCGGTTTCCCGCCGGAATACCCCTGGCAGGGCTGAACCTCCATGGCGGCGCTGCAAGCAGCGCCGACATGGGGATTCCGACCCCCTTCCCGCCAGCCTGTTTCTGGCGGTTTTGACCGCCAGGAACAGGATGGCGGGAACGGGTGTCGTGGGGCACATGGGGGCCCCTGCACTGCCCATGCCAAAGGCATGGGCAGTGCAGGGGCCCCCTAACAGGGCCCCAGCATGATTTTCACTGTCTGCATAGCAGACAGTGAAAATCACGACGGGTGCAACTGCACCCGTCGCACCCCTGCAACACCGCCGGCTCCATTCGGAGCCGGCCTCTGTGTTGCAGGGCCTTTCCCGCTGGGCCGGCGGGCGCTCCTTTGGCGGGTGCCCGCCGGCCCAGCGGGAAAGCCAGAATGGCCTCCGCGGTCTTTTGACCGCAGAGCGGCCAAATGGCAGTGACCGAATGGTGGGCGGCTACCGCCGCCCGCCGCGGTCAGAATGACCGCCCAAGTGCCTGTTTACTCAGCTTCAATACAACTGCTGATATGGGACTGATTTCTGTAAATTACAACATGAATGTTCATCTCAAAATAGTAAGTCTATTCCATTCGCTGTTTCACGATTTAGGATAGCTTGAATCTTTGAAAGAAAAACTGCATATTAATGAGGATGTCCATTCTGTTGCTCAGAGATATAGACAAATTGCTTTTTATTTATAGGAAGCTATTTGAAAAGAACTTTAAACATTACTAAAACATGACATTATTGAGCGTTTCCCTGGTCCAATACCATAGGTTTCCCCCATCATAATAGTGCCTGAAAAGGACAATGAAGGAGCTATAGCATCTGCATTACCATGCATCAGGCAAACAAGGAAATTTAATGAAAACGACATCCAGGTCCACACATTTCTGACATGATGATACAATTGAATGGTGCAGTGGTCTTCTCTCGCCTTGATTTAAATGAAGGTACTCATCAGTTGGAAGTCGAAAACATTTGCAGGTACATTACAACCTTTTATACGCACTTTGGTTTGTTTGATATGAAAGACTTAGGGGGTTATTACAACTTTGGAGGAGGTGTTCATCCGTCCCAAAAGTGACGGTAAAGTGACGGATATACCACCAGCCGTATTACGAGTTCCATAGGATATAATGGACTCGTAATACAGCTGGTGGTATATCCGTCACTTTACTGTCACTTTTGGGACGGATTAACACCTCCTCCAAAGTTGTAATAACCCCCTTAGTTTTGGTGTGTCATAGGCTGCAGAACTTTTCCAAGATTTCATTTGAAGTATTATGCAGCCTATTGTATATGTAGTCAATTATAGTGATGACATATTAGTTTTTGGAGTTACAGAAGGACCATGATAAAGCTCTCACACAAGTATGTTGTTAACTCAGTGAAGCAAGTTTGACTTTGTACGCGTGTAAGTGTAAGTTCAACAAGACAAAACTGAAATTCTTGGACCATGTCTTTTCTGATGGGGGTATGACACTTGATCCTGCAAAATTACAAGCTCTTTCAAATACTGACCCCCCACAAAATGGTTCAATGGAATGTTATTTTCTTGGCATGGCAAATTACTGTTCAAGGTAGACACAAGACTTTACCACAGTTAGTGCTCCATTACAAGAGTTAACAAAGAAATTATTTTCCTTTCAATGGTCACAATAATGTAAGAGAAGTGTTAAGAGAGTCAATGACACCACTTAAAATGCAACTGAAATGGCATACTTTGATCCCAAGCTTCATACAGAGGTTGTCTTTGATGCTATCCTTGCAAAGCATAGTGGACACCCAGCTGCTCAATGGCATATTGTGGCCTATACTAGTAGAGGTTTGTCCCAAACAGAACGTGTCAACTCACAACCTGAGAAAGAAAGTCTGGCTGTGGTATGGACTTGTGAACCCATCCATGTATTTCTGTCCAGAAAGCCCTTTAAACTGGTAGCTGATCATCAAGCTTTACTGACTATCTTTGGGAATCCAAAAGCCAAGATGCCTCCTTGCTTTGAACGATGGGGACTACAATTGCAGGAGTACAATTTTACAATTGTGCATTATCCAGGAAAGGATCAGAATCCTGCTGACTACTTTTCAAGAGTGCCTATATAAGGTCACAGTACTCCATCCAACATTAAGTCAAATACACCAGCTGCTATATCGTTAGCCCAGATTATAACTGCCATAAGTGATGATAGTGAGCTGCTGAACTTAAAGGACATAATTACACATCAATCATGGAACAACCACAATCGACCTCTCACCAATGACGATAAATATCAAAAATACAAATAATTGAAAGATGAATTGTCCATAACTCAGGAATGAGTTATACTGCTAGGTTCGAGAATCCTGATTCCAGAGAGTCTACATCTGAAAATGACTGATATAGCTCATAAAGGACATTGTGGTATCATTGCCACAAAAAGAGCTCTCCAAGGCTGAGTTTGGTTTCCATCCTTAAATGAAAGAGTAGAAAAGGAATTCAAGGCCTGTCACCTATATAACTGCTTTCTACCAATGTTACTCAACATACTCAGAACATGTCAGAACTCCCTAGACATGCATTGGAGAGAAAAACCATCAACTTCTTTGGTCCCCTTGATAATGGACATCATCTAATGGTGGTTGTAGATGAATACTCATGTTTCCCGTTGGTTCAAGATCTCTCATCTACGACTCACGAACGAATCATTGAAAGCTTAATAGCATCTTTGCGACATGGGGCATTCCAGCCATTGTAAAGTCCGATAATGGTCCAGTCTTTAACAGTAGGGAATTCAAGGAGTTCCTGAAGCATCTGAACATTAAGCATCAAAAGAGTACACCATTATGGTTGCAGGCCAATGGACTTACTGCACATTTTATGAGCAGGTTAAACAAAGCAGTGCAGCATGCAACTCTTGAAAAGCTCAGTTTGAAAACAGTACTAACTTCTACTCTAAGAGATTACACCCGACTCGACCACAGGTGAAAATCCTACTACTTTGATGTTCGGAAGAGCAATAAACACCAAGACATCTCAATGGACCATCAAGTGAGAGAACAGTGAAAACATGATCCGTATAAGGGACTTGGTTAACAAGCAGAAGATGAAAGTGTGTGCACACAAGAGGCGACATGCAAAGGACAAATGTTTAACAAATGAGAGCTGGTGATTGCCCGACAGATGGGCAAAAGAAAATCTGATTCTCCACATGATTGTGAATCTTTCCAAGTGGTGTCTACCAAGGGACATATGGTTACTGTCCAGCGCCCAGGGAAGTCTGTTACCAAAGACTCTTCTCACTTCAGGCATCAGATTCACCAGTCTTTGACTCAAAATGGTGAAAGAAAGACTGACCCTGAAAACTCAGTGACTGCTGGTGCCTCTTTACCATGCTTGGCTATCTCTGACACTGAAGATGATAGCTTACATCTTCAAGTAACCAGATTGGGTCATTGCGCCAAGAAGATTGATCGAAGGGATGTAGTTGTATATGCATGAGGAATAAAGACGTGTGATTTGCAGCTCTGTGTGTGGCGTGGTTATTGGTGGATCCCCAGGCAGGGAGGATGCTACATAGTGTGCCCTTTGAATTACACTACATTTATTCTCGAATTGCAGAAATTTTTTTAGGAATATGCATGCATGTGCCTTTCAAAAATCATCGAGAATCATCTGTTTGATAATTTAGCTTTGAAAAAACATTTGATAATATGCTATGTGAAAGATAAAATGATTGCAGACTATCTTTTTTGCTTTTAAGGTATTTATGGAGAAACAATTATCTGATTAGGCCCAGTCGTGGTGTAAAACAGTGACATTTTATGTCAGAGCCACTCATAATTATTGTTTAAATGTTGATGTAAAGAGACTTACAGGCCGAAATTTAAGAAACGTTTGAGATGCCTTTGCACCATTTTTTTCTCGCAGAAGTGTCACTATCCCAGCGCCATTTTATAAAGTAACGGTAGAGCAGTCTAGCGCCACTTTCCTGTTTTTAGCGAAATTTTTTCAGGAGTGCCGTTTCATCTATCCACGGTGGGAATTCCCTCCTAAAAAATTATGCTAGCCCGCTAGCGCCATATCTACAAGCCAATGGAAAAAAGACACACACCTAGGACCAGTCCAAAATAATGGCACTAACTCCGATTAGCATAAAAAATGTAACACCTGGTCAGGCCAGGTATTAAAATGACGCACAGCCGCAAATATGCAAGGAAAACACACAGAAGGAACACTGGCAAACAACTGGACAACATGGACCTATTGCTGCTACAGATTGGCACATGGAGAAGATAAGAGGGATGATACCAAGTGCCATCAGCACCACCCTCAACCACCATCACTGCAACCACAAAGGCAACAAAGAGAAGATTTCACCAATGCGAATCTATCTTTGGCCTCAGGGAAAAAGAGGCCACCAGATTCTACCATCTCATGCGGAAGTCCATTGTACGGCCGCTCCACCACATTGCTCCGGATATCACGGCAAAAGTGGAAAGTCAAACAACCATACCACCCAGGATTAAACTCTTTGCCGTGCTCCACATGCTGGCCTCTGGATCATTTCAGACCACTGCAGCATGAGTGGGTGGTATCTCACAACCATCCTTTTCTGCCTTACTTCCTAAGGTCCTGGATGCCACCATCTGCATCACATCCCACCACATCTTGTTCCCAAACACCCAACAACTGCAGCAGGAGACAAAACAAGGATTTCTACCATATTGCTGGGTTCCCACATGTAGTGGGTGCAATGGACTGCACACATGTGCAACTTGTCCATCCTGCTGCAACGGAACACCTTTATAGGAACAGTAAACACACTCACTCAATGAATGTGCAGGCCATTGTGGACCATCACATTATATTCACCAACATCCTCGTTAATATCTGGACAGTGTGCATGATGCCTACTTCTACAGACACTCAACAATAAATCAACGCTTCCAGGATGAACAATGTTGCAATGGTATACTTGTAGGTAAGCCAGCATACACAACATAACACTGACAACACACTAAACATGTTGGATAAACAATACATACACCACACTACACACACATGGATAGGGAATCACAGATGTTCGGAGAACAACATATATGCTACATGCATCACTCCACCGCATTCAATACACATTACCCTTACATATGGCCACACGTACAAGTGCCTAGCACCACCTGACTGCCAATTGGTGATGGTCTGGTGGAACTATGCCCTTGCTGCATTCAAAAGGTGAAATCAAGCTGCTACATGTGTCCACATGTTGTATAGAAAATACAAATCCTTCACACATAACATTTAGCATGGAATTGCTCAGCAATGGGTTTTGCATTGGCCATGCTACCATCAAACAACTTGCACATTGGCACTACCCCACATTTACCACAATGTAGAAATCTGAGGCTGAACCCAACCAATTATGCCACCCTAGTGGTGGCATCACCATTTACCTCTCATAATATATATCTGATACTCTCATTGTGTATACATTTCCCATGTGTGGTGCATACTGCAGCACACATTAAACTAGGACAGCACCATCATTGATAGACCATGTGTAGGAATGGGCACCTCACAGCACAGCAACAATCATACTTGGAAATCCATAATTATCCATACCATGCTACAAGGGTGCCTACAGTAGACTTTGGCAGCTGTACTACTGCCAGGGCACTGGTAGAGGTCAGAAACGCACAATATCAAGGAGACATGGCACATTGTTGGCCTATACTGGTGATGCAGGACATTGCTGAAAAGCCCTGTCTTGCCCACAGGTGTCGGTAAACTTGTCAAATACATGGCAATACATCCCAAACAACTGTGGGACACTGTGCATATTCACTACATACACATATGCATGCTAGCCAGCAAATTACCACAACAACTCTTTGTGCAAGGGAGGTCGTCCATGTCCATGTCCAAGGGGAAGGGATTCACATGCAACACACATGGTGCAAGACCTGTCTCATGGCACACAACACACAAACTAGATATCAATTCAGCCAAAAATGACTCTTCTGCAGGTCTAAATTCATGGGAGTAAAGAACAAATGTAGACAACACCACACATAGGGGGTCATTTTGACCTCAGCGGTCTTTTTTTAAGACCGCCGAGGGACCACCGTGCGGAAGATCGCCAGTGGTGGCGGTTTGCCGCTCGGCCTATTATGACTGTTGGCAGCTCTCCATCCTTTTACGGACGGAGAGCCGCCAACAGCCATACTGGCGGGAGGCGGGGAAGTGGAGGTTGCTCCACCTCCACCGCCACGCCAACAGAACACTGCCCGGCGAATCACGTCCTGTGATTCGCCGTGGCGGTGTTCTGTTGGCGGTGTGGTGTGGGCGGAGCTGCCCATAGGCTCCCGTCCCCTCCCAGTGGATCTTCGGACCAGGTAAGTCGACCGTCCGTGAGGGGAGGAGGTGGGGGGGTGTTGGGTGTTGTGTGGGTGCATGGGGGTGTGCATGTGTGTATGTAGAGGGGGTGTGTGAGTGCGTGTATGTCTGTGGGTATGTCTGTAAGGATGTGTGCGTGTATGTTTGAATGTGGGTGTGTGTGTATGACTGTGTGTGTGGATGTAGGCATGTATGTCGGCGTGTGTGCGTGTAAGTATGTAGGTGGTGCCTGCGTGCCTGTCGTGTGGGTATGGGTGAAGTGATGTTGGGGGTCGGGGTGGGGAGTGGGGCCCTGCCACCTTTGGGGGGTGGCAGGGGTGGTGAGGGGGCATAGGGGAGGGAGTCGGGTGGGGGTGGGTGAGACCCCTATCAGTTCCAGGGAAGGAATCCACAGCCGTAAGCCGGGTCCAAATACCGCCGGCGGAATAGTGACGGCCGCCGGGCTGGAGACCCAGGTCTTCAGCCCGGCGGGCGGAACGGAGAACCGGCGGATGACCATGGCGGCAACCATATGGTCATAATTCCACAAAGTAAGACCGCCAGCCTGTTGGCGGTCCTACCGCCGGTTCTCCGCCTTCCGCCAGGGTCATAATGACCCCCATAGTCTGCATGGGTGAACTGTTATACCCACAAATATTCTACAATCGTCATGCCCCTGAGGCACAACCCATGACTGGAAAGTACACCACCATACATCAATACAGCCATGCATGCAAACAGGAACATACACAATGCCAGATGCAAGTCAGATTCACCACACTATGTTATTTTGCAACAAACACAAATGCACGTCTGACACTGTTTCTCCCATTCCATTGCAGTGGATCAAGGTTACGGCATCCCGTCATGGGTCATGACCCCATGTGGAAACCCACATACAGATGCTGAGACGGCTTACAATGAAGCACACAAAAGGACCAGGAATGTGGTGGAGAAGACATTTGGCATGCTGGTATCCATTTTCAGGTGCCTAGGTCTAACTGGAGTAAATTGATTGTATGCACCACCCCTGGTGTGCAAATTAATACTAGTCTGTGTGATTTTGCACATCTGTGTACGCACCAATGTCCCCTGGGACGAACAAGTAGAGGTCACCAGTGAGGAGGATGAGAACAATGATGCGCAACAGGAGGATGGTGATCAACAAAACTCTGCCGCTAGAGCACACAGAAGGGACAATATAGTGCACAACTTCTTCCCTTAGAGACTGTACTCCAATCTTCATTGAGTTAGGTTTTGTCAATGAATCACTTGAACTCAGATGTGTCATGGAGAACTTCTTTTCACCTTCACATACCTAATCAACTCCCCCACATCTTGGAAAGCATGATTAGACCATGTAAATAATTTAGAAACATACTCTGGGACAAGAAACAACTACACACTAGGCACTACTACTTGAATGTGTGGTTGAAATATAGGCATAGCCTGTTCCACAAGTAAATTACATTGCCACACACATATCACACAAGTGTGCTTGGTTGACATTTGACAGCAGCAACCCAGGAAAAACATGTGAAGACTACTGTTCAGATATCTGGCCTAAGTAGGACAAGAGTAGTCAGTACTACATCAGTACGTCTGTGTCTGAGTCTGCTCTGTAGCAAATAAATGTCTGAATTTTACAATCACAAGGGACAACGTAAAACATACCCTTTAGTGGCACTCACATGTATGACTAATAAAGAGTTAAATACAGAGGACAAAACAGATGAATGTCTAGGTCTGTCAGACTCTATACAGATTGTACTGTGCATGCATTTCAAGTAATGTCAAAACAAGTCGCAAACCCCTGGCAAACTGTACGTGTGACAAAGGACACAGACATGTTGAAACTTGCATGTTCTACTTATAGCTGTCAGGAGTAATCACACAATCTAAATACACTGATAGTGCATGTTACAAAGGTTGGGGAATGCAGCCCTCTGTGAGTGCTCATGTCAAACAAAGAAATGGGAAAGGACGGCTGAGACACTTCTTTACTTTACTTTGACATCCAAAGTGTGCAGGTCACTCAGACACTACACAAGTGTTATGGCTGGTGGTCAGTGATGTATGAGGGTCAGTCATTTTATCTTGCAAACCATGGAAATGTTAGGGCAAATATTGCCTAGCCTGTAGATGAAGCAATGTCCATTATTAAAGTTGACAAGTATGACTTACTATGATGTGCATGAATGAAAGGACAGTGAGGATCAGAAAGATGTGTACTAAGGGCAATCGCAGAAAGTGTGCCAGCAACTTTGACCTAGAAACATACATCATGCAATCTGCCTTCAATATGTGTGAATAATCATACATTGTCAAAAACTCACTGTACAAAACAACAATGTTGCCATGTAGCACCAGACACATATTCCCACACATTGTCTAGCACAGTACATATTCCAGTCACATTGCCAACAACTGCACCTGTGGGCTTGTCGAGCACAAACAAGTGTTACAGAAGCAAAGTGGCAACTGACAGTATATGTACCCTGCATTTGCAGTTATGACCCGGTTCCACTATCTATCAATGACCTCACATATGTAGACATAGGCGGTCATTCCAACCTCGGCGGTAAAAGCCGCTTACCGCCAGTCAGAAGACCGCCATAACACCGCCGCGGTCGCGGTAAACCGCCACGGTCATTCTGACCCACAACAGGCAAACCGCCAAAATTCCGACATCCACAAAAGTCCGCCACACCAAAGGTCAGCAATAAACTGGCGATGACCAAACCTCCACCGTCACGCCAACAGAAATACGCCCAGGCCATTACAACCCACAAATCCACGTGGCGGTCTTTCAACCGCGGTATTCTATTGGCGGTACACACCGCCGCGGTCGAAATACACATACTCGTACAAAAGACAACCACATTGGACTATTAGAAATACACACACCTGATACACATACACACACCACTCCCACACACCCAATACAATATAAAACACACACCCACATCACACACAAACCCCTACGACCAGAAATTCAGAGAGAAGGCGAGAGAGAGACACCACAGTCAACTACCAAGCATCCACAGGCACACAATACCAATACCCACAGAACTTCCACGCACCTCACACAACACACCACTAAATAGCACCCCACCTATCACTACACACTCCACCCCACACATCATCCACACCACCCCATGGCACCTCAAAGACACCCCAGGTTCTCAGATGCTGAACTCAGGGTCATGGTGGAGGAAATCGTACGAGTAGAGCCCCAGCTGTTCGGGACACATGTGCAGCACACCACCATTGCCAAGAAGATGGAGCTATGGAGCAGAATAGTGGACAGGGTCAACGCTGTGGGACAGCACCCGAGAAATAGGGACGACATCAGGAAGCGGTGGAACGACCTACGGGGGAAGGTGCGTTCCATGGTATCAAGGCACAACATCACGGTACAGCGGACTGGTTACGGACCCCCACCTCCTCCCCCAGATTTTACAACATGGGAGGAGCAAGTCTTGAACATCCTGCATCCTGAGGGCCTTGCAGGAGTCGGTGGAGGAATGGACTCTGGTAAGTCTCATCTTCACTACTTCATCCCCCCCACCCCACCTGCATGCCAACTCATACCCCCACCCTCACCCTTAACCCCATCACAACTACCCCTTGCAAATGTCTCACCATCACAACCCACCCATCCCAACACTTAGCCCTGCATGCGGCCCCAAAGCATGGACACCCATCACCAAGGCATGCCCAATGCACATACCCATCACCCCCCCCCCCAAAATACCATCACAACAGCCCCCACAAAGGAATGCCAGCACTGGGGTACACGGGCACCCACCCATTGCATGCCATTGGCACACACAGAAGCAATAACCATACTTTTATACCCCTGCAGGACCCGAACGCCAGGTCACCGCGCAGGAGCGTCCACAAATGTCCCTTCCACCCCCAGAAGAGGACCACAGTGATGACAGCAGCTCTGTCTCCCTGGATCTAGATGACCAGCCCGGTCCATCGGGGACCTCGGGACAGTCGGTTCCCCTCAGACAGGCACAGGCTACAGCAGACATTCCCCCCTCTGGGAACACCAGCACAGCACCCACCCAGCGGGCCCATACCTCTGTCCCCAGGACACGTCAAGCAGCGGTGTGTCCACCACTACAGGGAACCCAGGCTAACCCACCACCCCAACAACAACAGGGACCTGGGGGCAGTGGTAGTGGGCACACGGTCCAGGGGACGGAGGCCCAAGGAAACAGGGGAACTGGGAGGGCAGCTGTGCGACAGGGGGGGGACAGGCCAAGGGAACCCACTCTCCACGACGCCCTCTCCTCCATCATGGGAGCATACCACCACTCCCAGGAGACGATGGCGACGGTCCTGGCCAGGTTTCAGGAAATCCAGCTTCTGCAGGAACAACAGTATATGGGGTTCAGGGAGGAACTGAGAAACATCAGTACCGCCATGGGTACCATCGTAGTGGCCCTGAATGAGTTAATCTCCACATTGCGGACCACTGTGGCACCTCAAAGGGCCCCTGACACTAGCATGGACCAAGAACAGGCTACCACCTCCGCCGGCGCTAGTGGACAGGAGGCCCCGACAGAAGACCAACAGGCCACCAGAACCCCACCCCCTGCAGAAGGAGAACCACCGCGCAAGCGGGCCATGAGATCCAGGAAGAAGACAGAGAACATGTCAAGACCCCCGCCAGCAAAGGATACCGCCCTGATTGTCATCCCACTGTCCCACATTGTCACCCTGTCCAACCTTAAACTGCCCCTGCTCCACTTCCCACAGGCATTTGGACAATGCACCTGTGAACCTGATAGTCTGGACTCTGCCATGGACAATCCTCCACCATCACCCCTCACCGATTTGCAACCACCCATCCAAATTAGAGCACTTGAATAAACACACTTATTGCACATAAACAATCTGGAGTCTGTCTGTGATTTTAACAAATGTATTAGACATGACAGTGCCAAAATTGTTATTCACATTGTGATGCCAACAAACCACTGTCACACAGCTGTAGTCCATGTGGTAACAAAGCAGATGTCACGCAGTGGGGCCCACAGCTCTGAAAATGGAAGGGAAAGTCACAACACAGTTACCATACACTGGGGGAAAAAGTCAGACAGTAGAGAGGTAGGAGTTTTTAAGTAAATGTAACATGCCGGTGTGTACTCTTGCCTGTGTGTCACTGAAAATATTGCTCTATTACTGTGTTCCTGTTGTCTATGTCGTCCTCTCCGGCTTCCTCTTCTTCACTCTCCACAGGCTCCACAGCTGCTACAACACCACCATCTGGACCATCCTCCTGCAGAAAAGGCACCTGGCGGCGCAAAGCCAGGTTGTGAAGCATACAGCAGGCCACGATGATCTGGCACACCTTCTTTGGTGAGTACATTAGGGATCCACCTGTCATATGGAGGCACCTGAACCTGGCCTTCAGGAGGCCAAAGGTTCGCTCGATCACCCTCCTAGTCTGCCCATGGGCCTCATTGTAGCGTTCCTCTGCCCTGGTCCTGGGATTCCTCACTGGGGTCAGTAGCCAGGACAGGTTGGGGTAACCAGAGTCCCCTAATAGCCACACCCGGTGCCTCTGGAGTTGATCCATCACAAACGGGATGCTGCTATTCCGCAGGATGTAGGCGTCATGCACTGACCCAGGGAACTTGGCATTAACATGGGAGATGTACTGGTCAGCCAAACAGACCGTCTGTACATTCATTGAACGATAACTTTTCCTGTTCCTGTACACCTGTTTACTCCTGCTGGGGGGTACCAAAGCCACATGTGTCCCATCAATGGCACCTATGATGTTGGGGATATGTCCAAGGGCATAGAAATCACCCTTCACTGTAGGCAAATCCCCCACCTCAGGGAAAATGATGTAGCTCCTCATGTGTTTCAGCAGGGCAGACAACACTCTGGACAACACCTTGGAAAACATAGGTTGAGACATCCCTGATGATATGGCCACTGTTGTTTGAAATGACCCACTTGCTAAGAAATGGAGTACTGACAGCACCTGCACTAGAGGGGGGATCCCTGTGGGTTGGCGGATGGGTGACATCATGTCTGCCTCCAGCTGGGCACACAGTTCCTGTATAGTGGCTCGGTCAAGCCTGTATGTCAGTATAACATGTCTTTCCTCCATTGTCGACATGTCCACCAGCGGTCTGTACACAGGAAGATTCCTCCATCTCCTCGCATTGCCCAGCGGACGGTGCCTAGGAAGGACAACAGCGAGCACAGAGTCAATCAAACCACAGGTACGTTCCCACAGCCTGCACACAACACGATTCACTATGCATTGAATGGTTTGTATGAGTGTTGAGGAAAGGCCTAGGTATGTGTGACGCAGTAGAAATTAAGCCATGTGGGCCCTTGAAATGGCGGCTGCCTGACCTGTGAAGTGTGACAATGGGATGTGAGGTCAATGCGCTGGCGTGGCACACCATGGCAGTAGGCGGTCGAAGACCGCAGCGCAAAGCCTCATTGGTTAACATAGAATCCTATGTGTTACACGAGCCAATGACGATGTGCGCCGGCGGTCGCGGTACGCGCCGCCGCGGGCGTGACCACCATTTTCTATCTACTTAATCACTCGATACCTGATCTTCCACAGGAGAGGACCTACACTGCAAGTGCTGCTGTGACCTCGGTATGGAAGAGACAATGGCTGCTGCGACTGGGGAAAGGGCCACTGCCTTCACTTCTGAAGAATTGGAGAAACTCGTGGATGGGGTCCTCCCCCAGTATGCGCTACTCTACGGTCCTCCAGACCAACAGGTAAGTACACTGGGAGCATGCTTTGTGGGCAATGCCTGGGTTGAGTCGGGTGGATGAAAGATGGTGGGGAGGGGAGCGATTGAGGCATGCATCAGACGACAGATGAGAGCATGTGCCACATGGCAAGGGTGGGGATGGGGGGCCACTCACATCAAGCATGCAGAAGGTGATGATTTTTTTTCTTCCCCTGTACATGTCACATAGGTCAGCGCCCACCAGAAAATCGCTATTTGGCGTGCCATCGCCAAGGACGTCCGGACCCTGGGGGTCCACAACAGACGGGGCACCCACTGCCGGAAGAGGTGGGAGGACATCCGACGCGGGAGCAGGAAGACGGCGGAGGCTCTGCTGAGGATGGCCTCCCAACGTAGGCGGGGTGCCAGTCGTCAATTGACCCCCCTGATGTCCTGGATCCTGGCGGTGGCCTACCCCGATTTGGATGGGCGCGTGAGGACATCACAGCAGACACAAGGGGGTGAGTACACTCTCATTCTGGTGACTTTGCGCGCAGTGGAGGTGTCTGGGTGGGGGAGGTGGGCTGTGGGTATCTCTAGGCCAGGGCGATTTCTGTAGGCTAAGCCCCTCTGTAAGACATGGCCCTGTGCCCCCGCCCCCCACCTCTGTAGGATGGCAAGTACAGCTATTCATGGCCCTGTGTCATCTATGTGTGCAGTCGTCGTCCATAGGCTTGTAGGCCATGTCCCACGGATTGCGTAGTGGACCCCAAGTGCGCAGCGTAGTGCAGGGGGCTTCTGTGTCTGTCCTCTCCGCCAACGGTAGCGGTAATCCATGCACTCAACATGTCTTTATTTCTCCCCCCCCCCTTTTTTGTGGTCTTCCTGTTCATGTGTGCATTAGCATCATCAGGCGGAGAAGTGGCATCGGAGCACGAGGGAGCTGCATCTCACATGGCCATGGCGGGCCATGCAACTGACTCGGATTTCACCAGTGAGACGGAGGGCGAGGGGAGCTCCACAGCGGGGACTCGTGCTGATGTCAGTGGCAGCGACTCGTCCTCTGAAGGGAGCTCCCTTGTGGTGGCGGCAACATCCGTGCCCCCCGCAACAACAGGTATAGCCACCACCCAGTGCACCAGCACCGCCCTCCCAGCAGCCCCTCAGCGTTTCCCCCGTGCCCGCTCACCCAGGAAGGTGGGCATCTCCTTCGCCCCAGGCACCTCAGGCCCTGCCCCTGTCCCCCCTGCTGCCCTCAGTGAGGAGGTCATTGACCTCCTGAGGACCATCATTGTTGGGCAGTCTACCCTTTTGAATGCCATCCAGGGTGTAGAAAGGGAGGTGCACCGGAGTAATGCATACCTGGAGGGCATTCATTTGGGTCAGGCTGCCCATCAGCGATCGTTCAACACTCTGGCCTCAGCACTGATGGCTGCAATTGTCCCTGTCTCTAGCCTCCCCCCTCCAACTTCCTCCACCCAGACCCAATCCCCTGTACCTCTGCCTATCCCAGACACACCTACAGACCAGCCTGCACACACCTCAACACCCAAGGGAAGCTCATCCAGACATAAGCACCACAGTTCACACAAGCATTCACACAAGCAACATCCACATGCAGACACACCAACACCCACTGCCTCCACTGTGTCCCCCTCCTCCTCGTCTCCCTCCTCCCTCTCTGTGATGTCTCCACTCACACTTGCATGCACAACATCTTCAACCACTACGTCCATCACCAGCACACCCACCAGAACACTACGCACACGTGCAGTCACCACCCCCACTACCATTTACACGTCCTCTGTGTCCTCTCCCAGTGTGTCTGTCACCCCCTCTTCCAAACCACAGAAACGCAGGCAGCCACCCACCCAACAGCCATCCACCTCACGACAGCCTCCAGCCCAAGCACCTGCACCCAAAGACACCAGACTTCACACTCCTACCCACTCATACCCACTACACCTAGCCGTCCCTCTTTTTCCAAATTAATTTTCCTTTCCAAACTTGACCTCTTTCCAACAACTCCCCCACCCCGTCCATCGAATAAGACTGCAATCAGCACCTCAGCCACCACCAAACCAGGACCTATCAGGACTGCTGTCCAAGGACTGTGGAGTCCCCCACCCTCAAGGGCAACTAGTTCTGGTAGGAGCCAAGGCACGGCCAGCCCACCCCTGGAAAAACACCCAAAGATCACCAGTGCCCGGCGCGAGAGGCCAAGGACACCAGGGACCAAATTCCCTACCCTGGCTCCGCCTGGAAGTGGGGTGCCACCTGGCACACTGCCAAAGGTGGGAAAAGGCCACAGACGACCAGGGAAGGGTGGGAAGGGCAGCACGTCCGACAAGTCCGGCAGCAGGCCAGCTGCCCAGGAGGGCCCCACCAGCCCCATCCCAGCTGCCCAGGAGGGCCCGCCAGCCACAGCCCAGCTGCCCAGGAGGGCCCCGCCAGCCACAGCCCAGCTGCCCAGGAGGGCCCCGCCAGCCACAGCCCAGCTGGGCAATGAAGGAGCGCCAGCCACAGCCCAGCTGGGCAATGAAGGAGCGCCAGCCACAGCCCAGCTTGGCAATGAAGGAGCGCCAACTCAAGCACCGCTAAACAGGGCAAGGACCGCTGAACAGGGCAAGGACCGCCAAGGCAAGCACTGCTGAACTGGGCAAGCACCGCCAAGGCAAGCACCGCTGAACAGGGCAAGGACCGCCAAGGCAAGCACCGCTGAACTGGGCAAGCACCGCCAAGGCAAGCACCGCTGAACAGGGCAAGGACCACCAACTCAAGCACCGCTGAACAGGGCAAGGACCGCTGAACAGGGCAAGGACCGCTGAACAGGGCAAGGACCGCCAAGGCAAGCACCGCTGAACGGGGCAAGCACCGCCAAGGCATGCTCCGCTGAACAGGGCAAGGACCGCTGAACAGGGCAAGGACCGCTGAACAGGGCAAGGACCGCCAAGGCAAGCACCGCTGAACTGGGCAAGCACCGCCAAGGCAAGCACCGCTGAACAGGGCAAGGACCGGCAACTCAAGCACCGCTGAACAGGGCAAGCACCGCTGAACTGGGCAAGCACCGCTGAACAGGGCAAGGACCGCCAACTCAATCACCGCTGAACTGGGCAAGCACCGCCAAGGCAAGCACCGCTGAACAGGGCAAGGACCGCCAAGGCAAGCACCGCTGAACTGGGCATGCACCGCTGAACTGGGCAAGGACCGCCAACTCAAGCACCGCTGAACTGGGCAAGCACCGCCAAGGCAAGCACCGCTGAACAGGGCAAGGACCGCCAACTCAAGCACCGCTGAACTGGGCAAGGACTGCTGAACAGGGCAAGGACTGCCAAGGCAAGCACCTCTGAACTGGGCCCTTCATCTCAAGCACCGCTCCGCTGGGCCCTTCATCTCAAGCACCGCTGCGCTGGGCCCTTCATCTCAAGCACCGCTCCGCTGGGCACCGCCGTCTCAAGCACCGCTGCACTGGGCCCTTCATCTCAAGCACCGCTGCACTGGGCCCTTCATCTCAAGCACCGCTCCGCTGGGCACCGCCGTCTCAAGCACCGCTGCACTGGGCCCTTCATCTCAAGCACCGCTGCACTGGGCCCTTCATCTCAAGCACCGCTGCGCTGGGCACCGCCGTCTCAAGCACCGCTCCGCTGGGCCCTTCATCTCAAGCACCGCTCCGCTGGGCACCGCCGTCTCAAGCACCGCTGCACTGGGCCCTTCATCTCAAGCACCGCTGCTCTGGGCACCGCCGTCTCAAGCACCGCTCCGCTGGGCCCTTCATCTCAAGCACCGCTGCACTGGGCCCTTCATCTCAAGCACCGCTCCGCTGGGCACCGCCGTCTCAAGCACCGCTCCGCTGGGCACCGCCGTCTCAACCACCGCTGCACTGGGCCCTTCATCTCAAGCACCGCTGACCTGGGCCCTTCATCTCAAGCACCGCTGCACTGGGCCCTTCATCTCAAGCACCGCTCCGCTGGGCACCGCCGGGCACCGCCGTCTCAAGCACCGCTGCACTGGGCCCTTCATCTCAAGCACCGCTGCACTGGGCCCTTCATCTCAAGCACCGCTCCGCTGGGCACCGCAGTCTCAAGCACCGCTGCACTGGGACCTTCATCTCAAGCACTGCTGCGCTGGGCCCTTCATCTGAAGCACCGCTGCACTGGGCCTTTCATCTCAAGCACCGCTGGCCCATTGGCGGAAGGGGCAGTGCCGCATCTGTGTCGGGCAGGGCTGCACGAAGCACTCTGGGCACCAGTCCCCCTCCAGAACCAGTGGACACTGTCATCCACTTGAGAGACTGTGGCTTTGCACTCCCCAGGATGGTACAGTGGGCAAGCCACCCACTGTATGGACTTGAGAGACTGTGGCTTTGCACTCCCCAGGATGGTAAAGTGGGCAAACCACCCACTGTAGAGACTTGATAGACTGTGGCTTTGCACTCCCCAGGATGGTACAGTGGGCAAGCCACCCACTGTATGGACTTGAGAGACTGTGGCTTTGCACTCCCCAGGATGGTACAGTGGGCAAGCCACCCACTGTATGGACTTGAGAGACTGTGGCTTTGCACTCCCCAGGATGGCACAGTGGCCATGGAGGCCCCTCGTGGATCTGGCGTTGTGTACTCATGTGGCTGAGGTGCCCCCCCTTCCCTTCCCCCTGAGGTGCCTGTAGTTTTTCTATCTGATGCCCCTGCAGTGTTCTCTCCGTTGGTGTCAGGTATCCTGTGTGGGCCTTGCCCATGTGATTTGGGCCCAGTGGTCCACGGACAATGACAGCTAAAATTTTCGGACTTTTAATATTTATGTATATATTAGTTTTAGATGTGTGATATTTTTATATGCCGATAATACAATATATTCGACTGTTTATGATCATTTCTTTTTGTCTTTGCATTCTTCCGGGGGGTTTGGGGGTTGTAACAGTGATGTATTGCTATGCATTGATGTGTGTGTTGCAGTGGGTGAGGGTGGTGGTGGGTGTGTAGCGTATGTGTGCCCGTAATATTTTCTCCTCCCCCTCCCCTGTGTCGTAGGTGCAGTACTTACCGTAGTCTTCTGCGCCGGCGTTCATGCTCCTGGTAGAGGAGCAGGAAGACAATTGCTGGTAGGATGTGTAGTTCAGGTTCCATGCTGTCCAGATTCCTCGTGGGGTGTATGGAGGTGAGCGTTTTCTGTTTGAAATGTCTGTTTCCGCCGTGTTTTTATCGGCGGGGCTACCGCCCCGGAAAAGGTGGCGGATTGGTGGGTTGTGATAGGGTGGGCGGTATATTGTCTCCCGCCTGTCTGTTGACGGTGACCGCCGCGCTGTTTGTTTGTCCCGCCGTGGCGGTCGGAGTCTTAAAGTGGTGGTCTCTGTTGGCGGTTTCCGCCAGGGTCAGAATTCCATGTTTTATACTGCCAGCCTGTTGGCAGGTTAGCCGCCGCTTTAACACCGACCGCAAGGGTTGGAATGACCCCCATAGTATTGTCAATCCCTAGAAAATGATGAGAGAAGTCCAACACAATCAAGTTGTATTCACTAGTACATAATTGAGCAAGGCTGACATCAACAACCTAAAAGTCACCAAAGTTCATTAGGCATGGGACCGCAATTGTGAAGTTGGATGTCTGCAGTTGACTGTGCATTGCAATGCTGATTTTAAACTTAAGGATGCTAATGCCCCCTCCCTTAATCCCCAGAGGGGGCTACATTCACTCTCGACACAGTCAGGGGCCTTCTGCCTGTTCACAGTGAACTGTGCTGAGGGAACCACAGTCAACTTCTGCACACACCAGCAACAATGGGATGTGTGGGCATACAAAGTGTCACTGGAACACTGATGATTGGCCTGCCATCAGTGTCTGAAAGCAGCCCTGCCATATAGATTGAGTGCTAAAAGGGAAGTCTGGCAAAACAAAGGGTGAGTAATTGTTCAGTCTATGTGTATGTGCTAACCAAATTATCACTAAAATGTATCCCACATGTCCCAGCTAGGAGGCCCAAGCTTGTTGTGGCCTGTAACTTTGCACATGGACAAATGGGAACATTCTTCATATGGCATGGTGTTTGTTTAAAAATTAAAAATCCGAACATTTTAGTATAGTACACATGTATCTACATAGGGGAACACGGTCAATACTGATATGAGCACACAGTTTTGCTACAATGTTGCACAATTATCCGTGATGGAATTTAAAATTAGTATCTGTCACAGCCCTAAACACACCACTGTAGTATGCATTACTGATCACACATGAAAAACACTTTTCACTCACTACCATATCACATACATTACAACCATGACATATGCCAGTACACCATATCCAAGAAATTGCAAGCATGGAGAACTGTACTTTATACTTCTTGCATTACATATTGATGTCTGGCCCTTGGGACACACACCAGAGTTTGTCACACACTTGCACTTACATATTTCTAGGTTAACGGATCATAAATCAGGCCAAGTCACCACCATATGTAGGTAAACAATGGTCAAGAGTATTATGTGCATGAACATGTTTCGCACACGGCCAGCTATCATATGCTGTGTGGTGAAACAAACAGTGGAAAATCTGGAGTGACATTGTGTTGGACCAACAATAGGAGTTCCATCACTCACAGTACACACATTGTACACATGTGAAAACATGTATGTGGAAAAATGTGTCATACACATTTGCAACCAATGCCAGTCCTCCAATGCATCCCACAGACCTACGTACATATGGAAACACATTCCTGTGTTTCTGGTACAAAATATACAACACATGCATTTATATTTAGATATAGCATTCAAATTTAAAGACCCATTGCACCTGTTTGTGAAATGTGATACTGAGTGCCCTGCCAGTCTTCCCCCTAAAATTCATGCGTGCCTGTCATGCGTCAAAAATTATGATGCATATGGTCATTTTGAACCATCGCATATACAAAAATTGACACATCACACCTGCGAGTCTAAACTAAAAAGTTATGCGCTGTCAGCCATTCCTGCAAAAATACACACATGGGCGACGTGTAAAAAACAACCACGCTTGTCATGAAAACATGATGCATACACCCAGGAAGTGATGTAAAAGAACTTCCTTGCTGCACACATGGAAAAGTGAACTTACTTTCACTTTCTCTTTATAGTCTTTTTGTCTGTGCTTGGGAGAGGTTGTGTGCTGCTCGTGCTGGTGTGAAGAGGAGTTATTTTTTAGTCTATTGTCCTGCTTGTGTTTGTTATTAAAGTCCATTTTGTTGTGTATTTGTCATTTTGAGGTGTTATTATCTGAGTATTGTTGGGTGTTTTTGTTTGGGGTAGTAATGTTTGTTGGGGTAGTTGGGGTTAGGTGGTGATTTTTATTTTTTGTGGGTTTAAGGATTGCACTGGAATCTTTGTGCAACATGTCAGGGAAGGGAAGGGCCAAGAGAATGATTGATGATTAGCTGGAAGGGTTTATATGGCCAGTCTACCACTACCTCCCAAACATGGTGGCCATGGGTGGCCGTGGGATATAAATCGGAGGCACGGATGCTGCGCTGCGGTAAGGTGCTGTTCCAGCTAACCTGGATCTTCTCTGTACAACGGACTGACCACCAGTTGAAGCATCAGTGGGCAGACCTGATCTCCCAGGAACAGGATCTCCTGGATCACCTGGGAATTGAAGCTACATGAACTGTTGGTAAGTACCCCTTAAATGTAGCTTCATCTTCATTTGCATTTGCATGACTGTAAGCCATAGAGGTTGCTTCACCATGTAATGACAAAGATCAGGACTGCAAGTAGTGTGTCTGTGCCAACCTACATCCATGAGAAGGGCAGCAATGCACCGTCAAGCAGACAAATTGCACATTCCTGTCTTTGTATCCTGTGTTTTGACTGAATAATTTCGAAGTGCACAAAAGTAAACACACATGTGTCATTGTGCAAAGGTACATATTTTCCAGGCACTAATGTCCATGTATATCAGGGACTTGATCACTGTGGTATTTTCCATAGTCATGTTATTGTGATGGCAAACATGACGCAGGACTATATGGAGTCATATATGTGTGTGTTCCTTGAGTCATGTATGTACAGAGTGACACAACAAGGACCCTAATGTAAGAATGGCCTAGCGCCTCTTGGGGCCACATTAGCATCAGGTGGTTGATGCTAATGTGACTGAAGGAGGCAAGTATCGGCAAATCTTATTTACAATGTGGCACAATAGAAGTATTGCACCACTTTTCAAACCCTTGCACCACAATATGCCTGAGCCAAGTATAATGTATGCAAGGGGGCGTTCCGGTGGTTGGAGGGCCTTAAAAATGGCACACTGAAATCTACAAGATTTAGCTGCGCCATTTTTGTCATAATTTTTAATGTCTGTCTAAGGCAGGCATTAAAATGACACTCCCATTGTCTTCATTAGCCTCCATTCACTTAGCAGGATTAGCCCCTTAAATTATGGTGCAAATCATGCAAAGTACCACAATGGCCTCATAAATTATGATGCTGTTGTCCCAACGTGCACCATGGTGTGCCATATGTTAAATGGAACACACACATAGAGGGATTAGGTGCCGGAAAGGGAGTGCTGAAAAAGTGTTGATGAAGCACAATTTTTTAATAAATTGTGACCAATGTGCTATGCTTTTGACAATTGTCACTGTACTGTCTTCAGCAAAATGGTACTTATGTAGTTGAGACATGTACTTATGGGTCAAACCCATGTATGTACATGTTTGCGTGACCTCAAAATGTCTGTCCAATTGACATGTTACAAGGGACAAATGGTCATTCCCCAACCGTCATCATCTAGGTTAGTCAGCTTAACTTGGGGAATGTGTAACTGTTGTCCATGCTGTTTTTTTGTTCAACATTCACAGAGCTATGTTTTCATATCATGTCTTGCAGGTGGACTGGCCCATTACACCATTGGTGAGGTTGAAAGATTTGTAGACCCCGATGCTGCCAGTGAATGTTATCTTGTATGTCTAATGTGTAGTGCAAGGGTTGTGTTTGAGGTTACATGATGTGTGCAATGCCATGTTAAAATAGCACGTTTGTCAATTAAGACACCATTATCCATCCTTAGATATTGACAGTATGTCTAATGTAATGTTGAGGATGTGGAATACAAAAAGTTGATGCACTGGTGGCAGCATGTGCTGCAACAGCCTTGTGAATTTTGGAAAGGTAAATACGCACACAAACACCTTGATGTCAGTCAAGATATGTGGTAGAAGTGCTGGGTCTAAGAAATTTATGGATGTTGGCAACATATTGGTCACAGCACATGTTACTGCACTGTGTGCCACACATAGCACACAGTACCTCTGGGCAAGTTACAATTAAGGATCATGTGAAGAGGTCACTAAGGGGCTTATCAATGAGCCACTTGGGCCACTGGTGCTTTACTACTCTTTAGTTAAAAAGTTATGCACCAGCCACGCGAGGAGCTTTTTGAAGTTTCAGACTTTGTTCTGATGGGTGTGATACAAGTCTACGAATTAAAGGAAAAAGATGTATGCAGAGGGACATGCGTGATCTACCCAGCATGATGAGTACAATGGTATATGGTATGTGCATGGTGAATGTTTACCTGGTACATTAGGAGATGTTACAAATTTGTGCACTGATAGTGTGCAACATTGGTTGGCATTTATACCTGGGATGCGAACAATATATTGTAGATGGTTGTGATGCAGAATTGTATTGACTTTGGCCTTGACAATGTTTTGTGAGTTGTGGTGGACAACATGTGTTATGTGAAGATACTGTTTCTACTGCATGCTTCTTCTTCCTCTGCCCAACGAAGATTTTAATGCCATGATCCCTTCATGTTTTAGAGACCACAATGAATCCAGCACAGAAGCGTGGTTTTTAAAAAAGAGCAGACTGATACAGGCTGTCGAGAAAGGGTACCACAGGATGGCCCAAAGGTATCAGAGTGTGAAAGCATTGGGGTCCTGGTGGGCATTTCTTCAGGGAGGACCAACCAAACAGGCTGCAACCAGCACCCACACAAGTGGCAAGTCTAAGCAGAAGGTCAGGGGTGGGTCTGCAGGTTCCACCCCCTCAACATCTACAGGCCCTACTCCAGCACCATCACATCCCCAGCCAAGACCAGCAATCACAGCTCCTACTTTTGAACTGGAAATACAGAGGCCCATGGCAGACCTAAATTTGAGGTTGGACAAATTGGAGCAAAAAATAGATAAAATGTACAAGATGCTGTGGTCCATCAAAAAGAAGATGAAGAGGCACAGACTTTAAACTCTTTATTCTTACCAGTACCTTCCCTTCCCCTAGTTTTAACAGTTGTTTGTCATAGTGTATCTTAGATAGGTTGGCATAGGTGAGTTAGTGTAGTGCAGGTTAGTTTTATGACATAGTTTGTATAGTTGGGGGTGGGTTTTTGGATTTTTACTGTTTTTTTGAGAGGGTTATGTCCTTGGGTAGTTGTGCAAAAAATGAAAAACAATATGATATATATACATATTAGTATATATATTTGTTTGGACAATAGGTTTAGTTAGTCAATGTTTAGCCGTAGATGTTGCCCTTGCCATCTGATGTCTATTAAGGGGGGTCAATGTTTATCGTGCGGCATTACATGTATAGGATAAGTTAACATAGGATTAGTTAGCTTCAGGGATAAGTTATGATTAGATCATTTATTTTAGATTTGTGTAGGTCAGTTTGAAGTTTAGGAAATTGATAGGTAGAATGTTTTAGTACTATTAAAATGTGTTTACTGCAACAATATGGTCTCCATAATAATTAACTATCTGGGTGGTACCATGTCCGCACAGGTCACGTTAGACAAATGCATTTGGGTGTACATCCAGAAGTGATTTACATGTGTGGCTATGTGTATCCCCTATAGCCAAGTCCCTGTCTGATTGGCAGCGGTATAACATCAGATGCTCAATACACTAATCTGCACTGTATGTGACACTCAGAGTGTGCATGGATACACATCCCAAAATAGGTTATCTGACACCATCAATTTGTGCCGGTAAGTAATTTGACATTCATTGGTTGAAAGTTTGGAACATTGCACTCTACCTCAATTGGGAAATTGGTGCTGGCACACTCACGGCTGCCCCTCACAGTCTTACATATGTCTTATTTGGATGACACATCAGTGTTGTACTGGCGCAACCATCCAAGATCTTTCCAGACACCTGTGTTTTGTGTCATGCAAGCCATCAGTAAACTTGCCTGGTACCTGTTTTATCACATGCTTGGAATACTCTGAAATTTTGTGCCAGTCCACAAAGCTATCAATCAACTTAATCATGCTTGATTCAATGTGTGTGGCTTGGTGTCTGACACAAACCATGCATGTCCTTTTGTTAAGTACTCAGTATTAACTTCACACAATGCATACAGTTCAAACAGTTAATGGATCACCGACAAAAGCAACACATATGTTAATTTACTACTTTATTTACATGTGCAATCTTTGTCTCAGGTGAAGTACAACATACAGTATATTGACCCCATGAGAGATCCCAAGCCATTGAATTTCCAGTAAGAGTCCAAATGGGAGGGACATGTCATGAGACATGTGTAAGAAAGGAGAGTATCAGTGAGGAGGTGTTCAATTTGCCAATAGGTAGGAGTTGAAATTATGACAGTCCACGCATGATAAGTCACAAGTGGTAGAGTGAAGAGGTCATTTTGCCAGTTGTTACAACATTGGCATGACCTTAAGCACAGAACTAAAGTGATACAGTCCATATACCACAGACTGCAGCTACCAGGTGGTATTTCTGGTGAATGATTTTCTTTCCACATCTTCATCCTCTGATGTGTGTGGTGGCTCCTGTGTCATTTGTGGTGCTGGTGTTGAAGTTGAGGGAGGGCACACATGCATCAGGGGATAGAGATGTGGAATCAAAGGTCTTGGAAGCTGTCATCTGTGGGAAAATGAAAGGCATCACTTCAGGAAGAAGGAACTGCTGGTTTCGCAACACAGCAGCTACATCACAGTGGTAGGCAGCCAGGATTTCAATAAGGGAGTCCACCATCCACTGCATGGACTCCAGGACGTTTTGGATATCCCCCAGTCTGTTGTCAATCATGGTGGTGCCACTTTGGGAGGTCAATTGATTGAGCCTCTGCTTCAGGACACCAGCTATGTCGACCAGGGACTGCTGGAGTCCACATAGTAGGGAGTGCGTACCTCTGATGCCAGAAGAGTTGTCCTTATTGGGCCTGAGGCATCTCTAGGCTGTCCGCCACGGTCTCCATCCCAAACTGCACCTGCTGTGCCAGCTCCCGCTGGACTCCTACCGCTGTTTTCTGAAAGATAATGTCTGGATCCTCAGAGACCAGGACTGTGGCTGTACTTGGTTGTTGGGTGGTTCATGTGGAGACCCTGCAACACTGTGGGGGTCATTCTGACCTTGGCGGTAAAAGTCGCATACCGCCGGCCAGAAGACCGCCATAACACCGCCGCGGGCGCGGTAAACCGCCACGGTCATTCTGACCCGCAACTGGCAAACCGCCAAAAACCCGACATCCACAAAAGTCCGCCACACCAAAGGTCAGCGGGAAACTGGCGATGACCAAACCTCCACCGTCACGCCAACAGAAATACGCCCATACCATTCCGACCCACAAATCCCTGCAGCGGTCTTTCAACCGCGGTATTCCATTGGCGGTACACACCGCTGCGCTCAAAATACACACACCTTTACAAAACACTACCACATTGGATAATTCAAAATACACACACCTGAGACAAATACACACACCACTCCCACACACCCAATTAAATATAAAACACACACCCACATCACCCACAAACCCCTACGACCACAATTGCGAGTGAAGGACAGAGATAGAGAGCACAGCATAGAGTACACCATCACACAGAGGCAAATCACAACATCACCCACACAATTTCCACGCACAAAACACTATACACCACCACACCCACCACACCCTACAACACAAACACCACCCCTCACCTCAACCACACCACCCCATGGCACCTCAAAGACACCCCAGGTTCTCTGACGCAGAACTCAGGGTCATGGTGGAGGAAATAGTTCGTGTAGAGCCCCAGCTCTTCGGGACACAGGTGCAGCACACCACCATTGCCAGGAAGATGGAGCTATGGCAAAGAATAGTGGACAGGGTCAACACTGTGGGACAGCATCCACGCAATCGGGAGGACATCAGGAAGCGGTGGAACGACCTACGGGGGAAGGTGCGTTCCATGGTATCAAGGCACAACATTGCGGTGCAGAAGACTGGCGGCGGACCCCCACCTACTCCCCCAGAATTCACAGCATGGGAGGAGGAAGTCTTGCGCATCCTGCATCCTGAGGGCCTCACAGGAGTAGGCGGAGGAATGGACTCTGGTAAGTCAAATCTTCACTACTTCATTCCCCCACCCCACCTGCATGCCAAATCATACCCCCACCCTCACCCCCCACCCCATCACACCAACTCCTTGCAAATGGCTCACCATCACATCCCACCCATCCCAAAACCTAGCCCTGCGTGCGTCCCCAAAGCATGGACACCAATCCCCAAAGCATGCCCACTGCACACACTCATCACCCCCACAAGCCACCGTCACAAAAGCCCCCACAAGGGAATGCCAGCACTGGGGGACACGGCCACCCACCCATTACACGAAATGCCACACACAGAAGCAATAACCAAACTCTTATACCCCTGCAGGACCCGAACGCCACCACACCGCCACGGAGGGTCCAGAGATGTCCATCCCACCCCCAGAAGAGGCCCCCAGTGATGACAGCAGCTCTGTCTCCCTGGACCCTGATGACCAGCCCGGCCCATCGGGGACCTCGGGACAGTCGGTTCCCCACAGACAGCCACAGGCTACACCAGACCTAACCCCCTCTGGGAACACCAGCACAGCTCCCACCCAGCGGGCCCATGCCTCTGTCTCCAGGACACGTCAATCAGCGGTGTGTCCACCACTACAGGGCACCCAGGTTGACCCACCACCCCAACAACAACAGGGACCTGGGGGCAGTGGTAGGGGGCACACCGTCCAGGGGACAGAGGCCCAGGGAAACAGGGCAACTGGGAGGGCTGCTGTGCGACAGGGGGGGGACAGGCCCAGGGAACCGACTCTCCAAGAGGCCCTCTCCTCCATCATGGGAGCATACCACCACTCCCAGGAGACGATGGCTACGGTACTGGCCAGGTTCCAGGAGATCCAGGTCATGCAGGAGCAACAGTACATGGGGTTCAGAGAGGAACTGAGGAACATTAGTTCCGCAATGGGGACCATCGTCGTGGCCCTAACCCAGATAGTCACCACATTGCGGGACCATGTGGCACCACAAAGGGCCCCTGTCACTAGCCTGGACCAGGAACAGCCTACCACCTCCGCCGGCGCTAGTGGACAGGAGGCCCCCACACAACGACAGGCCACCAGAACCCCACCTCCTGCAGAAGAAGAACCACCCCGCAAGCGGAACCTGAGATCTCACAAGAAGACAGAGTAGGATTGCAAGACCCCCGCCAGCAAACGATACACCCTGATGTCATCCCACTGTCCCACATTGTCACCCTGTCCAACCTTGAACTGCCCTTGCTCCATCCTTCCACAGGCATATGGACAATGCACCTGTGCGACTGAGAACTGGACTCTGCCATGGACATTACTCCACCATCACCCATCCCCGTTTTACAATCATGTTCCTTAAATTTAGCACTTTAATTAAATCACTTCTTGCACTAAAAAAATCTGGAGTCTGCTTGTATTTTGAACAAATGTATTAGACATAACGGTGTCAAAATGTTCAGTTACATTGTGATGACAACATACCACTGTCACACAGCTGTAGTCCATGGGCAAACAAAGCAGAGGTCACGCAGTGGGGCCCACAGCTCTGAAAACGGAAGGGAAAGTCAGAACTAAGTTAACAGGAACTGGGGGGGAACTCAGACAGTAGAGAGGCAGGAGACTTTAAGTAAATGTAAAATGGCGTGGTTGATTCGTACCTGTGTGCTACTGAAAATACTGTTGTATCACTGTGTCCCTGTTGTCTGTGTCGTCCCCGTCGTCTTCCTCCTCTTCACTCTCCACAGGCTCCACAGCTGCTACAACACCACCATCTGGACCATCCTCCTGCAGGAAAGGCACCTGGCGTTGCAAAGCCAGGTTGTGAGGCATACAGCAGGCCACGATGATATGGCACACCTTCTTTGGTGAGTACATTAGGGATCCACCTGTCATATGCAGACACCTAAACCTGGCCTTCAGGAGGCCGAAGGTTCTTTCTATAACCCTCCTAGGTCGCCCATGGGCCTCATTGTAGCGTTCCTCTGCCCTTGTCCTGGGATTCCTCACTGGGGTAAGTAGCCACGAGAGGTTGGGGTAACCAGAGTCACCTATTAGCCACACACGGTGTCTCTGTAGCTGTTCCATCACATAAGGGATGCTGCTATTTTGCATGATGTACGCGTCATGCACAGACCCAGGGAACTTGGCATTTACATGGGAGATGTACTGGTCAGCCAAACAGACCACCTGGACATTCATCGAATGATAACTTTTTCTGTTCCTGTACACCTGCTCACTTCCACTGGGGGGAACCAAAGCCACATGGGTCCCATCAATGGCACCAATGATGTTGGGGATATGTCCAAGGGCATAGAAATCTCCCTTCACTGTAGCCAAATCGCCCACCTCAGGGAAAACAATGGAGCTCCGCATGTATTTCATCAGGGCAGACAACACTCTGGACAAAACCTTAGAAAACATAGGCTGAGACATCCCTGATGATATGGCCACTGTTGTTTGGAATGATCCACTTGCCAAAAAATGGAGTACTGACAGAACCTGCACCAGAGGGGGAATCCCTGTGGGTTGGCGAATGGGGGACATCAGGTCTGGCTCCAGCTGGGCACACAGTTCCTGTATAGTGGATCGGTCAAGTCTGTATGTCAGTATGACATGTCGTTCTTCCATTGTCGACAGGTCCACCAGCGGTCTGTACACGGGAGGATTCCTCCATCTCCTCGCAAGTCCCACCGGACGGTGCCTAGGAAGGACAACATGGAGCACAGAGTCAAGCAACCCACAGGTACGTAACCACAGCTTGCACAAAACACGATTTGCTATGCATTGAATGGCTTGCATTGAACAGCTTGCACAAAACACGATTCGCTATACATTGAATGGCTTGTATGAGTTGCAATGCAAGGCCTAGGCCTGTGTGACGCAGTAGAAATTAAGCCATGTGGCCCTTGAAATGGCGGCTGCCTGACCTGTGAAGTGTGACAATGGGATGTGAGGTCAATGCGCTGGCGTGGCACACCGTGGCGGTAGGCGGTCGAAGACCGCGGCACAAAGCAGCATTGGTTAACATTGAACCCTATGGGTCTCAGGAGCCAATGACGATGTGCGCCGGCGGTTGCGGTACGCACCGCTGCGGTACGCACCGCCGCGGGCGTGACCGCCATTTTCTAACTGCTTAATCACTCGAGACCTGATCATCCACAGGAGAGGACCTATACTGCAAGTGCTGCTGTGACCTCGGTCTGGGAGATACAATGGCTGCTGCGACTGGGGAAAGGGCCCCTGCCTTCACATCTGAGGAATTGGAGAAACTTGTGGATGGGGTCCTCCCCCAGTATGCGCTACTCTACGGTCCTCCAGACCAACAGGTAAGTACACAGGGAGCACGTAGTATGGGCTATGCCTGTGTTGAGTGGGGTGGGTGTAAGATGGTGGGGAGGGGTGCGAATGGGGAGTGCAACGCACGACAGATGAGAGCATGTGCCCCATGGCAATGTTGGGGAGGGGGGGCCACTCACATCGACCATGCAGGAAAGTGATGATATTTCTTGTTCCATCCTGTCCATGTCACATAGGTCAGCGCCCATCAGAAGATCGACATTTGGCGTGCCATCGCCAAGGATGTCCGGGCCCTGGGGGTCCACAACAGACGGGGCACCCACTGCCGCAAGAGGTGGGAGGACATCCGCCGCGGGAGCAGAAAGACCGCGGAGGCTCTGCTGGGGATGGCCTCCCAACCTAGGAGGGGTGCCACACGGCAATTGACCCCCCCTGATGTCCCCGATCCTGGCGGTGGCCTACCCCGATTTGGATGGGCGCGTGAGGACATCACAGCAGACACAAGGGGGTGAGTATCAGCACATTCTGCTATATTAGCGCACAGTGGAGGTGTCTGGGTGGGGGAGGAGGGCTGTGGCTATCTCTAGGCCAGGGCGGTTTCTGTAGGCTAGGCCCCTCCGTTAGGCATGGCCCTGTGCCCCCGCCCCCCACCTCTTTATGGTGCTAAGTACAGATATCCATGGTTGGGCCTCACTTATGTGTGCATTTGTCGTCCATTGACTTGTAGGCCAAGTCACAATAATTGAGTAGTGTACCCCGAGTGCGTGGCGTAGTGCAGGGGGCTTCTGTGTCTGTCCTCTCCGCCAACGGTGCCGCCAATGCATGCACTCAACATGTCTTTCTTTCATCTCCCCCCCCTTTTTTTGGTTTTCCTGTTCATGTGTGCATTAGTATCATCAGGCAGAGGAGAAGTGGCATCGGCGCACGAGGGAGCTGCATCTCACATGGCCCCGGAGGGCCATGCAACCGACTCAGAGTACACCAGTGAGACGGAGGGCGAGGGGGGCTCCACAACGGGGACCCGTGGAGATGTCAGCGACACCGACACGTCCTCGGAAGGGAGCTCCCTTGTGGTGGCGGCACCACCCGTGCCCACCACAACAACAGGTACAGCCGCCACCCAGCGCACCAGCCCCGCCCTCCCAGCAGCCCCTCAGTGTTCGCCCTGTGCCCGCTCGGCCAGGAAGCCAGGCATCTCCTTCGCCCCTGGCACCTCAGGTCCTGCCCCAGTTACCCCTGCTGCCCTCAGTGCGGAGATCATTGACCTCCTCCAGACGCTCATTGTTGGGCAGTCTACCCTTTTAAATGCCATCCAGGGGGTAGAAAGGGAGGTGCATCGGAGCAATGCATACCTGGAGGGCATTCATTCGGGTCAGGCTGCCCATCAGCGATCGTTCAACGCTCTGGCCTCAGCACTGACGGCAGCAATTGTCCCTGTGTCTAGCCTCCCCCCTCCAACTTCCTCAACCCAGTCCCACTCCCCTGTTCCTCTGCCTCTCCCAGACACACCTACAGACCAGCCTGCACACACCTCAACACCCAAGGGCAGCTCATCCAGACATAAGCACCACAGATCACACAAGCATTCACCCAAGCAACATCCACATGCAGACATGCAAACAGCCACTGCCTCCTCTGTGTCCCCCTCCTCCTCGTCTCCCTCCTCCCTCCCTGTGACGTCTCCACTCACACCTGCATGCACACCACAATCAGCCAGTACGTCCATCACCACCACACCCACAAGAACAGTCCGCACACGTGCAGTCACCACCCCCACTGCCATTTACACGTCCCCTGTGTCCTCTCCCACTGTGTCTGTCACCCCCTCTTCCAAACCACACAAACGCAGGCAGTCACCCACCCAACAGCCATCCACCTCACCACAGCCTCCAGCACAAGCACCTGCACCCAAAGACAGCACACTTGACTCTCCTACAACCACATCCTCTCCCTCCACTCCCATACCCACTGCACCTACCCTTCCCATTGCTCCTAAAAAGTTGTTCCTCTCCAAAATTAACCTCTTTGCATTACCTGACCCACCCCCTCCATCTCGTAAGAGTCCAAACAGCACCTCAGCCACCACAAGCCCTGCACCTACTAGGACCATCGTTCAGGGCTATTGGAGTCCACCAGCTCCTAGGGCAGAAACATCGGCCAGCAGCAAGGGGACAGCCAGCCCACCCCCTGGGAAAAGAACCAAAAAAGGAAAGGGCCGGCGCGACAGGCCTGAGACGGCTGCCCCCAAGGACACCACCCTTGCACCGTCACCTGGCCCATCCACAAAGGGAGGCAAGGGCCCCAGAGATTTGGCCAAGGGGGGCAAGGGCAGCAGGGCGGACAAGTCCGGCAGCAGGCGAGCTACCCAGGAGGGCCCCACCAGCCCCATTTGGGGTGTGACGGAGGACACCCAGGGGCCCAGGAGTCCTACACAGGAGGGCCCCGCAAGCGATAGGTTGGATGGCGACTGAGCGGGAATGATTGCCCAGATCTGGTTCCCTAGGAACACAAGACAAGCACCGCTGAACAGGGCCCCGCCGCGAGAAGCAACGCTGAACAGGGCCCCGCCGTGACAAGCACCGCTGAACAGGGCCCCGCCGTGACAAGCACCGCTGAACAGGGCCCCGCCGTGAGAAGCACCGCTGAACAGGGCCCCGCCGTCTCTGCACCGCTCCGCTGGGCCCTTCAAGTCAAGCACCGCTCCGCTGGGCCCTTCCTGTCAAGCACCGCTCCGCTGGGCCCTTCCCCTCAAGCACCGCTCCGCTGGGCCCTTCATCTCAAGCACCGCTCCGCTGGGCCCTTCAAGTCAAGCACCGCTCCGCTGGGCCCCGCTGGGCCCCGCTGACTCTGCACCGCTCCGCTGGGCCCTTCATCTCAAGCACCGCTCCGCTGGGCCCTTCAAGTCAAGCACCGCTCCGCTGGGCCCCGCCGTCTCTGCACCGCTCCGCTGGGCCCTTCAAGTTAAGCACCGCTCTGCTGGGCCCTTCCTGTCAAGCACCGCTCCGCTGGGCCCTTCCTCTCAAGCACCGCTCCGCTGGGCCCTTCATCTCAAGCACCGCTCCGCTGGGCCCTTCAAGTCAAGCACCGCTCCGCTGGGCCCCGCCGACTCTGCACCGCTCCGCTGGGCCCTTCATCTCAAGCACCGCTCCGCAGGGCCCTTCAAGTCAAGCACCGCTCCGCTGGGCTCCGCCGTCTCTGCACCGCTCCGCTGGGCCCTTCATCTCGAGCACCGCTCCGCTGGGCCCTTCAAGTCAAGCACCGCTCTGCTGGGCCCTTCCTGTCAAGCACCGCTCCGCTGGGCCCTGCCGTCTCTGCACCGCTCCGCTGGGCCCTTCAAGTCAAGCACTGCTCCGCTGGGCCCTTCCTGTCAAGCACCGCTCCGCTGGGCCCTTCATCATAGGCACCGCTCCGCTGGGCCCTTCAAGTCAAGCACCGCTCCGCTGGGCCCCGCCGTCTCTGCACCGCTCCGCTGGGCCCTTCAAGTCAAGCACCGCTCCGCTGGGCCCTTCCTGTCAAGCACCGCTCCGCTGGGCCCTTCATCTCAAGCACCGCTCCGCTGGGCCCTTCCTCTCAAGCACCGCTCTGCTGGGCCCTTCATCTCAAGCACCGCTCCGCTGGGCCCCGCCGTCTCTGCACCGCTCCGCTGGGCCCTTCAAGTCAAGCACCGCTACGCTGGGCCCTTCAAGTCAAGCACCGCTCCGCTGGGCCCTTCATCTCAAGCACTGCTGGCCCATTGGCATGGCCGGATCTGTGTCGGGCAGGGCTTCACGAAGCACTCTGGGCACCATGCCTCCTCCATAACCAGTGGAGTCTGTAATCCACCAGATGGACTGTGGCTTTGCACTCCCCAGGATGGTACAGTGGGCAACCCACCCACTGTAGAGACTTGAGAGACTGTGGCTTTGCACTCCCCAGGATGGTACAGTGGGCAACCCACCCACTGTAGAGACTTGAGAGACTGTGGCTTTGCACTCCCCAGGATGGTACAGTAGGCATGGAGGCCCCTCGTGGATCTGGCGTCGTGGACTCATGTGGCTGAGGTGCCCCCCCTTCCCTTCCCCCTGAGGTGCCTGTGGTTTTATTATCTGATGCCCCAGCAGTGTTCTCTCCAATGGAATCGGGTCTCGTGTGTGGGCTTTGCCCATGTGTTAATGCACATTGGCCCACGAACAATGGCATGTACCCAATATGTGCCGGACTTTTGGACTATGTAGACATTGTTCATGTTGTGATTTATTTAATTTAAATATCTCATATTTCACTTCAGTTCAAATATGCTTTAATATACTTCTATTTTTATGATCATTTTATTTTGTCTTTGAATTATTCCGGGGGCTTTGGGGGGTGTAAATCTGACTTGTTGCTCTGCTTTGGTGTGTGGGGATTTGGGGGGGGGGTGGGTGTGTCGCGTATGTGTGTGCCCGTTACCTTTTCTCCTCCCCCGTCCCCTGTGTCGTAGGTGCAGTACTCACCGTTGTCTCCTGCGGCGGCGTTCGTGCTCCTGGTAGAGGAGCAGGTAGACAATCGCTGGTAGGATGTTTAATTCGGGTTCCATGCTGTCCAGATTGCTCGTGGAGTGTATAAAGGTGAGCGTTTTCCCGTTCGTGGTCTGTTTCCGCCGTGTTTTTATCGGCGGGGCTCCTGCCCCGGAAAAGGTGGCGGATTGGTGGGCCGTGATAGGGTGGGCGGTACATTGTCTGCCGCCTGTCTGTTGGCGGTGACCGCCGCGCTGTTTGTTTGTCCCGCCGTGGCTGTCGGAGTGTTAAAGTGGCGGGTTATGTTGGCGGTTCCCGCCAGGGTCAGAATTCCATTTTTTTTACCGCCTGCCTGTTGGCGGGTTGGCCGCCGCTTTAACACCGACCGCCAGGGTCAGAATGACCCCCTGTGCGTCTTCTTTGCGACTAGAAATGGTGTCTGGATTGCACCCAGGACATCCTGGAGAGTTTCAGCATTGACTGTTGTCAGCTGGTCATCCAAATCATCAGAGAAATCCAGGACAGGCAGCTCCCCTGGAGGTACGACATCATCCACTGAAATGGGATAGTGAAATGTCAATCTTTGACTGTAGTGGCTGTTGACATGAGAAATCATGTTCTTGATACTGGTGCATTAGTGACATGGTACAGACTCACATATCAAGGTACTCATTTATGGGTCCCTAGTGGCACACTGTGCCACCTGATCATCATTTCTATTTAGTCACCGTTGGCAAAATCTGCCAGTCCACATTTCCCAGTTAGTTACACTCACCTCGAATGCCTTATCATGGCCTAGTATTTATGTGTCCCTCTCACACCTGACACTGCATGTAGTTGACATTCCATGTGCATTGTTAGGGATCTTCCCACTCAACACATGTGTAACCTACCCAGCTACTGATGCCTTCCAAATTTGTCACATCTGGGTTTGCTTCAGTTTAGTCCAAGGACTCAAGGGTAGTGTATGATTGACAAGTGGGTGTCTGAGAACTGTGTATGTCCCATGGTTTTAATTGTTCAATATGTGTTGCATTGTGCATCACACATAGGGCAACATGTATATATGAATGGTGCATTGATCCCGAGGCACCACTTTCCTTGTAGGCCCTGTGCCCCAGCTAATGACACCATGGTAGCACCTTATTTACATTACAGGTCACCATGGTGGACATTTCCACAGTAGCCTCATGAATTATGGCTCTATAGTGGTGCTTTACTACATTGGCACCATCAATGATGGCACTAATGCAACAAAGCACAGGGAGGTCAATTAATTACAATGGTTGTGTCACTTTAACATCTGTCTTTGGCAGCCCTTACGCATGGCATTAAAAGATGGCACAGTGAATTCTTTATGATTTGTCTCTCCCATTTGTTCTAACCTCCTTGCGGGGGCACTGTCCCCCTTGCATACATCATATCTGGTACAGGCATATTGTGGTGCAAGGATTTACAAAGTGGACCTATACATGGACAGCTTAGGTCTACATTGCCATCAATTGATATGATGATAATGTAGCACTAAGGCCTTCTAACTATGGTCCTTAGTGAGACAGTAAGACCACTTGTAGCTAATGTCATGCATGAAGGTGTCCCATTATGCACAACACTAACCATCCCCACTACAATCTTGCAGCATAGTGACATGGGAGCTACTTGTACAGCAGCACCGATGATAATAACAGACATGCCCCATGTGTTGTGTATGATCACCTTTGTGCCCATTGCCAACGGTGCATGGAGATGTATCCCAGTTCTTGATGGTCCACCCAGTGCAACAGGCCTAGTACATTTTACCCAATGAGTGTTACACATGGGCAGATGATTCATTTGCAATAGTGAAGGGAGTGATATGAGGGATAAGAAATGGTCTATGCATACAGGGGGAAGGTGAGAACGCATTACAAGTGTTTGCCCATTATTGTGCCCCCATGCAACCCTATTGCATACATATTGGCCCTCAATACAACCTTGGCGATCGGTGATAAAGCTGCGGTAATACCGCCAACTGGCCGGAGGAAGAAAAAATGGGATTTTGAGCATAGCAGTTACAACCATGCAAAACCGCTACATTCACACACCGACCACAAGGGTGGTAACGACCACTGGGCTGGAGACTTCGGTCTCCAGCCCAGCGGCCGTCACTAGACTGCCAGCGGTATCAGGACCCCGCATACCGCCATGGATTTTGTGGGGTTTTGTACCACCACGAAGTCCTTGGCGGTAGGCACTATCAGTGCCAGGGAATTTGTTCCCTTGTACTGATTGGGGTCTCCCCCTCCCCCCTTCCCCTCCCCTGAGTCCTCCCCCAACACCCACGACCCCCCTACCATCCCCCAAAGGTGGTAGGTCCCCCTTCCGCCCCCCCACACCTACAGAAACCCCCACACACTCCCCCACACCCCCTACACGCACGCTCACACCACTCACACACATACACGCACACCCCCAATCACGCATACATGTACACATGCACACATACATACACGTCACATTTCCCATACACACATTACACCCCCGCATGCATATACGCACTCACACACCCCCTCTACACACTCACACGCACACCCCCATGCACGCACACAACACCCCTCCACCCCCTCCCCTAACAGACGATCACCTTACCTGTTCTAGTAATCCTCAGGGAGGGAACCGGCTCCATGGGGGCTGCTCCGCTGCAGCACCCCGTTACCAGAACACCACCATGCCGAATACTGGGACGTTATTCGGTGGGTGGTGTTCTGATGACGTGTTGGTGACAGTGGAGCAGCCTCCACTTCACTGCCGACCGCCAGTATGGCTGCTGGCGGCTCTCCGTCCGAAAAAGGGCAGAGAGCTGCCAGCAGTCATGATATGGTTGGCGGTAGACCGCCACCACTGGCGGTCTTTGGCCCGGATGAACCTCGGCGGTCTTGGAAAAAGACCGCTGAGGTTAAAATGAGGGCCATAGTATGTCCTATGCACATCCCTCTTCTGCCATTTGTTAGTTTCAAGATTGCCCCCACTGCAACCTACCCTGCATTTGTGGTAGTTCTTGAAAGTCTGCACTGTCCTGTCCTGAGACTCTGGAGACCATTGCCACCATCTCCTCCAGCTCATCAAGGTCCTCATGAGGTACCGGACTTCCACCTCCGGTCTGCAGTGCTGCCTTTTGTTGCTGGCCAGTTTCTCTTTAGTTCTGCACTTGCAATTGTGCCAGCGCTTCTTATAATTAGTTACAGTCATCTTCACCTCTGCCACATTGTTGACTTTATCAACTATTGACTTTCATGTGGCCTCCTTCCTACCTATTGGCAATTTGGAGGTGACAAATAGCTGGTGTTGGTGCTCTTTCACCTCTCTGACCAAGATGTTATTCTCCTCCTCACTGAAACAACACTTCCTCTTCTTTTCCCCTTCTCCTGTGAGTCTGTCTGTCCATCCTGGCATGTACTGGGCTGTTTGGGGTCTCTCCTGTCCTGCATTCTCCATCTTGAGTCCTCGTGGCTAATGTTTGGCGTTTTAGCGGGCTTCTTTTACTCTTTTGAAGCAAAAATGACACTAGCACGATTAGTGTCAAATAACATGCCACAAATCAAGCTAACGCCACTTTTGCAGCATGAGTGTAATTTTGCTTTACAACCTATTGTAAAGGTTAGGGTCATTTTTTTTATGCTTGCCTTTCCTTAGCGCCATGATGCATCGTTTTATAAATACGGCACACGGATAGCGCTAAGGAAAGTTGTTATGCGTTGTTTTTTGACACACAACTGTGCTAGCGCTGTTGTTCGTAATTTTTCTTAAATTTGGGTCACATTTTGGGGATTCAGGGGCCAGAACTTTATATGGTAGCTTATTTCTTTACATTATAACTCATATGATCCCTGATAGCAATTTAAGTCAAGAAGAAGAAAAAAGCTAAATTGACACCTGAGAAGCAGACATCTATATAAAAAAGAGAAAAATTGTTTTTTTGGTGAATGGAAACAGGAGTTAGGATTGCAGGGAGTATAACATTGGCAGCAGGCATGAAATGTTTTTCAGTGATATATGATTCAAGACATATGATGTTACTGTATAGTTGGCATCTCAAACAAAGTTGAGGCCTTCGATTGCACGCTCATATATGTCCAATGCCTCCAGCAATAGTTAGGCAAATGTTTAAAATAGGAGATTGCCTATTAATAGTTGTAAACATGAATTCGTATGAAAAGAAGTACAGAAGACCACGTGATAAACTAGTGCTGGATGATAAAACTAAAATGGGTGCCAGTTATCCATCATTTGATCTACAACCGATTACAGTTCAGTTTCTGATGTTGTTAGCAGAGAGATGTTTGCACCACTTTTAAATCAAGAATTTATTTTGAAGGAACTTTTTTAATGTTCCATGCATACAGTGAGTGTCAACTACATATTCGTCCACAGGAACAGTTGATTGCATCTCTAACAAATGTGCAAGAGTGAAGTTCAGTACGAAGAGTGTTTGGACACCTGAGTACCTTGTCCACCAAATTGATGGTCTAGCCACACTGTTTATGGTCGAGAAGACTATTGCCGTTCTGTTGACGGAGCCCTTGTTGGTTACATCATCAGATAGCTTCCTCAAATGGTCTGCTGAATAGGGATCATCCAAGGGAGGGCATTATACCGCCCACCCTATTTAGGGTGGTAAGTGTGATGCCCTTTTTTTCTGTCTGTCACTGCCAGGTTTTAAGAAAGAAAAAAATCATATAATGACTCCCACATCAGGGGAAAAATCTCCATTGGTGTGGAGGTCATTGGTTTATTTATTTTTTTAAACTCCCACATTGGAAGTTTGTTTAAAAAAAATAAAAATATTTAAAATTCAGTTGTTGGCCATTAAAACCAGCGGCAGCCATTCACCAAACTCTTTACACCTTATCTTTATACCTTACCTTTACGGGAAACGCCATGATTGTGGTTCCTGTCAAGGTATGGAAATCAACCCTGAGTCAGCGGAGATATCTAAAATTCTCAGAAGGTAGTACATCAGGGTTGCAAATGTGAAATTCCCTGCCACTCCGACATACTGTGTACCATTAACCAACCTCTAGCCCTGGCCAGTGTATTTTTATGACAAAAAGCATGAAATGTCCATAGGCAATCCTGCACATGTATGCATTTATATTGTCCCACTTTTAGGAGTCCATCTCTCATATGCGACAACAATTCGCATAAGTCAATCATAAGTTCACAAATATTCTTAAATTGACTTGACCAGATGTTTTCATTGTTGGATCAAGTAACGTGAAGTTGAAAACTGCCATGTTCTTTGCATTGCAGATTGTAACTTCAGAAAGATGTTTCAACATTTAAACAAACGGCCTCTTTCGAATTGCACTACCTTCCAGTGATATAGGGCCATATCTTTGAGTGAAGGCATCAAATTAGCCGATACTTCAACAAAGGATGCAATTATGATTATACTCAGACACAAACTGTGAAAATGTACCCTCATAATGATGTTGTTCTTACAAACGCAGCTGCCTTTCTGTACCGCCTGTTAGCAAACTCTTGTCTTTTCTACTTTTTTTGTTTTGCCAGGTGATAGCAGGTGACCACTGCAAACAGATTGGGAAATACTTCTTGAGGAATAAAGTTCTCTTCCCTAACTCCCCCATGTCTTCCAAACTTTGGAAAGCCAGTACAATTTATGCAGCCAAGAATTATGATTGCTTCTTTGATGTGTGTCAGTCAGTGGACACCTTCTGCTGAAAGATTGCTAATTGTGAAATGAATAGATTTATGATTTGAGGTCATAGTGGGCAAGATGTAGTCCACTGCAATTTCATTATGTACCCCAGCCCATAATATCACAACCTGTCCTTGCAAATTGTGAAACTTGTTTGTATCATGTTTCATCTCTATTAGACCCCATTGTGACTGCAGGCAATGGTGGAAAGAGGTGAGATTTTTCCCTTTTGTAGACTTGTTTCATTATTTCATTGCCCTTGATGGCCATAGGCTTATTAATAAGAACTAGTACCTACTTTAAAAAAAAAAAAAAAACTTAGGGGGTCATTACAAGCTTGGCGGGCGGCGGTAACCGGCGTGCGGCCGCCAATGCGGCCGCACTCCTGCGGACCCCATTCCAACATCCCCGCTGGGCCGGCGGGCGCAAACCTAGTTTACACCCGCCGGCCGGGGGGATGCGGCCGCAACATAGGAGCCGGCTCCTAATGGAGCCGGCGGTGTTGCGGCCGTGCGACGGGTGCAGTAGCACCCGTCGCGCTTTTCACTGTCTGCTATGCAGGGGGCCCCTGCACTGCCCATGCCAGCCTGTTGGCGGTATGGACGCCACATTACCACTGGCGGTCGGAGACCGCCAGGGTCGTAATGACCCCCTATATTTTTCCCTAGAATCTCACCACCACCACTTATGAATGCTATGATTACCTGCTGGCTATTTGATTACTCTGATTTCTTCTTCTTTGTCCCAGTCCTCACTAAATGAGATCCTGGGAGTTCAAGGAGAGGCACATCTTTTGGTTGGTCCCAGTATACCATTTTTTGTTTTAGGTGCACAGTGGAGTGCATTTCAGTGAGTTCCGCATACTGCAACTAGTAATCACTAGGACAAGGATTTATGAGAGGAGATAATGACTGGGTTGCTGAATACAGTGCCTTTCTAGTTTTGAACTGACTGTGTGTTTTTTCTTCCATCATCCTAACTTTCTGTTTATCTCATTTGTGCAGGATCTTTTTCAGCCCTGCTTTCTCCCGTTGTTATTATTTTCATATTTTCTCTTCCCCCTTCTCTATTTTCTGCTCTGCAATCTTATATGTGGGTCAAAGTTAGACGGTGAAAAGTAAGTTTTGGTTCCCAAAAACGAGTGCCTGCACCGAACACCTGCAACAATCATCTCTGATAATAACCTTAGGTCCTATGATGGAGAACTACAATGCTTTTCAACCACTGGCTATTTGATGTCGACACTTCCCCTTCGCTCAGATTCTGAAGCAGTAATATGCTGCATCACATTAAATTTGGTAGGCACACGTTACTAGTCAAACATAAAATCAGCTGATTGTGCGGTTGACACTACTCCTAAATTCTTAGGTCCGTTTAATCATTTTTTCAAGTTTTGATCAGTGAGGCAACATACATCAAATGAATCGACATTAATTACACTGCAACCTATTTAGCCACACTTTCAATCCCAGAGACCAACTTAAAGTTTAAAGGGCTTTATTACCAACTCAAAGTCAAACTTACATAAATGAGTCTCAAAACAATAGTATAAATTTACAGTCATCAAAGGTGAATTAAAGCAACGCACAACATTAAGGTAGTCATTATGACATTGGCGGTGACTTTTAAAGTGCCGGTAATACTGCCAACAGGCTGGCGGTAATTACCGCCAATTAAGACCATGGCAATGAGAACTCCCATAGACAGCCAGTGTACCACACCATCCGCCAGGATGTTAACACCACGCACCACGGCGGTAGCCACCAACAGCCAGGTGAAGACAAAGTACCGCCCACCATATCATGACACTGCAATCCACCATGATTTCCGGGGCGGTACCAACGTCATCAAAAGCCTGGCTGAAATACATCACAGAAGACCAAAGACTCACCATCAGAGACACAGAGAAGATCAATGTCTCCATGGAACCAGAACTTCACATCTTCCCGATGCTCTTCTAAGCCATGCTCCACCTGGAACACCAACGCTGATGAAGACGACGACAGTGAGTACAGGCGCCTAACACACTAGAGAGGGAGGGAGGAAAAGGAGAGTGACACACATGCACAACACACAAAATTCACACACACACCATACACACAACCAGCTGCAGAGGAAAAACAATGGCACAGGACACACGTTATAATAATGCAATGACTACAGTAAGGCAGTACTGAGAATGTATTGAATGGGAACAGCCACCATATGAACTAATTGGATAACAAGGGGTATGCACAATTGTCCAGAAAGGGCCAATGCCCAGTCCAAAGTACAAAGGGCCCACATGGCCACAGGGCACAGTCCAAGGCCACACTTGTTTCCTGACAACATCCTCACAGAACTGTGCACCTCAGGGGGAAGTGGGGCGGGGGCACCTCAGCTGAAGTTGGGACCTTGCCCACTGGTTCTGGAGGGGGCTCCATGCCCATTACTCATTGCTGGGGAGTGCAAGGTCATAGTCTCGGAGGTGGGGTATTTGCCCACTGGTTCTGGGGGGGGCTCCATGCCCATTACTTATTGCTGGGGAGTGCAAGGTCATAGTCTCGGAGGTGGGGTATTTGCCCACTGGTTATGGGGGGGGGGCTCCATGCACATTACTTGTTGCTGGGAAGTGCAAGGTCACAGCCTCTCAGGTGGGGTATTTGCCCACTGGTTCTGGAGGGGGCTTCATGCCCATTACTCATTGCTGGGGAGTGCAAGGTCACAGTCTTGCAGCTGGGGTATTTGCCAACTGGTTCTGGAGGGGGATCCACGCCCATTACTCATTGCTGGGGAGTGCAAAATCTCAGTCTCTCTGGGTCTCTGGTGGGGAACTTGGACACTGGTTCTGGAGGAGGCTCCATTGCCATTATCCTTTGCTGGGGAGTGCAAGGTCACAGTCTCTGAGGTGGGGTATTTGTCCACTGGTTCTGGAGGGGGCTCCATGCCCATTACTCATTGCTGGGGAGTGCAAGGTCACAGTCTCTCAGGTGGGGTATTTGCCCACTGGTTCTGGAGGGGGCTTCATGCCCATTACTCATTGCTGGGGAGTGCAAGGTCACAGTCTCACAGCTGGGGTATTTGCCCACTGGTTCTGGAGGGGACTTCATGCCCATTACTCATTGCTGGGGAGTGCAAGGTCACAGTCTCGCAGCTGGGGTATTTGCCCACTGGTTCTGGCGGGGGATCCATGCCCATTACTCATTGCTGGGGAGTGCAAGATCTCAGTCTCTCGGGTAGGGAACTTTCCCACTGGTTCTGGAGGGGGTTCCTTGTACAGCAGTCCCTGGACGGTGGCCGACATGCCCTCTGCTGGAGGTGAGGGCTGCTGTGTCTCAGCTGGAGGTGAGGGATCCGTGACCACTGGTGGTGGTGGTGTTGGTACCCTGCCAGCCTCTGCTTGAGGTGAGGGCTGCTGTGTCTCAGCTAGGGAAGGTGCCTCCTGGGCAGCCTCTGCAGGAGGTGAGGGCTGCTGCGTCTCAGCTGGGGAAGGTGCCTCCTGGGCACCCTTTGCTAGAAGCGAGGGCTGCTGTGTCTCAGCAGGGGATGAGGGTCCCGTGCCCACTTGTGCTGGTGGTGTTGGTACCCTGCCAGCCTCTGCAGGAGGTGAGGGCTTCTGTGTCTCAGCAGGGGAAGGGGCCTCCTGGGCAGCATCTGTTGGAGGCGAGGGCTGCTATGTCTCAGGTGGAGGTTACGGCTTCTTCCCTTTCCTGGCTGGAGGTGAGGGCATCTTCCCTTTCCTGGCTGGTGGAGTGGGATCCTTCCCCTTCTTGGCTAGTGGAGTGGGATCCTTCCTCTTCCTGGCTGGTGGAGTGAGATCCTTCCCCTTTCTGGCTTGTGGAGTGGGATCCTTCCCCTTCGTGGCTGGTGGAGTGGGATCCTTAACTGTCTTGCCTCCACGACTAGGGGGTGCCTCCACTGTCCCCATGGACTGGTTGGCTGAGGTGCTGGGCTGGGTCGTTGGGACCCTGCTCTTACGGGCAGGACAGGGGGAGGGAAGAGGTCAAGTTGGGCAAGGAAAAGCTTCTTAGGGTCAGTGGGGCAGGATGAGGGAGGAGGGATGGGAGTGGTTGTTGAGGGAGTGGTTGGTGGAGGTGTATGTCTGCTGGACTTGGGTGCAGGTGCATGGGCAGTATGCTGATGTGAGGTGGATGGCTGTTGGGTGTCTGAGTGCCTGCATTTGTGTATTTAGGAGGGGGGACAGACAGTGTGGGAGAGGACACAGGGGACGCGTGGATAGATGTTGTGTAGGTGTTTGCTAGTGAGGTGTGTGTGCTGCTTGGTGGTGGATGTTGCTGGTGGTGGATGTTGAAGTACTGCATGCAGGTGTGAGTGTGGACGTGACTGTGAGGGAGGTGGAGGAGGAGGAGGAGGGGGAGACAGTGGAGGCAGTGGATGTGGTTGTGTGTGCAACTGTCTGTTGTTTGCCTGAGTGCTTGTGGACGGAAGTGTGGTGCTTGTGTTTGACTGTGCCACTCTTGTCTGATGTCTTGTGTGCATACTCGTCTGTATGTGTGCATGGGATGGGTTGAGGTTCACGAGATTGGCACTGGGAAGTTGTAGTTGGAGGGGGGACGGTGGGAACAGGGACACTGGCTGCTATCAGAGAGGAGGCCATAGCCTGAATTGATCTCTGTTGGGCTGCCAATCCACTGGGGATGCCCTCCAGGAATGCATTGCATTGCTGCATCTGGGATGCCAGCCCCTAGATTGCATTCACAATGGTTGACTGCCCTACAGAAATAGATCTCAGGAGGTCAATAGCCTCCTCACTCAGGGCAACATCGCGCACTGGGGCAGGGCCTGAGGTGTCTAGGGTGAAGGAGATGCGCACCCTCCTGGGTGAGCATGCACGGGCAACTCGCTGAGGGGCTCCTGGGAAGATGGTGCTGGTGCAGGGGCTGGCGTCTGTACCTGCAGCTGGGGTGGTCACAGAGGTGTCCGCCACCACCAGGGAGCTCCCATTGGAGGAGAAATCAGAGCCTGTGTTGTCACCTCCTGTCTCTGCCGTGGTGCTCCCCTCACCCTCCGTCCCACTGGTTCCCTTGGCATCGGTGGACTCTACCTCCTGGGCCCTGTGGGATGCAGCTCCCTCTGTCACTGGTGCCCCTGCTCATCCACCAGATGATGCTAATGCACACATGGACAAGATGACAGAAGGGGAAAGGGGGGTGGGAAAGAAAGGGAGCACTGGGTCAATTACAGCACCAACACCACAGTTGGCATACACAGTACCGTCACACACAGGGATCAGGATTGAGCATTATACATTGCACTGGCATTCAATTGACTAGATGCCACAGCAAGATGAGGGCCAACCACTGCCAACTGCACCCCTCCTGGGACCCACTAAGCCCTATCTGACATGGAATGAAACCTAGGTTACCTGGATTTGCCATACTCCCATTACCCTTGAGCTGGATCACGCTGCAATGCCTGACCTGGCATTAAGGGGCAGCCACTAACTCACACCCACCACAGGGATCCCATGCCACCTACCAATGTTTGTTGTAACGCCCACTGTACTCACCCCCTTGTGGCTGCTGTGATGCCATCAAGCGCCCATCCAGATCCGGGTAGGCCACCGCCAGAATGTGGGTCATCAGGGGGGTCAGGTTCCGACTGGCACCCCTTCCTTGTTGGGAGGTCATCCCCAGCTGGGCCTCCCCGGTCTTCCATGCCCAGCATCTCAGGTCCTCCCACCTTTTCCGACAGTGGGTGCTCTGCCTGCTTTAGACACCCAGGGTCCGCACGTCATTGGCTATAGCACGCCACAATCACTTATTTTGATAGGCGCTGACCTGCAGAGGTGATACAGACAGGAGGACACCATTACACATACAATACAGCCTGGCACACATATCGCCCAATCAATCCTGTTTCCAGCTCCATAGGCACACATATCGCCTGGTGGCCACCATGTACACTAACACCAGACATTCCCCCCGATGACACAATGCTTGCACACACATCTCCATGCATCCTTCCCACATGCATCGTGACCAAGGAGTACTCACCTGTTGTTCTGGAGACCCATACAGCTGTTCATACTGGGGTAGGACCCCATCCACCAGTCTCTCCAACTCCATTGAAGTGAAGGCAGGGGCACTTTCCCCAGTCACACGGGCCATAGTAGGTTCCAGACACAGGTCACAGCAGTACATGCGGTGTAGGTTTTGTCCTGTGGAAAGTCAGGAATCAAGTGACGATTTAGATGGAAAATGGCAGTCATGTCCGCAGCGGTGTACACCATCACCGACGGCGCTGATCTCCATTGGCCACTGTACTCCATAGAGCTCCATATTAGCCAATGAGGAATTGCACAGCGGTGCAAGACCGCCTTCCGTCAAGACACCCAACGTTGGCGGAGTTACCTCACTTCCACCTCTCCCTAGATACAGGACAGGCGGTCGCCATTTCATGGTGGTGGACAATAATCAAATTATCCATAACTGCGTCATTGCCTAGAATTACACATAAATTGCCATTCCCACTGTCCCATCACATTTTTGCTGTATGTACACTGAGGTGGTGGTTCCATTGTTCAAATTGTGGCAGCCTACTCACTCTTGTGTCCTTTAGATACCTACAGCTGCGGATGAATAGGAGGAGGAGACAACCCCTATGTACAGACCCCTTGTGGACCTGGCTGCACTGGAGGACAGACCATTATACTCACCTATGGACTGGACAGGGCCACATTCACAGAGCTGTGTGTCCAATTGGAGCCTGACCTGATATCAGCTATCCGTCATCCCACTGGGATCCCCCCTCTTGTGCAAGTGCTGTCAGTGCTCCATTACCTGGCAACTGGTTCCTTCCAAGTGACAGTGGGCTTGGCAGCAGGAATGTCACAGCCAATGTTCTCAATCGTGCTGGCAGGGTATTGTCTGCCTTGGTGCAACACATGTGCAGCTACATTGCTTTCCTGCAGGTGGAAGAATTGGCCACTGTGAAGGCAGGATTCTATGCAATGGGGAATATCCCCAATATTATTGAGGCGATTGACTATACACATATTGAGTTTGTCCATCCCCACCAGAATGAACAGGTGTTCAGGATTCGGAAGAGTTTCCACTCAATGAATGTGCAAATGGCAGACCAGTACATCCCCCACGTCACTGCCAAGTATCCTGGGTTGGTGCATGACGCCTTTGTCCTGAGAAATACCAGCATCCCACATGTGATGGCCCAACTACAGAGGCACATGGTGTGGCTAATAGGTGAGCCAGAGTCCCCACCCAATGTATGTCAGTATAAGCCTTCAGGTGTTATCCCCATAGCATTGTGTGAGGCTAATGTTTGTCCCTCAATACTTGCAGGTGACTCTGGCTACCCAAACCTGTTGTGGCTCCTGACCCCTGTGAGGAATGCCGGGACAGGGGCTGAGAACCATTATAATGAGGCACATGGGCGAACCAGAAGAATAATCGAATGGACCTTTGGCTTTCTGAAGGCCATGTTCAGGTGCCTCCATATGACAGGTGGTCTGCCAGAGAGTAGTGGCATGCTACATGTTGCACAACCTAGCCCTCAGATGACATGTGCCTTTTCTGCAGAAGGAGGAGACTGGAGAATCCCCTGGGGAAGCAGTGAACCCTGAGGACAGTGAGGATGAGGAGGCAGGGGATGAGGACGTGGACAACTGGACATCAGTTATATGGTAATACTTCCAATAACACACAGGTGAGACAGTGGAACTGATCATTGCTCTGACTATTGATTTCATCTGTGTGACTGTAGCATGATGGCATTCCCTTCCTTTGCATCTCAACTTACTGTCAATTATAGCTTGTAGTTTTACAGATGTTGGTGATGTGATAACAGTGTCCTGATGTGATTACTACAGACAGTCATAGGTCATTAATTGTATGCTATCACAGTGTTCTGATCATTTGTACTAGATGTGACTGTTCCCCTAAATGCACATTTTCAACACATAAAATACTATTAGTCAAGTTGTGTTCAAGGGTGTTTATTGTAGTGCTATAAAATTGAGGGAAAAGTGCAATGGAATGTGGTGATGGTAGTGGAAAGTCCAGGGTATTGTCACAGTTTGTTTGTAGCATAGGTCCAGTGTCCAAGGGGCCATAGGAAGGGGAGCAAAGGCAGTTCAAAGTGACAAGGTGAAAGGGTGGGACACAAGGGGGACAATCAGGAAAGTCTCATTTCCTGGCAGTGGTCTTGGTCTTGGAAAGTGTCTCTGGCTTCTGTCTGGGTCGCAGGAAACATTTACGGGGTGGTAAACCATCTGCAGGGGGGGTGCTGGTGGCCTGTGGGTCCTGTAGTGGGGCCTCCTGCCCACTAGTTGCAGTGGAAGTGGAGGGATGGTCAAAAGACTAGCTAGTCATAGGGGCCCGCTGCTGTGCTGTTGATTCCCTCATGATGTTGGCCATGTCTGCCAGCACCCCTGCTATGGAGATCATGGTGGTCCAAGTCCTCCCTGATCTCCTGATGGTGTTCCTCCTGCAGCCGCTTGTTCTCCTGCATGTTGCCAAGGATCTGGCCCCTCATGTCTTGGGATTGTTGGTAGGCCCCCAGGATCTTGGTGAGTGCCTCCTGGAGAGTCAGTACCCTGGGCTTGTCCTCCCCCTGGCTCACAGCTGCCCTCCCAGTGTCCCTGTTCCCCTGTGCCCCTGTCCACTGAACGGTGTGCCCACTGCCACTGACCCCAGGTCCCTGATTGTCTTGGAAGCGAGGTGTGGACTGGGGTGCTTGGACAGGTGGGCACACTGCTGATTCACGTGCCCTGGTGACAGAGGTTTGGGGACACTAGGTGGGTGTTGTGGAGTTTGATACTGATGGGGAGGCTCTGTGGTGGGCTAGGAGTGGGCTGGGATGACCGACTGTCCAGTGGTCCCTGATGGGCCAGGTTGTTGATCCAGATCTAGAAGTCCAGAGTTACTGTCATCACTGGGGGCATCTTCTTTTGGGGGACTGGATAGTCGTGGCACCTCCTCTCCTTTGACATTGGCTGGGACACCTGCAGGGATGTAAGTGATGTATTATGCTTCATGCCTGTGACATATTGTACATCCCTATCTTCCCCTCTATCTTTGTTGTTGCCCTGCCACCTTTGATTCTGTATGATGCTGTATTGTGGGTTTGCTAGTTCCCCGATGCTGTGCATGCTTTGGTGATGGGTGTCCATGCAGGGCTGGGAAGGCTGTCCATGCATTGGTATAGCATGCAGGGCATGGCATTGGGTTTAGTCAGATGTGTAGGTGCAGTGTGTGGGATGGAGTGGAGTTATGGTAGTGAGGGTGAGGGGGTGAGATGGCATGCAGGTATGGGGATGATAAGTAGTAAGTATTGTCTCACCAATGTCCAGTTCTCCAGCTACTCCAGTGAGTCCCTCCGGATGCCGGATTGCCAAGACTTGCTCCTCCCATGCTGTGAGCTGTGGGGGAGGTGGCGGGGGTCCACCGCCAGTCCTCTGGATGGCAGGCTGGGGCCTTGTTCCCACGGAACGTACCTTCCCCCTTAGGTCGTTCCACGTCTTCCTGATGTCGTCCCTTGTTCATGGATGCTGTCCCACGGCGTTCACCCTGTCCACGATTCTCCACCATAGCTCCATCTTCCTGGCAACGGATATCTGCTGTGCCTGTGCTCCAAACAACTGTGGCTCGACCCTGACAATTTCCTCCACCTTGACCTTTAACTCCTCATCAGTGAATCAGGGCTGCCTTAGTGGGGACATGGGTGTTGTGTGGTGTGTGTTGGTGTGAGGGTGTTGAGTAATGTGGTGGGGTGTGTGATGTGGGGTACATAAGGTATGTATGCATGTATGTGGTGTGTGTGTCTAGTTGGCTCAGTGGTCTTGGTGTCAGTCTGGTGGAAATTGTTTTGATTCGTAAGGAGTTGTGGGAAATGTGGGTCTGTGTCTTATAGTTCTGAGGGTCGGTGGGTGTGGTGTGTGTATGAGGGTAAGGTGTGTATTTTTGGTATTGGCCAATGTTGTGTGGTTTAGTATTTGGGTGTCCATTCTGAGCGCGCCAGTGTTTACCGCCAATGGTTTAGCACCATTGAATGTCCGCCGTATTGATTCGTGGGTCATGATGTAGTCGGCGTTGTGTTGTTGGCATAACGTTATGGGTGTTGGTACTGACAGTTTAACACTGACCTTTGGACTGGCAGATTTGTGAATGTGGCAGGTTTCAGTCGGATTGGTGTGGGTATGTCATAAGATGTGGAACGGATATTCACCACCGCGGTGGTATGTTGGCGGCAGTCACTGTGGCGTTCAGTCGGATTTACCACCAATGTCATGATGAGGACCTACATTTTTACCAACATGTGCAGAACCAATATTTCAATAGCGACAATGAAGAAAATAAGGAAAAGCTTCAAATCCAAGCTCAAGGTCTCTTACCTCACATTGAATCTAAATTCCTAACTATTCTGACTACTAAAGGGTTTCTGAGAGTAGTGTCCGCACCACAGAAACCTCAGTAGAGCTTCTGTTGAGAGATGTGAGTAGCATAAAGCATCTTGGGAAAATAGAATGCAAGGGCTGTACCGCGATTGGGTCTGCTTCAGAAGGCAAAGGGAATCAATGTCTGTAACTGACCAAAAATCACTTAAATCTTGAATCTTTCAGGAGCTGACCTCACAGGAGCTGACCTCATCATCAACACTTTCCACTGAAACAACAGTATTATAAATTCCACATCTAATTGACAGTTGAATTCTTTTGAGTTGCTTCCATTCAGTCTTAGGTCATTCCCTACTCATGAATTTCAGTAGTGAAGTTCAGCTGCCAACCTAGGACTATCCTTCGGTCCTTAGTAACACTTCTTCTCAGGCCTCCTTATCTTGCTTTAACCATAGGCTCCTTACTAATCAGAGACTCGTACATGGCACCTGCAGCTTAAGAAAATGTGTAATAAAACAAGCTTCATGTTGAAGGTTAAAAACACACAAAGATCAAGAGCCTTAATGCCTTCTAAGCAAATGTAAACTTGAGTGCACATTTAAATGAATTTCCATGTTTCTCATAAAAACAATGACTATAAAAAGATTATAGAAAACAACATTTAGAAAATACTATAACATAAACATACTTGCAAAATGATCAAAAATTGTGGTTTACAGAAAATATTATATTCATACTTGACTTGTATGCATTTCAGTGCACCGCTTTTATGTGAAAAACATTAACACATGTTTCATAGGAAGCTAATGACTACTTTAATTTGCATTCTAAAACATAATAGAACTTCCAAGTTATGCTCTTCCAACCCCCCCTTCTGATGACATATTAAGTCATCACAAACCTACTTTCCTCTCGAATGAGACTCTCTAGAACCCTGTGGTCTTCAACAGCTCTTATCTAGATTTCTCTGAACATTTATCATAATATTTACACTGATTGCCTTCCGTCTCAACCTCTGCTCTCTTCCTCTTTCTACCCTTCAGAATATTCCTTCTCTGAAAAACCTTTTGTCCAATCAACAGAACCGTTGCCACTATTGCTATAACCAACAATGGCCTTAACAAGTTACCTACACTTCCACTTCCCCAGTTCCCCAGTTCCCAAACCACTTGCCTGTAGCAGAAAATCCATCTCCAATGCCTTCCCATGCACCTGTCGCTTCCAACTCCTTCAAATTCTTCCTCAACCCTGAAATATTCCAGATACACTTCCATAAATCCTTACTCTTATTCAGAATGTAAGTACAACATTGTTGAACCTTCAGCATTCAGCAGACTCTACCCTCTTTTGCACGCAACAAATCTAGTGCAGGTCGATTTTGTAAAACCATTGATCTCATTGCCACCATCTCAGTGTTTATCAATAACAATTAATTTGCTGTGTTGGTAGCTGACTTATACAGTATTGTAGATAACTTTCTAATCTTCAGGTCATTCAGAATCATTCCTACAGATGGCATCAATGCACCAAAGATATCTCCCACTGTTTTAGCAACACTAGCTCCTCGCTTAGTTCTAGGTTTCATCTTCCACAGAGGATCTTTTAGATGTTCCACCTGATAGATATTTGGAAACTCCATTGCTAGATAACACGTACCTTGTCCTCCTGTCTTTAACTTATAATATGCATTCTGTCCACAGATAAAATACACTCAAGGAATCATGCAATACTTTCCCTCCAAAAAGAAATCACTCTTTCCTCTGACATCAAAAACATGCTCACAATTATTCTTCCTACAAAAACGGGGCCTGATTTAGATTTTGGCAGTATTATCACCAAGCTGTGTCAGTGGTGGGCCAAGACGACCATACAGTCCACGGAGTTCTGCCCCCCGTATTTAGATGTACTGCAGCTGATCCAAAGACCTGCACGGTGTAGAGCCCATCCTAGCTGTCAGACCGGAGGGTTCCCGCCGGCCACATTTAGATGTTCTAGTTGGACAGGCGGTGTCCTGTCAGCACTTTGCTTACGGAGGGAGGGCATCGCTGAACCCAATGTATATCAGACAATGGCAGTGACTGCAGATTACAAGTAACACACACTCTACCCTTCACCTATACGTCACCCTACATCACACATGTTGGACCTGGACTTTTTTATAGGGTTATCCCTGAACTTTTTGCCTTCTTCCTCCTTTTTTCTGACTTGTTTTCGTTGGTTTTCGGACTCTGGGCACTTTACCACTGTTGACCAGTGCTATAGTGTAAGTGCTATCTGACTTAATGGTATTGATGATTGGTTTATCCATGACTGGCATAGTTGATTTACTAGTAAGTCCCTAGCATAGTGCACCATGTGTGCACAGGGACTGTAAATCAAATACTGCTAGTTGGCCTTCCACCCACATGAGTAGCCCTGTTAAAATCTCAGACTTGCCACTATCGTGTCTGTGTGGGCAGTTTCAAACTGCCATTTCAACTTATCAAGTGCACCCACTTGCCAGGCCCAAATCGTCCACTTTACTACATATTAATCATCCCTAAAGTACGCCCACAGTAGGGTGCAGTGTATTTAAAGGATTTGGTTTTTGCCATTGCAAGGACTATCTCCCCATAGGGTATAATGGCGATTGCCTTGAAATATCTTTTAAGTGTAATTTCCCATTGGGAACAGATAAAAATATGGATTTTGGGGTCTCTGAACTCATAATTCAAAAATGCATCTTTTAGTGAATTTGGTTTTTGAATTATACAGGGAGTGCAGAATTATTAGGCAAATGAGTATTTTGACCACATCATCCTCTTTATGCATGTTGTCTTACTCCAAGCTGTATAGGCTCGAAAGCCTACTACCAATTAAGCATATTAGGTGATGTGCATCTCTGTAATGAGAAGGGGTGTGGTCTAATGACATCAACACCCTATATCAGGTGTGCATAATTATTAGGCAACTTCCTTTCCTTTGGCAAAATGGGTCAAAAGAAGGACTTGACAGGCTCAGAAAAGTCAAAAATAGTGAGATATCTCGCAGAGGGATGCAGCACTCTTAAAATTGCAAAGCTTCTGAAGCGTGATCATCGAACAATCAAGCGTTTCATTCAAAATAGTCAACAGGGTCGCAAGAAGCGTGTGGAAAAACCAAGGCGCAAAATAACTGCCCATGAACTGAGAAAAGTCAAGCGTGCAGCTGCCACGATGCCACTTGCCACCAGTTTGGCCATATTTCAGAGCTGCAACATCACTGGAGTGCCCAAAAGCACAAGGTGTGCAATACTTAGAGACATGGCCAAGGTAAGAAAGGCTGAAAGACGACCACCACTGAACAAGACACACAAGCTGAAACGTCAAGACTGGGCCAAGAAATATCTCAAGACTGATTTTTCTAAGGTTTTATGGACTGATGAAATGAGAGTGAGTCTTGATGGGTCAGATGGATGGGCCCGTGGCTGGATTGGTAAAGGGCAAAGAGCTCCAGTCCGACTCAGACGCCAGCAAGGTGGAGGTGGAGTACTGGTTTGGGCTGGTATCATCAAAGATGAGCTTGTGGGGCCTTTTCGGGTTGAGGATGGAGTCAAGCTCAACTCCCAGTCCTACTGCCAGTTCCTGGAAGACACCTTCTTCAAGCAGTGGTACAGGAAGAAGTCTGCATCCTTCAAGAAAAACATGATTTTCATGCAGGACAATGCTCCATCACACGCGTCCAAGTACTCCACAGCGTGGCTGGCAAGAAAGGGTATAAAAGAAGGAAATCTAATGACATGGCCTCCTTGTTCACCTGATCTGAACCCCATTGAGAACCTGTGGTCCATCATCAAATGTGAGATTTACAAGGAGGGAAAACAGTACACCTCTCTGAACAGTGTCTGGGAGGCTGTGGTTGCTGCTGCACGCAATGTTGATGGTGAACAGATCAAAACACTGACAGAATCCATGGATGGCAGGCTTTTGAGTGTCCTTGCAAAGATAGGTGGCTTTATTGGTCACTGATTTGTTTTTGTTTTGTTTTTGAATCTCAGAAATGTATATTTGTGAATGTTGAGATGTTATATTGGTTTCACTGGTAATGATAAATAATTGAAATGGGTATATATTTTTTTTTGTTAAGTTGCCTAATAATTATGCACAGTGATAGTCACCTGCACACACAGATATCCCCCTAACATAGCTAAAACTAAAAACAAACTAAAAACTACTTCCAAAAATATTCAGTTTTGATATTAATGAGTTTTTTGGGTTCATTGAGAACATGGTTGTTGTTCAATAATAAAATTAATCCTCAAAAATACAACTTGCCTAATAATTCTGCACTCCCTGTAGGTCTGAAAATGCCACTTTTAGAAAGTGGACATTTTCTTGCTTAACCATTCTGTGCCTCTACCTGTCTGTGATCAGGATGACAGTTGGGCAGTTTGTGAATTCACTCTTGATGGTCACACAAAGGGAGCTGAGGTATCATGATGGGACTTCCTGAGCTAGAGTGGTGGGAGGAGTTGACACTTGCACCTGAATAGGGCATTCCTGTCTTTACACAGAGCAGTCTCCAACCCCTTTTGGTGCTACAAGAAGAAAAACGACAAATCAAATCACAGCATCATTCCGAACTGATGCATTGCTGTGAGGATTCGACGTATCGATGCTACCCACACTGGAGAGTGGTCCCCGTTTGGCGCAACGACCACGGTTCTCAATGCAAGAGTAAAAACAGCATAGGCTGCTCTCAGACGTCCTCATTGTCTCTCAAACATGAACCTTTTACATAAAGGACAAAATCAGATTCAGATAATGGCTCATCTTGTATGTCAGATCTCGGTTTAGTGCATAGCTCAGTAACATCGAGACAATCATGGTCCCCTTCAAAGTCATTGTTACCGCCTTGACCCAATATTTGCAATAGAGTAGAGGGATTCTAAACACCACAACATTTGACAGTTACATTTTCTTCAGCCAAAATAACCTAATTATACATAGTGAGACGGCTGCTTGTGAGTTGTTGAGTTCTGGTCCTAGTCAACAATAATTCTACAGAGTGGGGAATGTACACAGGTAATGGGTGACCCATAAAAATATTCTCACATCTCTCAATGCTCGTGCTGACCGCTGCCACCACTTTAAAGCAGCCAGGCAGCACAGAAGCTACGGGATCTAATGTGTTGGAAAAATAAGCCATAGGTTTCTTAGCATTTCCATGCATCAGTGTTAGCACTGGGAGAGCACTGCTGTCTCTCTTTCTGCAGAAAAGTGCAAAAGATTTGTTATAATCAGGCATCCCTAGAGTTGCGGTATGACAAAGACATTCTCCCAGCTTTAGAAATATGACAAGGCACTTGTTATCCCATGGTACTGGATCAAACACATCCTTGTGTGTCAGCCTCTGTAAAGGTTTGTGTGTTACACTCTGTAAAGGTTTGGCCACAAGGAAAATGTTGGGTATCCACTGTGTAGAATAGCCCACTATTCTCAAAAACAGATAACTTCTCTCTGTGTAGTTGGCAGACTCATTCTCAGTGGAGATAGAATTCTCTCCTGTTTCACCTTTCTTACTCCTTTCTCAATTTGATGTCCAAGACATTGGACCTCTTTTTGACAAGATTGCAAATTTCTGGGGGATACTTTATGCTCATTCTGAGCTAGGTGGTTTCAGTAACACAATTGTTTTCTGTCTACAAGCTTCCTGAGTATTTGATGTCGCCATTAGGTTGTCAATATACTGGATTAGAACTGAGTTACAAAGCATAAACAAAGACTCTAGATTTTTCTTTAGAATCTGGTTGAAAATAGAAGGACTCTCGGTATTCCTTTGTTTGATTCGGCCCCATGCCAAAACCCTACTTCTGAGCCAGTATGTGAAGAGGAACTGACTATCCACATGCAACGGTATTGAAAAGACAACTTGACAGAATTTAGTGAAAGTAAACCATTCAGCCTCGTATGGATTCTGAAACAATATCACAGGTGGATACGGTTCCACTGGGCAACAAGGGAAAAACAGTGTTTATTTTTCAAAGATCTTGTACAATTCTGTATTTACCATTCATTTTTTGAAGACCCATAATGGGAGAGTTATAAGGACTGCCCATTATTTCTCTTAAGATACACTGCATTGACTGAATTACAAGAGTTATTTCAGCAATCACCTTATATTGTGGCTTTCACTGGAATTCAGGATTTAGTTTAAGAGAAATTCAGACAGGTTCAACACCTATTATCAGTTCAATACTCTTTCCCTAGAAATCCCACACTTTATGTTTAACTGTCTCTCTCAAATCTGGAGGTAAATCATTAACTCTCAAGAAAGTCAGCAATGTGCAATGTGATTCATTCCTAGTTAACTTAATGACAGCATCATCATCTTGTGTTTGTATTTCAATTACTGCTAGGGTACAAAAGATAACACAAATCGCTTGGAGAGCAAATCTCTTCCCAAGAGAATCACTGAACTAGTGTCACATATTATAAATGTGTGTTTTTTCCACCAAAGGTCTTATTTTCATTGTAATTGGGACAGTTTTCTGAGTAGCCCTCTTTTTATACTCCACACAAACAACTTAGACTGTTTTTCTTGAGAGGGGTAGGTTTGGAACTTCTACTGTTCCCAGAGTAGAATGGGTAGCACCAGTATCAACCAAGGATGTCACTGGACAGCCATCCATTTCACTATCTATGACTGGTCCGCTCTGGGCTACCTTCAAGGCTCCACAAAGCCCACAGTATTCCTACCTCCTCCGGCTGACTGATCTGAGTCATTTCCATCATGTAGTTCAAGCAATGGAAACTGTTGAAAAGGGATATTGGGCCAGATGTATGAAGAAATGGCATTGCGAATCGCAAATAGCGAGTTTTAAGAAATCGCTATTTCCGAGTCGCGATAGGCCATGTACCATAATTGCGATTCGGAATTAGCGATTTCTTAAAAATCGCTATTTGTGGTTTGCGAGACCCAATTACCGAATCGCAATTTGCATTTTCTGAAATTGCAATTCGGTAATTGAAAATTGCAAATTGCGAGAAATTTTGAGAAAGCACACCTGGAGGAGCCTGATGACATCACAAGCAGGAAGTGAGTCATCCCAGGCAGTTTCAGGTGCCAGACCCAAACCACCATCCAGAGAGAGTCATCCCAGCCACACTGAGCAACACTCTGAAGGAGGCAGCACACCTGAACAACCATGGACACCTCAGCCCAAGGAAAGGAGAAGGGAGAAAGAAAGTGGAAGCTCAAATTTAGCGAGCAAGAGCTGGAGGTGCTGACAGAGGAGGTGGTCAGGAGCCATGACCGGCTTTTTGGCAAAAGCTCACTCCAGGTGCCGGAGAGTGAGAAAAGGAGACTCTGGGCAGACATACAAACTTAGATCTGTGCTATCGGTCGAAGAAATTAAGAAGAGGTGGTACGACCTGCGGTCCCGTGCCAAGGAGAGGGTGGCAAGAAGACTGCAGGAGGCCAGGAGCATAGGAGGCGGTCCACCCACAGAGTCACCATCCACCCCGTTAGAGGACCTAGTGGAGTCCACACTCCTTCCTGAAGTAGTGAGTGGGGTCACAGAGATAGACACCTCCGGCACACCAAGTACCAGCAAAGGTAAGTGCAATATTGAATTGTAACCCCATATGTGTATGCACAAAAGCCCCTTTAGCAAGTAATGTAAAACATTGTGAGAAGTAGTCCATTCCACATCTTAGAAGCAGCACAACAATGCATTATGGGAGTGGCAGTCCACAACCCAGAGCTGAAAGTAGCACATACAATGTATTTAAGTAGAGCGACACACAGAGGAACACAACACCCACAACACAGTGAAGAGAAGTACCTGTACCTTTATTACCATTGTGTGCCCTTACTTGTAACAAACATAACTGACATGCTGCATATTGTCATTGCAGGTGGGCCAGGCCTAGCAGCTACAGCATGTGCCAGCTTAGGGGAGGCTGACACCCATCCAGCCTCATACTCCAGCACGAATGGGTCTCTCACCATTGCGCCACTCCAACACAGGCCCAGGGCACTGCCACTGCCAGAGCTCAGTCAGGACTCCGATGAGCAGTAGGAAGGGACACATACACCATCCACAACTGGCAGACGCACCCAGATGCAGGAGGCCAGTTCGCAGCAGACCACAGCACCCCGCAGGATGGCTACAAATGCAGGTGCACAGGCGGATGAGGCAGGTGAGGGAACCTCTTTCTTTGGTGGCCTGGAAGCAGCTATGTTGCAGCAGCAGCGCCTGCAGAACAAAAAGATCACTGGTTTACAAAAACAGATGCAGCAACATAATGCCAACATGGGGGGCCTGCATCGCCAGCTGGAGTGCCTGAATGCACATATAGAACAGCTGCATGAGGGACAGGTCCAGGCATCGCAGGACACAAGGGAGCTCACTTCTGCTGTGCGGGAACTATGCCAGGAGCTGCGCCATGACAGGGTGAGCCACCGTAGGCAGGAGCGACGATTCATGAACATGTTCGGGGGATTCTGTCGCTCTGTCAATAGGCTAGCTAATTCAACCTCACAGATTGCACATCGTGCAGTGGCTGCACAGGTGGAGGCAGCACACAGCAGCAGGGATGTGGCTCACGGACTTGTCCAAATCACAAATGTGATAGACAACATCATGGGACACAGGTCAGCCACACCTAGTAAGCTTGGACTGGGGGACACGGAGGACACTTCCAGCCTCAGCAGCCTAGCTGTACCCGCAATGGACATCAGACGGGGCAGTGCCAGGCACAGCACTGCCACTGAGGCAGACAATCGAGGTGCCAGTGAGGCAACTGGGCACCCGAGTGGTGTGCGTGGCCACAAGAAGTAACTGTAGTGGCCAGAGGGGTAATGAGTACACTATGAAGTAATTGTGCTTTATGCTGAACTTCTATTGTTTCTATTTTTTAACTCACTTTTGTTGGCATTCGTTGGACTAACATTACCTGACATTAAGGTAATAAATTTACTTCACTACAGGTACATTTGTCAGTGCATTTGTCTTATTCATACTTACATCTAAAATGGTTGTGTGTGATGTCAGCACGCCTTTGCCTTCCCTCTGCTGCACTGGTCCTGTCTGCTGGCTGTAGGGGTGTGTGCTGCTTTACTCTTCAGAATATCAAAACTAGGCACTTCAGGATATTTTAAGGCACAATGTAAAGCAATCACTCTCAAACACCTTCGTAAGTAGAATAATCAAGTTTAGTTAAGGGGCAAGTTCTCAGCTAGCAAAACTAAACCACACTAATATATATATATATACATCAGGAGAATAACATGAGAATAATGATAAAGATATAAGCACTCTGTGAATAATTGCAAGAGTAAGTGCATATAATACGAGCACACACAATATACCTCAATGCTCAATAGCATGAAAATGACTGCAAGAGTAAGTGCATATTACGCGCGCACACACAATATACTTCAATGCTCAATAGCATGAAAATGACTGCAAGAATAAGTACACATTACGCGCGCACACACAATACACTTAATAAATTGAAAAGCTTCACCGAAAAGAGCGTCTGCATCCCTCCGCCGTACACAAAGCTGGGGAACCCAAATCAGCTGACACAGGGAGCCTCTGTTCGGGACAATCAGTCCTCCTGGCGTTGCGTCCAACCCAGGAGAGAGTTCCTAAACCAGCCCATCCAGGCCCCCAACTTTTATAGTATTTACTAACGCCCAGGAGTCTTTTCTAGAAAAAGACCCCCTCCTTTACAAATTGTGCAATCGGCGGTACCTTGTTCACCCTTCGAGACGTCTCCTCAGAACGGGCCAAGTTCCCAGGAGAGGACTCCAAGGTGAAGCTTGCATTCCTCCTTGTGTACAGGCGCATCCCCCTGTTGTTCTAACTGATAGCTCGTGGAATGTAAATAGCGCCCTTCGTACCAGGCAGATGGAGCGAAGTTGAGCAGAAAAACACCCCACCCTTCAGCTTGCCGAAGCTTGTGGAAAAACACAGAACAGTGCCTTACGCACCGGACCAGACTCGACAAAATGGAGTCGTGAACCAAAATGGAAGCGAAGGCCAATGAAAGCAGAGGCCAATGGTCCACACTCTGCACCACTGTTTACCTTGCACGTAGTGCTGCCGCATGCACGTAGTGTATGTAGCAATACATCTCCACCCTTGGACCATTTGGCCAACTTACAACTAAGTATATCCTATAAGCTGAAATGGCAATGCTCTTGGGCGAAACTGAGATAGAAGATTAGGCACACACTGAATACAACAACATAATGAAATTAAAATAACTGTTATGATAATGATTACACCAAAGATATAACGCAGTTGGCCTAAATTAGGCAGCCATCCAAAAGCCCAATCCCACCACCCCTTGTCAACATCCTGCTGCACCCCCTTCACCAACATATGCAGGGCCTCTATGTGGGAGTTGATTGATATGGAGTGGTCGGATAAATTGAAGCAACATAATCCTTCAAAATCACTGCAGCCATGGTTGTGTTTAAGCAGTAAATAATCAATAGCAGCGCGATTCTGCAAAGCAGCTCTTCTAATTCCCTGTACATCTAATAACAGCTCAGCTAAGGCAGCTGATGTATAGTTAATATTCTTGACTACTAAACATGCAAGTTTATTAATAACTCTGGTATTATATACTGCAAGTCCTGGCACCCCTACGATAGAACTAGCTAAACTAACATATTCTGTTTTGGACAGCAATGAAATTTCAGAATCACAGTCCGTAGGTAATTGAATAGTGTCTCTGGTATAGCGAGGGTGTAGAGCAGTATCCATGGGAAACATGAGAAAGCCTAAGCGTGACCAGGCACAAGGCCCTCCGGTTAGATTGGCTGGAATATAAGTAAAAGAAAGATTACCACAAGAAAAGAGCCAACCTTTAGGCAACTTAACATTTTGAATGTGGCTGGCAGCAGGCACCACATGTTGGCAAAACATTGAATTATTTACATTCAAACAGGTTAGGTCAGTCCGTGAGTGGCACAACGTCCGTTGTGCAGCAGTTAAGTTTTTGTCTCTTTTCTCCAATTTGAGCTGAGCACATTTACCTATTTTCATAGGATCACAGGTCAATGAATAGCACACATCCCCACTTGAGATGTTAAACGTGAGTATAGATGTCATGTTCCTCCACAACCGCCTGCCCACCTCCGGGCAATGACGGCAGTACTCATAGAGTGACAGATGGGAGCGAACGTCACTCACATCCACCATTCCATCCTGGTTTGTATTGTTAAAGATGTGTAATAATACAGCAGCAGGAGTGGGCACTGCCACTAGACAAGTGGTAATCAAATCTTGAACGCTTTGCATGTTACTCATACAGAAGTGAGATATATTCAGCACTTCCTGCGCTAGATGAATCCAAACATTGTTCGGTTGATGCAGCAGCGTTGGCATCTGCGGCTGACGGTTGAATTTTTGGGCTATGAGCCCCTCCCGCTCCCCGGTGGAGTCTCCCGAACGGGCTCCATACACCACACTCATGGCACAGGCACTCCACAGGATGATCTGAAAAGAACAAAGGACAAAACACGTATTATCATTCTCGCAGATAGCATTTGTCGGCGGGAACATGTTCCCATTTGTCTTGACCAGGTCGCATAACTACCAGGACATTGTCTGGTCCAGTGGCGATGACATCAGCGGGTTGAGGAGGGTTATTTGGGGATTCAATCCACACTTTGGCCCCTGGGTTCTTGTCAGTAGATCCGAACCCTCCTTTGCCTCTCACAGTGAGAAGAGCTGGGGCGCTCCCCTTCTTAACAACACCTCCATAAACCGGCATAATGACAATTTGGGCAACGCGATCACCAGGTTGCACCACTAGGTCTGTGTCACCACTGTTCAAGAGAATGACTTTCAACTCGCCTTGGTAGTCTGCATCTATCACGCCTCCTAAAACTTGGATGCCCCTCAAGGCAAGCCCAGATCGAGGGGCGATCAGACCGTAATGCTCAGGGGGAATCTGAATTCCCACCCCAGTTTCAATCAGAGTGATGTCTCTAGGTTTCAATCGATGCATGTGTAAAGCATGTAAGTCAAGTCCTGCAGATTCTGGTGTAGCTCGATATGGGGCCAAAGCTCCTGGAGCTGTTTCCCAATACACAATGGTATTGCTCGTTGTAAACGGATTAATCTGTAAAGCAGGTGTGAGCATTCTCATGAGAGGTGTCTCAGCATTCGTAAGGGGTCGGTTGTTCAAAATTTGCAAAGCATCATACAAATTATCCCTCCACCCCTTCAGTGTCCCATCATTCAGTTTACGCAATTGTTCTTTCAGCAACCCATTCATTCTCTCAATCAGTCCCGCTGCTTGTGGGTAGTAAGGTATGTGAAAAATCCACTCAATATTGCGTTGTGCACAATAGTCCTGCACTAGTCTGCCCTTGAAGTGGCTGGCGTTATCACTTTGAATCTGGAGTGGCACTCCATAGTACAGAATCAACAGATCTAGTGTTTTCAGGGTGCTCTGCTGAGTTGCGCGCTTGCAGGGAAAGGCTATGAGATAACCAGAGTAAGTGTCTACCACGGTGCAGGCATACTGACACCCTCTGCTCACTGGCATTGGTCCAATGTAATCAATCTGCCAAATCTGTCCTGGCAATTTACCTCTACCTAGCTGGCCTCTCACCACCTGTGGGACCGGTCTGTGCTGTGCATGCTGACAAATGGGACATTCAATGATCGCTGTTTTAATCAAATCTAGGGGAAGATGCATCCCTCTAATCTCAGCCCACCTGTGAGTAGCCTTTTCTCCAAGATGTCCGCATTTCTGGTGTGCCCATTTAGCCATTCCCACCAAATCAGAACTCTGCGCCTCCACTTCAGCCTCTTGAATCTTGGCTCGATCGTCTGCAAGACAATTGAACCATCGGTCTAATGAATCAGTTGGACAGTGAGCGTCCACATGATAGACAGTCACGGTGCTTTGAGGTAACATTTCCCAGATCTCCTGCCATAACTCCTTCCCCCATACCTCTTTGTTATGGATTTTGTACTGATGTGCATGCCACGTGGGAAGCCAAGTGGCTAACCCATTGGCGGTAGACCAGGAATCTGTATAAATGTGACATTTTCCGGGTAGCTCCTGTTTTAAAGCCTGATACACGGCATAAAGCTCTGCATACTGGCTACTTTTTCCCTGTCCTGTAGTTGTCAAAAGCTTCTTGGTAACAGGATTATAGGACACTGCCTTCCAGTGCCTTTTCGCTCCAACATATTTTGCTGAACCATCTGTGAACCACACATGTTTTTTGTCATCTGCAGACAAGTCTGCGAACGGCTGGCCCCACCCTACTGGGGATTCACACACTGAAGGTACATCATGCAACATTTCGGAATTCTCCACTGGAGCCTGCGCTACCTGCTCATGCAAAACGGCGGTCCCTTTTGGACCCGCTCGTGCCCTGTCCTGGACATACCATTTCCATTTTATAATGCTGGCTTCTTGCGCATGTCCAATTCTATGAGTTTTTGGGGAACTCATCACCCTCTGCATGATGGGAATTTCAGGCCTTAAAATCACATTGTGTCCCAGTGTAATTTGCTCAGTATCAACCAGGGCCCAATAGCAGGCCAGCAGCTGCTTCTCAAAGGGAGTATACCGCTCTCCTGCCTCAGGTAACTTCTTTGTCCAAAATCCCAGGGGCACCCTCTTTCTTCCTTGTTTTTGCCATAAACTCCAATTGGCATACTGCCCCTGGACTGTCACATTCAATTCAATGTCTCCCTCTCGAATCGGCCACAAATCCAAAGCATGCTGAATGGCGTCTTTCGCCAATTCAAACGCGCGCTGCTCCTGCTCTCCCCATTCGAACGCATTTTTCTTTCGTGTAACTTTGTACAATGGGGCCAAAATCTGAGACAAATGGGGTATATGTTGTCTCCAATACCCGAATAGTCCTATAAAACTCTGGGCTTCCTTCCGATTTCGCGGTACTGCGAATTCCTTAATCTTTTGTTTCACTTTTGGCAACACTTCTCTGTGTCCCTGATTCCACTGAATGCCCAAAAATTTCACGCTCTGAGACGGTCCCTGCACTTTCTCGGGGTTAATCTCCCACCCTTGATTCTGCAAATGTTCCACCACCCTGTCTAGCTGAATTTGCACCTGTTCTTGCGTCTCTCCCTGCATCATCACGTCATCTATATAGTGGGAAATTTGCACTCCAGGAACCACTGGTACTTCATCCAAATGCTCTGCCACCAGCCGGTGGCAGATAGTGGGGCTATGTAAATACCCCATGGGTAATCTACAGAAGGTGTACTGACGCCCCGCCCATTGGAATGCCAGCTGAGGCTGGCTCTCAGTAGCTATTGGTATCGTAAAGAAGGCATTGGCAATGTCAATGGTTGCATACCAAGTCCCACTGTGTTTCTGTATGTTCTCAATCAAGGTAATGGTGTCTGGGACCGCTGCAGTCAGAGGAGGTGTATGTTTATTCAATTGGCGATAATCAATGCAAATCCTCCAACTGTTATCACTTTTACGAACAGGCCAGAGGGCATTATTCCACGCAGTGGTGATGGGAACTATTACCCCGGCCTCTAGTAAATCATGTATAGTCTGGCTAATCTCCTCATGTCCTCCCGGTATTCTGTACTGTTTCATTTGAATCACTTTAGTAGCTTGGGGAAGTGTTACCGGAGGAATCTTCAACAGCCCCACCCTTGCGGCGGCTATTGATATAAATCTTTTGGAACCAAATTGATAACATCCATCTTCCAAATGTAGGGTCATCCCTTTCAAAATGTCAATTCCAATAATGTATTCGGGAATGGGCACAATCAGGACAGTGTATTCTCTCTTTGGAAGTCCCCCTATTTTCATGGGAACCACTATCTGCACTGCCGGGGTTTCTTTTCCGCCCAATCCCGTAATGGTGAAGTACTGTCCCCTGAATTTTCTCGGATTGCCATGAATCAAAGTGGCCTCCGCTCCGGTGTCAACGAGGGCTCGAACTTTTTGAACATTTCCACGTTTCCAATAAATTTCTACTTTGACATGAGGTCTGTTATCTTTGCGAGCCCATCCCTGCACCGGAGTTTGGCCTGTTTCCTAATCTATTTTCACTCTGCGCACATCAGAGTCTGCCCAAGTCAAATCTGGATACAGTTTGCGGTAATTCTCAGGGAACTCCTCCTCCCTGTCTCTGCTTCGCAACCTCTCTGAGCTTACCAGCTCCCTCTCCCACTCTCTTCCTCGAGTTTTCCCAGAACCTGTCAGTTCTCGGTCTCTCTCCCTGCTCCGGGTTCCCTCTGCGCTTCGGTGCTCTTCCTCCCAATTTCCGTCCTCTGGGGATCTCTCTCTACTGTGGGGTTTTCTCCCTCTCTCTCCCTTTTCACCCTCACGCTCCTCCCCTCCTGCCTTTCTCTGGTTCACCACTTTGTTATCCTTCTTGTTCCCTTTCCTACTCCCCTCCTTTTTATCCAAACCGCGTTTGTGATACATTTCCCACATGTCCTTGGTGCTTATCCCATCAATTTCATTCCTGGTCACCCCATCTCGCATCAAGGCCTGAAACATGTCTCGCCTTGTCACCCTGTTGTTATCAGTACGATTCTCAGACCGTGAATTCCTCTCTGGCTTAGCCCATTCTCCTAAATCACTTAACTCACGCACCGCTTCTACCACCTGAGACAATGGGTTACCTGTCTGATTAATTAACAAAGTCATGATGACATGCTTATATGCAGGAGGAGCGGCCCTAATCAGCCGGTTTCGCACAGACACACTTAAAATTCCATTCATCAAATCATGGGCATTACCCATAAAGATAGCTGTTTTCATCCCTTCTTCCTTCAATCTCTGTACTGCATCTCTCAAAGTGTACCAAGGTTTATCATTAGGCGGCCAGTCTGACTCTGTCGGATACTTCTGGGCACACCCTTGCGCCGCTAGCTCTAACAAATTGGTCATGGGACCATTCCCTGGATAGGTTCTAAACTCATTTTGAATAACCGGGTCTGTACTTAACATACAAAGCCTCGGGGCGTCGCCGTGATCCAATTGGACCCCCTGGCCCCCCATATCGTGCACCCGCACCAACCACGTAAGCAATGTTTCCCCAGACCTCTGTCGAAATCTGTCTATCACATCGCTTAGTTCTTGCTGTGTATAATCCTCCAGGGCATCCAACATCACCCCTCCAGGATTAGCTGGGCTATGCTGTAACTTTCGCCGATATATGGGCTGCGCACGGACAACATTCCTGCGCTCTGTCTTCTCCTGTCTAACATCTTGGCAGTCATCGCCCCCGGACCCATCTGAAAAATCAGATGTATCCCAGATGTTTCCATCCCAAAATTCAGGGTCAAAGGCTAATCCTGCCTGAGAGATAGCTAAATGCACCTTCTTTTTATTAACTTTCCCTCTTCGTTTCTTGTGTTTATATTTAGCTACGCTAACAGCCGTTCTCTCTGCAACCAGTTGGTACATTTCCAACTTATCACTTAATAATTTATTTTGACAAGCTAGCATGGTAGAGGAATTTCGGGCTTCCACTAACTCCTTCTCCAGCTGCTCGTGATCTTTTTGTAACTGTAAACATTTTTCATACAACTTTCGGTATGCAGAAAGCAAGATCCAGCCTCGCCTCCCCAACGCACAAACCTCCCTTCCCTTGTCAATCGACACTTTCCGTAAACAAATGAGAAGATCTTCAGGTTCCACATTTAACATACACGCATTCCAATTTTCACACAAACCAGCACAACGTGACCATTCCTGAGCTAAAAGTTTATACGGGGCAGTTTCCCATCCCGGTATTTCTATGTCTGGATTTGCTACCTGAGAACCTGCTTTTGAGCTCGCTTTGATCTTATTAAGCATTTTCCCCTTTTTTTTTTTTTTCGAATCCTGCCGACTACGCCAATTTGTGCTGCTTTACTCTTCAGAATATCAAAACTAGGCACTTCAGGATATTTTAAGGCACAATGTAAAGCAATCACTCTCAAACACCTTCGTAAGTAGAATAATCAAGTTTATTTAAGGGGCAAGTTCTCAGCTAGCAAAACTAAACCACACTAATATATATATATATACATCAGGAGAATAACATGAGAATAATGATAAAGATATAAGCACTCTGTGAATAATTGCAAGAGTAAGTGCATATAATACGAGCACACACAATATACCTCAATGCTCAATAGCATGAAAATGACTGCAAGAGTAAGTGCATATTACGCGCGCACACACAATATACTTCAATGCTCAATAGCATGAAAATGACTGCAAGAATAAGTACACATTACGCGCGCACACACAATACACTTAATAAATTGAAAAGCTTCACCGAAAAGAGCGTCTGCATCCCTCCGCCGTACACAAAGCTGGGGAACCCAAATCAGCTGACACAGGGAGCCTCTGTTCGGGACAATCAGTCCTCCTGGCGTTGCGTCCAACCCAGGAGAGAGTTCCTAAACCAGCCCATCCAGGCCCCCAACTTTTATAGTATTTACTAACGCCCAGGAGTCTTTTCTAGAAAAAGACCCCCTCCTTTACAAATTGTGCAATCGGCGGTACCTTGTTCACCCTTCGAGACGTCTCCTCAGAACGGGCCAAGTTCCCAGGAGAGGACTCCAAGGTGAAGCTTGCATTCCTCCTTGTGTACAGGCGCATCCCCCTGTTGTTCTAACTGATAGCTCGTGGAATGTAAATAGCGCCCTTCGTACCAGGCAGATGGAGCGAAGTTGAGCAGAAAAACACCCCACCCTTCAGCTTGCCGAAGCTTGTGGAAAAACACAGAACAGTGCCTTACGCACCGGACCAGACTCGACAAAATGGAGTCGTGAACCAAAATGGAAGCGAAGGCCAATGAAAGCAGAGGCCAATGGTCCACACTCTGCACCACTGTTTACCTTGCACGTAGTGCTGCCGCATGCACGTAGTGTATGTAGCAATACAGGGTGGTATGGGATCATCATCCTCATCTGATTCAGTATCCCATATTTCGCCAGGTATGCCCCTGGTGGTAGCTATATTGTGCAAGATTGCACAAGTAGCCACTATTCTACATGTCGTTTCTGGGCTGTACTGTAAGGCCCCTCCACTTTTGTGGAGGCACCGGAAGTGACTCTTCAGCAGACATTCATTGAATGTTGGTATTTACGTTTGCGGTACACATACTCTGTGGCTGATGGTGGACAGATTGCAACATGTGTCCCATCTATGGCACCTAGGACGTGGGGGAACTGTGCTATCTGGTAGAAATCTATTTTTGTCTGCTGTATATCCTGTGGGGTGTGGGGGAATCTGATGTACTGGTGTATCCTGCTCAGCATGGCGTTGATAAATGCATTGAAAAATCTAGAGAGGGTACGCTGTGATACCTCTCCAGCTGCTGCTATGACCCCTTGATAGCTCACTGAGGCGAGTAGGTGGAGGGAGCATAATACCTGCACATGGGTGGGTATGCTATGAGTCCTTTGTGTTCTGCGCTGCAGTGTGGGTTGTAGCTCAGCTATCAGATCAAGTATCATGGCTGAGTTCAACCTATACCTCTCAAATATTTCCTCCTCTGTCTGGTTAAAAAGTGTAATCCGCACTCTGAAAATGCGCTCCTGTCTCCTCCTCCCTCTCCTCAGACCTGCCAGGATCCTCATTCTCCTCGCCATGATGTAGAGTGCAACCATTGTGGAAAAGAGTCTGAGGCATTCTGGGCCTCTTTATATAGGTTGCACCTGGTTACCACCTAGTTGCACTTAGTGGTATTTTGCATGTGCAAAATGCCATTCTGCGAAAAATCGCAATTTGCGATTTTTTGATGCATCGAATTGCGACTTGGACTTTGTGAATCGCATTTTGCACCTCGCAATTTCCTACTGGAAATACCGAATCACAAAATGCGACTCGCAAAACCAGGTCGCAACGCAAAAAATCGAAATTTTAGCGATTTCTTATTTTTGGTCTGCGAATGCTTTTCATGCATCGCAGACCACGTTTTTGCATTCGCAAAAGTCAGATTTTTGCGATTCGCACCGTTTGCGAATGAAAAAAAGTTTCATACATCTGGCCCCTTATCTTTTGTCACATTGGCATTCATCCTCAAACCCTGATTCATATTCTGTCGTAGCCGAACAACATTCTGCGGTGGCATCAGATGTTGCAGAACCTGCATCATTGGGGTTGTGGTAAATTGAAATTTTGACCGCTGGGTCTTTGCATCCCCTGCACCTGATTGAGATTATTATTTTGAGAGGGTACAAATCCTGCATTATGGAACTGATGAGCTGGATTTAAACAACATTCCTGCTTCCAATGTCCCAGTTATTTGCAAATGTGAAAAGGGGTTGACCTTTTCAAGCTATTTACATCCATTCCTGTAGTAGGATCAGTAGGAACACCTCGTCCTCAACCCTGGACTGGGTTTGGTGCTCGCTGATATACATCTTGCATTGTACCTACATTATATACAGATGACAGTATCTGAGTCGTTCTTTGAGATGCTTTCATTTGAGCGACCATCAACGTTTCCTTTAGCTTCTTCTGCTTCATTTCAGTCTCATCATGGCAGTACCTGGAGTACCCCAAAATCTTGACAGTTGAATTAGTCTGCCAACAAATCAAATGTTGTTGGATCATCATGCATATTTCTGGCCTCAATCCTGTCACAAACCTCAACACAAAATGTCCCATACCCTTAGCATCTAACGTCTCAATACCATAATACTGTTTGAATGCCTGTAACAACGTTTTGTGGTAAGCACACTTGATTCTTGAGTCGTCTGTCAATTTTAACCCAAATAACGTCTTAAGGATTGTATTAGAACAGACACACAAACAAAGGGAGCATACAAACTGCAATAGACTGGATGTTATTTATGTGATTAAACATCCCTGTGAGCTTCTACATGTGGAAAAATGAGACAAAAGGTGAAAGCAGGTATCCTCCAACACTGTACTAGGATTAGTTTAGGTGTAAGGTCCAGGGTGCACCCCTAGTAGAACACTTTACTGCCCTGAATCATCCCACAGACAGTATACGCTAGTCGGGCTGAGGGACAAAGCCTGGGGTATGCCTTGGTGGCCTCCGAGCAGAATAGGGGGAGGCAGACAAACTGGGTCCTGCCGGTGAGTTAGGAGGTGACTCAGTTCAGGGCTCTGTCACTGATTACTGCATTGCTGAGGCATGAGTGTAGGGCGTGGTGGCAGATGGTGTTGAACGCAGCCGAGAGGTCCAGGAGGATGAGGGCCGCGGTTTTGTCGTTGTCCAGTGTAGGAGGCTGGACTGGCTTGTAGTGAGTATCAAGGGGTACTTACACCTTGCACCAGGCCCAGGTATCCCTTATTAGTGTATAGGGTGTCTAGCAGCTTAGGCTGATAGATAATGGTAGCTTAGCAGAGCAGCTTAGGCTGAACTAGGAGACGAGTGAAGCTCCTACAGTACCACTAGTGTCATATGCACAATATCATAAGAAAACACAATACACAGATATACTAAAAATAAAGGTACTTTATTTTTATGACAATATGCCAAAAGTATCTCAGTGAGTACCCTCAGTATGAGGATAGCAAATATACACAAGATATATGTACACAATACCAAAAATATGCAGTATAGTATTAGAAAACAGTGCAAACAATGTATAGTTACAATATGATGCAATGGGGACACATAGGGATAGGGGCAACACAAACCTTATACTCCAAAAGTGGAATGCGAACCACGAATGGACCCCAAACCTATGTGACCTTGTAGAGGGTCGCTGGGACTGTAAGAAAACAAGAGCGACAAGGGCTAGAGACTTCCCCTTTGGAGGATGGATGCCCCACACCATGGAGAGTCGTGCAGAAGTGTTTTCCTGAAGAAAGACCGCAAACAAGCCTTGCTAGCTGCAAGTCATGCGGTTAGGGTTTTTGGATGCTGCTGTGGCTCAGGAGGGACCAGGATGTCGCCAATTGTGTCAGGGGACAGAGGGGGCACCCAGCAGGACGAGGAGCCCTCTCAGAAGCAGGCAGCACCCACAGAAGTGCCGGAACAGGCACTACGAAGAGAAGTGAAATGGTGCTCACCCAAAGTTACACAAAGGAGTCCCACGTCACCGGAGGACAACTCAGGAGGTCGTGCAATGCAGGTTAGAGTGCCGTGGACCCAGGCTTGGCTGTGCACAAAGGATTTCTGCCGGAAGTGCACAGAGGCAGGAGTAGCTGCAAAAGTCACGGTTCCCAGCAATGCAGTCTGGCGTGGGGAGGCAAGGACTTACCTCCACCAAACTTGGACTGAAGAGTCACTGGACTGTGGGAGTCACTTGGACAGAGTTGCTGGATTCAAGGGACCTCGCTCGTCGTGCTGAGAGGAGACCCAGGGTACCGGTGATGCAGTTCTTTGGTGCCTGCGGTTGCACGGGGAAGATTCCGTCGACCCACGGGAGATTTCTTCAGAGCTTCTAGTGCAGAGAGGAGGCAGACTACCCCCACAGCATGCACCACCAGGAAAACAGTCGAGAAGGCGGCAGGATCAGCGTTACAGAGTTGCAGTAGTCATCTTCGCTACTTTGTTGCAGTTTTGCAGGCTTCCAGCACGGTCAGCAGTCGATTCCTTGGCAGAAGGTAAAGAGAGAGATGCAGAGGAACTCTGATGAGCTCTTGCATTCGTTATCTAAGGAATTCCCCAAAGCAGAGACCCTAAATAGCCAGAAAAGAGGGTTTGGCTACCTAGGAGAGAGGATAGGCTAGTAACACCTGAAGGAGCCTATCAGAAGGAGTCTCTGACATCACCTGCTGGCACTGGCCACTCAGAGCAGTCCAGTGTGCCAGCAGCACCTCTGTTTCCAAGATGGCAGAGGTCTGGAGCACACTGGAGGAGCTCTAGGCACCTCCCAGGGAAGGTGCAGGTCAGGGGAGTGGTCACTCCCCTTTCCTTTGTCCAGTTTTGCGCCAGAGCAGGGCTGAGGGGTCCCTGAACCGGTGTAGACTGGCTTATGCAGAAATGGGCACCATGTGTGCCCATGAAAGCATTTCCAGAGGCTGGGGGAGGCTACTCCTCCCCTGCCTTCACACCATTTTCCAAAGGGAGAGGGTGTAACACCCTCTCTCTGAGGAAGTCCTTTGTTCTGCCTTCCTGGGCCAAGCCTGACTGGACCCTAGGAGGGCAGAACCCTGTCTGAGGGGTTGGCAGCAGCAGCAGCTGTAGTGAAACCCCTGAAAAGGCAGTTTGGCAGTACCCGGGTCTGTGCTACAGACCCGTGGGATCATGGGATTGTACCAACAATGCCAGGATGGCATAGAGGGAGCAATTACATGATCTTAGACATGTTACATGGCCATATTCGGAGTTACCATTGTGAAGCTACACATAGGTAGTGACCTATGTGTAGTGCACGCGTGTAATGGTGTCCCCGCACTCACAAATTCCGGGGAATTGGCCCTGAACAATGTGGGGGCACCTTGGCTAGTGCCAGGGTGCCCACACACTAAGTAACTTAGCACCCCACCTTTACCAGGTAAAGGTTAGACATATAGGTGACTCATAAGCTACTTAAGTGCAGTGTAAAATGGCTGTGAAATAACGTGGACGTTATTTCACTCAGGCTGCAGTGGCAGGCCTGTGTAAGAATTGTCAGAGCTCCCTATGGGTGGCAAAAGAAATGCTGCAGCCCATAGGGATCTCCTGGAACCCCAATACCCTGGGTACCTCAGTACCATATACTAGGGAATTATAAGGGTGTTCCAGTATGCCAATGTAAATTGGTAAAATTGGTCACTAGCCTGTTAGTGACAATTTGAAAGAAATGAGAGAGCATAACCACTGAGGTTCTGATTAGCAGAGCCTCAGTGAGACAGTTAGTCATAACACAGGTAACACATACAGGGCACACTTATGAGCATTGGGGCCCTGGCTGGCAGGGTCCCAGTGACACATACAACTAAAACAACATATATACAGCGAAATATGGGGGTAACATGCCAGGCAAGATGGTACTTTCCTACACAACGCCCCCCCCAAACGAAGGACAATAAGACTAGCCATGACCTGATGAGTCTTCATTGTCTAAGTGGAAATATCTGGAGAGTCCATCTGCATTGGAGTGGGTACTCCCAGGTCTATGTTCCACTGTATAGTCCATTCCCTGTAGGGATATAGACCACCTCAACAATTTAGGATTTTCACCTTTCATTTGTTTTAGCCAAAGTAGAGGTTTGTGGTCTGTCTGAACAATGAAGTGAGTGCCAAACAGGTATGGCCTCAACTTCTTCAGTGCCCAGACCACAGCAAAGGCCTCCCTCTTTATGGCAGGCCAACGCTTTTCTCTAGGGGTCAACCTCCTGCTGATAAAAGCAACAGGTTGATCCTGGCCCTCAGAATTAAGTTGTGAAAGGACTGCCCCTACCCCTAATTCAGATGCATCAGTTTGCACAATGAATTTTTTGGAGTAACAGGGGCTTTTCAGGCCAGGTACAGAGCACATGGCCTGCTTCAGCTCCTCAAAAGCTTTCTGACAGCTAGCTGTCCACAATACCTTCTTAGGCATTTTCTTTGAAGTGAGGTCATTAGGAGGGGCTGCAATGGAGCCATAGTTCTTTATGAACCTCCTATAGTACCCAGTGAGGCCTAAAAAGGCTCTCACCTGAGTCTGAGTAGTAGGGGGAACCCAATCTATAATAGTTTGGATTTTCCCCTGCAGTGGTGCAATCTGTTCTCCACCTACCAGGTGTCCCAGATAAACCACCTTCCCCTGCCCTATCTGGCACTTTGAAGCCTTGATAGTGAGGCCTGCCTTTTGCAGGGCCTCCAAAACTTTCCATAGGTGGACCAGGTGATCATCCCAACTGGAGCTAAAGACAGCTATATCGTCCAGATATGCTGCACTAAAAGCCTCCAGCCCTTGCAGGACTGTATTCACCAACCTTTGAAAAGTGGCAGGTGCATTTTTCAATCCAAAAGGCATTACTGTGAATTGGTAATGGCCTCCAATGGTTGAAAATGCAGTTTTTGCTTTTGCATCTTCTGATAATTTGATCTGCCAATACCATGCAGTCAAGTCAAAAGTGCTTAGATACTTGGCAGATGCCAGTGTATCTATGAGCTCATCTGCCCTGGGTATAGGGTGAGCATCAGTTTTGGTTACTTGGTTGAGACCTCTATAGTCTACACAAAACCGCATTTCCTTCTTTGGAATGAGGTTTTGATACAACTACCACAGGAGAGGCCCATGGACTTTCAGAGTGCTCAACCACTCCCAGTTCTAACATTTTCTGCACCTCTTGTTTTGTTCAGTCTCTGACATGGTCAGGCTGCCTATAGATCTTACTTTTGACAGGCAAGCTGTCTCCAGTATCTATAGTGTGCTCACACCAAGAAGTGGTGCCTGGCACAGTAGAAAAGAGTTCAGGAAACTGACCCAGGAGATTTATGCAGTGGTCTTTCTGCTCAGCAGGAAGACAATCTGTCAGTACAACACCTTCCACTAGAACATCTTGTTCTGTGGAAGAGAAGAGATAAGGGAGAGGGTCACTCTCTTCTTCCTGTCCCTCGTCTGTTGCCATGAGCCGGGTGAGATCAGCCCTGTCATAGTAGGGTTTCAGGCGATTGACATGGAGCACCCTAAGGGGACTCCTGGCAGTGCCTAAGTCAACTAAGTAGGTGACTTCACCCTTTTTCTCAACAATTGTGTGGGGTCCACTCCATTTATCTTGGAGTGCTCTTGGGGCCACAGGCTCCAAGACCCACACTTTCTGCCCTGGTTGGTACTGAACCAAAACAGCCTTCTGGTCATGCCATTGCTTTTGGAGCTCTTGGCTGGCCTGAAGGTTTTTACTGGCCTTTTTCATGTACTCAGCCATCCTTGATCTGAGGCCAAGTACATAGTCCACTATGTCTTGCTTTGGAGCTTTTAAAGGTTGTTCCCAACCATCCTTAACAAGTGACAGAGGACCTCTCACAGGGTGCCCAAATAGGAGTTCAAAGGGGCTGAAGCCCACTCCTTTCTGGGGTACCTCCGTGTAAGCAAAAAGGAGGCATGGTAAAAGGATATCCCATCTCCTGCGGAGTTTTTCAGGGAGTCCCATAATCATGCCTTTGAGAGTTTTGTTAAATCTCTCCACCAGTCCATATGTTTGTGGATGATAGGGTGTGCTGAACTTGTATGTAACACCACACTCCTTCCACATGGCCTTTAAGTAAGCAGACATGAAATTGCTTCCCCTGTCTGATACCACCTCTTTTGGGAAGCACACCCTGGAAAAGATTCCCAGGAGGGCCTTTGCCACTGCAGGAGCTGTAGTGGTCCTTAGAGGAATTGCTTCAGGATATCTGGTGGCATGGTCCACTACCACCAAGATAAACCTATTGCCTGAAGCAGTAGGAGGGTCAAGGGGGCCAACTATGTCAACCCCTACCTTTTCAAAGGGAACCCCAACCACAGGCAGTGGGATAAGGGGTGCCTTTGGAGTGCCACCTGTCTTGCCACTGGCTTGACAGGTTTCACAGGACTTACAAAATTCCTTTGTGTCCTCTGACATTCTAGGCCAATGAAACAGGGGAACAAGCCTGTCCCAAGTTTTCATTTGCCCCAAATGTCCAGCTAAGGGAATGTCGTGGGCTAGAGTTAGGAGGAACTTTCTGTACTCCTGAGGAATCACCAATCTCCTGGCAGCTCCAGGTTTTGGATCCCTTGCTTCAGTGTACAGAAGATTGTCCTCCCAGTAAACTCTGTGAGAGTCACTGACATCCCCATTTGCTTGTTTGACAGCTTGCTGCCTTAGACCTTCTAGTGTGGGACAGCTTTGCTGTGCCACACACAGCTCCTCCCTGGCAGGCCCCCCTTCACCCAAAAGCTCAGCAGTGTCTGCTTCCAGCTCCTCTGGTGTAGGTTCTGCACAGGGTGGAAATTCTTCTTCCTCAGAAGTTGAATCCACTGTAGAGGGAGGGATAGTAGGTAGTGCTTTACTTCTACTAGCACTAGCTTTAGGGAGCACTTGGTCCATTCTTCCAGGATCCAAGTCACCCTGTCCTTTTTGCTTTTTGGCCTGAGCCCTTGTCAAAGCAAAAATATGCCGTGGAATGCCCAGCATTGCTGCACGGGCCTCCAACTCCACATCTGACCAAGCTGATGTCTCTAAATCATTTCCAAGTAGACAGTCTACAGGTAAATCTGAGGCAACCACAACTTTCTTTGGACCAGTAACCCCCCCCAGTTGAGATTTACAACAGCCATGGGGTGGCTAAGTGTGTTGTTGTGAGCATCGGTTACTTGGTACTGGTGACCAAGTAGGTGTTGTTCAAGGTGGACCAGTTTCTCTATTACCATTGTAACACTGGCACCAGTGTCCCTGTAGGCCTGAACCTCAACACCATTTATTAGGGGTAGTTGCTTGTACTTATCCATGTTAAGGGGACAAGCAACTAAGGTCGCTAAATCAATAGCCCCCTCAGAGACTAATACAGCCTCTGTGGTCTCCCTAACAAGACCAACCCCAACTAAGTTACCAAAAGTGAGCCCAGCTACTCCCTTGGATTGGCTATTAGTAGGTTTGCTCCCACCACCACTGCTATTAGTAGGGACACTAGGTGTAGCAGTAGGGGTTGTAGTGGTAGGAGGCTTGGTGCTTTTCTTTGGACAACTGGGATCTGTTGTCCAATGGCCTTTTATTTTACATAAATAGCACCATGGTTTCTTTTCTTTGTTTTGATTTGAAGAGGATTTGGACCCACCACCCCCACCAGAGTGTTTTTGTGGGCCTGATGAAGACTCATTTTTAGATTTGTCCCCACCCTTGTCAGAAGACCTACCATCCTTCTTCTTGTTGCCATCTTTGTCACCCCCTGTATGAACTTTTCTGTTCACCCTTGTTCTGACCCATTTGTCTGCCTTCTTTCCCGATTCTTGGGGAGAGGTCAGATCAGAGTCCACCAGGTACTGGTGCAACAAATCAGACACACAGTTATTAAGTATATGCTCTCTCAGGATTAAGTTATACAGGCTTTCATAATCAGTAACTTTACTGCCATGTAACCACCCCTCCAAGGCCTTCACTGAATGGTCAACAAAGTCTACCCAGTCTTGTGAAGACTCATTTTTGGTTTCTCTGAACTTCATCCTGTACTGTTCAGTGGTTAAGCCATAACCATCTAGGAGTGCATTCTTAACAACTGCAAAATTATTGGTATCAATTTCTTTTACAGTAAGGAGCCTATCCCTACCCTTTCCACTAAATTATAGCAATAGGATAGCAGCCCACTGCCTTTGAGGGACATCCTGTACAACACAGGCCCTCTCAAGTGCAGCAAACCACTTGTTAATGTCATCCCCCTCCTTATAAGGGGGAACTATCTTGTGCAGATTCCTGGAATCATGCTCTTTTGCAGGATGACTATGGGGATTACTGCTGCTGCCACCATGGGTTTCTAAACCCAATTTCTGTCTTTCTCTTTCCACTTCTAAGGACTGCCTATCCAAATCCAGCTGTTGCTTCTTGAGCTTCAGTCTGGTTTGTTCCACTCTCAATCTATTGAGCTCCCTTTCTAACACTCTGTCATCAGGGTGGGTGGGTGAGGCATGTCTAGAGACAGAAGTATGCTGAGATTGAACAGAAGGAGACCTGGCCCTAACAGATGGCACCCTAATAGCTTGACTAACAGAAACCGCACTTCTACTATGATGAGAAGGGATACTCTTACTGTGATGTGAGACAACACTATCAGTATGGTGTGACTACATCAGTACCAGCTATGCTAGGTGGCTTGCTAGGGGGCAGGCTTGGAAGTTTCCCTCCCACATCTTTTGCTAGGGGTGCCCCAGAATCAGAGTGGGAACCATCAGCTACCTTTTCAACAGAAGTGCCACCTTTGGCCTTATCCTGTTCAACAAGCATATTTACCAACAGTTCTCTAGAGGGATTCTTCCTTACACTTAAACCTCTTTCTATGCAGAGACTCCTTGCTTCTTTCCAGCTAAGGTGATCATAGGCTTGTTTGGACAGATCAACAGTTTGGCCTGTGCCAGACATTTTAGAAAGTGTTTAAGTGATAGAAAAAAGGAAGAAAAAGTTATTCAGAACTTTTGGAAAGACAGAAAAAAACTTTTACAACTTTTTAAGAACTTTTTAGAAAGTTAGAGGTACTTTTCAGCACTTTAGAAAAGAAGTGAGAAAAGAAATGCAAAACTTTTTGGTTAGGTGTACATACACTGAACTTGTTTTGTATATTTTTCTCTTATGAAAAGTACAACGACAAAAGTGGTAAGTAGTTACAAAGCACTTATCCCACCACTGCACAACCAATGTAGGAGGCTGGACTGGCTTGTAGTGAGTACCAAGGGGTACTTACACCTTGCACCAGGCCCAGGTATCCCTTATTAGTGTATAGGGTGTCTAGCAGCTTAGGCTGATAGATAATGGTAGCTTAGCAGAGCAGCTTAGGCTGAACTAGGAGACGAGTGAAGCTCCTACAGTACCACTAGTGTCATATGCACAATATCATAAGAAAACACAATACACAGATATACTAAAAATAAAGGTACTTTATTTTTATGAGAATATGCCAAAAGTATCTCAGTGAGTACCCTCAGTATGAGGATAGCAAATATACACAAGATATATGTACACAATACCAAAAATATGCAGTATAGTATTAGAAAACAGTGCAAACAATGTATAGTTACAATATGATGCAATGGGGACACATAGGGATAGGGGCAACACAAACCATATACTCCAAAAGTGGAATGCGAACCACGAATCGACCCCAAACCTATGTGACCTTGTAGAGGGTCGCTGGGACTGTAAGAAAACAGTGAGGGTTAGAAAAATAGCCCACCTCAAGACCCTGAAAAGTGAGTGCAAAGTGCACTAAAGTTCCCCAAAGAGCACAGAAGTCGTGATAGGGGAATTCTGCAGGAAAGACACAAATCAGCAATGCAACAATGATGGATTTCCAAACGAGGGTACCTGTGGAACAAGGGGACCAAGCCCAAAAGTCACAAGCAAGTCGGAGATGGGCAGATGCCCAGGAAATGCCAGCTGTGGGTGCAAAGAAGCTGCTACTGGACAGTAGAAGCTGAGGATTCTGCGGGAACGACAAGGGCTAGAGACTTTCCCTTTGGAGGATGGATGCCCCACGCCATGGAGAGTCGTGCAGAAGTGTTTTCCTGAAGAAAGACCGCAAACGAGCCTTGCTTTTAGGGTTTTTGGATGCTGCTGTGGCCCAGGAGGGACCAGGATGTCGCCAATTGCGTCAGGGGACAGAGGGGGCGCCCAGCAGGACGAGGAGCCCTCTCAGAAGCAGGCAGCACCCGCAGAAGTGCCGGAACAGGCACTACGAAGAGGAGTGAAACGGTGCTCACCCGAAGTTACACAAAGGAGTCCCACGTCGCCGGAGGACAACTCAGGAGGTTGTGCAATACAGGTTAGAGTGCCGTGGACCCAGGATTGGCGGTGCACAAAGGATTTCTGCCGGAAGTGAACAGAGGCCGGAGTAGCTGCAAAAGTCGCGGTTCCCAGCAATGCAGTCTGGCGTGGGGAGGCAAGGACTTACCTCCACCAAACTTGGCCTGAGGGAGTCACTTGGACAGAGTTGCTGGATTCAAGGGACCTCGCTCGTCGTGCTGAGAGGAGACCCAGGGTACCGGTGATGCAGTTCTTTGGTGCCTACGGTTGCAGGGGGAAGATTCCGTCGACCCACGGGAGATTTCTTCGGAGCTTCTAGTGCAGAGAGGAGGCAGGCTACCCCCACAGCATGCACCACCAGGAAAACAGTCGAGAAGGCGGCAGGATCAGCGTTACAGAGTTGCAGTAGTCGTCTTCGCTACTTTGTTGCAGTTTTGCAGGCTTCCAGCGCGGTCAGCAGTCGATTCCTTGGCAGAAGGTGAAGAGAGAGATGCAGAGGAACTCTGATGAGCTCTTGCATTCGTTATCTAAGGAATTCCCCAAAGCAGAGACCCTAAATAGCCAGAAAAGAGGGTTTGGCTACCTAGGAGAGAGGATAGGCTAGCAACACCTGAAGGAGCCTATCAGAAGGAGTCTCTGACGTCACCTGCTGGCACTGGCCACTCAGAGCAGTCCAGTGTGCCAGCAGCACCTCTGTTTCCAAGATGGCAGAGGTCTGGAGCACACTGGAGGAGCTCTGGGCACCTCCCAGGGGAGGTGCAGGTCAGGGGAGTGGTCACTCCCCTTTCCTTTGTCCAGTTTCGTGCCAGAGCAGGGCTGAGGGGTCCCTGAACCGGTGTAGACTGGCTTATGCAGAAATGGGCACCATGTGTGCCCATGAAAGCATTTCCAGAGGCTGTGGGAGGCTACTCCTCCCCTGCCTTCACACCCTTTTCCAAAGGGAGAGGGTGTAACACCCTCTCTCTGAGGAAGTCCTTTGTTCTGCCTTCCTGGGCCAAGCCTGGCTGGACCCCAGGAGGGCAGAACCCTGTCTGAGGGGTTGGCAGCAGCAGCAGCTGCAGTGAAACCCCTGAAAAGGCAGTTTGGCAGTACCCGGGTCTGTGCTACAGACCCGTGGGATCATGGGATTGTACCAACAATGCCAGGATGGCATAGAGGGGGCAATTCCATGATCTTAGACATGTTACAAGGCCATATTCGGAATTACCATTGTGAAGCTACACATAGGTAGTGACCTATATGTAGTGCACGCGTGTAATGGTGTCCCCGCACTCACAAAGTCCGGGGAATTGGCCCTGAACAATGTGGGGGCACCTTGGCTAGTGCCAGGGTGCCCACACACTAAGTAACTTAGCACCCGACCTTTACCAGGTAAAGGTTAGACATATAGGTGACTTATAAGTTACTTAAGTGCAGTGTAAAATGGCTGTGAAATAACGTGGACGTTATTTCACTCAGGCTGCAGTGGCAGGCCTGTGTAAGAATTGTCAGAGCTCCCTTTGGGTGGCAAAAGAAATGCTGCAGCCCATAGGGATCTCCTGGAACCCCAATATCCATGTGTACCTCAGTACCATATACTAGGGAATTATAAGGGTGTTCCAGTATGCCAATGTAAATTGGTAAAATTGGTCACTAGCCTGTTAGTGACAATTTGAAAGAAATGAGAGAGCATAACCACTGAGGTTCTGATTAGCAGAGCCTCAGTGAGACAGTTAGTCATAACACAGGTAACACATACAGGGCACACTTATGAGCACTGGGGCCCTGGCTGGCAGGGTCCCAGTGACACATACAACTAAAACAACATATATACAGTGAAATATGGGGGTAACATGCCAGGCAAGATGGTACTTTCCTACATCCAGTATGGTTCTGATGTCGTCATTGGCGGCGATGAGGGCAGTTTCGGTACTGTGGTTGTTGCGGAATCGGATTGGGAAGGGTCCAGGGTGCAGTTCTCCTCGAGGAGGTGGGTTAGTTGTCTGTTGACATCCTTCTCAATGACTTTTGCCAGGAAGGGGAGCAGGGACATAGGCTGGAAGTTCCTGAGGTCCCTTGGGTCCGCCTTGGGTTTTTGAGGAGGGTATTGATCTCGGCGTGTTTCCAGCTCTCCGGGAAGGTGGCAGACTCGAAGGAGCTGTTGATGATCTTCCGTAGTTGGGGTGCGAAAACAGAGCTTGCTTTGTTGAGGATGTGGTGAGGGCAGGGGTCAGATGGAGAGCCAGAGTGGATGGTGTTCATGATTTGGATGGTGTCGTTGTCGTTGACCGGGGTCCAGGAGAGCAGGATGTTGGTCAGAGGCCAGTCTGTGGTGTTGGTGGTTGCTGGGGGGGAGGATCTGGGTGCTGAAGCTGTCGTGGATGTCTGCAATCTTGCGGTGGAAGTAGGAGGCTAGGGATTCACAGAGGTCTTGGGATGGCGGGAGCTAGGGTTGGAAAGTTCCTTCATCGCGTTGAAGAGCTCCTTGTGGCTGTGTGCATTGTTCTTGATTCGGTCTTTGAAGGCGGTTCTCTTGGCGGCTCAGATGAGTTGGTGGTGTCTGCGGATGGCGTTTTTGAAGGCTGTGTGGTTGTACTGAGTCTGATCTTAGCGCCACTTTCTTTAGAGTATTCAGCAGGTTTACTTAGATTCATGGAGGTCGGCGGTAAACCAGAAGGCCTTTCTGTCGGTGTGTCTGTTGGAGCGATTCTTGATTGGGGCAAGAGTATTGGCACAGGTGTCAACCCATCGCCTGAAGTTGCAGGCAGATGCATCAGTGTTGGTGGTGTCTATGGGTGTGTTCCGGGAGAGGGTCGCGATAAGTTGGTCTTTGTTGACCTTGTTCCAACTGCGATGGGGGATCCGTTGTAAGAGGTAGTGTGTTGTGGGTTTCTTGAAAGAGAAGTGGATGCAGCAGTGGTTTGTCCAGTGGAGTTTGGTGGTGTGGCTGAAGGAGACGTGATTGCTGGCGGAGAAAATAGAGTCGAGTGTGTGTCCTGCAGAGTGACGCAGCATTATTCCAGGGCCTACCCCCCCCACCCTGAAATGGCATCCACCTGTCCTGTGCGGAGGGACTGAGGGAATTCCGCTGACTTTGTGCACCGTTGCAGGAGGTGGTCGGGAACTGCAGTGCAACTCCTCATTGGTTAACATTGGGCCCTATGGGTTACAGTGGCCAATGGTGATCTACGCCGGCGGTGACAGTATGCACTGATGTGGACGTGACCGTACATTTTCTATCTGATTCCTCACTTGTTACCTAACCTCCTATAGTAGAGGAACTACACTGCGTGTGCTGCTGTGACCCGTGTCTGGAGCCTACCATGGCCCATGTGACCGGGGAAAGGGCCCCATCCTTAATTTCGGAGGATTTGGAGAGACTGGTGGATGGGGTCCCAGCCCAGTACAGACTGCTGTATGGGCCTCCAGACCAACAGGTGAGTACACTGTGAGCATGATGCATGTGGCATGAATGCATGGAGTTTTGCATGTGAAGGCCTTGTGTGAGGGGGGTGGGTAGATGTCCTCTTGGCGGCGTACAGTTTGTGTGATGGGCCATGTGTGTGTAAATGGTGATGGGTATGGGCATGGTGGGTCATATGTCTAACAGGCAGGTCTGTTTGTCTAATGGTATTTTCCTGTGTGTAATCCCTCTGCAGGTCTGCGCCCATCAAAAGAAGTGTATGTGGCATGCCATCGCCAAGGATGTGCAGTCCCTGGGGGTCAATGTCAGGCGGAGCACCCACTGTCAGAAAGAGTGGGAAAACCTGAGACGCTGTGTACGGAATACGGCCGAGGCCAAGCTGGGGATGGCCTCACAACTAGGATGGGGTGCCCGTCAAACCCTGACCCCCCTGATGGCCCGCAGACTAGCGGTGGCCTATCCAGAGCCGGATGGGCGCTCGAGGGCATCACAGTAGCCACAAAGGGGTGAACACAGTGCCCATCATTAGAACTTACGCATGGTCGGGTGGTATTCGGTGGGGGATATGTGTAAGTGGGTGTCCTGACATTGCAGAGTAGGTCCCCTGGTGGCTAGGGTTCAGAAGGGAAAACTTTGCTACCTAGTTTGTAGGCATCCACTACTGGTCAGGGCTGCGTGGGTCCCAGGTGTGTTGCATTTGGCGGTGTGTGCCCCTCCCCATGCCTTGCTGGCTAACTATTTCTCTGGATATTGCGTAGGCCTGTTCCCTGTCTGTGAGTGTGGAGTGTACGCCAACGGCGGTGTTGGTGCAGCTATTGACCTTGTGTATCCTTTGTCTCTTCCCCCACTTTCTTGTTTTGTCATCCTGCCCTTATGTGCATTAGCATCATCTGGTGGAAGAGCAGAGGCACCGGTGACGGAGGGAGCTGCATCCCACAGGACCCAGGAGGCAGAGTCCATCGACGCTGAGGGCACCAGTGAAACAGAGGGTGAGGGAAGCACCACGGCAGAGACTGGAGGGGACAGTTCTGACACAGATACCTCCTTCGATGGAAGTTCCCTGGTGTTGGCGGACACTTCTGTTGCCACCCCAGCTACAGGTACAGCCGCCACCCCCGTACCAGCACCGCCCTCCAAACAGCTCCTCGTCGAGTTGCAGGTGCCTGCTCACCCAGGCACTGCAGGCCCTGCCCCAGTAAGCCCTGCTGCCCTGAGTAAAGGGGCTATTGACCTCCTGAGATCCATCCCTGTAGGGCAGTCAACCATTGTGAATGCCATCCAGGGGCTGGCAGCACAGATGCAACAATCTAATGGATTCCTGGAGGGTATTCACACTGGATTGGCGGCCCAACAGAGATTGATTCAGGCTCTGGCCTCCTCTCTGATGGCAGCCATTGTCCCTGTTTCTACCATCCCACCTCCAACTTTCACTGCCAATCCCATTCCCCTCAACCCCAAACTATCTCCAGCACACATGCAGATGAGCATGCACATAACACCCAAGAGTGTCACAGGCAAACACAAGCACCACACTTCATCCCACAGGCACTCACACAAACATCATCCAGTTGAAGACACAACAACATCCACTATTTCTTCTGTCTCACCCTCCTCCTCCTCCCTCCCAGCCACGTCTATACTCACACCTGCATGCACTACATCATCATCCACTACCAGCATCATCACCACAGCAAGCAGAACACACACCTCACTGGCAGACACCTCCACAACAGTCATGCACACGTCCCCTGTGTCCTCTCCCATGGTGTCTGTCCCCCCTCCTAAAGTACCCAAACGCAAGCACTCAGACACCCACCAGCCATCCACCTCACAACAGCATACAGCCCATGCACCTGCCCCCAAAAGCGGCAGACAGACACCTTCAACAACCACTCCCTCATCCTCTGCTCCCATTCTTTCTCCCTCTTCCTTCCCCAATGTCCCTAAAAAACTGTTCCTATCCACCATTGACCTCTTCCCTACCCCTTACCCCTGTCCTGCACATATAGCCAGGGTATCACTAACCCATCCAAGCACCTCAGCCACACAGTCGATGGACCCAGTCCTAACCACACCCCCTCCTGGTGGAAAGGATCCAGGTCACATGGACTGAAGGAGAAGGAGCCAGCACCAGCCAGCCTAAAGAGGAGGGAGACTACCCCAGCAGGCAGGAGGAGCTAGGAGCCTGCACCAGCAGGCAGGAAGAGCAAGGAGCCTGAACCAGCAGGCAGGAAGGGCAAGGAGGCTGCACCAGCAGGCAGGAAGGGCAAGGAGCCTGGACCAAGAACTGTCACAGAGCCCCCACCACCAACCATGTTTGTGCAGCCGTCCGAGGTTGCATGGGATGGGCAGGAGCTACCCCCCACCAGCAGCACCACCAATGTGCAACCGTCACCGCCGGCGGACGGTATGTAATCCTGCCTACCTGGGCTGCTGTGCAGCCTGGCCACTCCAGAACCAGTGTGTATGACACCCACCTGAGAGACTGTGACCTTGCACTCCCCAGGATCAAGCACAGGGCTCGATTCCCCCTCCAGAACCAGTGGATATGGCACCCACCTGAGATACTGTGGCCCATCACTCCCCAGGATCAAGCACAGGGCACGTTGCCCCCTCCAGAATCAGTGGGCTTGACACCCACCTGTGAGACTGTGGCCCATCACTCCCCAGGATCAAGCACAGGGCATGTTGCCCCCTCCAGCACCAGTGGGTATGACACCCACCTGAGAGACTGTGGCCCATCACTCCCCAGGATCTAGCACAGGATATGTTGCCCCCTCCAGAACCAGTGGGTATGACACCCATCTGTGAGACTGTGGCCCATCACTTCCCAGGATCAAGCACAGAGCACGTTGCCCCCTCCAGAACCAGTGAGTATGACACCCAACTGTGAGACTGTGGCCAATCATTCCCCAAGATCAAGCACAGGGCACTTTGCCCCCTCCAGAACCAGTGGTATTGTTACATCTTCCGGTGCCCCCATCCCCCTAAGGTGCCTGCCTATTTACCAACTGATGCCACTGCAGTGTGCTCTCCGTGTTGAAGCAGGTGACATGTGTGGCCTTGGACTTTGGCCTGTGGCCATGTGGCCCACGAAAATTGAGGACTGGGCTGTGTCCCTTCTTCTGTAAATATGTATATATCTATTATCTTGCCTAACTTATTATTTCTACTGTGTTGATCTTATTACAAACACTTTTGTGAAATCGTTTTGTCCTTGCATTATTCAGCGGAGTTACGGGGTTAACTTGTTTTTGTAATGCGTCTGGTTGTGTGTATGGTGTGTGTATGTGGGGTGTGTGTTGTGCAATTGCGTGTCACTCTCTTTTTCCTCCCCCCCCTTGTGTGTTAGGTGGCTGTACTCACCATCGTCATCTTCGCCTGCGTTGGTGTTCGTGTTGGAGCAGGACGTAGAATATCATAGGAAAAACATGCAGTTCTGGTTCCATGGTGGCTTGGTTCTTCCCTGTGTCTCCAATGGTTAGTCTTTTCCCTTCTGAGCTCAGTTTCCGCCAGACTTTTGATGTCATTGGCACCATCCCGGAAAATGTTGGGGATTGTGTGGTGGACGGAACATTGACTTCCACCTGGCTGTAGGAGGCTACCGCCATGGTGCCTGTTGTTTCCGCCCTGGCGGTCGGTGTGGTACATTGGCTGTCTTTCGGAGATCTTTCCACCTTGGTCATAATTTGGCGGTAGTTAGCGCCAGCCTGATGGCGCTATTACCGCCACTTTATCACCGACCTCAAGGGTCGTGATGAAGGCTTATGTATTTTCATTCTGAGGCAGGCATCATGCATTCACTTTATGGTGAGCTTATGTGTAAAATGGCTTAAAGAAGCATTCTTTATTGGTAATGGGCAGGGATGTCTCCTTGTCCAACCTCATAATCCTGAATGGTTCATACATACCTAGGATTGGATTAATTCCGTCGTCAATGAACCAGCTGGCCCTCGCTTAAACTTATGATTAATTCTGCATTCTCTGCAGTGGCTAAAGTTTCCAGGTGAGCATGGGTTTACAGTAGGCAAATCAGAGGGATAATTATCAGTTTCTTTATTAGGTTGCTCCGCAATCCAAATGGGTATCCCGTCCTGCTAAAGATCTGCCTTTGAGGCTTAGATTTACTCCACCTCCACAGCTTGCTGGGTCAAAACGTCAACATCTCTTATAGCCTGGATTGTTAATTGGTTCCACAGAGGGCCAATTATGAACGATACAATTGCCTTTCTTTAGATGAGACTACCTATGTTGGATAATAATTAGACACAAATAGGATATTGTGCAAATAGGATATATGCAACAGATCTATTTCTTTTTTTCTTTTTTAATCTAAGCTACTTTACACACAAGCACTTTTTTCTTGAGTGCTCTTTCATGTATTCCTTTGGAGCAACCTTATATGTATATAATGCATTTATATCTGTTGTTTTTCAGAATACAGAAAAAGTTATACTCCCAAAGGTTTTTTTCTTGTGTTAAATGCTAAATTGAATATAAATACCAGAAACTCTCTCTTATTTTGAGAAAGAGTACCTCCCCTCATCCTCGACCTAGACAGGTTGGGGTTTTCATGAGAAGCAATTAGGTGAGGTTAATTTATTTAAATCAGATCCTTTTAGGGGATCTTTTTGGATTGGACCACTGTTGTTAAATATCATAAACTACCCAGGTCCTGTGGATTTTTTTGGTTGACCCCATTGTTATGTAATGGACTTTTAGAAAGTAGGCATTTCTCTACACTTACTGCCATATGTGCCGTACAGCCTGTCTCCAATCCACACCTGGTCTGTGCTGGTTGATGGCTTCCCTTGTGCATTCCGCCCAGACAGCCATAAATACAGGGCACTCAGCTGCAACTGCATCCATCTGCATACAGATAGCTTTCCTTGGGCAGGAAGGGTGGAGGGTCTCTTACACTTCAAGGGCCAGTGGCTTGCCCTCACACATAGGACTGATAACCCCACATAGGGCTCCTGGCAGACAGGGCTGGGTTGAAAGGGGAACTTGTACACTTCAAAACCACTCTTTGAAGTTTCTACCACTTCAAAGGCACTTTTGGGTATATGTACTGAGTCTGGGACCCCACCAAATCAGACAGTTCTGGACCTACAGCTGGACTCTGTCAGAGGAACTGCCTGGCTGCCCAAAGGACTCATCTAAACTGAAAGGACTGTTGGCCTTCTTGTTGACCTGCTGCCTGCTGACCCCTGACTGCTGGAAGGACTCTGCCTTCCTCCTCAAATGCTCTCCAAGAGTTCGGCTTGAGCTTGCCTCCTGCTCTGAGGTCTCAGGGCTATCAAAGACTTCACAGAAAAGAAGAAAATCCAGCACGTCAGAAAAAGGACGCAACACCTGCAAAATTCGACACCCCACCTGCTGGATCGACACAGCGCCTGCTCCGTGGCTGAAAAATCACTGCATCACCTGGCGGATTGACGCAGAGCCTATTGCCTCTGCTCAACATGTTCTGGGCTGTCCATGCACCATCGTCCCTGGGTGTCAACATTTCCTGCATTGTAATGAGGAACCAAGTCTGTGCTCCTGCAAACCGATGCATCACCTTGCAGCGTGGAAAGAAACAACACATTGCCTTTTTTGCACCGGAATAATCGATGCATCACTTTACTTTGTGACACACCTTCTCCTCTGTGCCCCCCCTGCATTGCTATTTGTGACGCATCCCAGTTATTGTGTGTTAAAAGTATACAACCACTGATTCTTAAGGATTGAGACTCATTTACTCCTTTAAAAAGTGACATCTTGACTTGTGCATATTGGATTTTTATAATTTTGGTCTTATTTCGGATAAATATTATCTATTTTCCTGAACTGGTGTGGAGTACTTTTTGTGGTGTGTTCACTGTGTTACTGTATGAGTTATTGCACAAATACTTTACATATTGCCTTCTAAATTAAGCCTGTCTGCTCAATGCCAAGCAACCGGAGGGTGAGCACAGGATAATTTAGGTTGTATTGTGACTTACCCTGACTAGAATTGTGGTGCCTACTTGGACTGGTGCATATCTCTGCAAACTAGAGACCCAATTTCTATTTGGTTCTGTCTCAGGCCCCTGAACATTTACCTTGCATTCTGTCCACAAATCACTTGGAACAACAATGCCGAACAACGTATTCAAATCCACCCACAACACCTTGGATATTTTCATAAATCTTTCAACCTGTCTGTACCACTCCACTGGTTTCTCTCTTAATTTTGGGAACTCATTGGTAAATGATGCAAGGTCGCTTCTGCTCTCTGACACATGTGCATAACCACCACCAGGCACTTCTTTCAAGGGAAAGGTTTTACACCCCACTCTACTCCTTCTGAAAGCAGTTCACCTGAAGGTATCCTCTCCTCTTTCTTTTTTGCCCATTTAATCTCCTACTTGTCTAATTCATTCCATTTCCTTATATTATGGATTTGTTTCTTAATATAAGTTTTCAATCCTGGAATTCTCATGTCAGCAATGTCTTTTACACTGAAACATACTTGATAGCTCCTCTGTAACGCCTTAGGGGCAAATTTATAAGCCCCGGGTGCCACCTTGTGCCACATTTGCTGCATTTATTTAGACACAAATGTGGCGATAATGTGGCATTTCCCACGCTCCATATTTACAAAGTGGGGCAATGCTAGCATTGCCCCACTTTGTAAACCCATGCACCACATTATGCCTGCGCCAGGCATCATGTATGCAAGGGGGGCGTTCCCCCATTAGGGAGACTAACAAAATGGAGCAAGGAAATCTATGAGATCTCCTTGCGCCATTTTTTCAGCACTTTTAACGCATGCTCAGAGCAGGCGTTACCTTTATTTAGAATGGGCCCCTATGTACTCTGCAGGACAGGAGTAGCGCCAACATTTTGGTGCTCATCCTGCAGAGTACATCAATAGCATCATATAAAATTACACTGACACTATTGACCCCTACTCTGTGCCATGGTGCGCTTTATTTTAATTATGGGCACATATGGTGGCAGTAGGGGGGCGCCAAGGGGTGCAAGGAAAGTGACGCTGCATTGGGTGCAGCGCCACTTTCTATAAATCTGCCCCTTAGTCTTTTTTTAGATCTACTTCAAATCTTTGAGATAATTCTGCCAGTTTAGCGTGAACCTGGACCACTCTCTGTGTGATAGCTCTACACATAAATGCAAGCTCATCTTCATGATAAGTCTCTAATTATTCCAACCCAAGATTTCCAACAATTATTGCATCCAATTTTATTGTAAACTTTTCCACATCCAAAATTCTTTCTTTCAGTGTTGATGGAATTGTTCCCTGACTCACCTCTGTACTCACACTCTCTCTAAATGGGGTACCTTCATTAAACAAATAAAACCAATCATCTCTCTCCTTCTCACTAATGGATCGAGTCACCATAGGAATGAAATCATTTCCTTGGGCACCATTTCCCAAATTTAAAGGTGGTTCCCATACTGGAGCTGTATGGGTAGGCATGTTATTTCTCACATTTAAAGAAGGCTCCCACACAAGAATTGCATGTATAGGTACTTATTGATGTTCACCACTGAGAGGTTCAAAGTTGTATCTGCACTTGCTCCACATGGGGTGCTAATGTGTGTTGGAACCAAAGAGACAAACTCCCTAACATCTGGAGTGTTTGGAACTCCACCCTGTCCTCCAACAGTATTTGGCACAGTCAGATTGTAAGTATTTTTCTCAGACCCTTCAGATATATAGATAGGAACTACCTGGCTAATAGTAAATGGAGCTATAAGAGCACAGACAGTGCTTACAGTGGGGTCAACTAGGACACAATCTCTCAAACCCTCACTTCTTGGTTCATAAGGCATGTTAGCTGGAACAGCTCCCACAGGACTAGGAGTCATCTTAGATGGGGCAGTGGCAAAGATAATCAGGCCATTACCACCAGTACCCTGATTTCCACTCTAATTGCCACTCTTATTATATCAAGTGGTCATTCAAATGGTAACACATCCAGAAGAGTATCTCCAGAGTCGCTATCACTATCTACACTCATGTCATTGGGCTCTTTTTGTTGCTTTTCTTTCTGTTTTCTAGTTGTTTTCCTTTCCCCTTCTCTCTCAACCACATTGGTAGGCAAAGTCAAGATGCAATCTAACTCTTTCTATCATGTATGTTCTTCGTCTCTTCTGCTCAACATCCTACCCAGCATCCAAATAAGTATGTATAGCTTTCTTTTCCCCACCTTGGTATTTCTGCTTCTCTCTGGCCTGAGCAGCACCTTCCCAAGCTTTAAGTGCTTCATATTGTAAGGATCTAGGAGGTGGTTTCATTTTATACAGCACTCCCCATAAATTTTCAACAATTCGCAAATTAACCATGCCATGTTGTGGGAATCTTAATGGACCTTCCTTTTCTGTGATTGTGTGTCACTGACCAAGACAAACACATGAGTGAAGACCTACATTAATCGCCATATAGTGACATGGGAATCTTCTGGAGGCGCTTCTTTCCCCTTTCTGCTGGGAAAATGAGCATTACCTCTAAACAAATCTCGCATAAATTTGAAACACTTCACTTTTCTTAATCAATGTCAACAGTTATTACAAAGCTTTGTGCCAACTCAAAAAAACACTGTATCCACAATCCCTTGTTCCGCCACAACCACCAATCGCAGTGTGACTCCTTATGATGTTGTCAACCAATAACAGCATGGCACCACACCAAACAGCCTATACCACTGTGTCACACAATGACGTATGTCTCCCTCCTCACAGCAGTTCCCCCTCCTTTACAATCTGAATGCACACTCTCTTCGCAATATCACACATTTATAACAAATACAATACAAAAACCTTTGATCTATCCACTAAAAAATGTATACTTTTTAAACATGCAAGAATGTTTCCAAACACTTCGAATGAAACCTCAACCTGTGGGGTATCATATAGGTCAGTACAGCTTCACTCTGATCATTAAGATCTGCTATACCAATCACCTCACATTCACACAAAGGAAGTCCCTATCTCAATTGTGCCATTGACTATGTCGCACAATGAACACAACCTCTTAGCACCTTTTAAAACTATCCTGGGATCTTCGGTCACGTTGGACCGATAACCACTTCAACTTCTTTATAAATCACCACACTCACACAACATATGAAATATGTCGAAAGACACCTTCCAATTCACAATCACTACAAACTAGATATGAACTGCTGCACCCTATTAATATTCACACTGCAGCCACCAATACAAGTCTCTTCAAGGTCCCTGCAATTTCGTCTATTCTCCAAATCTGGGTATTGGCACTAGGGATTGGTCTCTTGGGACTAACTACTCTAGAATATGGTTCCAGTTCTCCTCACTTGGGAACGAGAACCATGCTCCTCACTACCATCCGATCCAGCGGTTAACACTACTCCTCAATTCTTAGGCCAGATGGATCTTTTTTCCGAGGAGACATACATCAAATTCATCAACTTTAATTACAGTGTGACATATTTAGCCACACATTCAATCCTAGAGACCAATTTAACATTTAAAAGCCTTTATTACAGACTCAAAGTCAAACTACATAAATGAGTCTGAAAACCATGGTATAAATGTGCAGAATCACCAAAGGAGAATTAAAGCGTCACACAACATTACATTTTACCAATCAATATTTCAATAGCAACAATTCTGAAAATAAGGAAAAGAGTATGATGCTTTAAATCCAAGATAAAGTTCTCCTGCCTAAACATTGAATCTTAATTCCTATGTATTCTAAATACTAAAGGGATTTCAGAGAAAATTGTCAGCACCACAGAAACTTCAGTAGATATTATGTTGAGAGATGTGAGTAGCATAAAGCCACTTGGAAAAATAGACTGTGAGGTCTGTACCTCGCATGGGTCTGCTTCAGTCTGGAGGCAAAGGGAATCTGCGCCTGTAGCTGACTAAGCCACTTAAATCTTGAATCTTCCTGGGGCTCACATCATCGTCAAAACTTTCCACCGAAAAAACAGTGTTAAAAATTGCACATCTAATTGACAGCTGAATTCTTTTAAGTAGCTTCCATTCAAGCTTAAGGCACTCTTGTGCTCAATAATTTCAGAGGGAAGTTCAGCTGCCAACCCAGGACACTCCTTCTGTCCTTGGTAACATTTCTTCCCAGGCCCCCTTATCCCCTTTAGACAATAGACCAGGGACGGCTCCTCCATAAGGGTGGGGAGCGTCACCCCCCCGCCAGCAGCGGCAGCTGCAAACCTTTTCCAAAACACAATAATAAACTGTGTTTATTATAATTATTTGGGAAAAGGGGTGGGCCATGGGGGTGACAAGCAATGAGGGGGAGTGCACAGCACTCCCCCTCAGGGCACATGTGTGTTTGGCCAGCCGGCTGGGGCTGGCCAAACACACATGCGCACAGGGCTCTCTCAAGCCCAGCAACACAGTTGCTGGACTGGAGAGAGCCTGCACAGGCTCTTAGTCTGACTTGGAGCACCCAGGATTGACCCAGGGCAGGCTGGGAGCCTGTGCCTGCTGCAGCGAGGAGACGGAGGAGCGGAGCGGCGTGCGGCAGTAAGGTAAGTGTTTTTACAATTTTTTTAATTATTTTTAATGTAATCTTCCCCCGAGCGCACCCCACCCCTTCTGCTTCACGCGAGCCACTACTGCAATAGACCCCTTATTAACCAGAGGCTTGTACCATCACACCTGCAGCTTAAGAAAATATGCAATAAAGCAATCTTCAAGTTGAAGGTTGGAAACACTTGAGAACTTGAACTTGGGCCTTTACTCCGGCCAAGTCAACATAAACATGAATGCTCATTTGATTTAAATGACTTTCCACACATTTCTCATAAAAACAATAAATATAAAATGATTATAGAAAATAACATTTTTAAAATACTGCAACACAAACATACATGCAAAATGATGAATAAATATAGATTACATAAAACATTATACTCATATGTGCACTTTACATGTATGCTTTTCAGTGCACCACATTTATGTGAAAACCATTTACATTGTTTTATAGGAAGCTAATTACTCCTTTAATTTACATTGTAAAACATAATAGCACATCCAAGTTATGCTCCCTCACAGCTGAACGTCCCTGTGTTGCTTGGTGCTGAAATAGTTAGGTTCATCCATAGATGCTGCCATGCTAGCTTTGCCACATGTCTTATTGAGATTTTTTTTTACGTGTTCTTGTATTTCCATTCATGGTTGAAATCCACACCATCAATTGTTTTATATGTAGCTGTAAGAAGTCAGTCTCTTTAGCTATGGCCGAAAGGTCGGTCTAAAGAGATGAACAGGGTTCCCACGGTATAAGATGTTCAACTTGTGAACTTCATCCAAGCAGCAAAACTGTCTTTTAGGGGAAACTATTTGTGGCACATAAGTCACGATTTACACAATAGTACAATCAAAAGAAATAAGAACCTTAAGGTCTGTAAGAAAATCGTTTTTTGGTTAAGTGGGGTTCTTCTCAACCACAACGTTTGTAAGTGCGAACTACAAAAAGTCACTAAACTTAACAGTGCTTACCCCCTGGTAGCTTGGCATAAAGCAATCATGCTTAACTTACAGGCAATGTTTAGGGTATCTATGCAGCACACAAACAGTAACAAAGTAAAAACACAACACAAAAAAAAAACCACACACAAATTTAGAAAAATACAGTAAAATGTAATACATTATTTGACACTAAAACAATAGAAATCCAATCAGTAGAACCTAAATTTAGATTTTTAAATTTTTTAGTAAAAAGTAGCACCTAAAAGATCAAAGCAGCAACCAAAGACATGTAGCTGTGTGAGACAGGGCAAAGTTAAATGTTATGGTTGAACACTATAGAGCATAGTTTGGAAACACGAGGTTGAGTGGGTGACGTTTCAGTTTACCTTTTAACCTAGAAGATATTTCAAGGAAAAAAGTTGAGAAGGTAAAGTTCACCAGGGCAAAGCAGCTGGTAGTGCCAGAGGAGAAGGCATTATCATAGGGAGACAGCTGGTTGAATTAAAAGTGAAGATTTCTATATTCACACTTTAAAACGTTTTTGGAAGCTAAAAATTTGCAGCTGGAGGAAGCCGAAGGCTGTAACTACCAAGGACTCCTTGAGGCCAGCTATGCCTTCTGTGATGAGTTGCTGAACAGGATTTTCTGCCACAAAGAAGAAAATAGCGGGAGATGCAGCGAAGTCAGGTTAGTCAGCGATGCATCTTGGGCAGATGGACGAGCAGGTAGGTCCCTGTCTCCTGTTGCTTCACAGAGCAATTTTTGGCTTAAAAGTGTCTAATATGCATGTTTTGGGTTTTGGCTGTTTGGACATGTTTAGCACTACTTTCATGGGTCTAGGACAAGGTGGGCACCATTTGGACAGTAGGACTTACACAATAGTGAAAAACAAATTTGAAAAACTCATGGTGCCCCGTTCCCTGTGGCGGGAATGGGACAGCATGAGTTCCCTGTAGTTAGTAAATTGCTCTTGACTATAAGTCACATCCTTCAGCCATGACTTTATGGTGGGAACTGGTTTCCTGTGCCAATGTATGGCCACCCTGTGTTTTGCCAATAAGAATAGCATGATAATGAGCCTACGGTCCTGGGAGGGTACATCTGCCACATACCCACGCAGGCTGACCAAGGGGGCAGGTTGGAGCAGTACCCCCATAATTTCATGTATAGTGTCATATGCGTCTGACCAGTAGTGTGCTGTAGGGGAGTATAGCCAAGCAAGGTGAAGGAAACTGGCCTGAGGTTGCGTTACAGCACAGACACCTATTGTCTGGAGAAAAAACAATCTTGCGCAGTTGAGTAGGGGTGCGATATAAACGATGGAGGAATTTGAAATTGATGAGACGCATTCAATAATCGGTAATAGCTATGTCAATTGATTACAGCAGTACGTCCACTTTCCATCGAAGGGGAATATAAGTCTCAGCTCCACGCTTCATGTGATTTCAGAATGTTAATCGGAGCATGAGTCTGCATAAGGTTGTAGAGTCTAGTTATCAAGTTATGAGAGGAGGTGGATGTGTACATATGCTCCAGTGGTGGGAGTGGTGGTGGGGGGTACGGGAACGTGCTGTGCTGCACTCGACATGTGGCTCATAACTGAAAGCAGAGGAGGATGGCTGAGAATGTGGGGCATGGGGCGGCAGGTCTGTAAAATATGTCAGGATCTGATTGTTTGGGTAGAGGTCTGCGAATGTGTTAATGTGCCGCAACTTGGCACGTGTGATGGCTCCCCCATTCTGTAATGGAGGGAACGTGGGGTTATTAGCCAAAGGTGTGGATGGGGCATATAGTACAATCAACCCCGCTTGTTTTCGCAATCCCTCTGATGCCCACTGCATTCATACAACTGTGTCAATTTTGGCTCTGGGTGCTTTGTATGGGAAAAATAGGGCAGTCGAGGGAGACCAAAGAGAGGAACCATCTATTTAGATAGCAATGTGTGGCTAATATGGTGAAGGAGGAATCCAGTATTGCAGGAAGTGGGCCTGCATGGATAGTGCATAAAGGACCATATCTGGGGCTCCTAGTCCAGCCTGCGATTGTGGTAAAGTGAGGGTTTCATAGTAAACCGTGGATTGTTTCCCAGCCTGGTATAACGCTATCAAGTCGGACCGCAACCTCTAGAAAAATTGGGGCGAGAGGGGAATCAGTATGTTGGTGAAAAGGCACAGCAGCTGGGAAGTACAACCATATTGGCTATTGCTATATATCCCATTATGGTCAACGCCACATGCCTTCAGAGAGGTATCCTATCCTCAAGCCATTCTATATCACAGCCATAGTTCACCCGCCACACCTCTTCCACATCTCTGCTGAGCCATATGCCGAGATACATAATCGGTTCCATTGCCCATTTTAGTGGATAGTCATGGTGAAAGCGTAGTGTAGAGCTTGTAAGTGGGAAAGGAATGGATTTGGCCCAATGTAAAGGGATTTCTGAATAGTCTCCAAATTGCATCACTTCTCAGATAATTGAAATTAGATTTTCCTTCGGGTTGAAGGTATACAGAGTAACGTTGAGCACAAGAACATTAGCACTAGTTAGCTGTGTTAAAGTACATATCGGTGGTCATTACAACCTCGGCGGTCTTTTGCAAAGACCACCGAGGAACTGCCGTGCTGAAGACTGCCAGTGCAGGCGGTTTTCCGCTCGGCGAATTATGACTGCTGGCAGCCCTCCGTCCTTTTTCGGACAGAGAGCCGCCAGCAGCCATACTGGCGGTTGGCAGTGAAGTGGAGGTTGCTCCACCTCCACCTCCTCGTCATCAGAACACCGCCCACCAAATCACCTTCTGTGATTCGGCGTGGCGGTGTTCTGGTGACGGGGTGCTGGCAGCGGAGAAGCCCCCATGGATCCTGTCCCCTCCCGGAAGATCAACAGACAAGGTAAGTTGATCGTCCATTAGGGGAGAGGGATGGAGGGGATTTGTGTGTTGTGTGCATGCATGTGGGTGTGTGTGGGAGTATGTAGAGGGGGTATGTGAGTGTGTGTATGCATACGGGGGTGCTGTGTGGTTGAAAATATGCGCATGTCTGTCTGTTTATATGTCTGTCAGTATGTGTGCGTACATCGCTGTGTGTATGTGTGCGTGTATGACTGTGTGTGTGTATGTTGGTATGTATGTTGGTATGTGTGCAGGTATGTGTATTGGTGGTGTCTGTATGCGTATAGGGTGGGGGTGTCTTGCAATGTTCAGGGTAGGGGTGGGGAGGGGGGTCCTGCCACCTTTGGGAGGTGGCAGGCGGGTGGGGGGAGGACTCGGCGGTGGGGGTGGGAGGTGGATGAGACCTCTATCAGTGCCAGGGAAGGAATTCCCTGGCACTGATAGTGCCTACCGCCATGGATTTCATGGCGTTTCCAAACCACCTGAAATCCATTGCGGTCTGCAGGGTTGTAATACTGCAGGCGGTCTGGTGACGGCCGCCGCGCTGGAGACTGAAGTCTCCAGCCCAGCAGTCGTCACCGCCCTGGCAGTCGGAATGGAGAAGTGGCGGGGTCATAATTAAATTTTTTTTCCACCGGCCTGTTTGCGGTATTACCGCCACTTCTCCACCGACCGCCAGGGTCGTAATGAGGGCCATAGTCCTAAGGCCAACAGAAATAATTTCAGCAAACAGGACGGGATTAGAAAAAAAGTATGGGGTAAGACCACCCTAAGGGTGACTGGTCTAACAAGGTCAAAACTAAGTTTAAAAAGATAACTTTTGTTATAATTATTCATGAGGACAAAAAATCTACTTTGGATCAGAGTAGCACTATTAACAAAAGTAAACTGCACTCATAGAATTTTATTAGATGTTTCTCAATGTGATTTGGAGAGCTTCCAGTATTATGGTGTTTACTACATTATTTTAGAGGAAGCCATTCACCTAGTTGTGGTAGGACGGAGAGTAGAAATTATACATAACCAATGAAAAATAGGGTCACTTACCCAAAGGGAAAAGTATAACGTACAAGAAGATTTTTTCAGCTTTGACAACAGTGAAATGGGACCAGGTTAGTTTGAATGCACTAGAGGCTAAATCAAAAGAATAATTTCATAAGGAGAAATGCGGAGAAAAAGCAAAACTCTTTCAAAAGAGAAGTTATCTCAAGCAAAATTAAAGAAAATCATACCAACAGGACTAACAAAATAATCTTTGTGGGTAAAGTTGCTGAATGAAGAGAAAACTGGATGTGAGGCCCTTGAATCTGTATGGAGGTTGTTCACAGTGCCTTTTTTGTGGCACTAAAGGCCCCCAAGAAGTAATTACTACTGTGGATAATTGAGGAGAGTGTTTCTTCCCTGCTCCATGAAATGATTTTGATGAGTGCTTAAACATATGTAGAACAGATTTGTTGCACAATATGTTTTGCACATATTTTGTACAAGGACAGCACAGCTAATAATGTAAGGCACAACTCTACTGAAACAGAGTCAACAAACCACATTCCCTGGATGAGCCACAACCTACATCTTTAAAACAGTAAATCAACAAGTAAAATAAGCATCAGCCACAGATAACACAGAAGATGCCATCTGTGAAAGCAACAAAAAATATGGAGGCAAGGAAGCCATGGAGAGATGATTGAAGAGCACAAAGAAAAGCAGACGCCACAGGAGGGAGCCACATGAATGAAAAATGTAGGAGGGATATTTTACCACGACCAATAAACCCTGTACCACTCCCTATGCCACATAAGGTGACTCAAGGGCTACACAAGCCTTTAAGACAGATTTAGTATGCCAGGCAGAGCCATCCTTTGTGGCTCTGCATGGCACAGCAAATTTGGAGTAATGTAAGGGAGTGCAAGTTGCTGCCTTCAGTTACTCTGCCCTGGGAAGGCATTCCATATATGGAGGCTACGTGTCCCCATGCATCCATGCATGGTTTTGGTACGTTTTGAGATTTAATAACAATATTTGAACCTTGGAATGAGTCAAAATGCTATACCTTCCCAGAGGAGATTCAAGGAAAAGTAATCTGTTTATTTCTCCTTTTTTCCTCTTTCTACATGTGATGCATTCTGCAGTACACAACGAAAAAGGAAAAGCCTCAGAGGATTGTTCTTGTGCAGAAAGGTGCCCCTTTCAGCACAAAAACATTCCTGCTTGCAGCACAGGCCTCATTGCACCATGGTTCAAGGATGCCTACATTGGTGTTTGGCAGCCACTAGTATGCAGCACAGTGAGTGAGCAGGAATGAGTCAAATCCTAGTAGATATGGTGCATTGCTGCCCTCTCCATTTGATGTAGATCAGCACAGCATGTTGTCTTACTGTGGTGCACCGCATCAAATATTAATAAATCTGTCACATGATGCCTTTTCTTGTCTGATAGTATTTTAGCACCTGGGGTCTGATTTAAATCTTGGTGGATGGGCACCATGGTGCAAGGATGCCTACATTGGTACTTAGCAGCCACTAGTACGCGAGCACAGTCAGAGTACAGGAATGTGCCATAACCTAGTAGATATGGTTAATTGCAGCCCTCTCTAGTTGACAAGGCTCAGCACAGCAAGGTGTCTTGCTGTGGTGCACTGCATCAAATGTTAATAAATCTGCCCCATGATGCATTTTCTCATCTTATAGTACTTGAGCAGTTGGGGCCTGATAAAATTTTGGTGGAGGGCACTTCATCACAAAAATGACACATATCCTGTCCTCATTATTACAGTGTCATAGTATATAAAGCATTTCTAATATGGTGGACTGGATATCTGTCATGTTTGTGATGGAGTAACCAATCCACTAAACCCTCAATCAGGCCCTAAGTCACAAGGGAAAGGCAATAAAGAAGGACATTTCAAAGTGCTACCTTTTAATGCTGGAAGCAGAAGAATAAAATATGGGGGATTTTGTAGCGAGCTTTCCAGAGCTACAAGCAACACATTTATGGCAGGTATCTCTTGATCGTCTGCATAACATAGCTTGTCTAGTGGCACTGCAAATGAATCAGTTATTCTCTTGCTACATGCCCTGCAGTTCTCCTGCCTCATGGAGAGGTGGAAGGATCAAGAGGTTTCTGACAGTGGGGTATAACATGGCTCTTTTGCCAGAAAATGTAAGACATGCCGCCCAAACTGGACCAGGGACATCAGGATGAATCAAAGAAAGATCCACCCTATTTAGGGCAAGCCCTCTGTACCATGCTTTTTTGCAGGTACGACCAAAGGGTGTTTTTCATATAAATGGTGTACTAAACATCCTTTTAGCATGTTTTGTTTGTAATATGTTTTCACTCAAAATATATGTGTGTGTGTGTGTGTATGTGTGTGTTTGTTTATGATAGAGAGATATAAAGAGGGTAAGAGAGAGAAAGCGAGAGTGAAAGAAAGAAACCTTTTGTGTGATTTGGGTGTTTGCAAAGGTGTGTGCCATTTTCTGTCTTTTTGATTGTAGTTGTGGGTCATCATTCGTTCAGTTCGGTCATGCAACTCTGGTGATATTCCCGCAATTTAACAAACCTTTCTGCTTGGTGATTACTCTTTTCATTTTAACTGTTTGTGAATAGGCTCACATTTTCTTCCATGATGTACTTTGTGAACCTGTGATTCAATGATTATATCTTTGCTCATTTGTACCCAAAGTATTTCTCTCAAAAACTCTTGTACTGCTCACATAAAGTAATTTGACAAGGTTAGTGTGCTAATACCCAATGGTTAGGTTCAGATTTAGGGACAGATTTAGAGTTTGGCGGACATGGCTCTGTCTGAAATATGCAATACATACTTAAGACATGAACGGAATTGTGTAATGTAACAAGATCCCATGTTGTGGATGCGTTGCAGAGCGAAGATTCTGAAGAAACTGCAGGCTGCAATATTGTGCCCTGCATCATCATCGACTATGCTGTTGATGAGGGTCTTGCGATGGAAAGTTTGCGTCGATGATGTGTCATCCAGCAGTGGTTCTGAGGAGACTGCGGCTGCGATGCATGGTCCGGCATTGAGCATGCATCAGGCTGCTGCAGTTCTGAAGCAGATCTGTGTGGAGATGCATTTTGCTGCATTGGTTCTGCCCACAGGACCACAGCTAGATAGGCAAAGTGCCTTCAGGCTCACTTACTTCCAAAGGTCCAGGACTGAGGTGGCACCATTTGGGGGGAAGGACTCACAGCAGACATGGTCCGAGTGCTGGGTTTTAGGAAGCTGGAGCCTTTTCTGTCCCTGAGTCTCTGATAAGGAATACAGCCAACTAGCCCTAGGAGTCACTCTGGGTGTTCTGGGTTCAAGGTTCAGGTCTAGTCCTTCTTAATCATGCTGCAGGGCATCGGGCAGCAGAGTGACAGCATAGCAGTCATTCTTAGTGAGCAGCACAGCAGTCCTGTTGAACCTTCCACAGGTCCTGAGGTGTACTGAAGAGTTGGGTCTTAGAGTTCTTAATTTATAGATGTGTCCATTTGGAAGTATTAGAAGTGCTAGATGCTTCCACCCTCAAAGGTGCTTGGAATTTCCTGTCTCACTGCCCTGGCCCTAGCTTGTCTAAGCTCACAAAAGATTAGTGCCACACCCTTTTTGAGAGTGCTTAGGCACAACCTTTTTTTATGTGCAAGTGTAATAGATAAAAGTTCTTACCTCTCAAGTCAGAAATGGCTCATCCTGCAAACAACTATTTCCCTTTGGCTCACTGCCTGGGAGCAATACAGAAAGACCAACTGCAAGCTAAACCTAGTCATGTGACCCAGGATACAGACTGCAGGCACCAAAGGGTTAGGACAAGAAAGTGCCAACTTTCTAAAAGAGGCATTTTCAGAATTGTGACTTAAAATATGACTTTACAATTAGAGGATTTTAAAATAAATTGTTTAGACACCAAACTCGATATTCCCACTGCTCATAATTGAAAGTTAAAATATACCAAATGCAATAACTTAACCAAATGTTATCCTATAGAAGAGGTAGGCATTGCAGGTATGATACATGAATGTATGAGTTTTCCACTATTAGGACATGTAAAAGTTAAAAGTTAAAAGTACATGTTCAACTTTTTAAACACACTGAATCCTGCCAAATGGGCTGTTTAGGGCCTACCCTTGGGGTGACATATATGTATTAAAAAGGAAGGTCTAGACCTGGCAAAAGACTTACTTTGCCAGGTCGAAATAGCATTTAAAACTGCACACACAGGCTGCAATACCATGCCTGGGCCATGTTTCAAGGCCTACTTAAGTGAGTGGCACAATCAGTGCTGCATACCCACTAGTAACATTTAATTTACAATCGCTTGATTAATGCAGTACCTCTTTCCTAGGGAGGGACTTACAAGTAAATTATATGTGCCAATTGGGTGTAGGCCAATTTCACCATGTTTAACGGAGAGAGCACAAGAAGCCAGCAAAAACGAGTAAGGCAAAAAGGTTGGGGAAAATCTAACGATGTCACTTTCAACAAGATATAATTGACCCCTACTCTGAGTTGATTCCAGTTTCAGTAAAGAGGGTTAAATTAATTAGGCCTAATGGTCTCTTCATGGATTTATTTGCCTATTTCATAAGGTGTTGGTTTCCTAGCTACTTGGGAGACAATCTGTAAGGCACATAATATGTTTATTCTATTGGAAAGCAACACTTCTGCAGTCATAAACGTGTTCCCTCCCAAATTAATCATGAATCGTATTCATGCTATGCATCATCACCCCCAAATCCCTTCTTAACTTGTATTGTATGTTTGTAGAAATCATTTTGGAAATTTGAGTACATGCTTATATCTCAATGTTATCTAGGTACGATCATACTGGATTTTTCAAAATTAAGGTGGTTAAGAGCTATCAAATGATTTCTAATCTTTATTTCATATTTACCTACAGGGTCACCTGAACCTTGCAGAAGATAGGTTTACAGACGTAAAAATAAAGTTGCTTTTCAAAAACATCCAGTTGTAAGCTTTTGAGTATAATAGTGATTTTATTTGTATAGATGCTGGATAATGTGGTGCCATTAATATCTCTAACAGATAGTCTTTCCTGGAAAGCCACTGGCGAAGGCAGTTTGTGGATGAGAAGCTCAATTAATTAATGGATGCATGTGATTTTTCTGTCATAGCCCATCTGTTGCAGTTGGGTTCCGCCCATTCAGTACACATGGATTTTTTGCTTTTTGGATCACCTGATTTTGGGTTTTTTACTGTGGATGAGTCTCACTACATGTTTCTCGCCATGGTAATCATGACAAATGGACTGTGCATGTTTACTGCCAATGACCGTCTTTTAAGGCAAGGCCGCTGCGATGCAGCAAGGGTAACGGACACTTGGCTGGTTCCACCTGAGCATATGTGCAAATGTTTGTGGGCTGTGCATGGTAGACTACTGTTGTTCACAGCCCAGTAACTGTGCATAAAAGCCTGGTGCAGGAGTGCCTTTGCAGGATTAGATATTGGCCTGGGGCAGGCCTTACACAGTAATTGTACACTAAAAGGGAAAGCCAGTGTTATTTACTGTTCTGTCTGTAGTGACACTTTATTATACACATAGGGAGAGAACATCCTTAGAGTGCAGTTTTGCTCCCCCCAGCCTATGGAAACTTGCAACATATCGAATTGCAATGTAACCTGTGTGAGAAAGTTAATTCTGCAAGTTCCAAAAGGATATCTGTACAAATTATGGGTCACACAGATTTGCCATATTCCTCTTGCTCAGCTCTGGATCAGATCCTAGCCCGTTTATCACCCTGCTGTTCCAGGTTAATTACATTTCTCTCCAGCAGCAGGAATAAAGACCTTCCCACAAAAGGGAGAAATTAGCAGTGATTGACCCTGCTCCTGACGGGAAAGGGGTGGGGTGGCAGGATTTGCATCAATCAATCAGCTGTCACACTGTACCAGGGATTGGCCTCCCCAAGGCCATTGAATAGTGGGGGGAGCCTAGACTTCTGGACCTAACACCAAAGGGGACACTCCTTTGAAAATCTAGAAAGGAAGATACTGGCAATGATTTCAGTGAGGGGCAGAGCTGAGGCCCTCAGAGGAGATGTGGCTTTTGCCTCCTGGATGATGCCATTTTGAACTGTCCCAGCATGCTGTGCAGGAGGTTTGGGGAATGGATGGAGATGTGATGTGGTAAGTTAGGATTGGCCAGGGGTGCCTGGCGTTTGGAATCCTCCTCTCCCCTTAGGGGGAGACTCTCTCTCTTGCCTGGGGATTTCTCTGTGCGTTGCTGCTGGACCCTGAGACAGCCATGGAGAACTGGAAAGAGGAACCGCCTGATGCCCAGAAAGGACAAAGTACTCTGACTCTGCCCAGCTGACCCCAGGCCCAGTGGGTCTCCCTAAGAGCCACTGTGACTGGCCTCCCTATACTCCCTGAGGACCAGTTAGGAGAAAGCCCCGGATATTTATGCCTAGAATCCAAGACTAGGAAGAAGGCTGGTGCAGGGAGCCAGGCGATCCCACTCCATAAGGACTGCACCACTTTGTAAGTGAGGACGTCTGCAGCAACTTCCCCTGGTGGCTAGAGCTCACCACCACGAATAAAATGAGCTACAAATCATCAAGATTGGGCTAACGCATTCTAAAGTTTGGTGACCTTTGACCTTGCTCCAAAATTGGAGAGCATGGGGCTCCCACGCCTCTCTAAAAAAATACCCCCAAATGGGCCAGAGCCTAGGTGGTGTCATTGCAGGATTTATGTATTTAATTGCTCCGGGGAGCATTTGTTTATGGAACCCCCTCTCCGTCTTCACTGTCAGCCCGGGGGTCCCCATCTCCCAAGGGGATGATGCAACGGTACTGTGGGAGCCCTGTTGTGCCTCCCCCCACCCCCATTCTCCATTGCCATGTTTTGGGTGAGTGGGCAGCTACTGAAGAAGAGAGCACCCCCTGCTGGCAAGAGCTGGCAGGAGAAAGAAAAGGCTCTGACTAGACAATCATTTAATGAGTGTTATGATTGCATGCCGGTAAATGGTGATTGCTAGCCTACAGCACTTCCCCTCAGTAGGCCTTGGACCTTTCTGCCTCGTTACCCTGAAAGAGTCAAGTGCCACAATGGGGTGCTTGGTTACCAGACAGGGGAATTGTGGACTTGTTACTTGTGCAGTCTGCACAACTAATACCCCAATTTCCTACACCATCTCTGCACTGACATTTTATGATGCTGACAATGGTAAGAGAGCCTGTCTGACACTCTTGATGTTCAGCAGCTTTTGAGAATTCTATCCTTTGGTGGGCATCTGGATGGGTAGAATTTTGGCCTATAGAGAGTCACTTTCTCAACAAGCTGGGTCTGTGGGTCAGTATCAACTTAAGGATTTTGTAAGCCCTGGTGTTGGAAAGTTGATTTTTAATAAGGGAAGGTACGTACCTACACTAAGTAATAGGCCTAATCTCACAGAAGATTCTTGACAGGTAAGCTGTAATCAGTGTCAATGTCATGGGCACACCAAATGGCGAATCTAGGAGTCAGGGAGAACAGCCAGCAAACTGCTCCAACACTTGCTGGCAGTCTTTTCTCTGCTGGTCTGTCAGTTTGAGAGAGAGAACCACTCCCTCCAGTGACTCATCTTGCTCATTGGTAGAGAGGAGATCTGGCAGAGGTTCACTCTCCTCTTCTCCTCCCTCATCTGTGACCATCAGAATGGTCATGTCTGCTCTGTCTGGGGAGTGACAAGGTCCACCTCATAGATGATCTCACCTTTTTTCTCCATAATGGAGTAGGGTCCAGTCCATTTCACCTGGCGAGGCTGGTGAAACACCCACGCCAACTGACCTGGATGGTACTCAGGAATAGTAGCCTTCTGGTCATGCCAGAGCTTCCTGAGCTCTTAGCTGGCCTACAGTTGCTGCTTGCCTTCTTAATGTGTTCTGCCATGAGAGACCACAGGCCTAGCACATAGCCAAATCACATTCTGCTTGACCTTCTTGAGAGGCTTCTCCCAAGACTCTCTCACCAAACACGAAGGACCTCTGTCAGGGTACCCAAATAGCAGCTCAAAGGAGCTGACGCCAACCCACTTTTGTGGCACCTCTCTGTAAGCAAACAGCAGGCATGGGAGGAGAACATCCTATCTCCTACTAAGTTTGTCAGACAAACCCATTATCATGCCCTTTAGGGTCTTATTATATCTTTCCCCAGACTATTAGTCTGGGGATGATATGGCGTGGTGAACTTAGAAGTAATACCACATTCATCCCACATCGCCTTCAGATAGGCAGACATAATGCTTGTGCCCTTATCTGAGACCACCTCTTTTGGGAAACCCACTCTGGTGATTACATCACATAGGCCCCTAGTCACTGTGGGAGGAGCAACTGTTCTGAGGGATATTGCCTCTGGGTACCTTGTGGCACAGTCCACTACCACCAAAAGGTATTGGTTGCCTTAGGGAGTTGGTGGGTTTAGGAGACCAATAATCAATCTCCACCCTCTGAGAGGGAGCCCCAACCACTGGCAGTGGTATTAAGGGAGCCTTTGGCTTGCCCCCTTGTCTTGCCACTGAGGTGACAGTTGACACAGGAGCCTTCACTTTGGCAGACATGGTGGGCTAATAGAAATGGTTGACAATCCTATTCCAGGTCTTGGTCTATCCCAAATGTCCCACCAAGGGGATGTCATGGCTTAAGGTGAGGAGGAATTCAATAAACCTCTAGGGGACCACGACTCTCCTGGTTGCCCCTGGCCTGGGGTCACTCTCCTCAGTATAGAGGTCTCATCCTGCCAGTAAATCCTGTGGAATTCACTGGCATCTTCATGCTCTTACCTGGAGGCAGACTAGAGAAAGGACAATCCTTTTGTCCCTGGTGCAACTCTTCCCTGGTGGGTCCACTGGCTACTTGCAACTCTGCCATGTCAGGCAGAGCGTGCAGGAGTGGAGTACCTGCCTCAGAAGTCAGATCCTCTGTCTCAGGATTGGCTCACCAGACCCTGTGCCCTTTCTCTTGCTTCTGATGACTTGGCCCATTGTACCTGTTTACAAGTGTTCAACACTTCACTGTTGTATAGCCTGTGACCTAGGCACATCACACACTCAGCTCAGGGAAGTCAAGTATCTGTGTATGGACCTTGCTTTCCACCTCTGACCATTCATATGGTTCAAGATCATTTCCTAGTAGATACTCTAATGGGATAGCAGGAGACACAACTACCTTCTTAGTACCTGTTACTCCTCCACATGCCAAGCTCAACATGGCCATGGGATGCAGCTAGGCTCTGCTGTCTGCATAGGTCACCTGGTGAAATGCACCAGGTAGGGTCTGCTCTGGAGAAACCAGTTTGTCCATGACCATGGTCACACTGGCACCTGTCTCTCTCAGAGCCTCAACCTCAGTCCCATTAATCTTGGGCATCTGCTGCACTTCTTCAGACTTGGAGGTAAGGCGGCCAGGTCTGCAACATCCACCCCAACCACCAACACTAGGATAACCTCTGTATATCCTGACTCTATCTCTGGGCCAACTTCCAACCCCACAACTACACTAGCAATCTCCTGGGACTGCCCACCAGTGGGGCGCTTCTTGGAGCAAACATCATCTCATCTTTAGTGTCCTGGCTGGAAACAGTCAAAACACTTCCCTGCCTTTGCAAAGTCAAAGAAAGTCCCAGCCCTAGGAGGAACAAAGTGCTTCCCCTGAGACTCCCTCCCACTGAAAGTAGAATGGCTTGGGGCCCCCTACCTTGTGCAGGTGTTTGTAGCTCTTGTGAGTGTTATTTTGGCTTCTTATCAACTTTCCCTTGAGGTTGCCCTGCCTTTTTTTTCTGATAACCCCTTGGTGTTGGAAACCATGGTTCTCAACCACTCATCAGCTGTCTCTCCCAGATCCCTGAACAGGTTAGAGTCCGCTAGATACTGGCGTAACGTATCTGAGGTACACTTACTCAAGATGTGCGCCTTCATTATTAAATTGTATAGCCCCTCATAAGGACTTACTTTGTTACCCTCTATCCAGCCCTCTAGTGCCTTAAATGAAGTGTCTACAAAGTCAACCCAGGACTGGGTATTGACTTTTTGGTTGTTCCTAAACTTTATCCTATACTTATCTGGGGTGAGACCAAACTTCTTGATGAGGCATCTCTTCATGTGTGGGTAGGATTCTGCCTCATCCCCCTCTAGGGTCAGGAGCCTATCCCTCCTAAATTCTGAGATCAGTCCCCACAGAAATGAACCCCAGTACTGAGGACTAACCCTTCTCATCCTGAGAGCCCTCTCAAAGGCTGTCAGCCACTTTTCTATGTCATCACCCTCCTGGTACTTAGGGACAGTCTCCTTGTGTAGTCTGGGATTAAACCCATCACCCCTGGAAACCTCAAACTCTACCTTGCTGCCACCATCTCTCTGTTCTTCTCTTGCCCACTTCTTCTTCACCAGGGTCAACTTCTGTGCCTTTAAAGCTATATAGGCTAGCTGTGCCTCCAACTCTCTTTCCCTGAAGGCAGACCTTCTCCTCCTGTGGAAAACCCTCTACTTCAACTGGCTCTAGGCAGGGCCCTGGTCACTGTGTTGATGGATGACCTCTCTCCCTCCTCATCACTGATGTCTAAGGATTTATCCTCCTCTGGGTGGCTGGAAGAGTTATCCTCCCTCTCCCCTTCTATCTCTGGAGCTTCATCTGTGCCTTCCTGCTGGGCCTCTGCCCAGGCTCCAAAGGATTCAATCAGTTCGGTCGTCCTAAGGTTAGTAGTGGCTGGTAATCCCCTATCTCTACACAAGTCCCTAAGATGAACTATAGTGAGGGTAGGTAGGCTAGCCAGATCAAGCTCCATGGTATCACTAAGTTTTGGGTCATTAAAAAAAACTTAGAAAAATTGAGTCTGTAATTAAGAAAAAACGAGGAAAAAAATATTGAAATTAGTCCAAATGAAAAATCGAAAACAATTTTGTACTACAACAATTTAGAAGATTGTTCATTTTCTTCATTTAAACCCCAGATGATGATATTTAACACAAGTATTGGATCCCACTGCTGCGCACCAAACTGCTGGAAAGTGGATTATTAGTAAGGGCAGGTAGGTATCTACTCTTAGTAATAGCCCACAATCTCACATAAGGTCCAATCAAGGTCTAAATAAATTAATCCTTGCTCAAACCTTGGTAGCTTGGCCAGCAAACAGATAGGCTTAACTTGGGAGAAAAGTGTGTAAAGCATTTAATATCAACAAAACAATAAATAAGTAAAATCCAACACCAATTTAGAAAAATAAGAAATATTTGTATTTTTAAAATGACTCCAAAATGACAAAAAGCCAATGTAGGGAACTGGAGATTTTAATTTTTAAGGATTCAATGTAAAGAGAGGCTTTCTAGTGCCTAAAAGCAAAAAGTGCCAAATGTGGGCATCTGGTCACGCTTGACTGGTGCAAAGTCAAAGTTTGAGGCCAACCCAATAGAACCCAAGTCAGATACACAGAGCGTTATTCCGCCGTCAAAATTTTACCTTCGGACTTAGGCCCTGATTTAGTGTTTGGCAGACGGGTTACTCTATCACAACGGTGATGGATATCTCATCTGCTGAAATCTAAATCCCATTGTATCCTATTGGATTTAGATTTAGACAGGCAAGTATATCTCTCACCACTGTGATGGAGTAACCCTTCCGCCAAACTCTAAATTAGGCCCTTTTTTCTGGAGTTTTTACTCTCGTCATCGAGTGAGGCTCATCTTCAGGTTGGCTTGTGATGCGATGTGTTCAGTTTGGCCCAGGAGCGGGGTCCTGGTCAGCTCCTGAAGATCTCATAGACGAGGAAATGCTCCGGAGCTTCAGCAGGATGAGCCTGAAATTCAAGATGGGTTGCGGTTCGACATCGCCTGCTTGACTCTCGTCAATGAGTTGGTCAGCTTATTGAGCTTTTTTTACAAAGTTGCTTTAAACTTCTCCAAACTTCTGGATGTTCTTCCAGAAGTCCTTTTTGTGCTCTAGCAGTGTCCACAATCTTGGTCCAATGTTCCAGGAGCTCTGAGTTGCTCCTTGGGAGTTGGGACTACAATTCCCAGAATGTACCTGGTCAGAATCCTCAAAAGGCCACTGGATTCTGGTCAGCTGTGCCGTTCTTGCAGGACTTGAAGCAGGGTACACTTAGGAGCTCCTTTGTACCTGTTGCTTACAGGGAGTCCACTCCTGGCTCTTTAGAAGTAAGGCAAGGTCCTTTTTTTGGTGAAGCCCAGAGTGTGCAGCTGGTGCTGTCCTTGTGGGTGCAGTCTTTCAGGTGCAGACCAGGGGTTCGGCAGGGTAGTCCTCCTTCTTCAGTCTCTTTTCCAGCAGGGATCTGAGTTGCTGGGAAGTTCTTCCATATTAATTCATGCTCCTAGGTTGGCAAGCAGGGGTGCACCACTGACCAATGGGGTGCAGGGTGCCACCCTCTAGGGTGACAACTTCCTGCGAAAAGTGGCAAAAATAAATTCCAGGAAGCAACATTCTTCAAAAATCTAAGATGGAGAAAATCTCTCCTGGGAGGTTAGATCTGGCTGAGCCCACCCACTGGTGTGACTGATTCCTTAACACAGCCCCTTCAGCCCGTCTCCTAATCTAATTACTGGGGCTCTGGTTTCTGTCCCAGGTAGCTTTCTCTCCTCTGAAGACCAGTTTGGCCACCCTACCCCCTTCCTGCTCTGCCATCGGCTACAGCAGTTCTCCTCCCACCTGATGCTTCCTTTGTTTCAGCCCAGGCCACTTCACACCTCATTAAGGTAGGCTGGCTCAGGCTGCCGGAGCCTGCTCAATAAGAGAAGGGTACTGCTGGGCAGATTTAGGTAACTCTTAGAAAGAGTTCTAAACCTCTTTCCCTGTAATAGTTAAGATAAATCTAACATTAGCAATTTGTTGGAATTATTCCATAAATTTTATATCTCACATGACATACTTAGCTTTTTTCTATGTGAAAGGAGTCTTTATTATTTTAAAATAAAGCCTTCCAATGTTAGCCTGTGGAGCTAATGCACCATAATGGGGAAAACTAATTGGGCAGTTTTTTTCCTCACCAGGGCTTATAAAACATTGTATATAATGTCCCTGCTTATATTTACACTGCACTCAACCCTTGGGGCACCTAGGGCAGACTTTAGGGGTGACTTGTATGCAAAAATAAGATAGTTTGAGTCTTTGGAGGTACTTTTAGTTTGAAAGGCACATGTTGTGGTTCATTTTAATTCAAGCGCAGTTAGCAAGGCAGGTCTACCTTTAAAATAACAAAAGTAACAGATGATGGGTGGAATGCAGAACAAATCAAACATTCACTCCCATTCCTAGATCTGGGATGAATCCATCAGCTTTTTTACTCACCATGCCCTTCCAGTTTGGACCCAGCGATATACAAATGAGTCTTGCTCCCCATGCGAACAGTCCAGCCCAAAACGCCAGGCCAGCTCCTTCCTGGACAAGAAACAAGCATCCTCGCACTGGTTTCAGGGTATCCCCCTCTCATCAGCCAGGCTAGCTTGAATCTGGTGGCAGAGTCAGCACGGGACCCACGTCTGGGCATACGTTTGTCACTTAGGGCAACAAATAACAGATGATGGACTGAATGCAGAACAAGTCAAACATTCACCCCCAAGTCACAGATTTGGGTTTAATCCATCAGTATTTCCCTCTCAGTTCTCACTCTGGAGTTTTTACCTCTATTCTCTGACCTCCCTCACACAGACTCTCTCTCTCTCTCCCTTTCTCTCTAAAATCGGCTTCTTGAGCTCATTCCTCTTTCCTTTCATATAAATGTAGTCAGGCATCATGAAAGACTTCAGCCGTTCATCATTTAAAGTAGTGGAGCAAACACCAATAACTGTGTCAGAAGTAGAGAGCTCAGCTTCTAATGACAGACCCCAGAAGTATGAACTGGTAGATTTGTCTCCAATAATACCCACAGCAGGTTTGCATGTGGTAATACTGTATGTAGAATTACCCACACGGCTCAAAATACTGATTTGAACAAAAACTATTCTTTCTGCTCTAATCAGTATTACGTGCTCACTTGTAACGTGGGCCCGAGTGCATAATTTGTCAGCAGAGGATTGCATAGACATTGGTTCCAGTCTTAGCTTCTCCATTTGATCACAATGTGTGATCCCGAGCAAACGTATCCACCTCACTCTGTTACAGTACATTTATTTGTAAATGTTGTGAGCTCTTCACAGTGGTATTACTTGCTATATTAATAGCGGGCCATTCCTAAGTAAAGTTCTGCGCTGGAGAACAAATCCCAAATCAATAGTTTGCATTCGTTTGTGTCACTTTTGTGGTGCTTTCCCAACTCAAATTGTTAGTAAATCGGCCGCTCAGTCTTCCAACTAGTTTACCCATTTCTTAGCAATGAGACAATTTTGCAAAATTTGCAAATATCATATTTTATGACAAATAATGTTAATATTATTACTTCAGTTGCCACTTTTCATTAAAATATTGACTAGATAGTATATTTATTGACATTTATTTACAAGAATCTTCCTTTTTTCCATGTAAATGAGCAGAAATATTACTGTCTTTCATTTATGCAATGTTGTACCTCTGCAGTGGAGGCCTAGCTTTGTGGTGTGAGGGCACGATTTTCATATCTATGGAAAGTTAAGGCCTCATTTACAGACCCTTTGCACCACTACTGCGTCATTATTTGTTTTATGCAGCGGTGGAGCTAGCAGTGCACTACATTGCTCCATATTTACGAACTGATGCCTCGGGCCCAATGTGTCAGTTTGTAAAGCCTTGCATCACCTTTTATCTGCACCAGGTATAATGGGTTCAGGGTATGCATTTCCTCAGAAAAAAACACGTAGATCTAAAGCAGTGAAACTTACAAATTTTCACTTTGTCATTCTATGACTTCACTGCGCAAACTTTCACCACCTGCTCAGAGCAGGCGTCAAATTGACGCAGGGCTTTTTTCTATGGGACACTCCTCTCATTGCTGGAGTTGCATCATTTTAATTATGAAACTCCAGCAATGTGTCAGTTTAGCGCCTACAGATGCATCAGAATTTCTGACGCATCTGTGAAAACGTGTGCAATGGATCTCCATATTGTAAATACAGTGCATCCATGGAGTTGTTAGGGGATGTGCTGCAGGTGCAAGAAATCTGATGCATCAATGGCGATGTGTCAGATTCTTGTAAATGAGGCCCTTAGTTCTGGTGACAATGTTGTCAAATGAAAAAAGTAGCGCCCATTGTTAATTAGATTATGCAGGATACATTGTGGTGTTAAGCCACAAAAGATGCCAGTATGGGGATGATTTACTAACATTTTGCACTGGCTTTACATAATATAAGTGACGCAAACAAGTGCAAAATGTTTTTTTCATTATTTACTTTCGAGTGCAAAATTTTTGCTCTGAAATGAATTAAAAGTAACGCAAAGCAGCATCAAGTGGGCGTTACATGGGCCTTCCCATGCAACTATCCACTCTTTTTGATGCAAAACTCTATCTACCAAAAATGTGAGACAGGATTTTGCATCCAAAAATAACACCTTTTAAAACCAGGCGTTAAAAAGAGAAATGTAATTTCTCCTTTCTTTTCCTACTTTGCATGCAGCATATATACAAAGTAGGAAAAGTTTTGAATGTTGTCTAGGTCCCCTATTTTCTACTGGAAGGGAATCCTTCCAGTATAAAACATATGCTAAACTCTCGCATACACCCTTGCACTATGATGAAAAGGTGTCTGTGTGGTGCACAGCAGCAAAAATCTGTACCGGCGCTAGGGAGAGGGAAGGAGAGAGAGTCATATCTCTATAGATATGGTGCTTTCCTGCACCCTCCCTGCCTGGCAACACAGCGCAATGTTTTTGGTTGTTGTGCTGCATTGCCTGAGAGCTTAGTAAATCTGCCCCTATGTTTTCAGATACTCACCGAAAAGGGCCCAAGAAAGTAGAAAATCATGTGCACATAGTGGTGCAGACTGACAATTTAGACACCACAGACATTATGGCTTGTGGGAGTGAAAAGGGGTGACGCAGTGTGTGGCAGGGGCAGAAATAAAATAAAATAATGAAAAAACACTTACCTTAATTCCTCGCTGCTCTGCTCCGCTCCTCCATCCTCGACTGCAAGAGCAGACTCCCAGCCTGACCTGTGTCCAATCCTAACACTGCTCAGTGCAGTGTTAGGATTGGCTGGCAGCGCCTAGCCAGGGTGCTCCCAGGCAGACTCAGAGCCTGTGCCTGCTCTCTCCAACCCAGCAACACTGTGCCGGGCTGGAGAGACCCTAGTGCGCATGTGTGTTTGCCCGAGATGGCCGGGAAAACATACATGCGCAATGAGGGGGAGTGCTGTGCATGGCACCACCCCTTTTAATAGAAAACGATAATAAAACTAGTTTATTATCGTTTTGTAGTGAAAGGTTTGCAGCAGCTGCTGCTAGCGGGGGTGACGCCCTTGTAGAGGAGTCGCGCCTGCCCAGATTTCTAAAGAGTACAGACAACTCAGGGCAGCAAGTAAAGTTATTGCGCTGCATGGCGTTAACAAAACAGAGCCATATATACTAAGAAGTGGCATAGTTCTGCCCTCTCCCTGCACTTGTGTATGCCTGGCAGCCATGAGCCAAAGCAGGCACCTTAGCTCCTTAGTACAAGGGTCTCTGCGTTTTGGTATGCATAGTTTTTTGTAGCAGGAAGGGGCCCTTCCTGTACGAAATCTGCTTTAAGGGCATTTCCTCTAAACGTGCCCCTGCAGAATGCAGCATGCATGCAAAGAGGTCAAATGAGGAGAAGTATATTTCTCCTAGTTCTGCCAGCCGCAGCGATGCGCAGGATTGTGGCACAAATGGGTGTACAAAAAAAGTTAATTCAAACTCAAATCATAATCGTAAATCTGGGCCTACAATTCAAACACAAAACAGAGGTTTCTCTATTACAAAGGACATGAATGTCGTCAGCACATTAAGGCCCGTAATAATACTTTTTTAGCGCTGCATTTGCGTCGCTTTTTTTTACGCAAAAACTGCGCAAACTCACAAACTACAATTGTTTTTTGCAAGTTTGCGCCCTTTTTGCGTCAAAATATGACGCCAATGCGGCGTTAAAAAATAATAAATATGGGCCTAAGTGTTGTAGGTATGACGGTCTCCTCTCTGTTTTCCATATATATGACATTGGTCTTTCAGAAGGTACATTTCTAATGGAGACACCATGCTGGAATAATTGTCTGCTTTGATCGGTGGGTGTTCATGTGTGTTATTATACTTCTAGGCTAGAATTATGTATGCAAATGTTAGGTAATGGGTGTGATAATGCTTACAAATATAAAGTCAGGTGCTGCAATTTCTAAGCGATTCCTAGGACAATAACTTTAAATGAAGAGAAGTACAAAAAGAATAAGAATGACCACATGGTGGCAGTAAATGACTTTGCAGTGCGAGTATTTTCATTATATTTTCCCGTGTTTCATATTGAATTACATTTATAAACATACGTTTTCACAAAAAAATTGAATTTACATTTTTCGCATCTCACTGAATCAATATTGCTAATCTCTGCAACAATTTTGTTTCCAGGGGACCAACCGTTAGGGATCACACTCAGCAGAACTGTCCAAGGGTCCCAGGGTAAACATAGTAGCAAACGGAACAGCTCCATAATTAAAACTGACGGTTTATGGGTTGGAAAGCTCATGGTCCATAAATTACTCGAAGGTGGAAATCTGATGTGCGCCTCAAAGTAGATTAGAAGAAGGATGTACGTGCTCCTTACATCACTGAATTTGTGAAGCTGCGCTGATCTTTGTTTGAACAGTATTCCGCATGGGTTAAACCAGGGCCTTCTCAATCTGGGTGAAGTAGATAAAAAACAGATGCCGCCCGCCAAGATCTGACCGCCAGGTGGCCGCCAATGCGGCCGCACCCCCGCCGCGGCCATTTGGAGATCCCCGCTGGGCCGGCGGGCGGAAACCTGGTTTCCGCCCGCCGGGCCTGCGGGGATCTCGGCCGCAACACAGGAGTCGGCTCCAAATGGAGCCGTCAGTGTTCCGGCTGTGCGACGGGCACAGGTGCACCCGTCGCGCTTTTCACTGTCTGCTATGCGGTTCAAATCGCCAGGAAAAGGCTGGCGGAAAGGGGACTCGTAATCCCCTGGGCAGCGCTGCCCAGGCGGAATATCACCGCCGGGGAAATGTGGCGGAATACCGCCGGCCCCGGCGGTGCGACCGCGGCGTAATAGGCCAGGAAGCACCGTCAGCCTGTTGGCGGTGCTTCCGTCATTTTAGCCCTGGCGGTCTCGTACCGCCAGGGTCAAAATGACCCCCAGAGTGATGTGATTTTAAGATTTTGTAAGGAATGTGCTCACATGATGCCTTTGAACCACACCTTCACATGTATTTATCTTTTTGGTTTTGATTGAGAATTTTGTCAACCCTTTTGTTTATATGCTGACGGTCTCGATTATCCAGATTTACTGTTTTTCTCTCTCACTCACACTCACTCACAATCTCAGGTTCTCCCACTCTCCCCCTCTCCCCCCAGTTCAGTTACATTCTCTAATGTTTTAATGCTGATTTCTCACACCCAGGGTCACAAGTTAAGTATTATTGTTTTTTTAGGTTGAGTTTCCTAGGTGTTGGCACGTATCTGGGCTTTTAACCACGCCCACCACACGCCCATCACTTTCACTGGTTCGCGGCCTTGCCTTTCAAAAATTGTTTCTTTTCGTTGGTAACTCCTTTGGATAGTGTTACCGTCATGGGGACCGACCCTGTTAAACGAATAATTGCATGTTTGCCACTAGCTTTGACTGCAAGACAACTTATTTTTCCTTATGTGTGCCTCCCTCACGCTCACGGCGGGGCTTTGAATTGGCTTGCTCATGTCAACTGTTTTATTTTTTATTTTCAGTTTGTATGGCAAGAAAAGTCCAGTTAGTAATTTACATGTCTTTATATCTCTGGTGATGCCACAGACTGGAAGGTTTTCTGCCGCTGCTGCACTCATCTCAGACATTTCATTAAACGTGATAGACATTGAGCCCATCAGTATGGCATTTATTAATTTTGGGCTAGATAAATGGGGAACTGTGCCTCAACTTCTATGAGGCCAAGATCGCAATGTTGACATACTCGATGTAGTTTTTATTTGCAGTTTTGTCTGTTACCCTTTTAGATAAGTCACATGTGATCGGCAACCCATTATATATCCATTATTTGTTTCTACTTGGGATCTTAACCGCAACAAAGGTGTCGTTTTTGTCTAGTTGTTTGTAGATTTACATTTTGTTAAGTGTCTGTGTTTGGGTTTCCCATTGGTTTGCAGATGTTTTTTTTAATTTTTTGCTAACAGATTAAGGTGTTGTACTTTTTAGTGTTTCTCGTTTGGTTGTGAGGTGGTGCTTCTTGGGTCTGGTGTTATGCTTATTCTGATTTAATTAATTAATATGATTCAATTTCCCATTTGCCAGGATTTGTAGGGATATGCAATGAAACCAGGATTTGTCAGATTTCTACTAAAAGGGTTTGTTTTCCCACTTTTTGTAACCCTAATTTACCAGTTTTGTTTTTCGAATGTCAATCAGTAATGAGTTTCACTCTAATTCTTAGAGGCAAAAATTGCTGTTGACTTTGTTTTCCAGTAAATACATTCATCACACTAACAAGAAATCGGATCTTAGCCAACAGAGCAATTGTAGGTCTTCATACTCCATTTTGTTTGTGACGTTTGCTGCCAATGTTCTGTATCAGCAAAACACTAGGTGAAATAAAAGTATTTCTCCTTGTTGAACCACTCTATTGCCTCCCATTGGGAGTTGTTAATTTTTGGCACTGCCTCAGGTTTAAGATTTCTCGTCAATCTGAGGCAGTGTCAAAAGCAATGGGTGTTGCGTAGGTACGCCCACCCTGCTCTTTATGCAGACAATGACTTTCTTGCAGCCCCCACCAATGCAAACGGTAGCTGTTTAGACATAACAAGATAGCTCTTCAAACCTGGCCCCTGTATCAGCCAGTCGATTGCAGTTAGTCTGAAAGTGTGACTTTATCCAGGTCCAGGGCAACCAAATAACTACGAGTGCCACTTCATGCTTTTTGGTGCTATTTTAATCTAAAAAGTTTAAATATTCTTAACTGATTAGATTTTTTCCTTTTTGGTGTGATTTTATTTGTTGATTCTTATTTTATTTTTTGAAATTAGTTTCATATTTATTTTGGGTTGTGTTTTCACTTTATGACTATTTGGTGCTGCATTAATCCATTACACACTGCCGCTAAATTAAACCTGACTGCTTTGTGCCAAGCTACCGGAGGGGTTAGGCAAAGGTTTATTTAGTGAATTTTGCCTTCACCATGAAAATGATTGTGTTTATTTGAGTGGAGCTTTCACTCCACCTAACTAGTAACCCTTTACAGTCCCCTTCAACTTTTGCTTGTTTAGGGTGTTGTGAGAGTGTGGATTTTCAAATATGTTTACTAATGATTTGATATACTAAATGTATAATGAATTAACCTGTAAAATGGGTGACCTTTAAAATGGTTGCCAGAGTTCATTTTCTGTTCCTAACTGAGCAAAATCCTAACTAAATATTGTTGTTATTTTCCATGATTCAATGCTTATATAAATGCACATCAGTGTTTTAATAGATGTGTCCACAGCTACCCCTAGTGGGTTGCTGCATTATGTCTTACAGGGCCATGTTTTAACTGAATGTTGCATAAGCTGAATGTTCTATTGTTTAAGAATGTTACTAATACATTATGTTTACTTTGAGGATGGAAGTGAAGTTTGCCACTGTAAAAGTTTCTTCCTGGGAAGAGAAGTTTAGGCGAGATGGAACAATGGAGCTACAGACGAGACGGAAGAGGAAAAGTTACTGTTGAGAAAATGTTCTAGTTAATGTAGTATTGTCGTATTTTAGGGTATCAATTGAGTATTCTATTGGCTGAAGCTTAACCACCCCATGAACTGACCAATCATAAGCTTTTTAGAGATTAGTATAACAACCTTGAGAGAGATGTTAGATAGAGACTCCATGTTAGAGACCTGAAAATTGCCAGAGTTCAAGCTGATGGTTCGAATCATATTAGCAGTGTGGGTTTAGCTGTTGTTAGGCCAGAATCTTCTGAAGATATATCTGATGGTGTCCCCTTACTGAAGTAGTCGGCATGTTATGGTCAAATAGGGTAAAGTATGCCCTTGTAATGTTATATGTGTCTCTTTTGCCTTCCAGGTACCAGCTGCAACTTAAAAATTGTTTGCTGCATATTAATAATAATTTTGATAATCACCCGCGTTGATGAGTTTTTCTAAATTTGTGTTACTAAATTCTTTTTACATGAAGCCCAACATGTTAATGCTAATTTGTGGTTAGTGAGGATAATCATTTAGAGTGCTCATGGTTTATATTGACATCTTTAGAGTTTTATACTAATGTATACTTTGCCATTATTACCAGTTCTATTATTATTAATAAGTGTAATTCTTTTGGAGATTATTTGTTTGGTTGTTTTGATTACATTGAGTTATATAAGACGTTCTATTCAACCACTATTAATTCTATATGCTTACCATTTGTGTTTGAGAGTTATTTTTGTGACATTAGCGTTGTTAATCTAGGGAATACATTTTATAATTCTTCATAATAAACTGGTGAGGTTATTGCTTGAGGTTCAAGATCATTGGTTATATTAATTATTTCTGACGTTTGCATTCCTCATTGATGAAATCCCCTCAATTCTATGTCGATTCGATCCATTGACCTCTAGTGCGGAATCCACTATTTAGTATAAATATTAGCTAAGATTCTGTGGCGCTGCAGCAGTTTTTGGTAGCAGATTACGGTTATCTCATTAATTGATGATGTCATAATGAGGTTAATGTAAAGTTGTTTTTGTGAAAAATCCAATTTGTTGGGTTTTCTTTTCCTAGAATGTTATACAGAGCTGACAAGATGAGTAACTAGTTGTCTTAAGTGACTTTCCCCAGTTCTTGGAGACCCTCAGTTGAAGGGTATGTTCCTAGTGGTGTTTGGAAGAATTGAGTGGAGTAATTTGCGCTTGCATAGCTTTAGCTAATTTGCAGATGACTGAAGTGAGTTTGAGTTTAGAGGAGTGGAGATACTCAAGTAGATTTTTTAGATGGAGTGGGCATACTCCTATAGGCATGAGAGCAGGGAAGCAGCGTTCTTCATTTGAGTGTGGCACTTGATGCCGGAAAAATTATCCACGTGGTTGCTGATGACAGACCTAAGGAGAGAGGTCTGGGACTCCAGTGTATATTGATAAGAGTAGTGAGACACTTGGGCCCATATTTATACTTTTTTAGCGCCGCATTTGTGTCATTATTTGACGCAAAATCGGCGCAAACTTACAAAACACAATTGTATTTTGCAAGTTTGCACCAGTTTTGCATTAAAAAAAAACGCAAATGCGGCGCTAAAAAAGTATAAATATCGGCCTTGGCATATGTTGTAAGTCGTTCATTTAATAGACTCATCTGGCGTGATTGGTAAGTCGAGTTTGTGAGAATTGGTGTGATTGGAACTATACTGACGACTTTGTGAGTACTAAGGCCCATATTTATACTTTTTTAGCACCGCATTTGCACTGCTTTTTTACACAAAAACGGCGAAAACTTACAAAATATAATTGTATTTTGCAAGTTTGTGCTGCTTTTGCGTAAAAAAATGACGCAAATGTGGTGCTAAAAAAGTATAAATATGGGCCTAAATGCACTAGGACGACAGTCCAAGGATCAGTTGAGAAGTGAAGTTCGCAGGTCTAATTTTACCCACGATTGTGGGAACTGTGAAAAAAAATAGGAGAAAGCTGAAGGTTACTTTGGAAGGTTCTGAAGCGATTGTGTTACCCTACCTGTAGTAACTGAGCGAATTTGTTTTCTTATTTTTGTTTTTATTTGAGTTAGCTCGCAAATTAATACTGCATTGATTTTATGTGTTGGTTGTGAAAGGAATCGGTACAATAGGCTTTGTCAGTGTCTCAGCAGATGTGCTGAGGAGGGGTGTATCGGTTAGTGTGACATAAGTGGTGCAGCGCTGGGATTGGATGATTAATGAGAAGGGTTGCGCACAGATTCGTCAATCAGTCCGACAACAGAGTAACTGATTGGAAGGTGAGGGGGTCGAAGGGAATTGTGGGATCGTAGTCACTTTTCATGATTCGTTGTTCTTTCTTTACATTTTATTTACTATTTGTGTTGCTTAGATTAATTGAGTTTGTAAATTATTTTTGTCGTGGACATCAGATTTAAATATATTTCAGTCAGAAATGAAGTTTTTCAAGGCTTTGAGAAGCGCACTGAGAGGTTATGAGTATATTCCGGCACTCGAAGGAGAAGTTTGCCCTCCAGAGAATACTCCGGCATATATTGTAGTTGAGGAGAAGGGAGCAGGAGCATGTCTTTGGTTGAAACATTGGGTCAAAATTACAAGAAAAGAAGATTGTTTGGCTTTTCCAGAAAATGGAATGTTCAATTTGAGAATTGTGGACAGCTTGAGGTCAAAGATGTACAGTTTAAAACCTCAGCTGAGGTCAGCACAATACGAAGCTTTAGCGATTTCGGAACTAGTAGCCAGACAGCAACAGGCACTAACATTTTAAAAGAAAATGAGGAGAGTGGAAAAGACGCTAGCGGAAGTTAAATGGGATGAAGAGCAGAAAAGGTGGAGAGTAGAAACATTACAGGGGATTAGATTATTTCCTGCAAGAACAAAGGAGGATGAGGATGAAACAAAAGATGGGAAGAAAAATAAAAGCGGTTCAACAGAGGCTAAAGAACACAAATTGAAGGATTTAAAACAAGTCATGTTTAATGATGATGGTGAGATGGGTGAAGATGAGATAGTTTCACAGATTTTAGAGACTTATCCTCCACCAAATGTAAATCAGAGAAGCGTTAGTGGATCAAATGGGAATGGAATTAGTAATTAAATTCCTACTGCACCATCCACTTTAGAATTATCAAGGGGTATTCTGAACAATGAGAGAATTCAGGTGCAGAGTAGTTTCAATGATTCATTGAATAACAGACAGCAGTTTGAAATAACAATTCCTGAGATACAGCCAGTGACTCAGATTGTGAGGACAACTACTAATTTGGTGTTGTCACAAGGTCAGCAAGGAATGAACATAAGAGAGCCTGTTCAAATACAGATTTCACAAATGCAGAGCATGGGTGCAGGACAGATGCAAAGGGTTGGATCTTCAGCTAATCTAGATGCAATTACTGTACCTATTATGATGGGTCTGGTAGCTCCATTATAAACACGTGTAGATGATAGTGGAGTGAGTTCATTGATTAACATTCAGAATGGAGTTTTGGAAAAATAAATTCCTAGACAAGGACAAAGCTTGAATGAGACTAAGGGGGGCATTACAACATTGGCAGTAAATGCTGCTTACCGCCATGCAGAAGACCGCCAACACACCGCCGCGACCGCGGAATTGCGCCACAGCTATTATGACCCACAGCCCGTAATCCGCCAAAATTTAGACACCCACACAAGTCTGCCACACCAAAGGTCAGTGATAAACTGGCGATAACAAAACCTTCACCGTCACGCCAACAGGAATACGCCTACACTATCACAACCCACGAAACCACACGGCGGTCTTTCAACCGCGGTATTCCATTGGGGGCACACACCGCCGCGCTCAAAATACACACACATTTACAAAACACTACCACATTGGACAAATCGAAATACACACACCTGAGACACATACACAGACCACTCCCACACATCCAATACAATATAAAACCCACGCCCACATCACCCACAAACCCTTACGACCACAATTGCGACTGAAGGCCAGAGAGAGACACCACCATCTACAAACTAGCATCCACAGGCACTCAAAACCATCACTCACACAACATCCACGCACAAAACACCACACACTCCTAAACATCACCCCACACATCACAACACACACCACCCCACACATCACCCACACCACCCCATGGCACAGCAAAGACACCCCAGGTTCTCTGAGGAGGAGCTCAGGGTCATGGTGGAGGAAATCATCCGGGTAGAGCCACAGCTATTCGGATCACAGGTGCTGCACACCACCATAGCTAGGAAGATGGAGCTATCGGGGACAGGGTCAACAGAGTGGGACAGCACCCAAGAACTAGGGATGACATCAGGAAGAGGTGGAACGACCTTCGGGGGAAGGTGCATTCCGTGGTCTCAAGACACCACATCGCGGTTCAGAGGACTGGCAGCTCACCCCCACCTCCTCCCCCACAACTAACAACATGGGAGGAGCAGGTCTTGGCTATACTGCATCCTGAGGGCCTCGCAGGAGTAGCTGGAGGAATGGACTCTGGTAAGTCAAATCTTAACTATTACATCCCCCACCCTACCTGCATGCTATCACATACCCCCACCCTCACCCTCATCCCCATCACTCCAACTCCTCACATATGTCCCACTATCACAAACCACCCATCCCAACACCAAGCCCTGCATGCAACAACAAAGCATGGACATCCATCACCAATGCATGGCCACTGCACATACCCACATACACCCCTAAACAATTATCACACAAGGTCCCACACAAGAATGCAAGCACTGGGGTACAGGGTCACCCACCCATTGCACACCATGGCACACACAGATGCAATAATCATGCCTTTACACCCCTGCAGGACCCCTACCCAACGTCACCGGACAGGAGGTTCCAGACGTGTCCGCTCCACCCACAGAAGAGTCCAACAGTGATGACAGCAGCTCTGTCCAACTGGATCTAGATGACCAGCCCAGCCCATCTGGGACCTCGGGACAGTCTGTTCCCCACACACTGGCACAAGCCACAACAGAGCCTCCCCCCCTCTGGAAACACCAGCACAGCACCCACCCAGCGGGCCCATACCTCTGTCCCTAGGACACATCAAGCAGCAGTGTGTCCACCACTACAGGGAACCCAGGCTAACCAACCGCGCAAGCAACACCAGGGACCTGGGGGCAGTGGCAGTGGGCACACGGTTCAGGGGACAGAGGACCAGGAACACAGGTGAACTTGGAGGGCTGCTGTGCTACAGGGGGAGCACAGGCCCAGGGAACCCACTCTCAACGAGGCCCTCTCCAACATCATGGGAGCCCACCACCATTCCCAGGAGACAATGGCAACTGTACTATCCAAGTTTCAGGAGACCCAGCGGCTGCAGGAGGAACAGTATTTGGGGTTCAGGGAGGAACTCAAATCCATCAACACCACCCTGGGCACCATTGTAGGGGTGCTGAAGGAACTCGTCAACACCAGGAGGGACACTGTGGCACAACAAGGGGCCCCTGACACTAGCCTTGATGATGAACTGCCCACCACCTCCGCTGGCGCTAGTTGACAGGAGGCACCGCCACAGCACCACGACACCAGCACCCCACCCCCTGCAGATGGAGAACCACCCCGCAAGCGGTCCCTGAGATCCAGGACAAAGACAGACAACAATGCCAAGACCCCGCCAAGAAATGAGACTACCCTGATTGTCATCCTTCTGTCACACTTTGTCACCCTGTCCATCCTTAAACTGCCCCAGCTCCACTTCCCATGCCCCTTTGGACAATTAACCTGTGAGACTAATAGACTGGACTCTGCCATGGACATTCCTCCACCATCACCCCTGACCATTTTACAATACCCTCCAATATTTAGCACTTAAATAAACACCCTTAAAGCACAAAACAATCTGGAGTCAGTCTGTGCTTTCGAAAATGTGTATTTGCAATAAATTTGTAAAAATGATAAATCCATTGTATTGTCAACAAACCTATGTCACCAGTCCATGCGGAAACAAAGTAGATGTCACACAGTGGGACCCACATCTGTGAAATTGAAAGGAAAAGTGACAACTCAGGGTCCATACACTGGGTGAAAGTGACAAACAGATGAGAGGTAGAACAATTACATCAAATGTAGCAGGCAGTGATGTCTTCTTACCTGTGTCTCACTGGAAGTATTGAATCACCGTGTTTCTGTTGTCGATGTCCTCTTCTTCTTCTTCCTCTTCTTCACTGTCCACAGGCTCCACAGCTGCCACAACACCTCCATCTGGACCAATCTCCTGCAGAAAAGGCACATGTCGTCGCAAAGCCAAATTGTGAAGCATACAGCAGGCCACGATGATCTGGCACACCTTCGTTGGTGAGTAGAAAAGGGAACCACCTGTCAGATGGAGGCACCTGAACCTGGCCTTCAGGAGGCTGAAGGTCCTCTCTGTAACCCTCCTAGTTCGCCCAGGGCCTCATTGTAGTGTTCCTCCGCCCTTGTCCTGGGATTCCTCACTGGGGTCAGTAACCATGACAGGTTGGGGTAGCCAGAGTCATCTGCAAATGTCGAGGGAAATCTGTTAGACACACGCTAACTCTTAGGGACATCCCCAGATCCAGACACCTAGTCACACTGTATAGGGCCCATGCCCTCACCTAATAGCCACACACGGTGCCTCTGGAGTTGCCCCATCATATAAGAGATGCTGCTATTCCTCAAAATGTAAGCGTCATGCACTGAGCCAGGAAACTTGGCGTTCACATGGGAGATGTACTGGTCGGCCAAACACTCCATCTGCACATTCATTGAATGGTAACTCTTCTGGTTTCTGTACACCTGTTCACTCCTGCGGGGGGGACCAAGGCCACATGTGTCCCATCAATGGCACCTATGATGTTGGGGATATGTCCCAGGGCATAGAAGTCACCTTTCACTGTTGGCAAATCCTCCACCTGAGGGAAAACGGTGTAGCTGCGAATGTGTTTCAGCAGGGCAGACAACACTCTGGACAACACGTTGGAGAACATAGGCTGGGACATCCCTGATGCTATGGCCACTGTCGGCTGAAAAGACCCACTTGCCAGGAAATGGAGTACTGACAGCACCTGCACTAGAGGGGGGATACCTGTGGGATGGCAGAGAGCTGACATCAGGTCTGGCTCCAACTGGGTACACAGTTCCAGGATTGTGGCACCATCAAGACTGTAGGTGACAATTACATGTCGCTCCTCCATTGTCGACAGGTCCACCAGCGGTCTGTACACCGGAGGATGCCGCCACCTCCTCATCTTCCCCAGTGGACTTCCTCTATGGAGGAGAACAGCGAGCAGAGAGTCAACCAACACTGAGGTACATTAACAAAACTTTATTCCTCAATTTTTTAAAACCGCTATGTGTCTGTATTAGTGTGTATGCAAGGCCTAGATATGTGTGACACATTTGAAATTAATGCCATGTGGGCCCCTGAAATGGCTGCCTGACCTGTAATGTGGGACAAGGGGATATGAGGTAACTGCGCTGGCGTTGTAAACCGTTGCGGTAGGTGGTCGAAGTCCGTGGCGCAATCCTGCATTGGTTAACATTGGACCCTATGGGTCCGAGGAGCCAATGACGATGTACGCCGGCGGTGACGGTACACACCGCCGAGGACGTGACCGCCATTTTCTCTCTGTTCAATCACTTGATACCTGATCTTCGACAGGAGAGGACCTACACTGCAAGTGCTCCTGTGACCTCAGTCTGGAAGAGACAATGGCTCATGTGTCTGGGTAAAGGGCCCCTGCCTTCAGCATGGAGGAGTTGGAGAAACTAGTGGATGGGGTCCTTCCCCAGTACACGCTACTATACGGTCCTCCAGACAAACAGGTAAGTACACTGTGAGCATGCCGAATGGGCAATGCGTGTGTGGAGTGGTGTGGATGGAAGATGGGGGGGGGAGAATGAGGCGTGCATGCAACGAGGGTGAGTGCATGTGCGTCATGGCAAGGGTAGGGATGCGGGCCAATGACTGTGACGGTGCGGACGGTTATATCTTCTCCTTTTTCCCTTTACTATTCCTGTAGGTCAGCGCCCACCAGAAGAAGGATATTTAGCGTGCCATCGCAAAGGAAGTCCGGGCCCTGGGGGTCCACCACAGACGGAGCACCCACTGCCATAAAAGATGGGAGGACATTCGCCGCTGGAGCAAGAAGACGGCGGAGGCCCAGCTGGGGATAGCCTCCCAACGTGGGAGGGGTGCCCCTTGCACCATGACCCCCCTGATGTTCCGGATCTTGGCGGTGGCATATCCGGAGTTGGATGGGCGCTTGAGGGCATCACAGCAGCCACAATGGGGAGAGTACTCTCTCATTCAGCTGATTCTGCATGCAGTGGAGGTGTCTGGGTGGGGGAGGTGGGCTCTGAGTTCCCCTAGGCCAGGGCGAGTTTAGTAGGCAAGGTCCCGTCCTAAGGCAGGCCATGTTGCACCCCACCCCACCTGTGTTCAGAGCCAACTACACCTAGTCAAGCTCCTGTGACTTCAATGTGTGCAGCAATCGGGCATAAGCTTTGTAACCCATGTCCCTGCGATTAATTAGGGAACTCAAAGTGCACGGCGTAGTGCACGGGGCTTCTGTGTCTGTAGTGTCCGCCAACGGTAGCGGTATTGCATGCAGTCAACATGTCTTTCTTCTGTCTTCCCCCCCTTTTTGTGGTCTCCCTGTTCTTGTGTGCATTAGCATCATCAGGTGGAGGAGCAGTGGCACCCGAGCAGGAGGGAGCTGCATCCCACATGGCCCTGGAGGGCGAGACAATGGAGTCTGAAGCCACCAGTGGGACGGAGGGCGAGGGGAGCTCCATTGCGGGGACAGGAGCTGAGACCAGCAACACGGACTCATCCTCTGATGGGAGCTCCCTTGCGGTGGCGGGCCCCTCTGTGCCCACCACATCTACAGGTACAGCCGCCACCCCCCCTACCAGCACCGCCCTCCCAGCATCCCCTCAGCATGTGCCCCGTGGCCGCTCATCCAGGAGGGTAGGCATCTCCTTCGCCCCAGGCACCTCAGCCCCTGCCCCAGTCAGCCCTGCTGCCCTCAGTGAGGAGGCCATTGACCTCCTCAGGTCCCTCACTGTTGGGCAGTCTACCATTTTGAATGCCATCCAGGGTGTAGAGAGGCAGTTGCAACAGACCAATGCATACCTGGAGGGCATTCATTCTGGTCAGGCAGCCCAACATCAAGCTTTTCAGACTCTGGCCTCAGCACTGATGGCAGCCATTGTCCCTGTGTCCAGCCTCCCCCGCCAACTTCCTCTACACAGACCCAAACCCTTGTACCTCAGCCCATCCCAAGCACACCATCAGACCAGCATGCACACACCTCAACACACAAGGGAAGCTCTGGCAAACATAAGCACCACACATCCCACAGGCACTCACACAAGCATCATACCCATGCACACATACCAACATCCACTGCCTCCACTGTGCCCCCTCCTCCACGTATCCCTCCTCCCTCCTTCCTCCCTGTCTCGACTCCACTCACACCTGCATGCACTACATCTTCATCCACTACGTCCATCACCAGCACACCCATCACCACACCCCGCTCACTTGAACTCACCACCCCCACTACCATTCACACATCCCCTGTGTCCTCTCCCAGTGTGTCTGTGAGCCCACCTCCCAAGGTACACAAACGCAGCCACACACCCACCCAACAGCCATCCACCTCACGACATCCTCCAGCCCATGCGCCTTCACCCAAAGTCAGCAAACGTACACCTCCTACAACCACTACCTCTTCCTCCACTCCCAAACCCCCCATCTACCCGTCCCAGTGTGTCCCAAAAACTTTTCCTGTCCAACCTTAACCTCTTCCCCTCACCTCCCCCACCCCTTCAGTCCCCTAGGGCTCGCCTTTCCAGGTCCCAACCCAGCACCTGAGCCACAACATTAGTGGGAACAGTGGTGCCAGTAGTAACCGGCTTCTGGAGTGCACCAAGCAGCAGGGCAGCCAGTGTGCCAAGGAGCCAGACCACGGACAGTCCCCCACCTCAAAAGCATAAAAAGTTGGCCAGTGCTTGGCTGGAGAAAGGCAAAACATCTACCACCAAAGCCTCTCCCAGGAGTACATTTGGGAGTGGGAAGACAGCTGCGCCACCATCCATGGTGGGGAAGGGGCACAGAAAGACAGGCAAGTCGCCGAAAACCTGCACAGCGGACAAGACCGCCACCAGCACCGCTGCCAAGGACACCGCCGCCACCAGCATCGCTGCCAAGGACACAGCCACCACCAGCACTGTTGCCAAGGACACCGCCGCCACCAGCACTGCTTCCAAGGACACCGCCACCACAAGCACCACTCCACAGGACACCCCCTCCACCAGAACCGCTGCCAAGGACACCACCGCCACCAGCACCGCAGGCCAATGAGTGCCAGAAGCTCCGACCCTACTGGGTTCACCACGAGCAGGATGAAGCACTCTGGGCACCAAGCCCCCACCAGAACCAGTGGAGTATCCCATCCATTACCTCAGTCCTTGGCAGGATGAAGCACTCTGGGCACCAAGCCCCCTCCAGAACCAGTGGAGTATCACATCCACTACCTCAGTCCTTGGCAGAATGAAGCACTCTGGGCACCAAGCCCCCTCCAGAACCAGTGAAGTATCCCATCCACTACCTCAGTCCTTGGCAGGATGAAGCACTCTGGGAACCAAGCCCCCTCCAGAACCAGTGGAGGCTGTTATCCACTTGTGAGACTGTGGCTTTGTACTCCCCAGGATAAAACAGTGGGCAATCCACCCACTTGAGAGACTTGTGAGACTGTGGCTTTGCACTCCCCAAGATAAAGCAGTGGGCAAACTTCCCACTGGAGAGACTTGTGAGACTGTGGCTTTGCACTCCCCAGGATAAAGCAGTGGGCAAACCACCCACTTGAGAGACTTGTGAGACTGTGGCTTTGCACTCCCCAGGATAAAGCAGCGGGCAAACTACCCACTTGAGAGACTTGTGAGACTGTGGCTTTGCACTCCCAAGGATAAAGCAGCGGGCAAACCACCCACTTGAGAGACTTGTGAGACTGTGGCTTTGCACTCCCAAGGATAAAGCAGTGGGCAAACCACCCACTTGAGAGACTTGTGAGACTGTGGCTTTGCACTCCCCAGGATAAAGCAGTGGGCAAACCACCCACTTGAGAGACTTGTGAGACTGCTGCTTTGCACTCCCCAGGATAAAGCAGTGGGCAACCCACCCACTTGAGAGACTTGTGAGACTGTGGCTTTGCACTCCCCACGATAAAGCAGTGGGCAAACTTCCCACTGGAGAGACTTGAGAGACTGTGGCTTTGCACTCCCCAGGATACATCAATGGGCATGGAGCCCCCTCGTGGATCTGGCGTTGTGCACTCATCCGGCTGAGGTGCCCCCCTTCCCTTCCCCCTGAGGTGCCTGTTGTATTTCGATCTGATGCCCCAGCAGTGTTCTCTCCGTTTTGATTGGGTATCTTGTGTGGGCCTCGCCCATGCATTTTGGGCCCAGTGGTCCACGGACTTTAACGGTGGAATACCTTGCACTTGCATTCTTGGTGTATATATTTGTTTATAGTGTATATATATATATCTTTGAGTACTGGATTTTAATAGATTACAAACGTTCAAATCATTTCCTTTTGTCTTTGCATTCTTCTGGGGTAGTTGGGGGTTGTAACTGTAATGTTTCATGATGTATTAGTGTGTGTGTGAGGGGGTGAGGGTGGGGGTGGGGGTGTAGCGTGTGCGTGTCACTCTTTCCCCCCGTGTCGTAGGTACAGTACTCACTGTGGTCTTTGCCGCCGGTGTTCGTGCTCCTGGTAGAGGAGCAGGAAGACAAAGGCAGGGAGTATCTGGAGTTCCAGTTCCATGGCGTCCTGGTTCCTCGTGGGGTGTGTGGAGGTGAGCGTTTTCCCTTTCAAGTCCTGTTTCCGCCGTGTTTTTTTTTCGCGGTGAATCTGCCCCGGAAAAGGTGGTGGATTAGACTGTTGTAATAGTGTGGGCGGTACATTGTCTTCCGCCTGTCTGTTGGCAGTTACCGCCGCGGTGTTTGCTTGTACCGCCGTGGCGGTTGGAGTGTTAAAGTGGCTGTCTATGTTGGCAGTTTCCGCCGCGGTCGTTATTCCATTTTGTTTACCGCCGGCCTGTTGTCGGTTTTACCACCACTTTAACACCGACCGCCAGGGTTGTAATGACCACCGAATTCTTTAATAGATTTGTCTCCTGTTGAGAATTTGTGGACTATATTCAATAATAATCAAGGACAGAGAATAATGGTTCCACAACCATGCAAGAGTTCAGGGCAAGAGTTCAGGGCAAGAGCCCGGTGCAGGTGCACAAGCTAATGGAGTTTCTTTGAAAGGTTTGCCTGCACAGGAAATAACAAAATGGTTGGAAGATTTAAGTAATTCAAAAACACAAGAGAGAAAAGATAGAGAGGAAGAAACAATAAATAGAGTGAGATTAAATAGAGTGAGACGGTAATGAACTCCTGGAATGGACCATGGGTGTGAACAGACTTGGGTCCTATACTCAAGCTCAATTGAGATATCTATATAAAATAATTACCAGAGGAGCAGAGAGAGTTTACCAGCAGTTACAAGAAGTAGCAGACGATTATGACATTGATTTGTCAAAAATGAAAACTTTGAAAAGAAGTTATAGATTAAACATGGAGGAGGAATATTTTATACACATGAGATCTGCAGGAATGAGAATGCATCTTAGAGAATCACTTGTGAAGGTACAGGTTTGGAGTGCATTAGATAAATGGGAAGGCAGATGGGTCAAGATGAGAGAAAGATCAAAGAAAGATGATGTGACGCAGGCAGGAGAATCAGTGAAAATGCTACCAATTAGAGAAACACCAGGAGGGAATTTTATACATGTATCTTGGAATAGAAGTGATATTTTAAGTTTTACAAAAGATTATCCGAGGTTGAGAGAGAAACCAATGGAGTGGTATCAGCAAACAGGTTTGTGAAACTTGTGAAGTGTCTGTGGGAAGATCTTAATACACTCTTTGATATTGTTGTTCCAGCAGATTTGTGGATTGAATGCAAAAGGAGTGTTGATTGGTCAACGAGCAAACCACAAAGAGATTTGAAAACAGGTGCACCATTGCCTGAAGTAATGAAACAATACTATAAGGTCAATGAGTTTCTGAAAGCAAGAGTTTCGCTGAAATTTGTTGATTGGCAATGCATAGCTAGAACATCACAGGAAGGAAAGGAATCAGTTCCTGCATATTATGAAAGGTTGTTTAAAGCATTCAAACAATTCAGTGGTGTGGAAACAATTGAGAAAGAGAGCATGAATCATTTGGTGTTCAGGTTTGTTGAAGGGTTGAAACCAGAAATAAATCAGATGATTAAGACTCACTTAATTTGCTGGCAAGCAAAGCCGATTGATGAGGTGATGCATTATGCTAAATACTGTAGTGATAAAATTGAGATGAAGCAGAAAAAGCTGAAAGAGAAAGCGATGGTGATGCAGATCAAGGCTGCACAGACAGAATTACAGGGAATTTTTCAGCAGCTGTCACAGGGAAATGGTTTGTTTCCGAGTCAAGGTTGAGCTGGAATGATGCTCTGGTAGTCAATAGAAATGTGGATTTGAGTTTGGTGGTGATGCAGGATGAGCACCAAAGGCGAAAGGTGTTACCTTGTCATATTTGCAGAGTAATTGGACATTGGAAGAGACAGTGGGGGTCATTCTGACCCCGGCGGTCATGGACCGCCGGGGCCAGGGTTGGAGGGAGCACCGCCAACAGGCTGGCGGTGCTCCACAGGGTATTCTGACCGCAGCAGTTCAGCCGCGGCCAGAAAAGGAAAACCGGCGGTCTCCCGCCGGTTTTCCGCTGCCCTGGGAATCCCCTATGGCGGCGCAGCTTGCTGCGCCGCCATGGGGGATTCTGACACCCCATACCGCCATCCTGTTCCTGGCGGTTCGCCCGCCAGGAACAGGATGGCGGTATGGGGTGTCGTGGGGCCCCTGGGGGCCCCTGCATTGCCCATGCCAATGGCATGGGCACTGCAGGGGCCCCCGTAAGAGGGCCCCACTTTGTATTTCAGTGTCTGCCTTGCAGAAACTGAAATACGCGACGGGTGCCACTGCACCCGTCGCACCTTCCAACTCCGCCGGCTCAATTCTGAGCCGGCGTCCACGTGGGAAGGATGATTTGCACTGGGCTGGCGGGCGGCCTTTTGGCGGTCGCCCGCCAGCCCAGTGCAAATCCCAAAATACCCTCAGCGGTCTTTCGACCGCGGAGCGGTATTTTGGAGGGGGGAACTCTGGCGGGCGGTCTCCGCCGCCCGCCAGGGTGAGAATCACCCCCAGTGTCTGTTGTTGAATCAAGGTGGAATTGTACAACAGACGAATGGTGTCAATTCACATCAGAGCATAAGAGGACCTAGAATGGGAGGTCAAAAGCAAAGATTTTAGAACAATGTGAATAATATGCAAGGATTCCAGCCTTTACACCCAATACACCAGATACAGAATACACAACATCAGGTACAAATACCGCAAATGCAACAACTGCAGCCACAGGTGCAGATGGTGCTGTACAGCAAATGCACATACCGAGACAGGTTCAAATGATACAAAGCCCTGTGGATCAGCAACAGGTAATGCTTTCGCAAGTGGTGACAAATCAGGGTAAGAACAGAAGGGTAAAAAGAGCTGAACAATTTTCTTTACACAGTGAGGATGAAATAAAAGCTGAGTGGCCATTGGACAGCTTAGATGAGGAGGAGTGTATGATGGATGCATCATTAGAAGTGGATCAGAGAGGTCCTTTATGTAAAAGGTAAAGTACATGAACATGAGGTTAATTTCATGGTTAATACAGGAGAGAGATGCTCAGCACTAAGAACTGTAGAAGTTTCAGACATACCGATTTCAGAAAAGACAGTGCAAATAGTAGGAGTTGCAAATAAACATTTGGTTAATACTCTTACAGAACCAGTCCTTGTGAAATTTTGAAATTTTAGAGATTACCATAGCTTTGTTGTTTGTGATTCTAGTCTAGTATCATTATTGGGAAGAGACTTACTGTGCAAAATAAATTGTTTGATTTTGTGTTCAACGAAAGGGATTGAAATTGAGACAAACAGTGATGAAGAAGATTTGTCAGATGATGTTGTAAATAAGATGGAGTCTTGAGAATTTGTTTGTTAAACCTTGATGATCAGACAAATGAAAATGAGAGACGGTGGGGCGGCCTGCCGGGTGCTCTTGCCGACACGAGAGGCGCCAAGCGGCAGAGGGCTGGAGCGTGGGCCGGGAGGCCTGAGGCCTGCTCTCCTGTGGTGGTCCAGAGCGAAAGAGGGGCGCCCCAGGCCAGGGACGCAGTGGCCCCCATTGTGGTGGACCGGCGGGGGGGTGTGAGGCTCCCCGGGAGCATCGGGTGGCCGTGCAGAACAGACGAGGCGCAGCCTCAACCGGAGCAACACTGGAGGCCGGGACGGTCCCGACGGAGGGAGAGAGCCGGGGGCTGCCAGAGGTGCCCCAATGGGGAGTTGGATCGTGGCCCCATAAAAAGGAGTGAAGGGGGGGTGGCGGGCCCCTGGATACCTGGTGAGGGAGCTTGCCTGACACCTCTGCCTGACCTCAACATGGCGCCCAAAGGTTGAACACGAGGAGCATGCCAGAGAGGCCCTGCGGAGGAGCATGGCCGAAGGGTGGCATGACGTAACCCCTTCTCCCCTAATAGCTAATTGGATGGCAATTTTGGACCTGGGAGTCACACCCCGGTAAGGAGCAACAGGTGTCCAGCAAAGGGAGTTGTGAACAAGGTGGCAATAGGAGCATGAGCGCGACAGCGCCTTGGGGGGGCCCCTATGCCTTGACGGAGGCTGCAAACCAACATGGTCTTCAATTACTTTGCACCTGCCAGAATGGGTGGGCCTCCCTCGCCACAGACAGGGGACATGGCATTAACAAAGGAGGACCTCCTGTCGTCCCTCCGCACCTTCAAGGCGGAACTGTGAGAAGAACTCACGGCTGACTTTAATGCTACAGTCGATGCGTTCCAATCGGACATTAATAGTCGACTGGCCTCTCTTCAGGCTGATGTGGACTCAGTGGGGATCCGTACGTTAGATCTAGAAGCTCAGGTCCAAGAGATGTAACAACAAGTAAATCCTATGGCGAGAGAGGTCACACACCTCAAGTCGCAACTCCAGCTCTCCATACTCAAATGCGAAGACCTGGAAAACTGCTCCCGTAGAGACAATATCAGAGTGAGGGGGCTGGAGGAGGGCAGTGAGGGAGCGGATCCAGAGGCTTTTGTGGTGGATCTCTTCTCCAACCTCTTGGGTGATGAGCATCTGGCAGTGCAGGTGGAAAGGGTCCATAGGGTGGGGTGGGGTGTCGCTCCCATGATGGTAAGAGGCCCAGAGACAACTTGGTGAAACTAAGCTCGTTCAAAGTCACAGAGCTCATCCTCCAATGGGTGACACAGCAAGACTTTGGGGGTTATTCTAACTTTGGAGGAGGTGTTAATCTGTCCCAAAAGTGACGGAAAAGTGACGGATTTACCACCAGCCGTATTACGAGTCCATTATATCCTACGGAACTCGTAATACGGCTGGTGGTATATCCGTCACTTTACCGTCACTTTTGGGACGGATTAACACTCCTCCAAAGTTAGAATAACCCCCTTTGTGTGTTTTCATGGGGCACAGCTCCAGCAACCCTACTCTTCCGGCAGCAGTTCCGTCCAGTTACAGATGTGCTGAGATCGAAAAATGTTAGGTACAGATGGACATTCCCCTTCAGCCTGGCTTTTGAGCTCAACAACAAGTCACACCACTTCATGGATTTCGGGGAGATGGCGGCCTTACTGGCACTACAGGAGAAGAGTGCAGCAGTCGGACTCACTACACCAGGAGAATCACAGTGCCGAGAGGACCCTCCAACTGCCACTTCTATGGATCAATGGAGGCAACCGAGGAGGGGGAGGAAGACCCCCCAAGCCATAAAACCCTCAGCATGGCGCGTGTCAGCAGCAAGATCAGCTGGTGGCGGAGGGGAGACCTTGGATGGAGGCCGCATGGGAGCTCTCAATGGTCCCGGGGGGACCCCCCCTGGGGGGAGCCCAGGGACTTATGATTGGACACAGGAGAGCCCACAAGATGAACGCTTTTGGCGTGCTCCCTACCCCCCACTGGCAAGCGATAATGGAGGTCCCCACTTTTGACACTGCCTTTGAAAGTGGTCCTGTGGGGGGTGGAAGCGGATTAACACCCCTTTCCCTACTTTGATGACCGCAGGGAGGTTTGAGAACCAGCGACCTGCAGTTTATGGGTTTTTTCCTGTTCTGTTGTTATTTTCTATGTTTGGGTACTGTTTGTTCTCCCTTCTTAGCGTGGACGCACCGTCTGGGAGGGCCGGGAGGCTTCAGGGGGCCTGGGGCAGAGGGAAAATGAGAGGAGCTCGAGGGACAGCCTAAGAAAGATGTTCACATAGGCGAGGAGCTCTTGGTCACACTAACAGAATGCTAGACTTTCTAACATGGAATGTTAAGGGGCTAAATTCAACCAATAAGCGGTCGCAGTTGAGAAAGGTCTTTGACGGTCAGCACTATGATATTGTGGCACTGCAGGAATAACATCTCTAGAAGGGAGAGGGACACAGATTGCACCACAAACAATACCCACAGATACATACTGCTTCAGCGACAACAAAACACTGCGGGGTTGCCCTGCTGTTCCACAGGTCCGTACACTTCCAGATCTCGGGGTCAAAACAGGGTAAGGAGGGTAGATGTCTAATGGTCAAGGCTGCTTGGTGGGGAGGACTTGTACAGTGGCTACTCTATATGCTCCCAACAGTGGCCAAACGCAATTTTTCTGGGGTTTCCTGAACATGTTGGGGGGATTTGCGGAGGGGGAGATAGTGTTGCTGGGAGGCTTCAACTTGATTTGGAATGTCATTCAAGACACAACCCATCCCCAGAGACTGCTTACACATGTTTTTGCAAAATCAGTTAAGATGGCCCTTAACAGGCTAGGTCTCTTTGAATCTTGGCACACGCTTAACCCCACGGTGAAGGATTATATCTTCTTCTCCCACTCTCAATGATCCTATTCACGCATTGACTTCATATTTTTTAATCAATCCCTTCGGCAGACTCTCCGATCGACAACTATCCAACCGATTATTATATCTGACCATGCCCCGGTGGAGGTAGGTCTGGAATGGACCCTCCCATGCTCGAAGGGCAGATAATTTTTCCAGAATAATAAAGCAGGGGACACTCTCCTCCCCACTAATTAGGACGTGTTTAAAGCAAATGCATCTCATTAGCGCCTTCGCTTTACCAGTTAAAATCCAAAGAGAAACAGGTTCTAGAAAGTGAACTGAAGGTAGCTGAACAGACCCATCAGATTTCCCCTACCTGGCAGGCCCAGAAGAAAGTAAAAAAACTGTAAACTTGGCACTTGTATAGCGCACTACTCACCTGTGAGGGTCTCAAGGCACTGTACACATACTGCTATGGAATCCCTCCTGGCTTTTCCCTGTGAGGCACCAACTCCTGGGCAACCCCAAGGGTGAAGCGAGGCATCCAAGTGCTGTCAGAGCCGTTGTGGAGATTAAGCAAGCTATTGCCCAGAGTTACAGAGTTGGACCCATAAATTAGATTAGGCACCAAGGCGAGAATCATCTGGTCCAAGGGAATAGAGCCCAGACCTGCCAAGGTGGTAATTGAACTCTGGTCCCAGGCCAGATGTCTGCATCAGGGTCTGCCACTCTAACCATTGTGCCACAATTAATGGAAGGACTTCCATTGAAGGCAAATTACAATCTAAATACAAGAACAGAGCAGAAATTGCACTGTTGAGACTCCAGAAATCTCATTATGAAAAGGGGAGCAAAATAGGCACACTCCTTGCAAGGCAATTACGCGCTAAGCAAGCTAAGGACTATATAGCTCAAGTGTGTGATGAGTCAGGGGAACACTATTCAGATGAGGGGAAAGCACGAGCTTTTAGGAAATTCTATACCCGACTATACCAATCATTTAACCCGAACGCGAGCTACCTGCAACACACTCACCTCCAGCAGGTTTCCCAGAATACTAATGACTTCCTGGCAGCCTCGTTCATTGCAGATGAAGTACAGGAGACCATCAACTCCCTTCCACTACACAAAGCGCCGGGTCCCCATGGGTACACTGTGCATTTCTACAAAGCCATTGGTGCGGAGCTAACATATCACCTAACTGACCTGTTCAATTTCGTAAGAACCGAGCACACACTATCCCCTACTATAGGAGAAGCCCTGATCACACTTATTCCCAGGGAGGGGAAGTACCCTCAGCTCTGTGCCTCTTATAGGCCCATTTCCCTAAATAATCTTGATGCAAAATTATATTCCAAAATCTTAGCCCGGAGACTTGAGGGGGTGTTACCGGATCTGATTCATCCAGATCAAGCAGGATTTATCAAGGGTCGGCAAATGCATGATAATTTGAGAAGGGTCATTCACCTGATGGAAAAAGTAACAAAGAAACAGGTACCTGCGCTGTTACTGGCACTAGACGCTGAAAAAGCTTTCAACAGGGTGGAGTTGTCCTTCCTGGTGGCGACTCTGTGGCGGTTTGGGTTCAGGGAACAGTTCATTGCAATGGTAATGAGCAATTACTCGTGTCCATGGTCACAAATACTGGTAAACAGGATGTCATCTGAATGTTTTGACTTGTCAAGGGGAACAAGACAGGGATGTCCCCTTTCCCCATTTGCTTTTTGCACTTAGTGTGGAACCTTTGGCGGCCTGGATTAGGACAGATCTGAATTTTCAAATAATCCAGCTTGGTCCCGACCAACACAAAATCTCACTGTTTTCCGACGACATTTTGCTTTTTGTTACTGAACCACGTACGACCCTCCTGACTATCCAAGAGTAGTTGGGTCTTTTTGAGCAGGTAGCAGGCTTTAAAGTGAATGAGGGGAAATCATATATCCTCAACTTGACAATACCCACCACTGAGATGGGAGTGCTAGCCTCCACATCTCTATTTGTATGGGCCAAAAAAGAAATTACGTACCTGGGAGTCAGGCTCACCCCCAAGGTCGCCGTCCTGTTTAAGGCCAACTTTCCACCTCTTCTTAGGACCTTACGCTCAGAATTTAAGAGATGGTCGCCGACCTCTGGCATACATGGTTAGGCCGCATCAACACCATTAAGATGACAGTACTTCAATGCTTTTTATATCTGTTCCAAAACCTGCCTATCTACATTCCTAAAGGCTTTTACATAGAGCTCCGCACTATGTTTACTCGGTTCATAGGGCAAGGCACGAGAGCTCGGCTTTACAATAAATTGCTTATGTGCTCCAGAGACAAGGGCGATTTGGCACTCCCAGATCCCCTAATGTATTATAGAGCGGCACAACTCTGCATCATTGCTGAATGGTCACTCGAGAGTCAGACAAGTTGGGGTACATATGTATAGGGCAGTGATGGGGCGACACTATGGGACGTGCTTTCGAAGCCCAAAGAGGACCGACCAAAGACGCTTGTTTCCGCACCCCACCTCTACCACTCTTAAGGTATGGGACACAGTGACAAGAGCCTATAAGCTCACAACCTCTCCCTCACCGCATACTCCCATTCGCTATAATACAGCCTTTCCTCCGGGAGTTACCACAGATCCATTTGACAAGCGGAGGGAGGGAGGTTGCTGATCTGTATCATGGGAAACATATACGTACATTTGAAAATTGCTGTACGGACTTTCAACTACCCCAATCTGAGCGCTTCCATTACACTCAATTAATCCATTGGGTTAGTCAGCCTCACATGCGAATGGCAGCCACCAGGGATCTTCTTCCCATTGAGAGGTTAGTTCAACAGGGTGGGGTTGCGAGGGCTAGCATTTCCTCACTCTGCAGGCTGTTGGCGTTGGCGCAACGCGCTTATGTCCCCCGGCACATTCCTTTCTGGGAACAGGTCCTGGGCTCCCAGGTGGGGGAGGGTCCCTGGCACCAACTGTTTCAGGACATAACCAAATATAATGGCTTCATGGGGGCCAGAGAAGCACATTATAAAATACTCTACAATTTGTACAGCTACCCAGAGACACTTAAAAAAATATATCTCCAAGAATCCGTCAGGTGTTGGCGGGACTGTGGTATTTTGGGAGATTTTAGGCATATCTGGTGGGACTGCCCTGCTATCCGCCCATACTGGAGTGAAATCCTGTCACATTTAAAAGAGATTCTGGGCTACCCCATCCCGACATATCCTGCACATATTTTACTGGGCCTGCGCGCCCCGGAACTGCAACATCAAACACAGGGCGATCATTCCATTATGCGGCTAACATTAGGAGCTGCAAAGACAGCATTAGCGTCATACTGGAAAAAAACAGATCCACCTCCAATAGCATTGTGGTATACTAGACTATGGCGCTGCCTCACCATGGAACAATTATCAGATAAAATACAAACTCTAGAAGAAGCTTTGCCTACATTTTGGATCCACTGGTGAAGTTCCTCTCAAAGAGCTTACTGCTTACAGTCTGTAGCCCACGTCTTAGGGCACTGCCCCTTTTCCATGTGTAGAAACCAGGACAATGGGGGGGAAGTCAGGTGTGACTAGGTGTGTGGCATCAAGGGTGGGTGTGATGACTTCATGACTGCTATTTTCTCAGACCTCGTAAACTGCGCTGAAAGGGTTATGACACATAGTTTGGTTGTTAGTAATGTTTTTCTTTTGGCACAAGGTATTGCAAGTCCGTGAGCTTCAACCCCTCTTCCAGGTGGAATTTTGAGATTTATGTTGCTTACTGCTCTCCTAATTGTTGAGATATGATATGATCAGAGATGGGAAAGGGGGGAGCCGAACCATCTGGTGTATTACTCAATGTCATTTGTAATCTGACTTGCATATTCCTTTGTCTTATAAAAAAAAACACCAATAAAAACAGTTTCAAAGAAAGTTTGGGACTTTTCAGGAAAAGACATTGGTTTGATTAAAGGAGTCGAAGGAGTCAAAGTAACAGTGAAAGAGAATGTTGTGTTTCGCAGACTGCACAATATCCAATGACAAATGAGGCAATCAAAGGGATGAGACCTTTTTTATCACAGTTTGTGGAACAGGGAGTCTTGAAAGAAGTGCTGAGCAGTCTGTGTAATTCACCAATAATGGGTTTGAAAAAGCCAAATGGGAAAATTTGTCTTGTCCAGGATTTGAGGAAAATAAATGACATTGTGGTGAAGTGTTGTCCAGTTGTGCCAAATCCAGCAGTGATAATGTTTCAAATTCCATGTGATGCAGAATGGTTCACAGTAATTGATTTGTGCCAAGCTTTCTTTTCAGTACCTCTACATGAGGGCAGTAGATATCTCTTTTGTTTCAAATTCCTGACCAGAGTCTATTGTTGGTGTAGAATTCCTCAAGGGTTTTCAGAATCCCCATCAATTTTCAACCAGATTTTGAAAAAGAACCTGTAGTCAATGGTAATGCCATACCAATCGACATTAGTGCAGTACATTGACGATTTGTTGATTGCATCAAAGACAAAGGAAGGTTGTAGAGAGGATACGATTGCATTGTTGAACTTTTTGGGAGACACTGATCATAAGGTATCTTCTACTGTCAGCAGGAAGTGAAATATTTGGGACATTTGATTGAGAAAGGGTCAAGGAGAATTTCAAGAGAAAGAGTAGCGGCAATAATGAAAATGAAAATACTGAATTTGCAGAAAGAGTTGGGGATGTTTCTGGGATTGGTAGGATATTGTTGCCAGTGGATTCCAAAATGTTCAGCTATTTCTAAGCCACTGCAAAGATTGACACATAAGGATGTTTTGGATCCCATAGTGATGGATGAGTAATGCATGAGAGCATTTACTGAACTGAGAGAGAGTTTGTGCCAAGCTCCAGCTTTAGGTATGCCTGATTACCCAGAAACTTTCTTATTGTTTTGTCATGAATGAGATGGATGTTCTTTGTCTGTCTTGACACAAACACATGGTGGTGTCATTTGTCCAGTAGCATATTTTTCAGCTACTTTGGGCAATGTTGCAGCAGCCTTACCTGGATGCTTACGAGCAGTTGCAGCAGTTGAGCAGAGTATACCTCAAAGTGAAAACATTGTGATGGGTTATCCTCTGACAGTGATGGTACCTCATTCAATAGAAATTCTATTGACAAGGTCAAAAACGCAATACCTGACAAATGCAAGGTTGACACAATATGAGACAGTGATTCTTGGCGCACCAAATGTAATGATCAAAAGGTGCACAGTGCTTAACCCCGCAACATTGTTACCAAATAAAGGGGAAGATCCAAATAAAATAGGTGATATTGAACATGATTGTTTGGAGGTGACAGAACTATGCACCAAACCAAGAGATGATATTAAAGATACTTGTTTGGAAGACAATGATCAAATTCTCTTTGTCAATGGTTCTTGCTTAAGAGACAATAAGGGTGCCTTAAAAGCAGGATATGCAGTATGTACAGTTACTGGCATACTAGAAGCTTCATGGCTTAAAGGAGTAATCTCTGCAGAAGTCGCAGAATTGGTGGCTCCTACTAGAGCATGCCTATTGTCATACCAGATAAAAGTGACGATCTACACTGATTGTCAGTATGGATCTGGTATTGTACACGACTTTGGGCAAGTTTGGTCACAAAGGGGATTTCTGACTTCTTCAGGTTAACCTGTGAGAAATGGAGAAAGAATACATGATTTGTTAGAAGCTGTACAAAAGCCTGAGAAAATTGCAGTGGTCAAATGCAGTGCAAACCAGAGAGGACAAGATTATGTAACATTGGGAAATGCTTATGCAGACCAGGTTGCAAAATTGTGTGCTCTGAATAGGATTTCATTCAAAGGAAATTGGGAATTGATGTCTAAAAATGATGAAGTGTATGCAAATTTCACAATGCAAATTGTTGAGACATTGGAGGAGTTGAAAGCCATACAGAACAATGTTTCAGAGGAGGAGCGTAGGGATTGGATACAACATCATTGCATTCAAAGGGAGGATGACATTTGGATGACAGTAGAGGGGAAAGTAGTCTCGCCAAACAGTTTGTTGACACAAATGGCTAGATACTATCATGGTCAGACACACATCGGGAGAGATGCAATGATCAGGAGTTTTAAACAGTTTTGGTACAATCCAAAATTCAGACAAGTGGCTGAGCTGGTTTGCCATAGGTTTGTGGTTTGCCAGCAGATGAATGTCGGCAAAGGAACAATTGTCAACGTGGGACACATAGGGTTCGCGGGAGGTCCATTCAGTCCATTCAGTAGAATGCAGATGGATTTTATTGAGATGCCTGTGTGTGCTGGTTTGAAGTACGTGTTGGTGATTGATTGTGTGCATTTTCAACCACTGGATTGAGGCATATCCAACAAGGAGAAAAAGCAGTCTTACAGAAGCTAAGTTACTTTTGCTAGAACTAATTCCACGTTTTGGTTTTCTGGTTTCTATTGAATCAGATAGGGGAACGCACTTCATTAATGAGGTGATAAAATTGCTTTTTTCAGCATTAAATATTCAGCAGAGACTACATTATAGTTATCGCCCAGAAGCCTCAGGACTCGTAGAGGTAAATGAATGAAACATTAAAATCGCGATTGGCCAAAGTGTATGCATTGACAAATTTAAAATGGCCAGATGCTTTGCCACTAGTGCTAATGTCAATGAGAAGCACTCCTGATAAGAAAACTGGGTTGTCTCCTCACGAGATTTTGATGGGGAGAGCAATTAGATTGCCAGCAATACCTGCAAATGCACTTGTGAATATTACAGATGATATGGTGCTAGATTATTGCAAAAGCCTAGCTGATGTGGTTCGGTCTTTTTCTTATCAGGTGGAAGCAACAATACAACAAACGCGAGGTCAAGGCCACAGCTTGAGAGCTGGAGACTGGGTGCTCATAAGGAAGCACATGAGAAATCGTGCTCACTACAACAACAGCTGTAAAGTGTGCTGGTTTACCAAATTGGGTGCATGTGAGCCACACGTGAAAAGTGCATGATCCACCAGAAAGAGAAGAGGAACTGTTGAGATTACCAACAGTTGAAAACACTGAGAGCAAAGAGAAAGAAAGTGAACATAACATCGAAAATGACAGAGATGTGCCTAACTCCAATAACAGACGAAAAGGAACAAACTACAGAAGAAGTTGAACAAGCTGTAAATGGAGTAGAAGAGTCAGTCCATTAAGACATTGAAAAGACTGATTTTGACACAAGGAGGGTGTCCTTCAATGAGAGTTATCAGAAAGAATCACCCGAAAGAAGATCTGCTCAGAGAAGGGTGTCCTCAGAAGCAGGTGGTTTGACTTACCAAACTGAAGAAAGGACAGACCCCATTGGGAAAGGAATTGAGGGTAGTCCCGCCCAAGTGGATTATACTCTTCCTGAACCAATTTGCGGGAACGTCAGAAGGAAAAGATTCAAAAGCAAAGTAAAGACTCAATATTGAGAAAATGATTGACGAAAAATACATTGAAAGGAGAAAATTGGCCAGAGAAAAGCTCAAAGAGTGGAAGAGTTAATGTACTTCCACCAATTCAAGAAGAAAAATAATTGCATGAATGAGAAAATACTAGTGGAGAAGAAAGTGAAGGCGGCAGAAGACCAAAATGGAAAAGAGTTGCAAACAAGAGATATTCAGGGCCAGAATGGGTTTACTTAATTATACATGACTGGCAAGAAGAATTTTTGAGCTATTCTTTTGACAGAGACATTGAAATTTTTTACTTTGGCACGGGAAGATTGTGAGAAAGACTTTGGGAAAAGATGTTACTATTATGTGAAAAATCGTGTTTAAGAAAAAATTACTTACTGGAACAGACAAATAAATAACTGGATTTGACAAGCTGCTATACCGAAAGTGACAAGGAGACTGTCCAGAGTGAATGAATTTTGGGAGAAAAAAATTTTATGAGAGATTTTTGGTAGTATGTTTTGAATTTGTGAAAATTTGGGAACATTTTTGTTTTTTTATTTTTTTAGAATATAGAAAATATGAGAACCTTACATAACCAAAACAGTAGGATTAGTTGTTGTAAAGTTCTAAGTATTGGATTGGCGGTAGTGAGTGTGTTAATATGTTTATTGTTGTTTGTAGGGGTGACTGTGTATGAGATGAATTGAGCCAACCAGACTATGAGGATTGATAGTTCTTTAGATATAACTGATACATCACTAATGAAAGATACATTTAGAATAGATGTTAAATACTTCCATGAAGAGAAAGAGCTTTCTTCTAATGTTCTCTATCTCTTATTGCATGAGTATGTTGAAGTGATGGACGCGAAAGATTGTTATGTAGGTACACAGATTCCGACTTCAGTGGAAGAAGGAACTACTTACCATAGTTTGCATGTTACTTACGCTATAAGTTGCAGTCTTTTGCTTACGCGTTTCTATAATCAAGAATATATCCAGTATTTCTATTCAAACTATGACATGGTATTGTCATTTGTACCTGTCATAGGTTATTTCAATAGAATAGCCAAAGATAATAACATAGTTATTATGAGAGATTTCTTTGAGCCTACTTTAACTTTTTGTACTGCCTTTGCTCACCGAAATAATCTGACTTGTTTATTAACTCCTGTAGAAAAGACATTTTTAGATAACACAGAAGATAGAAGAAGAGAAATAAAGGCAAAGATAGATAAGGGAATAATAAGTAGAAGACCTGGAGTTGATTATGCTTATACTGATATTACTAAACAAGGAAAATTAACAATAGATGCTGAACATGTGGGAAGGCTTTGTATATACAGACCTTGGACTAAAAATGATAGAGTGTTTGTAGAGAAGAGTGAGTGTAGACATGTTTTTTATGTTTGGGAGTAAGTGGGATTTTATGATGAATGGACAGGACCCAGCAGTATCTGGAATTTATTATATTTGTGGGAGAAATGCATATTACCGTATTCCTAGAGGATGGTATGAAACACGTTACTTGGGAATAGTCTTTCAGAAAATCTATCATTTGGAAGACTTGAGTAGGATTCCTGAACCAATAAAAATTCAAACGAGACACAAACGAGAATCAATTTCTAGCATTGTGTGAGACATTTTTGGGGCTATAATTTCTTCAGTGGGAGTGGTCCTGAATTCAATCAAAATACAGAAGTTGTCCACAATAGTGGATAACATGTTGACAAGATATTCCGGAGCTGTTATTCTTCTAGACACAGAATTGCCTGCTACAAGAGCTACGGCACTTCAGAACCGCCTTGCATTAAACATTCTTTTAGTGAAAGAGGGCGGGGTTTGTACATTACTTGGTTCGAATCATTGTTGCTCATTTATACCTGATAACTCTGATAAAGTTAAAGAGTTGATTAAAAATGTAACAACTAATAAAGAAGATTTAAAATAACTAACAGAAACTAAAGTTTGGGACAAAGCTGGCAAAGGGATTAAAGCTGTGGGGAATTGGTTTAGTGATGTGGGAAGAAGTATTATTTTAAAAATGGCAAAATGGGTGCCAATAATTGTATTTTGTCTAATTGGAGTCTGGGGAGCATATAAAATGATAAAACATTTTAAAGGAAGAACATTGGAAAAGAATAGAAGACATTTTAAAATACAAATGAATACATTCTATGGAGAAAATAAAAGGAGAAAAAGAAATAATACAAAAATAAATGAGACTACATTTTAAATAATTGATGATAAGAAATTAATTTATTATAGATTGATGTAATGACATAAATAGTCAACAGAGGAGAGATTGTGAGAGTGTGGATTTTCAAATATGTTTACTTATGATTTGATATACTAAATGTATTATGAATTAACATGTAAAGCGGGTGTCTTTGAAAAATGGTCGGCACAGTTCATTTTCTGTTCCTAACGCAACAAAATCCTAACTACATATTGTTGTTATTTTCCATGATTCAATGCTTATATAAATGTACATTCAATGTTTTAATAGATGTGTCCACAGCTACCCCTAGTGGGCTGCTGCATAATGTCTTACAAGGCCATGTTTTAACTGAACATTGCATAAGCTGAATGTTCTATTGTTTAAGAATGTTACTAATACATGATTTTTTCCTCGAGGATGGAAGTGAAGTTTGCCACTGTAAAAGTTTCTTCCTGGGAAGAGAAGTTTAGGCGAGATGGAACAATGGAGCTACAGACGAAACGGAAGAGGAAAAGTTACTGTTGAGAAAATGTGCTAGTTAATGTAGTATTGTCGTATTTTAGGTTAACAATTGAGTATTCTATTGGCTGAAGCGTAACCACCCCAGGAACTGACCAATCATAGGATTTTTAGAGATTAGTATTACAACCTTTAAAGAGATGTTAGATAGAGAGACTCCATGTTAGAGACCTGAAAGTTAGATGCCAGAGTTCCAGCTGATGGTTCGAGTCGTATGAGCAGTGTGGGTTTAGCTGTTGTTAGGCCTGATTCTTCTGATGATATATCTGATGGTGTCCCCTTGCTGAAGTAGTCTGCATGTTATGGTCAAATAGGGTAAAGTATGCCATTGTAATGTTTTATGTGTCTCTTTTGCTTTCCAGGTACCAGCTGCAACTTATAAATTGATTGCTGCATACTAATAATAATTGTGATAATAACCTTAGATGAAGAGTTTTTCTAAATTTGTGTTACTAAATTCTTTTTGCATGAAGCCCAACATGTTAATGCTAATTTGTGGTTAGCAAGGGTAATAACTTAGAATGCTCATGGTTTATATTGACATCTTTTGAGTGTTGTGCTAATGTATACTTTGCCATTATTACCAGTTCTAGTATTATTAATAAGTGTAATTCTTTTGGAGATTATTTGTTTGATTGCTTTGATTAAATTGAGATATATAAGACGATCTAATCAACCACTATTAATTCTATATGCTTACCATTTGTGTTTGAGAGTCATTGTTGTGACATTAGCATCGTTAATCTAGGGAAATACATTTTATAATTCTTCATAATAAACTGGTGTGTTTATTGTTTGAGGTTCAAGATCATTGGTTATATTAATTATTGCTGATGTTTGCATTCCTCATTGATGACATCCCATCAATTCTATGTTGCTTCGATCCATTGACCTCCTGCGCAGAGTCCACTATTCAGTGTAAATAATGGCTAGGATTCCGCGGCGCTGCAGCAGTGTCATTCACATTTATGGTCAGGCCACCAAAGTATTATGAAGTTGTGCATTTTGTTGTGGTGATTCCAAAAAGAGCCAAACTTTATCATCACTTATATGGTGCAAAGTGAAATTAGACTGCATTAAATTAATGTAGTATTTTAAACTCTAATAAGACAAAGAAATGGTGGCATTGAGAATAGAAGGCGTACTGCCCAAGCCTTTTCCCCTGTCCACTTGCACATTTCAATACATCATTCATCAAGATAACAAATAATTGAAATAAAGGACTTAGCAGCAAATTGTGATCTAGCTATAGGACATCATAGCTAAGCAAACAATTGCTTTAAGGATGCTTTTTTAGGTCTAGCTACACACATCTTTAGCAGTCAGTCAGGGCAATTTGCATCAACACAAATTCATACTCAGAGAGTGGCTTTGGGTCAGACACTTTGGCGATTGATTTCACAGGAAGCTATGGGTTATTAGGTCTGATACTATGTCTACATGAAGAGTATCCCCAATGAAGCATGAATTACCTGGAATGGGAATGCACTTTTGATTCCAATTTGTTTGTGCTCTGAAATGAGTCTTGTTGTCCTAAAAGTGTTTCTGCACTCTATCTAATGTTCTACCCTGAGTGAATTTGCACCTTAATATTATTTTTCACTTGAAGGTGATTTTACACCTTGGTGTGGTTTCCCCCCAACTTTTCGCTTTCAGAAACTGCTAACTATGCCTGGGCATAGAAATCCGCTCCACCAGTGGAGTTTGCAGAATTTGGTAACTTCATGCTATGCGGAGTAGGGCAGCATTTCCGAATTCCTCAGTCTGGCATGCAGCAGATTTCATTTGCGCCTGGGAAGTTGGGTTTTGGCACTTTCTTGAGAGTGGCACGATACTCATGGACCTCCGGCCAGCACACCTGAGACTATGGGTTTCATAGTGCTGTTTCCATCTGCGCTCATGAGATTTTGCACTTACTCATGCTCTTCCGGACGTTATGATAGCCAGAACAGTCCCACTTACGAGCACGAATGCACCTGGTATAGCTTTTCTATTCCCGATACATCTAAATCTAGTAAAAAAAAAAAATTTAGTGGAGTTTATTTTCCAATGGACCCTTCAAGTTGTTTTTTAGATTGAGAAGCATTTTTTTTCAAACAGGAACGAAGTGCCAAAGACTCCAACTTCCTGTTCCTCTCCAGCAGACTTCTCTCATTGCTTTGTCATTGGCCACTTTTTTCCTGGTCACTTTTCACTTGGATTTTGAGGTGCAAGGATCTCTCTCTTTGTCTCTTGGCTATGCCTTTGGATTTAAGGACTTTGTTTTTGTGAAATCATACAAGTAAGTTAAAAAAAACTATTGAATACAGGTGTTGTTTGTTTGCTTGGGCATGCACCAGTATTTCTTTGTACTTTAATTTGATTTTACAATTTTTATAGTGGTGGGTGGCCTAGAGTTTAGATATGGGTCTAGTTATTAATTATTTTGAATTCAATGCTTTTTCATCTTTTGTAATGGAAAATTGTTGCACCTGTCCTTTTCTACTTATATGTAGCATTTGTAATATTATTTTACTATGTGGCCAAGATTTCTAGAGGGCCATCTAGCCAGTAGGCCCAGTACTAGTAGTGGTCAGTGCATAAAATAAATATTCTAGTAGTATATGTTTTTAAAACTTCATTTAGGGCAGGGGTGGCATTGAATTAAATTAGAAATGTTGGTTATTTTTTGCATTTCATTTTTTGCAAAAAGTGTATATGTTGTGTGGTAATATTTGATGGCATAGGAGGATGTGTGTACTGTTGTGAAATTTTTATAGCTCAGTTAATTTTCATGTTTTGCATTGCTGAATAAATGATAGTCTTTTCTTCAGTGATACCACCATGCCTCCTTATGGACAGTGTGTGTGATTTTGTCATTGTCCACCATTTGTCTTTGTTCTCCATGCTGTGTGGGCAGGGTCCATTTTGCGTAGTCTATGTCCATAGGCTTGCATGTCTTCTTTGTTCTCCATACCTCCTTGTTCGCAGTTGTTTTTTGATCATGTGGCTGGTGGCCATTTTCTTCATCCAGGCAGTGTGCCTTTGCCGTAGGTTTGCATGTGTTCTTCTTTGTTCTCCTTGTTCTTTGTTGTTTGACCATGTGGCTGGTAGCCCTTTTGTGCAATCAGCCAGTGTTCGTTTGCTATATGTTTGCATGTGTTCTTTCTTTGTTCCCCATGCCTCCTTGCTTCTTGTTTTTGTGTGGCCATGTGGCTGGCAGCCATTTTGTTCATGCAGCCAGTGTTCCTTTGCCATAGGCTTGCATGTGTTCTTTCTTTGTTCCCCCTGCCTCCTTGCTCCTTATTGTTGTTCTTTTACTATGTGGCTGGGGGCCATTTTGTGCATGCAGACACTGTTCCTTTGCCATAGGCTTGCATGTCTTCTTCATTTGTTCCCCCCGCTTCCTTTCTCCTTGTTGTTGTTGTTTTACCATGTGCCTGAGGGCCATTTTGTCCATCCACCCAGTATCCCTTTGCCATAGGCTTGCATGTGTTCTTTGCTTGCCATGCCTCCTTGCTTCTTGTTGTTGTTTGTCCATACCGCTGGCAGCCATTTTGGGCATTCAGCCAGTGTTCCTTTGCCATAGGCTTACAGGTGTTCTTTCTTTGTTCCCCATGCCTCCTTGCTTCTTGTTGTTTGACCATGTGGCTGGCAGCTATTTTCTGCATGCATTCAGTGTTCCTTTGCCATAGGTGTTCATGTATTCTTTCTTTGTCCCCCATTCTTCCTTGCTCCTTGTTGTTGTTGTTTGATCATGTGGCTGGCAGCCATTTTGTCCATCCTTTTAGTATCCCTTTGCCATAGGCTTGCATGTGTTCTTTTTTTGCCATGCCTCCTTCCTCCTTGTTGTTTCATCATGTGTCTGGAAGCCATTTCTCGCATCCAGCCAGTGTGTCTTTGCCATAGGCTTGCATACAAACATCATTAATTTGTGATTGTTTGTTTATTATATGTTTCTATTTTAATTTTTTAGTTTAATTTTCTACTTTAATTTTTTAATATATTTTTTTATTCTATTATTTTTAATTTATCTAAATTATTTTTTATTTCATTTTATGTTAATGTTTTATTTTATTTTCTTATTTTAATATTTAATTAAAATTTCTGAATTTCTTGTTTTTTAATTTCAATTTGTATTTTAGTTTTTTTTTACTTTTTCTATATTTTTATTGTTTTAATCTTGTATTTTAATTTTATTTAATTCTGCATTCTGCCTTGATCCATTCATCCACATTCATTCCTCCATCGATCCACAAAAGTCGCACTATAGTATTCGTTTTTTTCAGGTGTGTAATGATTACATTTCCTTCAGGACTGGCTGCAGAGCCGTGCAGACAAATCAGCAGCAGAATTCATTTTTTAATGATTATTCCATTTCCCATGGACCACCTTGCCACCACAGGTTTTTTAAAGGACTAATCCATTCACCCATGCACGTCTCTCTTACTACTCCAGATGTTTCCTTTAAAGCAGATGGAGATAAAGCAAAGGGCTATAGATGCGTGTTGAACTGTCTGATTTGAAATTAAATGTTATGATGTGGTGGTGTAGTTTGATTTTACAATGTTTGATTAAATTGGTATTTATTACATAAGTAACCAACCACACTAAAGTTGCATTTGTCTGTACTATTTTAACCTGCAACACTGCTACGTTTCACTAACTACATGTTTTTCTTGCTCGGTTGCTTTTAGGTGCATAAGAGAAGAGACATCACAGTACTTCCAAAGAGAAGGCCTTACAGTTACTTCGGTCCTACAAACATTTCTGCTTGTTTATCTCAGTACCACTGCCAACTTCAACTTAGAGCTTAAGATGCCCTCAAAAAAATCTGCTCCTAAGAAAGTGGGCAGTGTGAAGAAGCAGCTTTCCACCAGTGGTGTGCCAACTGCAACCTTTTTAAGGAGACTTGTGCTTGCCACACCGGCTTCCAGGGAGAAACCTCGGAGCAGTACTTTCTCATTAACAGCACCTCCCCAATCTAAGCCCAACGCCATGTCTGTCAGTGACGCAGCCACTTCAATGATGGTGATGCTGACGAGCAGTGACATTGAATTGGATTTATCCCTTTCGCAAATTAGTACCCAATTGTTTCAGGAAACAGAGCAAAGTAGACAGCAGCTGCAGCCAGCAATATTAGATCTTCCCAAAGTGGGAGCAGAACAGGAGGTCAAGTTTCCTTTCACGCAATAACCTCTTCTTTTATAATCAATGGCTCCCAGATCTCCAGCAAAAAAAGAAACAGTACTCTCCACCATATTCCCCAAGCACCACTTCTGATGATAATGATAGGGACATGGAGTGGACCCCAGTAGAGTCCAGGGGTTGCCAGGAGAGACAAGGGAAAATAAAAGTTCCAGAAAGCATTAGAATCATGGGTGATGAGGAGGATAATGTCGAACCAGTCATTGTGGAAGCTGGCGCTGAGGAGTCAGACATTACTAACCAACCTGCTCTGAGGGATGTGGCACAGGCACTATCAACCGCTCCCATATTTGTAAGGCCCCAGCATAGACCTGCACCAACCCGTAACTCAGTAGAAGTATGCACTGCAGAGAGGCAATCATCAAACCCAACTACCTTCAGTTCTTATTCAGGGAGTGGCCCAATAAGAAAGTACTCCTTCCCAGTTTGGAACTTTTTTTACAGTTAGCAAAGAGGAGGAGAACATTGCAATATGCTCCATTTGCCACGTGAGTGTTCATAGAGGTAAGCCTGGTTCACATTATGGTACTGGAGGCCAAACGGCCCATGTGAAAAAACATCACACAATCCTGTGGGAGGAGCATCTTAAAAAAAGGCTGATTGTAGTTGCAGTGGTGAAGGTGAGAAGAGCCAGGAAACATCAGCTACAACAGGTCAAATCAAGGTGGAATGTGAGGAAGAAGAGGGTGACTGTTAGACTAGACGTCATTGGAGTGGTGTTCCCTAACTTTTTACCTCTGTTTCACAGGTTGTTGATGTGTGCTGGACTCTGTTTTCACTGTTTTTGTTACTCTGACCACTTTACCACTGCCATCCAGTGCTAAAATGCAGGTGCTCCTATGTAAAATGTAGTTGTAATTGACTTTCCATGACATATTTGATTTACTAGTAAGTCCCTAGTACAGTGCACTAGAGGTGCCCAGGGCCTGTAAATCACATGCTACTGGTGGGCCTGCAGCACTGGCTGTGCCACCCACATTAGTAGCCCTGCAAACATGGCTCAGACTTGCCTTTGCTGTGTCTGTGTGTACAGTTTTAAACCGCCCATTCGACTTCGCAAGTGTACCCACTTGCCAGGCCTAAACCTTCCCTTTTATACATGAACGGCACCCCCAAGGAAGGCTCTAGGTAACCCCATGGGCAAGGTGCAGTGTATACAAAAGGTGTCACATGTACTTAGGTGTTTTACATGTCCTAGCAGTGAAGTACTGCCAAATTCGTTTTTCACTGTTGCAAGGCCTATCTCTCTCATAGGTTAACATGCCTTTAAATATTATTAAAGTGTGGATTCCCTTTGGGAGCAGATAGAAATGTGGAGTTTAGGGTCTCTGAGCTCACCATTTAAAAATACATTTTTTAGTAAAGTTTGTTTTTAGATTGTGTGTTTGAAAATGCCACTTTTATAAAGTAGGCATTTTTTTGCTGAGACCATTCTGTGACTCTGCTTGTTTGTGGATTCCCTGTCTGGGACAGTTTGACTATGGGCTGTTTGCACCTCTCTCTAGACAGTGACACAAAGGGAGCTGGGATGTAGCCTGCATATCCTGATGAGCCATCTGTGCTAGGAAGAAAGGGAAAAGTAGTCACTGACACCTGAAAGGGCTGAGCCTGCCCTCACACAATGCAGTATCCAACCCCCTGGTGTGTGTCTGGGGCCTGGCCTGGGCAAGGCAGGATCTTATACACAAGAGAGACTTTCCTTTGCAGTAGGCCTACTTCAAAGGCAGGAAGGAGTATAAGAATAGGACACAAAACCCCTGAAATTTAGATCACTTCTGGAATCAAGAGGAACCTCTGCCAAGGAGAAGAGCTGAGGAGAAGTGCTGCCCCTGCCTGTGACTGTGCTTTGTTGGGCTATCCTGCAGTTGCTGCTTCTGCCTGTGAAAGGGGTCAAAGACTGAACTTTGTGGTATATTCCTGCTTGAGAAGAAACTCTAAGGACTTGGACTGAGCTTTCCCCCTGTTCTGAAGTATCAGGGCCATCAAAGACTTCCCCTACCAGCACCTGGACTCTCTGCTGAGAACCCTGCCCTGACAAGGGGTACCCTATCCAGTCCCTGGTCCCTTGAAAGAAGAAGCTGGTGAAAATCCAAGAAAACTGACTTCGGATGACTCTGGACCGATGCCGCTGCTGAATCCCATGACACCGCCTGCAACCATCGCTGGAGTGCAATGACCGTCGGAGGCCCAACTCACTGCAGCCCTGCTGAAGTCCGTGACTAAGTGGAAGTTGCCGCACCACGTCATGACCAACTCCACTCAAAGGGTGCAGATTCAACGCTTCACACCGCCGCCACCTCACCTCCACTGCTCTGCAGCAAGGACCCGACGCCTCTTTGTGATGCCTCCGCTCCTTCACCCCGCAGCACCGGAACCAACACCACCTCAGATACAGCGACGCCGCAATCGCCAACTTTGCGCACCAGATTGTTCTCATACTTTACCAAGGTACTGTACCTGGGGGTCTGCATGACTCCATATCCAGGCCATTGGCGTTGGATTGTTGGGAACAACTCCGTCACAACGTCGTGTTATCCCCTCATCGAATGCATTTTGTGTTTCTAAGTGCTATGATGGAGTTTAATCTTTAAAAATTAATAACTTGACTTGTGTGTGTCGGATGTTTGTCTTTTTCGTCTTGTTTTGTTAAGATAAATATTCCCTAATTGTCTTAACCTGTGTTGTGTCATTTTGTAGTGTTTTCACTGAGTTACTATGTGTGTTGCTACGAATACTTTACACATTGCTTCTGAAGTTAAGCCTACCTGCTCGTGCCAAGCTACGAAGGGGGTGAGCGGGGTTAACTGAGTGTAATTCTCCTTTACCCTGACTAGAGTGAGGGTCCTTGCTTGGACATGGGGTAACCTGTCTGCCAACCAAAAACTCAATTTCTAACAGTGACATTGTCATGCAAAGCAGCCCTGTCCCCGGCAGCTCACCAGAATCACTAACCTCAGTGACCTCACAATGGCACGAAGAGTCAGAGTCAAATGGAGACACCACAGCAAACAGTGACTGCACCTTATCGTGAAAGTGGGGCCCTACGACCGCTACCACCCAATGGCACGTTTGTACAATAGGAAGCTGGCAAAAATGTTAGCGCTGGACCTCCACCCTTTATCTTCTGTGGAAGAAGGAGGATGCATAGAGTTTGTGGCAGCCATCTGCCCAAAATGGGAGGTTCCAAGTCAGTCCTATTTTGGAAGAGTTGCTGTTCCAATGATGCATCATGATGTGCTGCAATTGGTTGGACAAGCTTTGCAGCAAAGTGGTGTCCACACTATCCACCTGACAATAGACAGTTGGATCAGTTGTCAGGCAACTGATTACATATGCATCACTGCACACTGGATCTCTTTTGTGTAGGTAAAGCAAAAGCTATCTACAAGTCTTTTCCCTCAGGAAACCTTTAAGAGCGTTCGGCCGTGTGCAGCAGTAGCCATGTTCACCATGGAGAAATCCCACACAGCTGCAAACATCTTGGATGAATTTAATAGCAAGGAGTCTGAATGGCTGTGACCCAGATGTCTCCAAATTGGATTTGCTGCCACAGACAATGGCAGTAACATAGTGAAGGCCATGACAGATGGTGGCTATTTCAGGGCCCTCTGCCTGGTGCACTGCCTCAACATGGTTGTTAAAAACATTCTAAAAAAATAAGACCTAGTCAGCAACATACTGAACATCGGCAGACAAATCTGCACTCATTTCAGCCATTATTTTAAAGCCCAGAAGCAGTTGCTGATTATTTAGCGTGATAACAGAGTACCAGTTAAAGCCCTGATGGAGGAGGTACCAACATGTTGGAACTCACAACCTATTCTATGTTGCAACGTCTATTTGAGCAGTACAGACAGATCAATTACTATGTTAATCTAAGAGGACGGGATGCAATTGGGAATGCTATGACCATCAATTCGGACAAATGGGGCCTATTAAAATGCTTGGCACAGATACTGCTCCCTTTTGAGGTTTTCACACAGGAAGTTATCAAGGAGGACAGAACAATGGGCCAAACTATCCCATTGTTGCATCTGCAACAGGACCAGCTAAAGAAGGTGTCAAAAAGATTCACACTTGGAGGTGTGAGTGAAAATACAGAAGTGCATGCCTTGGTTGAGAGCCTAAGCTATCTCTTGACTTGTAAGGCAAGACTGCAAAATAACATTATCAAGTCCAAAGGGTACATATGTGCCCCCCTACTTGATGGTCGAGCAAGTGGTAGCACCAATGACACTTCAGAGGATGTTCTAAGAGTATCTGGATGACCCAAAAGAGGGGTATGTGGATCACAACCCATTGGTGTATTGGTATGGGAAGATGTGCCAATAGCCAGAGCTCAGCAGGCTGGCATTAAGGTATCTGGTTTGTCTGTGTCCTGTAGCCAGTGTGTCTGCTGAACGTGTGTTCAGTGCAGCTGGTGCAGTTGTTATAGTGAGAAGTACCAGTATCTCGCCTCAAAACATGGAGAGATTAACAATGATCAAAATGAACCAGCATCTTATACCTTATGCTGTTCCCGAAACACCACATGAGGAGGAAGAGGATGATTGGTCAGAATCAAGTATGTTTGTTGACCAACTTCTTGGTGAACAACCTGAGTTTGAGGACACACTCTACTTCCCAGACTGAGTATGCCAGTGCCACCATAAGACCTTTTACTCAGTTCCCATTGAACCTTTTTTCTTTCTTGCAAGTGGAAATTATATTTGAATTGGATTAATGCTGTCCCACCATTTTTTAGTCACATATTATATGGCTGGATTGGAGTTGGACCCGTGTGTAGTGAAGAATCCCTCACATTCCCTTCAGGACTTGGGAGGCAATGCCTGCCTCCCTCACGTGCCATTGCCAATCCTCTTTTTACATCACCTACTAGGGCTACCCCAGATGAGCATTGATTAAAAGACAGCCACTGCCAATGCCAAATTCCAATGTGTTGCTATTTGCTACCAATGGAGAATATAATATTTTTCTCAATCACCATGCTTGGATTGAAAGTGGTAACTACTAACTATTGCAGCAATGAGTAGTAATATATTGAGTGATTGTGATAAGTGAAGATTGATGATGTATGTGATGACTGGCAATTAGGAAGGGAGTTCAGTAAATTTGGAAACTTGCTTCTGATGATTTGCAATATTTGGGGCCGGATGGGTGATAATTTGTTTCCTGAAAGTGATTGGTCTTTCAAATATAGTGACATTTACCTGCAGGGTCTATTCCTGTGTTCTAGTTCCTCAGACCTGATCAGTCACTTTAATTACCAACCACAAATCTTCACAAAATACTCCAGTTTTGTTTCTGTATTTGTTATTCAACAAGAGTACTCTTGAATACACAGGTCTACCTCAAACAGTTTTGGACTGGGACAGAGTTACTCAGAATCAGGAGGAGGAGGATAGAAGCACTTATGGCAGGACTGCCTCAACAGCTAAAAGGAGAAAGTTATCGACTTCAAAGAGAAACCATGATGTTGGCAAAGGCTCTGAAGCCCAGTACTCGCTCAGCTCTGTGGCATGGAGAGAGGTGCGTTGTTGGAAAATGCTGTTGAGTATGTGTTTGCTGCATTGCTGGCTCGAACATCAAACTCCTTTTACATTCTTGCTCAGCCTCTGAGTCTTTATGGTACACTCTGACTCCTCATGAAGCTTACCTTGCTTCCTTTTGCCCTTGTTCTTTAGCCCATAATACATTTAGTGGTTGTTTTTCAATACACAGGCCTTCTCCTAGTCTTCTCCTGCACAAACAAAACTTGGTGATAGCTCAAGCTACATGACAGCTTCAGCCAGGCACCCAAGAGTGATGGACATTCCAAGAAGAATGGAGATTTACTGCCCAATTTGGCAATACAGTATAATATTCTTTTTAACAATCATAATTTTAGAACTGGGTGGATTAACCTGAATCCTCCATAATTTCTATTTATCAAACCTAGAAGGCATAACATTTAGAGATATACTATCTTCGGCCTCACTGGGGCAGAAGGACTGTTTGCAATGCATTGAACTGAACTGTGTTGTACTTATCGTTTCATTGTCTCCTTCCACAACAGATTATTGATGGTATGCTGCTCGGCGCCCCAATGAATATCATCATAGTTTCTTTTGTGTAGTGTTTGTCTATGGCCCACCATTCTCCATCCACCATCCACCAAATCCCTTTTCCATTTATCGAGCCCCATATCCCTCTTCCCCCGGACTGTGTGATTTATCGAGGTGTGACTTAATTTTACACCGTAAATGGATCACAATCTTGCTGGGGAGGATATGGTGAAAGCGACAGCCACTCACTGCTTGACCTTCTATTACCTGAGCAATATTCCACACCTGCCCCATTGACATCATTATTAGGGCCTTGTGTTGTGTGTTGCATAAACGCTTAACCTTGTCTAACCACTCTTGACTCTGTGCCTACTTCTCCTGACTCCATGATTTCATTTCCTAAGTTTAGTTTTATTTACTAGCTCCCCACCATTGCTTAGAAGAAGTTGATATTGCTAGTTTTTATTATCATATCAGGTTTCTTTTGTTATGTGTCAAATACTGTCATTTTGTTGTCTGTTCTCAGTCTTCCTAAAGTTATAATAAAATATGACCCACTAACTCTCTGTTTTCTTTCAATATAGTTGACAGTGATGGAAAGCGCTTTGACTGATCCTGCAGTTCACATAGGTAGGAGTGGGGCCTTCTGTCTTCCCTGTTAGCATTCTAGCCTGGAACTACTGCTAACTACCACCCCTTTAAGATGTCACCTTGGGAAAAACTTTGCAGTAAGAAGACTCCCTCACTTCATCTATTCAGATAAGAGAGAAGCATGGATTGAAGTTAAATTGTTTAGTTAATAATTAACTCCTACTAAACTCCTACTAAAGAATACGTTGTCTATGTGTATCTAGGTCTGTTTTGGGAGGCAAAATAGGCAAAATATGCAATGGCAATCATCCCTAGTTGTTAATATCGTTGCAGAGGGCAATAGAGCAAGAGTATAAGTAAACAACATACACTTTTTTAAGCAGATTTAAAAAACAGGCTACACTAAAAGACAGCAGTGCAAACTAAAACACCAAAATTAACATTTGAGGCATACATCAAGTAACATAAATTATCCCCTTTTTTATCAAATAAAAAAAAACACCCTTTCCACCCACAACAGGCCCATCCCTCTCCTCAAACAAACAGTACCATCCCCTAAAAGTCCAACGAAAAGTCCAATATGAAAAGTTTTTGAATACCCTGTCCCAACTTCCTCACCACCCTCTCCGTCCACAACAAGTCCCTCCCACCAAAACAATATTTTTTTTAAAAGGCTCAGAAGGGGGCACTGTCTATATTGGTCTGGAGCTGGACCAGGCTCTGCTCGATCCTAGTGAGCTGTCTCTCCACCTGGTCCATCCACTGCAGGATACGGTGGAGCAATGCCCTGTCAGAGTGGGTGGGGCAGTAGGAGGTGCAGTCAGAGACCCTGACAGCTGGCAGCACTGCTGGAAATGTAGTGGCCAGGAGGCTGGAGACTGAGACTGGTGCGCTGCTGAGCTGGTTCCAAGGCAGCTATTTCACCTTCTTCCTCCTCCAGGACCACCAGCCACCAGTATATGGTCTGGGTGTTTTCCAGCCTCTGCCACCGCAGACGGGCTGCTATCTCCCACCTGGTTGATGGTTGTCCAGCAGGATTAGGTATATCAAGGAAAACAAAAATAAAAAAGACAAATTCTAAGCAATGTTCTGAACAAACACTTCTTCAAAAGCAGGTAGTGGCAGGCACAGTAGCACTAGCATTATATTGCTGATCTCCAAGGGACATTGGAATTTGATGTGATTATGAGTAGGAGAGTCATTTACCCACACATGCCTCACATAAAAAGCACTGACTTTCTGGTCGAAAAAAATTAATGCAGATTAACACAAGATTGAAAAAAATCAGTGATTTCATTTTTTTTAAAGGCTTTTCTAGTAACTAAACAGATAATTTTAGTGGAAAATGCAAATTAATTACCTCTCAGTTATGAGTAAGACATTATACACTATGGAGTACAAGTTGTTGTGCCAAATTAATGGAGGCAGGCTAGCCAGTTCTTCAAGACCTTTACTACTGTCTGCAGATGGGGCAGCTGTAGTTAACACTTCTCTTTCTTGAATTCCAATGACCCTGCTGTTCCCCAAATGCCTTGAACTTAGATTCTACCCTGACTCCAAAGAGGCAGATGAATAAATAAGATATGCCACACATGTAATTTATAAAATGTGGATGTATTTATCCTGTCTGCCATAAGAAGATGGTGGGGAAAATGATGCACTGCACTACAGGGAAAGGAATGGGCTACATAGATTATATTAGGCATGTGTGTCACGGAGTATCCCTTACACCAAACTTGAAATCAAATCAGGTGCTTACTAGTCCCACTTTACTCACTGGCCTCACACACCACCTCAAACTCTTTCCAACAAATTAATTTGCTGGGCAGTAAGGAAAGGAAATTTGACTCACTCTGCTGCATAGTAAGGCAGAGTGATTAGGCAGGTAGGTAGAGCTTTTGCTATAGAGTAGAGGGGTGTCACTGATCATCGATTCTTTGTGTGCCTAAGCTTTGGCTTATTCAGTCACTGAATCAATGAAAGTGTAAAGGGAAAAATCTGAACATGTGTAAAATAAATCTGTTAATGGAAACCATGAAATACATTTTGGAAACACTTCACATAGCCATAAGATGTGGCACATGCCCAAGAATCAAGAATGGATTTTTCAATTGTTTTGTTTGGCTGGGATGGAAATACTTAGAAAAGAATAAAGGAGTGAAGTACTAGAAGGTGACTGAGTGGACAAAGTAAAAACGAACACACTTTCTGTGTTCAGTTTGCAATGCTTTGAAAACTTTGTAAATTCCACATTAACAGAAGCAGAGGCACATTGCACAGCCAACACTGCAGGCACAAATGAACCATTTGCACTTCTTAAGTCATGGGTGGCAAAATGCCATGGGCAATGAGTTGTTTGATAAATGATGATGATGGGTGAAATACATATCTGCCTTGTTTAACAAATGCAGTGAGTCAAGGGATTAGAACACAAATTAAAATAACCGCCACTTTGAACCATAGCTTTCATAACCAATAAAAAACAAAGTAAGCAAAGTAGATGAGCAGCACTCCCCTCTACAGAAGAGCTTCCTGGTATATTTATCCAATCAATTATTCAATCATCCCTTCATTCTTCTTTGCTTTCTCTCATCCAATCTTTCACCAAAATTCACAAACCGTTATCCATCCATTCAGTATCTACTATCCACCCTTATTTCAATCATCCTTTAACCCATCCATCCATTTACCCATCTCTTACCCACTCATCCTTTCACCCACCTATGCATCATTTCTTTTCACTCATTTCACCCTTCCTTTCTTTTAACTTTCTGTTCTTTCCCATTTTCATAAAGTCATTATTTACTTTTTACTGTACATTATGGGGCTCATTCCGACCCCGGCGGTCAAGGACCGCCGGGGCCGGGGATGCGGGAGCACCGCCAACAGGCTGGCGGTGCCCCGCAGGGCATTCTGACCGCGGCGGTTTGGCCGCGGTCAGACCAGGAAAACCGGCGGTCTCCCGCCGGTTTTCCGCTGCCCTGGGAATCCCCCAAGCTGCGCCGCCATGGGGGATTCTGACCCCCTCAGCGCCATCCTGTTCCTGGCGGTTCCGACCGCCAGGAACAGGATGGTGGTGAGGGGTGTTGTGGGGCCCCTGGGGGCCCCTGCAATGCCCATGCCAATGGCATGGGCACTGCAGGGGCCCCCGTAAGAGGGCCCCACTTTGAATTTCAGTGCACTGCACCCGTCGCACATCCTCCACTCCGCCGGCTCCATTTGGAGCCGGCTTCCTCGTGGGGAGGGGTTTCCCGCCGGGCTGGCGGGCGGCCTTCTGGCGGTCACCCGCCAGCCCAGCGGGAAAGCCAGAATGGCCTCTGCGGTCTTTCGACCGCGGAGCGGCCATATGGCGGCTCCCTCCAGGCGGGCGGCTCCCGCCGCCCGCCGGGGTCAGAATGACCCCCTATGTGTGATTTTGCTGAGCTGCAGATAGAAGAGTCAATAAGTAACGCAACCAACGGTGTAGCTGTAACGTGGCGGGCGGAGTTTCAATCACGATCACGATGATGCCCTTGTAGCTAGTGAGCAACAGTAATTGTCAATAAGCAAGAAATGTGATTTACCACCTCCCATCCCTGCCTCTGCTTCTCCCCCTGCTCCATCTGCTCCTGCAGCAGAACTTGAGCCAGCTCCACTGGTGGCCGTATGGCTAGAAAAAAGATTATACAGTTTTCAGATGCCAGGTACACCTCCACTTCATTTTTTTAAGCAAACAAAATGCAACCTCAGTACATCGTTGCAGGTAAGTTAGCACTACAGTATCTTCTATCAAAAATATTACTCTCAGCATTTTGTTGGTTCACAATTTTAGAAAAGCCAGGTAGGCAGGCCAACCAAAAACTTTGTGTAATGGAGTGGCAGAACTGTAGCCTATGATGATGACTCAGATTAACTGAAGCGCAATGAAGGAGTGGAATAAAAATGGTCAATGAAAGACAGAAAAAGATAATGCAGGTTTAACAGGAATTAAACAAAAATTGATTAGGGGAGTCGCAAAAAAGGAGACAGTATTAAAAAAGTAAACAAGAAAAAATTAAAAGTAGTATAATAGTGGGCAGAGGTAAACGTTAGGGGAATAATAATAATATGAAGTAATAGGACTTATTGGGATGAGAAGAGCCCTCAACATTGGCGCTGGTGGCCGGCGCCTCCCCATGTCCTGCTGGACCCACCTCTGTGGTGATTCTCTTTTTGCCCTTGAGTGCTGATGTAAGAAGTAAAGAAGATAACAAAAATAGATTAGTGGTACAGTTAATCTCCACAAAATTATTATATAACAGGCAAATGCAGTAACATTGTACTTTAACTTAATTCAGCCCACCTATGGTACTTGTATGATCGACTATTGTTGAGTAGGCTATACTCTTAAACTCCCTATTACATATTTCCCAAACAAAACCTACTTTTGGATTTAATGCATTGCAATGGAGGTCTTTGATACTATTCTCATTTCTCAACCCTGTTAATAGACCACCTCAGTTTTCCTTTTTCGCAAAGCATAAATGCATACTAGTACTACACATCATTGTGAAATTGCTTGGGACTAAATGAGTTACATAAAGAGAGTCACAGAGAATGCTAACTCACTGATATCATTAATTCACTATAGTGAAGGAGGACAGAGGAGTCTGCATTGCAGTGCCTTCTTAAATAATCAGTCAAAGTGAGTGCCTATGAGTACGATGATGTAGAAGCGAGCACCTGCCTAGCTCTACCTGGATCAAAAAGTTCACATTGTGGAACACAAACACAACAATATAATTAATACTCACTGAGCACCGGAATCTCCACGCCTAGCAGGTCAGGCAGATCTTGCTCACGGTCGATGATATCCATGGTGCTTCAGCTGCTGGATGGTGCACTTGACCTGGGTGGTACCCCAAATACACCTGCACACCCTAGCCCAGCGCAGTCGACGTTCCCACAGGGGGTAACCCGGTCTGTTGCTTGCTGCCAGCATTGGGGGGAAGTGGCACTGCACGTAAAAAACCAAAGTTTCCACCTCCCCCTCCTCACAAAACATGGGCCGGGGCTGTACCCTTGGCAGTGCCATTGCCCACAAGTTAGGAGCCTGCTGCTGGCTGTCGGGGGGGGCTGGTGCTGCCACTCCTCTGTTTGCTGGCGCCCACTTGCTCTGCCATGGTGCTGGGTGGTGGGGTGAAGCAAAGAAACAGAAGGAGAAGGAAGGAAGGAAGAAATAACTAAGGAAGTAAAGGGAAAAATAAACAAAAATGTAAAAAGTCATTAAAGCACAAAAAAAATAAAAAAAAGTTAAAATACACAGACACGAAGAGACACACAAACACAATAAATAAAAATGAAATGAGGGATAGATTAATCGGGAGCATGGAAGATTGAAAAGGTTATTAAGGGATAAAAAAACAGGCCCAGCACCATCAACAGAGTGAAGAACAAGATGTTTGTGCCCTTGCGAACTGCATGTTGCAGTCCGCACACAATTTTGAATATAAGTACGTACTTCGCGTTGCGTTTGACATAAAACGCAGTACGAACACATGCAACAAGGAACTCTGCCTGCTGAACTCCATGTGGTGCGGAGGAGTTTTTTTGCCACTCCACAGAATTCCACTTAGCGTGGCTCTGCACATTCTACTCAGGCATACTGATAACTAGTGCTAAAGTGCTTGTGCTCTCAGCTCAAAACATAGTAACATTTGCTTACACCCAATCAGCATAGGTAATTTACATTAAGGTCCCTAGTAAAGTGCACTACTTGCGCCCAGGGCTTGTAAATTGAATGCTACTAGTGGGCCTGCAGCACTGATTGTGCCACCCACTTATGTCGCCCTTTAAATATGTCTCAGGCCTACAAAGGCTATGTGGGTAGCTTTAACTTGCCATGTCGACCTATGCAAAATAAACCTTTTGCCAGGCCCAAACCTACCTTTTGGATAAATATAGTTACTGTCTAATGTAGGCCAAAGTTTCAAAACACACAAGGGACAACCCAGAGGTACTAAGGGACCAGGGGCAAGTATATTCTAAAGGAACAAGGGTCCCTTAGATGAAGCACAGTTAAACTCACACTTCTACAGTACTCTTGCTCATGTCAAAACATATCTTATTGTACAGAGTCAAAGTACTAAATGTTGATGAAGTTTCTATCCCTTATTTGATTGTTGGGATCATCATCAGGATTTAACAATTATGCCGGAGATGCTTGTTTCGGGTCAAGGAAGAGCCTGCTCTTTCAGTACGGGGTGGACTGTTCCCATTGGGAGCCGGGTCAAGACTGATTTGCATATGTCTGGGTCCAAACTGGGGTGGTGTGGTTGGCAAAAATACAATGGATTAAACACAGGTCTGTGACTGGGGGAGAACTGGCCCCTTGATATACAACATAAAAAAATGTTGTCCAGAGATTTTCAGTTTTGATTTGTGTTTTTAAATCATTAAAGAAGTCATTTAGCCTGGGTAAACATTGCTAACCCAGGCAGATTTTTTTCTGGATGACATTTTTATAAAAGGCGGATGTGTTGCAATGATGATGCAATATTTCAGTATCCATGAGACCTATATACTCCATTTTGGTGGCAAAGCAAAGGTTTTGGGGGGCCAAGTAGTCTTATAGAGATAAAAAATAATTTCTCAGGGCAACCTCCTCTATAATGATGTGTTTTAGCCATCATATTGGTAATTTATTGTAATATTGTTATTGTGTCAGCTTTTCCGTTTATTCAAATTGATAAACATGACCAAAGCAGGTGTAGCAGAGGATCTTTGGCTCCTGTCAGAGGGTTGCTAACTACAAAATTTGAGGACTCCTTCAGCAAATAAAAGTGTTTCATATGCCAAGCTAATCCAAAAGAAAAGCTAGCATCAGCTGCGGCTGGACAGAAGAGAGTTTGAGATGCTACAGTAATACTGCAAGACAAAGTTCACAAAAGATTTAAACTGATAGGTGAAGAAGATCACATATTTTATCATTGTAACAACAAGTGCTACAAGTTGTATACAATAGAAAAAAAAGCCTCGAAAAAAATTAGTTGAAAGTAAAAAAATAGCAGAAACCAGTGAATCACAACAACAATTCAAGTCTTCTGAAAAAGCAACAACAACCAAACCCAATTCCTATCCTCTTAGAAGATCAATGGTGACCCCTCGTCCAACTCCAACAACGTATCAGAAAGCAGAGGATCGTCAATGTGTTATCTGTGGTTTAGCCAGAACAAGGGCTGAAAGGATTGAGGAAAGAACAAAGTACAGAGTATGGAAGTCTCAAAGAGCAAACATGTTTTTATCTGCACGTAGTTTCTTCCAAGATGACATTTTCAGTCAAGTAGCTGATCTAAACAGTGAGGTGAATGTATTTGCAGTGGATTTGTATGCCCACCCGAACTGCATGCATGCATACATTTCAAAATATGAATGTACAATGAGCTTCCAGCAGCAACACAACCGCCAGCCTTCAGTTAAGTTTGCACTCTTTGAAAAACCAAATCAAGTTTGAAAGCCACTCTTGAGTGCTGGTTACTGGTACACACCCAGCGATATTAGAGAAAAAATGGTTCACATTGATAAAACTGTAGTGATCCATAATAATGAAATCAAAATTTTTGTGGCAAGAATGTACAATGACAGAATTTGTTTTTGTCAGTCTAACAAAAAGAATGAGCCACTTATGGTGTTCTCAGCTGATCTGACTCCGGAAGTTCCTGCTGACAAAATAAGATCACAGGATGCAGTAAAATAATCAGGAACCATTTTTAGAAACATTATGAAAATTTACAATTCTGGACTTGATGACAAATTTTGTGATGCCCCAGTACTCTACAAATCACAAGAGTCAACAAGAATGCCTGGTGCTGTCTTAACATTTTTTTTACATCATTCTTTAATATCAGCAAACAAAACTGTTGCAACCTAAAGTTCTTGAATTTGGAACAGAAGCTGACAACATTGGTGATGGAAGTGAAGAAGTGGAAGACAATCCCATGAACCGACAGGCTTATGCTGTGCAAATCTGCTGTCTTTCACAAATAAAGTTTTATTAATTACATCACAGCAAAAAGAAAACTCCGCTACACGTGATGACTGCCCATGCAGTCTATGACAAGTGTAAAATTAAAGAGCTAATAATGTCAATGAATAGGATTGACGTATCAACAAGTTATAATGACATAGTACAGAGCAGAAACTTTGTTAGCAGCTCATGCTGTAAAATCTTGTAAATCGGACAGCACACCACTTCCAAGTCACTTTAACAGGAAAGGATTTACAATTGCTGCTCTTGATAATTTTGATTTTGAATACAACTCTTCTGGAACATTCAGCACACCTGATACTGCCATGGTGCTTTTTCAAGACTGTACCAATAAAGTAGCCACTGGAAAAAAAGTTGTGTCAGCTGTAGGCATAAACAAATGAAGCTGCAAACATATTACCCAACTGCCCTGCCAACGTGTAAAAATTACTACAAGCCATCAACAAGTCCCAGCCTACCAGAAAGTTTCAAAGTGGCTGAGGACTTGGATCTTCTTCTACCTGATGCTGCAGCCCACAAAGCTGATTTAACTGAATTGATCATATTGCTTATTTGGTACAGACTGAAAGATGAAGAAAAGCCAGGTGCTCTGTGGGTTGAAATTCATGCTCTGGTCTCGCAGAATACTGACCCACTGAAGAAGTTTGGGTTTTTAACAGTAATAATATCTCTGGTCACAAACTACACAACAGTATACACAGCTTTAAAAATTTTCCAAAATGTGCATGCTCTGCTTGAAGACCAGCCTATCCTGACAATTTTTTGTGACAAAGGTGATTTCCGTATCGTAGCTGACATTTTTATGAACAATCCAGTAGAATTTGATCATCTTTATCCAATGAGGCGTGTTTTCAACATAACAAAGGTTGTGTTGCAGTGTGCAGGAAGTTGTCTCAGTGGATGTGGCATAGACAATGTACTTACTGAGGCTGAAATGTTGGAAAGAAAATTTGTCCAATCAGTATTGAGCGGACTCATTATATTCATTTGTTACACAGTATGCTCATCATCTTTGAGGCAATAGAAACATTGTGTCAGGACAAGAATGACAAATTAGGTTTTCCCTATTTTGTCTCAGAAGTGAACAGGGCACAGAGTATACTTCATTCAAAAGACTTAATTCAAAGCCAGGCACTGTTCAATGCACTCAGTTCAAAATCAGAAAGCCTGAAAATCATGATAGTCATTTGTCAAAGAATGTGAAGAAAACTCAGAACTTTGCAAGTACTGGGAAAATGTTTTACATGTGACAGCTGTAGTGAAAAACTTGGTGCATGCTGATCGGGAAGGTGACTGGGAGCTGCACTTAAAAACTCTGTGGTCACTGATTACTGTGTTTTGCAAATTAGATTGCATAATCTACTTGAAATATGGGTCCTGGTATTTCGAAGGAGCGGAGACGCTAGCGGTGGAAAAACCATAACTCTGCAAAAAATTAATCCAAATACATTTTGTAGTGAAGACAGAGAGGGAAGGTTATATGAAAGTGGAACAGATGATTGAGAGATCACAGAAAAGCTTCAAGGGAATTGTTGGTCAGGCACATAAAAGTGAATATCTTGCTCATTGGCAACTAGTTTACAGTGAAGTCCTTTCTCTTTGCAATGTTTTCAGAGAGATGACAAATTCAAAATTAATAGACCATTGTGAAACTGTTCCTCACCTTGAACGTGGGAAAGAGAGGGGAATATTTTAATACACATGTTGCCAGCCTTCTTCATGTCATACAGCAGCAAGGAAACCCCTTTGAAATGACTGAGCCTGTGCAACTACTCAACTTTGTGACCAAACAATATGTGGATAACGATATATGTCATGGTACATGGACCAAAACTATGCAAAGAACTGAAGCAGGCTAGATTTGTATTGAAAGAGAAAAGGCTGTTTGACATAATCACTAAAGCTAAACTTCCAGGCTTTAACTGCCATAGTAAGAGTTTTGTCCAACCAGCCACTACAAAACAGGTTACAAAAAAAAAACCTTTGCAAGCACATAGAGGGATAGATGTAGCCAAAGAAATGGGTGAGTTTATCAAGGACATTATTTTGCATGATATTCTGCCAACAAATGCATTATTTTATGGAGATGCTGTAACTAAAACAGTAAAGCACAAACTTGTGAAAGAGCTTGAAAAAACACTTTCACCTGAAGAATTTCAATTCAAATAGGTGTCCTTATTGAAAACTGCTGTTGTTGTGGACTAAATGTCACAATTACGAATGGTCAAGATTTCATCCATGCAGAACTTGTGAGAGGTCGTTCCGACTGTTCTACAGAAATCAAAGTCAGTGTGCACCTTGCAAAAACTTCACATTGTCTTTGACAGTTATCTTGAACTATCTGTCAAAGAATGTAAGATACTCCGACAAATGTCTACAAGTGGAACAAGTGAACTTGAACATTAAAAATTTGACACTTATACCTGTGCAACTTGATAAATTCTGGTCATCAACATCAAACAAAATGTACTTGGAGATGCTAGTTCGCTAAAACATTGTTGATGCTTAAGTGAACACTGAGTTTCCAATTATTGGAAGTGGAATGATTGTTGGTGCCTGCAGAGATATATTCAAAAGGTACGGGCCATATTGTTCTGGAATTTAATAGCAAATTAGAAGAAGCTGACTTTCGTGTTGTGCCACATGTTGAGTGGGCTGATTTAAATGCTTCCAAACAATTCATTCTACTGTCAGATTACACAGATGGTAAAATTGTGCTACTTAGATTTGTTGCAATGTTCATAAGTCAAGGTTTGTCAGAGTTATGGATACATTATAGAACAGGTGAGAAAGACACTTAATCCCACTTCATATTCTGTACACAAAACTTGTCACAGAGATGCCCACTGTTCTTATCAAGGCAAATATTCTTACAGGTGATGACCCTATGAGCAAAATTGGAACAAGGCTTGCAACTTTACCTGCTTAACCTGTGAAGTTTCTAAAAGAGTTTGCTGAGAAAGAAAAAGAATGCGATTTTCAAAACATAGAAAAATACCTTGTCCGTGTGTGGAAAACTAGTTCTGACTGTCACACCTTTGATGATCTTTGGTTCAGTGAGTTCAAGAAATCAGTCCCGCTAAGTGACCTTCCACCGACATCTTATTCTGAGTGTGGACACATTTAAAGAGCGTTCTACTTGATCAGAAGATGTGTAAATGTTTTGGAACAGGCATATGTAGAGAAAGATGAGTGTGAATTTGGTTGGAAATATATTGATGCAGTGTTAAAACCTATGAAATTTCTAAAGCCTCTATCCACAGAACATACACATACATGTACTTGAAAACCTGTGCTGCAAAAAGATATCCTTCTCAATATGCTCTTCTCAAATGTTCAGCATTCTGCAAATCTACCATGAGCAATTGCAAAACAAATAATTAAAGTGAACTATGAAAATGTGTCTAAAACAAGAGTGATAAATGTTATTGTTCTTTTCATATTCAGATCATAAACATTGTTTGGTGTATACATAGAAGGATTAAAAATCATTATTTGTTTCATTTCTACATATGTCTCTGTCTTTAATATAGCTGCCATTTTGGAAAATGGCACAAGGGTTGCTCTGAGGAGTTATTTTCTGTCTCTATAAAAACCACTTGACTCCCAAAACCTATGATTTGACCAAAATGAAGTATATAGGTCTCATGGTTCTTGAAATATTACATCATCACTGCAACATATCTGCCATTTTAAAATTATCGTCCAGAACAATTTGGCCCTGATCATTAAGATGTACCCAAGCTAAATTACTTCTATATTGATCTAAAAACACAGGCCAAAATTGTAAATCTCTGGACAACAATGTTTTTATGCAGGTTATCAGGGGGACGGGATTAGGATGAATGTTTGCATTGTTCAGCATTCCGTCCATCATCTATTCTTTTTGCTTTTGTCACCCTAAGTAGGGAGGGTATGCCCAGACGCCTGTCCCGTGCTCACTATGCCACTGAATTCAAGCTAGTGTCGCTGGTGAGGTGTGAATCTCTGAAGCCGGTCCCAGGATGCTTGTTTCTGATCCAGGGAGGACTTGGCCTGGAAGTTCAAGTTGGACTATTCCCATAGGAAGCAGGGTCAAGGCTGATTTGCATATGACTGGGTCCAAACTGGTGTGGTGTGGCAAACCAACAATGGATTAAACTCAGATCTGTGACTGGGGATAAATGTTTCCAGTGTTCATTATTCCATTCATCATCTGTTCTTTTTGCTTTTATCACCCCAAGCGGGAAGGCTATGTCCAAATGTGGGTCCTGTGCTCACTCTGTTACTGGATTAAAGATAACCTAGTTGATGAGGGGGGTCATACCCTGAAACTGGTCCCAGGATGCCTGTTTCTGGTCCAGGGACAACCTAGCCTGGCAGTTCAGGCTGAACTGTTCCAATGGGGAGCAGGGTCAAGACTGATTTGTATATGACTGGGTCCAAACTGGAGTGGCGTGATGAGCAAAACAACGATGGGTTAAACCCAGATCTGTGACTTGAGGTGAATGTTTGCATTGTTCAACATTCCGTCCATCATCTGTTCTTTTTGCTTTTGTTGCCCCAAGTTGGAAGGGTATGCCCAGATGTGGGTCCCATGATCACTGTGCCACTGAAGTCAAGCTAGCCTAGCTGATAAGGGGTAATACCTGGAAACCAGTCCCAGGATGCTAGTTTCAAGTCCAGGGAGAACCTGGCCTGGCAGTTTGGCCGGCTGAACTTGTTCTCAAGGGGAGCAAGGTCAAGACTAATTCCTATATGACTGGGTCGAAGCTGGGGTGGCCTGGTGAGCAAAAGAACGATGAGGTAAACCCAGAGCTGTGACTCGGGGTGAATGTTGCATTGTTCAGCATTCTGTTCATTATCTGTTCTTTTTTGCTTTTGTCACCCAAAGTGGGAAGGGTAGACCCAGACGTGGATCCCGTGCTTACTGTGCCTCTGGATTCAAGCTATCCTGACTGATGAGGTGTTATACTTCAAAACCAGCCCCAGGATGCTTTTTTCCCGGTCCAGTGAGGACTTGGCCTAGCAGTTCAGGCTGGACTGTTCCAATGGGGAGCAGGTTCAAGGCTGATTTGCATATGGCTGGGTCCAAACTGGGTAGTGAGTAAAAGACAAAGGGTTAAATCCAGATTGGTGAGCCTGTCTCTCACATGACGGTATAGTTGGAAGTTGGGCTTTGTGTATTCCTTCTAGATAGCCGCACATAATAGGAGCTTAGATATGACTGAATGGGTCATCACTGGCAGGATTGGAGGGATGAGCTGGGCCCAGTCTCACTTACATCTGAATAGACTGGTTCCTGTCTCCACACAAAGGGCTGCATAACGCCTTTAGTTAGTTTGGAGCCAGATCAGGGAAGGCATTGTATCTATGCACTTCCAAAGCATGTCTCTATGACCTTCTCACCACTTCAAAGTCACAACTGTGTATAAAGAAGGACCACATACACCACCTCTTCAATACACTTCTAGACCTGTAGATACTCTGCCAGGAAAATGACTGCTGTGCTGCTTCAAGGACTGCCACACTTCTGGACTGCTGCTGTAAAGGAATTGCTGCACTGCTGCGCTGACCCGCTGCTCTCTTTCCTGGGGAGGAAGGGCTGCACCTATAACTCCATCTTGAACCCAGGACCACAGATTGGCTCAAAAGGTTAGTCTGGCGGCCTCCTGATCTGAGCCTCAAGGACATAAAGGGCACTACAATAGCTTCTGGGGCCGTCTTCAGTGAGTTTCTGTCCCTCAAGTGGGGCCTCTCAGGTCCTGGACCCTTGGTGTGGCTTGTAAGCTCTTCAAATCAAGCTTTTGAGCTCCTTGCGACTGCAAGTGAGCCTGTTCACACCCGAACAGCATCACTCACACCAAAAATCAGTGCAAGCCACTGACAGCTCATCTCTTCACACAGTGGATTTGTCAGCCCATGTGATACTGCCAACTTTAAGCTTCAGCCCGCCCGTCCCAACATCACACCTGCTCTTCACAACGCGCTGACTGCCACCTGCGACGCCGACCTTGCTCCTCACGATCCTTTCCAATGTGAACAGGTCTCTTGGCACAAAACTTGAGAAGGTAAAGCTTCAGCTGGACTAATCTGGGTATCTGGGACTGTATCCTATCCACACTCCATCATGGTTGGCCTGAAAGTTTGACTTTGACCAGATCCAGCAGGATCAGATAGCCACAGTTGGTGCTTTATGCTTTTAGGAGCTATTTTACAGTTTATTGTTTTAAAAATCATAACTCCCGTTCCACCTATTGGTTTTTGTCATTTTGGTCTTGTTTTATTTATTAAGTTATGCTCTATTATTCGAACCTGCTGTGTGATCTGTTGTGTGTTGTTGTCACTGTCTTATTGTTTGAAGTGTTGCACAAATACTTTATTCATTGCCTCTGCTTGTCTGACTGTTATGTGCCAAGCTTCCAGGTAGTGAGCACCGGATAATTTGGGAATTGCTTGTGCCTTGCCCTGACTCATACTGTGGTTGCTGCTTGACCATGGCTCACCACCAGTAAACTAGTAATCCAATTTCTAACCATATCTAAGTGTGATTTATGTTCCTAAACATTTTCCACATACATGCTGATGCCACACAAAGGGTGGTTTTGCACCCTAATCAAATGTGATGCCATAGTGATGCACACCAGGTACACCTAGCAACAACTTACTATAAAGCACTTTCTTGCTATATACAGTGATTATGCCCTGAATGTGATTCCACACTCCTGAAGACTCTACACCAAGGTTGATTTTGCATCAATATGTCTATGTGCACCTAAATGTGATTTTTTACTCTTCAAGGTGTTATTGGGTGTTATTGGACACAGAGGTGTTTCTACACTTCTATTGAAGACATACTGAGGGTGATTTTGCACTGCAATCTGTACATGCATAAATGTGATTTGTGTTCCTAAAGGTATTTCCACATTTATGTTGCTGTTGCACCACAGGTGATTTTACAGCTAAATGTGATTTTGCATTTAAATGTGACTTTACACATAAATGATCCGTTCCTCTTAAATCTGCCTTGTGCTTCTAAAAGGATGTCGGCACTCATAACTGCATTAAGATAAATGCATTGCCTGGACCTCTGACAGAGCACCTCATAGTAGCATCCTCAGCACAGAAGTCTGTGAGTCATGTCTGTCTGCTGTGCTCTTTAGGCATAAGTCCCCACAGTCAAGCTAACCTGATGGGAGGATTGCGCTATGGAATTTCAAGCAAAAGAACATCATGGTATCAGAACGTTGTGGAAGGAATATTGAGGGACAAAACATCAAAAGGTAAGAACATTTAAAGGAAGTATAGATTTACTATGGTGAGTGTGAGAGATTCAAGGATGTTATATGACAAAAGATGATGGTGTCATGTGCAGTCAAAGACATACATTGACATGAATTGGCAGGATCATTATCGGACCTATGCTTGACAAAATAGTTGATGATAATTAGATTTTCACCTTGTCGTTTAGCTTTCTACTTTATGATATCCTACTGGATTCTCCCCTCTTATTGTTGCCTTTTTTATTTTTTGTTAATGCTACATGAATGATGAATATCATTAAAGTGATTCAGGGGCATATTTATACTCCGTTTGCGCCGAAATTGCGTCGTTTTTTTTTACGCAATTTCGACGCAAAACGAACTCCATATTTATACTTTGGCGTTAGACGCGTCTAGCGCCAAAGTCCATGGAGTTAGCATCATTTTTTAGCGTGGACACCTACTTTGCGTTAATTATATGCAAGGTAGGCGTTCCCGTCTAAAAAAATCGACTCCGAGGCATGTGCGTGGGATTTATACTCCCGGGCAAAAATCACGCCCGGGAGTGGGCGGGTCAAAAAAAATGACGTACGGCCGCTTTTGCGCCGTTTTTTAGCGCCTGCAAAAGGCAGGCATTAAGGGACCTGTGGGCTCTGAAGGAGCCCAGAGGTGCCCCCCCATGCCCCCAGGGACACCCCCTGTCACCCATGCCCACCCCAGGAGGACACCCAAGGCTGGAGGGACCCATCCCAGGGACATTAAGGTAAGTTCAGGTAAGTGTTTTTTTTTAAAAAAAATTGTGGCATAGGGGGGCCTGATTTGTGCCCCCCTACATGCCACTATGCCCAATGACCATGCCCAGGGGACAGAAGTTCCCTGGGCATGGCCATTGGGCAAGGGGGCATGACTCCTGTCTTTGCTAAGACAGGAGTCATTTCTATGGGGGTTGGGAGTGAAAAAAAATGGCGCAAATCGGGTTGAGGCAAAAAAATTGCCTCAACCTGACTTGCCCCATTTCTTGACGCCCAAGCTCCATATCCCCCTACGCCGGCGCTGCCTGGTGTACGTCGTTTTTTTTAACGCACACCAGACGGCGCCGGCGGCTAACGCCGGCTAACGCCGGCTAACGTCATTCCATAAATACGGCGCCCGCATGGTGCTTCAGAATGGCGTTAGCCGGCGCTAATTTTTTTGACGCAAAACTTTGGCCTCAATTTATATGTACAGTTCACATTAAGTATAATGTAAACCAAAGATTGATATTGTGAAACTCTATGAATAAAGCAGTGTTCGATAAAACTAATAATGCCATCCTCACCATGTAGGTTACAAAGAACATTCCAAAAATAAAACATTTCATAGAATGTGGCCAGTTTTATAGACCTACTGTCAGGGCTTTCTGTGCTATATTTTCTAATAGAACCGTATTTTCTGCTGTTTTGAGGCCAGATGTATCATAATACAGGTCACAAAAAATAGTTGCAATTTGTAGCCAACATTATTGCGGCAAACATTGCATTATGGGGACTGACTGATGTACTAATACACCAATTAGTAGCTAGTTTTTTCTACAATAGAAATGATCGCAATTGAAACACACTCTAGAATACAATCACAAACATGGTGGCCTGCAAGGGTCAGCAGCTCAATAGGTCTGAAATTCCTTTTAAATAAATAAACTTTTAAAAAGGCCTCATTTCCTCAAAGGAACCAAGGCTGCTTTAAAAAAAGAAGACATTTCGCTTTTTAAAAGTTTCTCTGAGAGTTGACATTGGTCCATTGACCCACAGCCATCTGTCACAAAAATGTTTTTTAGCTTCCCTTTTGCAAATGAGTTCATCAACTTGGGGGTTGGTAGCGTTTTAATGGTTTGCGAGCACAATTACGTAGACCGCAAATTTTGTATTAGGGCGGTGACCCTAAAACACAAACTGTCCATATACTGCATTGGTATCCAGTCTCAATCCTATATTAGGAGTTTGTAAAACTTTACAGACTCCTCAAATGGGACTGATACATATGAAACCTTTTTTGCAGTTGCAAAATCCAATTCGGAAGGTTTGCTATCATAAAAAGGTTATTACATCTGGCCCTTTGTTCAAGGTCAAATTGCAGTATGAATATTGAAGTATTAAGCATGTGCTATGTTTCTAAATGTGCATAGAGCTGGAGCCTCTTGAATGGAGGTCACTGAATGCATCGCAGCACCACATGTCCATCTTCTGTTCACGATCTGTGGACCTTATTGTTTACATCGGTGATGACCATTGTGCATGTTGAACTTTTTGGTTTTTATGGTTTTAACTTGACGCTCAAAATTATCTCCATGATTAATTATTTATGAGTGTTGCTATCAGATTTTTTAATAACTAATTCCTTACAATGTGCCCAAGCCACCTCATCTAAGATGTAGGAGTTCATTGACCTGGTTTCTCTAGTAAATTGGGCTATTAGTTGTGCAGGATGTGAGGCCTCCTCAAGTAATAGGTCTACAATTGCTGTGAATCAAGCACCTCATTGCAGCACTTGACTCTCTCGATTAGCGAAGCAGGGCAGTCCAAGGCCTACTAAGGGAAGCTGGGGTGGGATAGTAGCCATCAGTTGCTGGCACACAATAATAACACTCAATAAATGATTGTTCAGTCAGTGTTTTTCCTCTAGAAAAGGAAAAGTGCATTTATTACACACACATCACTAAATACTACTCACTGATTTACATATATATATGTCAGATCAAGAAAATACCTTAGATGAAATTCTGAAATCACATTTCACACCTAAAATGTCATGTCCCTCACAATCACAGCCCCCCCCCCACCTATACTAGACAGCACATCACAATATAGCGGGGTTTCACTTTAAATAAAACAGGCCGACTGATGTTGTCAAGGGTCATCACAACATATAAGTCATGCCTGTTGGCTTTGTCAAATGTTCACTGTATTAAAACAGCAGCAAAAAACATGTAAAAAACTACTATTATTTCACTTAAATCTATAATAACCGTGTGTAAAAGCAATAGCAACCAACATTAATAAATGATGAGCTGCTCCAGCCACATTATTTTACCGCGGGGCACCACGCCACCACCTGGCTTCCTTCTGCTTATTTTCTTTTTGTTTGTGATGCCCAGCCCCACCTGGGCACCCCTCATGCCAATACATTGGGGACACCTTGGGGAGCACATCCCTGGCTGCCCCTGCTGGCTCCCCCTCACCGGCTCCCTCTCTGCCGATGCAGGAGCTTGCTTTTCCTCTGCAATTCCCCGGCACTCTCCGTGTGAGCAAGGTCTTTTTTATGTGGTGGCATACCCACTCTTCCTAACCACAGGCACAGGGCGCAGAGGTGAGCCCACCACAGTTGAGGCAATTGCGCTACAGCCCTCTGATTTGACATTGGGTGCCTGGAGATGGGGTCCCAGGGCCCTTTCTTCCATCACAGGGACAGAATGATGAGCTTCCCCAGTTTCTAAGCACCAACCTTTGAGGAGATGGGGGCCCTGGGTGGCAAATAGATATTTGGTAAGCGGATCCTATGTATGGCCCCTCCCTGGGTAAACTGGATAAAGCAACCTTGTGCTGATCCCCAGGCCTTGCCTCACTCTGAGTATAATTCCTGGAAATGCAGCAGAGCCCGTGCTCTTTGTCACTCACAAATGGTTAGAAATCTTTCAATATGGATATTTCTGGTTGCATTGGGCCATTTTGCATGAGCCTTGGCTCATTGTACTCCTTGTGGCGAGCTCTATCCCCCAGGAGCATTTCCAGTATGTCCCAACTCTGCCCCTAGCTGAGATCACTGTCAGAGCCTTTCCTACCAAAACATCAAAGAAGAGCCCCCTCCTGTATTGGCTCCGGTTGTCTGGGCATCCTCCTTTGTTGTGTGGTCCCAGGCTGTCCCCGGCCCAGGTACAATGTAACAGCTAATTAAGAGATTCAGATTTTCATCCTCACCCCCTTCTCCATAGGAGCTAAGGGAAGCATTTCTTAATTATTTTGTGTGTATTGAAGACTTTGTTTCACCTGCTGGGGAGCACATTCATTTACTTGGCCCAGCAGAAAGATAACAGGATTAGGCTCTGATCCTGAGCTGTGCCAGAGAAATGTACAAATACAAATTCTGGACAACCTATTAAGTGCACATGCATGATCCTGAGACCTGTGTATTTGATCTGGGTGCACATTTTCCACTTCAAATTTACACCTCACTTGATTTTGTAGGCCTAAGGGAAGCAAAACTGCGCTCTAAGGCAGATTTCCCCCATAAGGATAATAAAGTGCAGACAAAACTGTAAACCATACTGACTTTACCCATGAGTGAGTGACCACTAATATTATAAGGCCTACCCCCAGGTCAATATCTAATCCCGCAGAGTCCCCTCTGCAGCAGGCTACCTGTGTGCAGTTACCGGAATGGGCACAACAGTAGTTTCACATGTGCAGCCTGCACACGTGTGAACACGTCTGCACATGCCTTTACGTGTTACTGTCCAATAGCTTCTTACGCTAGCTGCTTCACAGGGACCTGATCTTAAAAGGCAGACACTGGCATTAAAGGTGCAGACCATTTATCACATGATTACCGTGGGTAAGATGCTTTTAGTGAGACTCACCTGAAAAAGTCCAAATCTGGGCATACTAAATTAGCTAAACTTAATTTGCAATACAAGCAACCACCAGCTGAAATTAGGGAAGGGATCAATTGCTCATGGGTACTCTTACCTAGTCAATCAACAAGTGGCAATTTGGTTCTGACCAGACACACAATTCACCAGTTGTGCACTACCTCTGACACCTTTACTGTTTATGCTAAAATAGCCCACCTAAATCAACCATGTGACTTCCGTTCCCTACAGGCAACCCAGATTTCACTAAGAATCCATCTGCTTCTAGGACAGATGCCTCCAGAAAACTAGACTGAGGAGTTCTAGACCCATCCTTGTCCTGGGTTGCGCATCATTACATCTACCACATTGTTCTGTGCAAGGGTTCAGTGCCTCCGCACTGACACCAACATAATAGCCAGGTATGGAACTTGTCTCACAGATCACTGGCTGGTCCTACCCTTAGTCTACCAGGTCACTACACCCTAAAGATGCAGACAGCATTCCCTTTTAGGGCAACAGTAATCACTCTGGAGTCTAAACTGACACCACACCCTCTCAGGATCACTGTGTCCCCCAAGGGGACACCAGCCCAACCACAGAATGCTCTCAGACAAGAGTCACCCCAGGCAATACCCACCACAGGAGCCCCTCACCCATGGACTTACTACAGCACCAGCGGGTCAATAGGAGCTGCTCCTCGTCACTGTGCAGGACATGCCTCTTAAGGCCACTTCCCAGCGCCCATGCTGTCACAACCAATCAAGAACCATAAAGATCTGCCAGTGAAAGGTTCAGCAGGTAATTTTGAGGCCCACACTTCCTTTCACCGTATGCAGCTAGAGGGACGACCCCATCTACTAAGTTCCAGCCTGGCACTGAAGGGTCTTAGGACTCCAGAGTCAGCTGGGTACAGACCTCATCAACTGCCCATTTGACATCCCAATGTAACCCTGGGGACAAAAGTGTCTAACACCATTCAAGACTGAGGGCTGGGTCCCTCCACTTAACATTGGTTTCACCTGGCCACCTGGTACAGCCACTGTGGGTACACATGCCTTCCACACACCCTTGAAACTGGCATCCATTCAACAAGTACAACTAAAGTGCACCACTGCAGGTTTACCCACCTTCTGCAACATTATACCGTGCTGGGAGCTGCACCCATCAGCCACACCAACTCCTGGCAAGCCAGGAATTTGCGGGGCCTCAGGGCTGCAACCCAAGTCTGGTACACCATAAGTGCATCAGGCTGGAGCCTGCTTAAAACTTAGGGGGTCATTAAAACATTGGCAGTAAAAGCCGCTTACCGCCGTGCAGAAGACCGCCAACACACCGCCGTGGCTGCGGAATTCCGCCACAGCTATAATGACCCACAGCTCGGAATCCGCCACAGTACAGACACCCACAAAAGTCCGCCACACCAAAGGTCAGTGATAAACTGGCGATAACAAAACCTACACCGTCACGCCAACAGGAATACGCCCACAGTATCACTACCCACGAACCAACGCAGCGGTCTTCCAACCACAGTAATCCATTGGCGGTACACACCGCTGTGCTCAAAGTTCACACACATTTACAAAACACAACCACATTGGACAATTTAAAATACACACACCTGATACACATACAGACACCACACCCACACACTCACACCACTATAAAACACACACCCACATTACCCACAACCCATGCAACAATATTTTTGGAAGAAGCAGAGAGAGAGAGAATAGCAAACACAACACCAGCATCCACAGGCACACAACACCATCACTCATACAACATCCACACACCTCAAAGAACACACCCCAACACTTCACACAGCACAACAAACATCACCTCACACATCACCCACACCACATTATGGCACCTCAAAGACACCCCAGGTTTTCTGAGGAGGAGCTCAGGGTTATGGTGGAGGAAATCATCTGGGTAGAGCCACAGCTATTCGGATCACAGGTGCAGCAGACCTCCATTGCAAGGAAGATGGAGATATGGCGGAGAATTGTCGACAGGGTCAACACAGTGGGACAGCACCCAAGAACACTGAATGACATCAGGAAGAGGTGGAACGACCTGCGGAGGAAGGTGCGTTCTGTGGTATCAAGACACCAGGTAGCTGTACAGAGGACTGGCGGTGGACCCCCACCTCCTTCCCCACAACTAACAACATGGGAGGAGCAAGTCTTGGCGATCATGCATCCTGAGGGCCTATCAGGAGAAGCAGGAGGACTGGACTCTAGTAAGTCAAATCTCTATTACTATACCCCCTACCCTACCTGCATACCATCACAAACTCCTACCCCTACCCTCACACCCATCACCCCAACACCTCACAGATACCGCACTATCACAACCCACACATCCCAAAACCAAGCCCTGCATGTAACACCAATGCATGGACACCCATTACAGACCTGTATGGACACCCATCACCAAAGCATGCCCAGTAGAGAGACTCACCCAGGCCAGAAAATCACCACTCACACAATGGACCAAGGCAATAATGCAAGCACAGGAGTAGAAGGAAACTCACCCATCGCACAAGATGGCACACCCAGATACAATAATTATGCATTTACACTCCAACAGGACCCCTACCCAACGTCACCGGACAGGAGGTGCCACCCATATCCAGTCCCCCCACAGAAGAGGCCCACATTGACCACAGCGGCTCTGCACGCCTGGATCAAGATGACCACCCTGGCCCATCAGGGACCTCTGGACAGTCGGTTCACCTGCCACAGTCACAAACCACCACAGAACCTCCCCCCTCAGGAAACACCACCACAGCACCCACCCAGCGGCCCAGGCCACTGTCCCCAGGACTTGTCAATCAGCAGTGTGTCCACCCCTACAGGGACCCCAGGCAAACCCACTAACCCAAGACAAATCAGGGACCTGGGGTCAGTGGCAGAGGGCACACGGTTCAGGGGACAGAGGCACAGGACAATAGGGAAGCTGGGAGGACTGCTGTGCGACAGGGGGAGGACAGGCCCAGGGAAACCATTCTCCACGAGCCACTCTCCAACATCATGGGAGCATACCACCATTCCCAGGAGACCATGGGCACGGTACTGGCCAAGTTTCAGGAGACCCAGCGGCTGCAGGAGGAACAGTGCCTGGGGATCAGGGAGGACTTGAAGTCCATTAACACCACCCTGGTCACCATTGCAGGGGTGCTAACAGACATGGCCAACACAATGAGGGAGACAGTGGCACACCAACGGGCCCCTGACACTAGCCTGAATGATGAACAGCCCTCCACGTCCGCCGGCACTAGTGGACAGGAGGTCCCGCCACAAGACCAACAGGCCACCAGCACCCCACCCCCTGCAGAAGGAGAACCACCCGGCAAACGGTCCCTGTGATCCAGGCACAAGACAGAGAACATTGCCAAGACCCCCGCCAGGAAATAAGACTCTCCTGATTGTCACCCTTCTGTCCCACTATGTCACCCTGACTACCTTGAACAGCCACTACGCCACTTCCTATGCCCCCTTGGACAATGCACCTGTGATACAAAGAGACTGGACTCTACCATGGACATTCCTCTACCATCACCCCAGCCCATTGCACATACCCCTCCACTGATTAGCACTTAAATAAACACCCTTGAATCACAAAACGATCTGGAGTCACTCTGTACTTTCACAAGTGTGTTATTACAACCTCTCTGACAAATATCAATGTCAATGTTCATTTTGCACATACCAAAGTATGAGAGTTGTTGGGCACCAGTAAACATAGCAGAAGGCAGAATGTGGTACCCAGATCTGTGAAAAGGAAAGGCAAAGTGAACTGTCAGGGTCCACACACAGAGGTAAAAAGGCAGAATCATGCAATGTCCTACAGTAGTCTGATATGAGAGGAGCAGTGCCAGTCTCTTACCTGTGTCTCACTGGAAGTATTGCATGGTGATGTTGTTTCGGTTGTCAGTATCTTCTTCTTCTGCCTCCTCTTCTTTACTGTCAACAGGCTCCACAGCTGCCACAAGACCAACATCAGGCCCATCCTCCTGCAGAAAAGGCACCTGGTGCCGCAAAGCCAGGATCTGCAACATCCAGCATCCCACGATTATCTGGCACACCTTCTTCGGTGAGTAGTATAGGGAGCCACCTGTCAGATGGAGGCACCGGAACCTGGCCTTCAGGAGGCCGAAAGTCCGCTCTATAATCCTCCTAGTTCACCCATGTGCCTCATTGTGGCGTTCCTCTGCCCTTGTCCTCTGATTCCTCACTGTGGTCAGTAGCCATGACAGGTTGGGGTTACCAGAGTCACCTGCAAATATCGGGGGTATCTGTTAGACACACACCAACCCTTAGGGACTCTCCCATACCCAGACACCTATTCAAACAGTGTGGGGACCTTGGGCTCACCTATTAGCCACACACGGTGCCTCTGAAGTTGGCCCATCACATAAGGGATGCTGCTATTCCTCAAACTGTAAGCGTCATGCACTGAGCCAGATACTTGGCATTCACATGGGAGATGTACTGGTCTGCCAAATACACCATCTGCACATTCATGAAATGGTAGCTTTTGCGGTTTCAGTACACCAGTTCATCCCTGCGGGGTGGGACAAATACCACATGTGTACCATCAATGATGTTGGGGATATGTCCCAGGGCATAAAAGTCCCCTTTCACTGTTGGCAAATCCTCCACCTGGGGGAAAACGATGTAGCTGCTCATGTGTTTCAGCAGGGCCAACAACACTTTTGAAAACACGTTAGAGAACATTGGCTGAGACATCCCTGATGCCTTGGCCACTGTTGTTTGAAAGGAACCACTGGCCAGGAAATGGAGCACTGACAGGACCTGCACTAGAGGGGGTATTCCGGTGGGATGGCGGATAGCTGTCATCAGGTCTGGCTCCAACTGGGCACACAGTTCATGGATTGTGGCACGATGAAGTCCGTAGGTGATAATGATGTATCTGTCTTCCATTGTCGACAGGTCCACCAGGAGTTTATATACCAGAGGATGATGCCATCTCATCATCTGCCCCAGCGGATGTGCCCTATGGAGGAGAAGGGTGAGCAGAGGGTCATATATCACATAAGTTGCACAAGGGTGTTTTGCACTATTGTGATGTAATCGGTGTGTGGCGCTGTCTGTCCGTATTCCTGCCCAAAAGTGCTGTGACGCAGTTAGGTGCCCTGCCATGTGGCCCCCTGAAATGGCGGATGCCTGACCTGTTAGGAGGGACTAGGGGAAATGGGGTAATTGCACTGGCGTTGTGCAGCGTTGCGGTAGGCGGACGAAGCCTGCTGCGCAATTCAGCATTGGTTATCATTGGGTCCTATGGATTCCAGGACTCAATGATGATGTACGCCAGTGGTGACGGTGCGCACCGCCGTGGAGGTGACCGCCATTTTCTATCTGTTCACTCACTTGATATCTGATCTTCAACAGGAGAGGACCTACACTGCAAGTGCTGCTGTGACCTGAGTCTGGAAGTGACAATGGCTACAGTGTATGGGAAAAGGGCCCCTGCCTTCACCGCGGAGGAGTTTGAAAACCTGGTGGCTGGGGTCCTCCCCCAGTACACGCTACTCTACGGTCCTCCAGACAAACAGGTGAGTACACTGTGTATGGAGTGGCGTGGATGGAAGATACAAGTTGGTGGGGGCTGTGGCCAGCATGTGTGGATGGTCAGTGGATGTGTTTCAGGGCATGGTTGGGAAGTTGTGGCCAATGAGTAAGAATAACCAGACAGGGGAGAAAAATCCATTCTTACTTTACCTTTCCTCTAGGTCAGAGCCTACCAGAAGAAGGGTATTTGGCATGCTATCGCCAACGAAGTGCGGACCCTGGGGGTCTACCATAGACGGAGCACCCATTGCCGCAAGAGATGGGAGGACCTGCGCCGCTGGAGCAAGAAGACAGTGGAGGCCCAGCTGGGGATGGCCTCCCAATGTGGAAGGCGTGCCCGTCGTACCATGACCCCCCTGGTGTACCGGATCCTGGCGGTGGCATATCTGGAGTTGGATGGGCGCTTGAGGGCATCACAGCAGCCACAATGGGGTGAGTACAGTGTCATTCAGCTGACTCTGCGCTCGTTACGAGGTGTCTGGGTGGGGGAAGTGGGCTGTGGTTCCCCTAGGCCACGGAGAACTTGGTAGGGTAGGCCTTTGTTAGGCAGGCTCTGTGGCACTCCAACCCCAATAGTAGTAGTGGCCATCTACACCTAGTCAGGCTCCTGTGGGTTCCAGGTGTGCAGCAAGTGGTCCCCCATGGCCAGGTGATTTTCCTAAGAACTGTTAGTGCATGGCCTAGTGCATAGGGCTGCTCCCTGTGTGTTGTGTCCACCAATGGTGGTATTGTTGCTATCATTGACCATGTGTCTCCTCTGTCTTTCCCCCCCTTTTTGTTTTGTCACCCTGTCCTTGTGTGCATTAGCATCATCTGGCAGAGGAGCAGTGGCACCGGAGAAGGAGGGAGCTGCAACCCACATGGCCCAGGAGGGTGAATGTACGGAGTCTGGAGGCACCAGTGGGACGGAGGGCGAGGGGAGCTCCACGACGAGGACAAGAGGAGACACCAGCGACAGCGACTCCTCCTCTGATGGGAGCTCCCTTGCGGTGGCAGGTAGCTCTGTGCCGACCGCAACAACAGATACAGCCACCACCCCCCCACCAGCACCGCCCTCCCAGCAGCCCCTCACCGTGTTTCCCGTGCCCACTCACCCAGGAGGGTGGGCATCTCCTTCGCCCCAGGCACCTCAGCCCCTGCCCCAGTCAGCCCTGCTGCCCTCAGTGAGGAGGCTATTGACCTCCTGAGATCCCTCACTGTTGGGCAGTCAACCATTTTGAATGCCATCCAGGGTGTCGAGAGGCATTTTCAACAAACAAATGCATAACGGGAGGGCATTCATTCTGGCGTAGTGGCCCAACAGAGAGCATTTCAGGCTCTGGCCTCAGCACTGATGGCAGCCATTGTCACTGTGTCCAGCCTCCCCCTCCAACTTCCACTACCCAGACCCAATCCCCTCTACCTCAGCATATCCCAAGCACACCATCAGACCAGCATGCACCCACATCAACACACAAAAGTGGCTCAGGAAAACATAAGCACCACACATCCCACAGGCACTCACACAAGCACCATACCCATGCAGGCACACCAACATCCACTGCCTCCACTGTGTCCCCCTCCTCCACGTCCTCCACCTCCATCCCTGTCTCGTCTCCACTCACACCTGCATGCACTACATCCTCAGCCACTACCTCCATCACTAGCACGCCCATCACCACACACCGCTCACGTGCAATCACCACCCCCACTACCATGCACACGTCCCCTGTGTCCTCTCTCAGTGTGTATGTGAGCTCTCCTCCCAAATTACACAAACGCAGGCACACACCCACTCAGCACCCATCTACCTCACAACAGCCTCCAGCCCATGCACCTTCACCCAAACTCAGCAGACGTACACCTCCTACAACCACTCCCTCTTCCTCCACTCCCAAACCCACTCCATCATTCCGTCCCAGTGTGTCTAAAAAACTTTTCCTAGCTTCCATTGACCTCTTCCCTACACCTCCCCCTGTCCTTCCCCTAGGGCCAGGATGTCCAGATCCCAGCCCAGCACCTCAGCCACAAAATCCTCGACCACTGTGGTACCTGCAAGTCCAGGAAAAGCGAAGGCAGCACCCATCAGGGCTGCCAGTGTGTCACCTAGTGAGGACAAGGACCACCCTATTCCGCCACCTGCCAAGGTAAAGAAGGGGCCCACATGCCGAAGGGAAAAGCCGCACCAACCACACAGCAAGTCCTCTTCCAGAACCAAAGAGGACAGTGCCAAGGTCCCAGCGGTGACTTTCAAGGTGGGGAAGGGACACAAGGGCAAAGGAAAAGTCAGCTCAGGGCACAGGGCCTCTGGGTGAGGGAGTGGTGTCACCCCTTCTGCAAGACAGAACAGCAACCTGTATGGCGGTGGCCACCACCGCAACAACCGCCACCTGCATCACCACCTGCACATCTGCTGCCTCTACTACAGTCCGCAGTGGGCATCCTTCTGAGACTGCAGGAGACAGCCTGATGTTTCCCTCCACAGGTGCAGACACCTGCACCACCGGCAACATGTCCGCCACAGACACCGTCGCAGCCACAGCCACCGCCACCTGCCGCGCGACGTGCCCAGCCAGTGCCCCCACAGCGAACATCAGCAGCATCCCCAGTGGGCAGCCATCCGAGGCTGCAGGAGACGTCCTGGATCCTGCACACACTACATGAGGCACCACAACCAGCACTGGCACTACCAGTAATGGGCAGGCTAAGGCGCCGCAGGTTGAAGTGTGTCTCTGCCTCCATGGAGTATCATGATACCTGTTCCCTGAAAATCTCGTCACTCACACCCCCAGGTGAGGGAATGGGAACTGCCACACACCAGGTGCAGCATCACTGGGCACAAAGCCCCCTCCAGAACCAGTGGAGAAAAGCATCCCCCACCCCAGTCCTTGGCAGGATGAAGCACTCTGGGCACAAAGCCCCCTCCAGAACCAGTGGAGAAGAGCATCCACTACCCCAGTCCTTGGCAGGATGAAGCACTCTGGGCACAAAGCCCCCTCCAGAACCAGTGGAGAACTGCATCCGCACTCCCCAGCAGCAAGCAGTGGGCAAACTACCCACTTGAGAGACTGTGGCTTTGTACTCCCTAGGACCAAGCAGTGGGCAAATCACCCACTTGAGAGACTGTGACTTTGTACTCCCCAGGACCAAGCAGTGGGCAAACCACCCACTTGAGAGACTGTGGCATTGCACTCCCCAGGAGCAAGCAGTGGGCAAACCATCCACTTAAGAGACTGTGGCTTTGTACTCCCCAGGACCAAGCAGTGGGCAAACCACCCACTGGAGAGACTGTGGCTTTGCACTCCCCAGGGCCAAGCAGTGGGCAAACCACCCACTTGAGAGACTGTGGTTTTTTACTCCCCAGGAGCTAGCAGTGGGCATGGATCCCCCTCAAGGAGCAGTGGCATCGTCCCATCATCCGGCTGAGGTGCCCCCACCCCTTCCCCCTGAGGTGCCTGTGTTTTTTTCGATCTGATGCCCCTGCAGTGTTCTCTCAGTTTTGAGGCAAGTGTCATGTGTGGGCTACGCCCATGCTTTTTGGGACCACTGGTCCATGGACATTTAATGGAACAGGATGCGGACTTGTGTTCTCGCTGTAAAGGTTTGTATATACTGATCTTTTTAAGTTATCTTGGCCTATCTGGATTTTCGAAGATTACACTTGTTACAATCATTTCATTTGGTCCTTGCGTTCTTCCAGGGGGTGACGAGGTGTATCTGTGATGTATTAGGATTTGTTTGTGTGTATGGTGTTGTGGGTGAGGGTGGGGGTGGGAGTGTTGCGTATTGCATGTGTGTGTCACTCTCTTTTCCCTCCCTCCCTCCCTCCCCTGTGCTAGGTGCAGTACTCACAGTGGTCGTCGCCGCCATCTTTGATGTTCCTGGTAGATGAGGAGGTAAACCAACATTGGTAACACCTGTAACTCGGGCTCCATGGTGTCCTGGTTCCTCGTTGAGTGTCGAGAGGTGAGTGCTTTCTGTTCCAAAGACTGTTTCCGCTGTACGTTTGATGGTGTTGGTACCGCCCCAGAAAAGCTGGCGGATTGGTGCCTTGTAATATTGTGGGCAGTACATTGTCTTCCGCCTGTCTGTTGGTGTTAAAGTGGCTCTCTGTGTTGACGGTTTCGCAAAAGTTGTGATTCCATTTTTTTTACCGCCGGCCTGTTGGCGGTATCACCGCCGCTTTATCACCGACCGCCAGGGTTGTAATGAGGGCCTATGTCCTGGTACACTCTAATGAAAACAGTGTGTGTGAAAGCCCACATTGTCACCACATCAATTAACACAATGCAAATAGGCCATAATAGATACAGCTAATACATTAACCAACAATCAGTATTTTGACATGGTATATGTGTGCTGGGGCTTTCTTTTCCCTCATCTGGAGGTCACACAACCAAACCTTTGATCCCCTCAGAGCCTTGCACTCTGATATTTTCAAATTAATGCATAGAACACATGTGGCAAAACTGACCTTGTCAAATGATACCAATGCATACCGGAACTGGAAGCTATTATTCCAGAGCTGAACACCAATTTGAGAAACTGGGTTGATGGTTGAGGGGGGTAAAACACTACTCGAGTAACATGAACAATCCTAGTCAGGGTGAACTACAACCTCTATTAGCTCAGTACAAAAGCATTTATGCAGCACTAGACAGTAATAACGTGAAAACAACATAAGAGAAATCCCTCACTAATTCAGAAAAATAGAGCAAATTAAAAAAAAAAAATTTACACCAAAACAACAAAAACCCAATCAGTAGAAGCTGAGTTATGAAGTTTTAAAGCTTAAAGTGAGAAATAACAGCTATAAGATCAAAATGGCAATAGTAGACTTCTAGTCGTTTGAGACTGGGACAACGTCGACGTTATGGCCAACCGCCCTGGAGCACAGTTCAAATATACAAAGTGGATTGGGCCTCTTGGTCTTCACTTACTTCATGAAAAAATTTCTGAGAAGGTAAAGTTCTGTGGGGCAAGGCAGCCGGCAGTGTCTGAGGAGATGGCAGAGGTGTCTTCATCTGGGACACCCTAGATGAAGTTGCAGTTGAGATTTCTACATTTAGACTCAGGCCCTCAGTTTGAACAGGGCGGTAAACACTGCAGCGCCGGTGGGGGTAAAAACCGCCAACAGAGGTGTGGTCTGGACTGCCAAATAATGAACTAACTGAAACACAGGCATCCTGAAAACCACCCACTGCCAGCAGAGGAGTGCCGACAACGACGGCAGAGCCCACCCACAGGCCGACGGAGAGGCCCTACCCGCCCATCAAATAATGAACCACTAGACTGCCGTCAGTTCCAGGGCAGGAACCACCGCCATGCAAAGCCAGGCGGAAACAAACCAAATATAAGGAAGCACTCACCGGAGGCTAACACAACATGCCGAAACAGACATGGATAGAGAGCTGCAGATCATGCCAGCCCTTCTCCTTGCCATATACCTCCACGACCGAGACCGCCGACAAAGACGACAACGTTAAGTACCGCAACCTACGAAGCACGGCAAGAAAGGGCACAGTTGCAGACCCACCCACTCCACCCTCCCTGCAACGCTCCCACAACCCTTCACAGCAGCACAAGCCATACACACTCCAGCAAGAGGGACTTACCCGACACAAGGCAAATCCAACCTGTCCAAAGTACATACATGTGTCCCACACCTACAACGAGAGACCAGGGATCCAGAGTGTGCCACCAAAAACACAGGTCACACATTAACTTTTAATTCTACTCTCTGAGCAAACAAATTGGATACAAGGCCAACGGCCAGTCCATAGTGCAAGAAGTCCCATGGGCCACAATGGCCCCAACTTCACTCCCACAAGTGCTATGGTACTCCACCTCATAGAGGCAACAATGGGGCATCCAGGCACCTCAGGGAACAGGGGCAGGGAGTGGTGGGGGTGGGGATTTAAGACGAGGGCTTAGATTTTTGTTCGGAAGGTGGAGGGGATTTGGCCTTGGAAGGTGGGGGAGTGTGCTTGGACCGGGTGGAGCCAGATGGAATAGGCTCAGCACGGGGCTTCTTCCTCTCTGTGGAAGGGGCACGGGAATGTGAAGGGCGGACAGGGGCGGGCTGTGACGTGGAAGGAGTGTGCACGTTTAGGGAAGAGACGGGGTGGGCCAGTGGGTTGGAATAGGTCAACACGGGAGAGGAAAAGTTTCTTTGGTGCAATTGGGTTGGGCCTGGAGGAAGGCGTGGGAGTGGAGGTAGAGGGAGTAGTCGTAAGTGCTGTAGGTGTGCGTGTTGTGGGTGCAGGTGACTGGACAGTATGCTGATGTGTGGTGGATGTGTGATGGGTGAGTGTTTTGGTGCGTTTGAGTGTTTTGGGAGGAGGGGGGTGGACAAAGTGGGACAAGATAGGCGGCCAGTGTGAATGTATGTTGTCTGGGTGTCTGCAAATCTGGTGAGTGTGCTACATGTGTCAACCAAAGTAGTTGTGGTGTGTGCAGTTGTGTTGTCTGGGGTGCATGTTTGGATGTGTGCTATTGTGGTGACTGCAAGAATAGGGTCAGCAACAGTGAATGAAGGTGTGGTTCCTGGGGGTGTGTATGTAGGGGGTACAGACAGGGAGGCAGAAGAGGTGGGCACACTGGGGGAAGTGGATGTTGCTGTGTGTGCATGTGTATGTTGGCTGCGTGAATGCTTGTGGTGGGAGGTGTGGTGCTTGTGTTTTGAAGTGCGCTCCTTGTGTGTTGAGGTGTGTGCCTGCATGTCAGAAAGTGTGCTTTGGACGGGTGAAGGAGTGGGGTGCTGGAAGGGGTAGAGGAGTTCGGAGGGGGGACGGAATGACCAGGGACACTGGCTGCCGCCAAAGAGGAGGCTACAGCCTGAAAAGATCTCTGTAGGCCAGACACAGCACCGTGAATGCCATCCAGATAGGCATTGGTCTTCTGCATCTCTGATGCTAGCCCCTGGATGGCATTAACGATGGTTGTCTGCCCTACAGAGATGGTTCTCAGGAGGTCACTAGCCTCCTTCGTGAGGGCAGCAGGGCTGACTGGGGCAGGGGAAAAGGTGCCTGGGGCGAAGGAGACGCCCACCCTTCTGGGTGAGCGGGCACGGGCAACTCGGTGGGGAGCAAATGGGAGGGCGGTGATGGTATGGGTGGTGGCAGAAGATGACAAAGTAGCTGTGGGCCCACTAGGATCCGCCACCACCAGGGAGCCCCCATCAGAGGAGATATTGGAGTCACTACCTCCAGTAGTAGTTATCTCCCCCGTGGTACGCCCCTCACCCTCCAACCCACTGGTCCCCTTGGCGTCGGACGACTCTGCCTCCGAGGATCCGTGGGCCGCTGCATCCCCACTCGCCAGTGCCTCAGCTCCCTCGCCACATGATGCAGATGTACACAGACAACACAAGAGAACAGGGATGGGGAGACAAAAAAGCAGAGAGATTTGTAAATAGCTGAATGGAGTTATACATACACCGACCCAGAAGACCCTCCAACAGGCAGCACCTACCGCTATACCCATTGCTATGCCCCTGACTAGTGCCCAGAACCCTGCTCTACAGCCATTCCCCAAATAACTTAAGGACCGAACGTGTAGGAGACCTGACCAAAACACCCATACTCCCCACGGGGGCCATGATGTAGATGGACATCAGTCAGAGTCCCTGCAACTAAGCAGCATAAACCCGAATGCACACACACACACACATACATCAAGGGTCAAAAATATGGTATGTGTACTCAGCCCCTTGTAACTGCTGTGCAGCCTTCAAGCGCCCATCCAGGTACCAACTGGGTTTAAGAACAGACACGCACTCGCTGTCCCATTTATTCAGGACTTACCAAGGACTTACCAAGGTCCTTCGGATTTTATTACCTACAACAATCTTTTTCGGTTTTCACTACCCTGTGACATGCGAACTAGATACTTCCCCTTACATTTACTCGGGATACAGTAGTGCTCTTTCCACATTTCTTCAACTCAGAATTACTACCAATTTGTCCAAATTCTAGCCTTGAAAGAGTCACTGTGTGACAAAACACGTGTTGGCTGTGCTTGATGGACTTGCCCATCCACACACAAATGTATGTTCAAAATACAAATTTCTCTTTGGAAAACGTGAAATAGTGACTTACTTCTCCTATCAACGGATCCTACACACCCAAAACCACTTGTGTATTCTACTACTGTTCTTATATTTTGTGTGCTGTGGTCTCATTTGTCAGCCATCCAGGTTTGGGTACGCTACCACCAGGATGCGTAGCATAAGGGGGGGGTCAGTGCCCGACGGGCACCCCTTCCCTGTTAGGAGGACTTCCCCAGCTGGGCCTCGCGGATTTTTCACGCCTAGCGCTGCAGGTCCTCCCACCTCATCCTGCAGTGGGTGCTTTGCCTGTTGTAGACCCCCAGGGTCCGCACCTCCTTGGCGATGGCATGCCAAAGTACCCTCTTCTGGTGTGTGCTTACCTAAAAATGTAACACAGAGGTCAGGCACTGGCCAATCATATACAGCTGGCTATATGTCCACTATGGGAAGGACAGTACAAACAGACTAACAGCACATACACACGCAGCATGTCAGGAACCCTGGCCCATCCAGTGTCAGAGGTGCACACATGCATGCTGCCAACACAAACCATTACACACATCCATGGCCTCCAATCCTCCTACTCACCTGTACTTCTGGCCGTCTGTAGAGTTTGGCGTACTGGGGCAGGACCCCGTCCACGAGCCTCTCCAATTCCTCTTGGGTACCCTTTCCCCTGCAACACGTGCCACTTCCATGACCAGAGGCAGGACTCAGCAGTACACTCAGTGGAGTACCTGCTTGCACGAGATCAGGGAGTCAAGTGAAGTTGGGGTGACGAGTTTGCGTACACATCGCAGCGGTGTGCACCTTCACCACCGGCGGCGATCATGATACGCTAGGATTCCCCATTGACATCCATGATAACCAATGAATTTGCACACAGCAATAAACACCGCCTTATGCTGTTACGTTAACTGCTAGTGGTATGAGGTCACTTCCACAACAACAGTTCTGGATTACCTGGGGCAGACATTTTGGCAAAAACTACGCATTTATAAAACTCCCACCTGCACAAAGCAGGCCCTACTGTTCCCCAAACACCCATCGGCATGTGACAATTAACCACCACACCTGACAAGCCCTGATCTATCATTGTGGTCAAGTTGCTTTTATGTCAAACACACTATGCATTTGTGTTGACGACAATCATGCAAGCAGTGCTCAATGACTGACAATGTGTGCCAATGTATGTGTGTTCCTCACATGTGTTTCAAACTCCTCCTAAGTACAGACCCCTGCGGCGAGGAAGGGCCCCGTCGGTGTACAGACCACTTGTGGATTTACGGACCAAGGTGGAGCGTAACATCATTATCAATTACAGACTCACCCGTGCAACTATTCTTGAACTTTGTGCATTACTGGATCCTGCACTGACTCTGGTAAATTGTAATCAGCATGCCATCCCTACTGAAGTGCAGATGCTTTCTGCACTCCATTTACTGGCCACGGGCTCATATCAAGTGACAGTGGGCATGGGTGCTTTTTTTTCACAGCCAATATTTAGCACTCTACTGACACGATTCCTGAATGCATTTGTACGACACCTGCAGTCCTATGTGAGGTTTCCCCAAAGTGCTGATCTCACTGCCATCAAGTCGTACTTCTATGCCTTTGCCAACACACCCCACGTGATAGGTGCCATCAATGGCACCCACATAGCTATCATCCCCTATCGTCAGTGAACAGGTGTATAGAAACAGGAAGAACTTTCATTCCGTGAACATTCAATTGGTGTGTACTGCAGACCAGTACATCACACATGTGAATGCCATGTTCCCTGGTTCAGTCCATGATTCATTTGTGCTGAGGATCAGTAGTGTGCCACAAAAGATGGAACAACTTCAAGAGGACAGAGGGTGGATCATAGGTAGGTGTTTCTGTCACTTATTGCCACCTAGCAGACAGCCAGGCTGTCTGCCTCTGAGGCTTGACATTTAAAGTTGTGTTGTGCACCTTTCTCTAGGTGATTCTGGCTATCCCAGGTGCGTTGGCTCCTGACACCAGTGAGGAATCCTGGAACAGATGCAGAGAGGAATTACAATGAGGCCCATGGACGTACTAGGAGGGTGATAGAGCGCACAATAGGTCTCTTGAAGGCTAGATTTAGTTGTCTATATATCTCTGGCGGTTCCCTGGCCTATGGGCCTGAAAAGGTGTGTAGAAAAGTGGTGGCCTTCTGCATGCTTCACAACGTGGCTATGAGAAATTCTAACGCCCTCTTGGAGGAGGAGGGTGCTGTATATCCAGACCAGCTTCCTCACAGAGAGGATGAGAGTGATGGTGATGATGAGGAAGGGGCGATGTAAATTCCAGGACCCAACTGATACAACTCTACTTCCAGTAACTATGTGGGACATTTGGATGAGACTGGTGTCTGTGCATCATACTGTCAGTGTGATTTGTCATCTAGGGGGGTGTTGGCTCAATACTAATTGCCACTGTGACCAGGTCTGCATAGGACAGATTACAATTAGTCTATTATTTCAACACATATTTAGGCACAGCAACATGTAAGGCATGTGGTGCTTTTCATGCTACTCAGATACAAATTAAGGAGTTATCAACCAGTTGCATCCATGCTTCACTTTGTTCACACTTAATGACAGGGGACTTTGTAACATGTGAAAATGTGTTTTATTTGGTGCAGGGATAAAATCGTGCAGATTACAGTGATGGGACTGGGCTAATGGTGGTCATCCAAAATCGCACCATGGTGGCAGCATTGTTGGCAGTATTGGTAGGTCCATCCATGCTTACATGAGTTTGTATTATTTGTAGCACTGTTTAGTGGTTGATTGAGTGGGACACTTGGTGGACAGTTTTTTGCAGAGTCACTTCTTAGAGGGGGCCTTGTTCTTGGCAGGTGTTCCTGTGCCATATCTTGGCCTGAGGGTCCGTTTGGCTGCCGTTTGTTGGCCGCTAGGAGTTGAGGTGAATGTCCCCTGTGTGTCCTCAGAGGGTAGTACATGTGAAGTTGCTGCTGATGCTCTTGTTGTCCCATCTGTATCCTGTGCTGTAGTGGGGGCTTCTTGTTCTGTGTGGGCCTCAGGCTATGTTTGGACAAGCTGCAGCAACACGCCTGCTATGCTGGCCATTGTGGCATTGTGCAGTTTCCACTGCTCCATGGCCTCTTGGTGGTGTGCTTGCTGCATCCTCTGACTCTGCTCCAGGGTGGATACTATCTGGGCCAATCTGTCTTGGGTATGGTGGTAGACTCCCAGGACTTCTGAAATCACGTCCTGGGCTGTAGCATCCATCCTGTGGCCTCCCCCATGGGCCACTGATGCCTTCCCACTGGGGCGAGCCCCCTGTGCCTGTGTCCCCTGCACAGGTCTGGCGGTACCACTTGTACTGGAGCCATCGTCTTCCAGCCTGTTGGTAGGGGGTGATTTTGGCCTCTGTACTTGTGTTCCACCAGTCTGTGGCCTGGGTACACAGGTGTGTTGACGGTTGCCCTGGGCTGATGTTATTGGCTGGGTGGTAGGGATGTCAGTGGTATCCTGGGTGTGGCTGCTGGATGGTGGCAGTCCAGGACTGTGTGAGGGGCCAGGCTGATTGTCAGTGTCCAGGGTTCCATCCCCAGTGTCCTGTGAGGTGCCTCTGTCTCCCTGTGGGGCACTGCCACTCCTTGTCCTGTCCGTCAGTGTGGCATGGGTGGTGGTGCCTGTTGGGGGAAATGGACATGTCTGTTACATTGGCATGGTCGGATGGGGTGCACAGGCCTGGGCGAGTTTGTGCAGCTTACCCACTTTGATGCCATGCAGGATGCTTTGGTGAGGTTAGCATTGCTTTTAGCTTAGGATGTGGAGGTGCATTGTGGGTGTTATAGGCCATTGTGATTTCTTGCAGGGGTAGGATGTGGGCCTGTTAGTGGGTTTGTGGGCATGCAGGGGGAGTGGATTAAGTGCTAGTGGGCTGGGTTGGGGTAGAGGTCCTGGTGGGTGTTGGTGGGGTGGGGTGGGGTGGTGCATGCATTACAGGTTTGACGGATATGTGGTAAATGTAGACGACTTACCCAAGTCCATTCTTCCAGTGAATCTAGTGAGTCCCTCAGGGTGCAGGATGGCCATTACCATTTCCTCCCAGTCAGTGTAGTCGGGTGGTGTTGGCGGAGGTCCTCCCCCAGTCTTCTGAACTGCAATATGGTGCCTAGATGCCATGGCCCTGACCTTCCCCTGCAGGTCATTCCATCTCTTGCGGATGTCGCCCCTGGTGCGTGGATGGTGTCCCACTGAATTGACCCTGTTGACTATTGTCTGCCATAGCTCCATCTTCCTGGCGATGTGTGTGTGCTGCACCTGAGCCCCGAAAAGTTGTGACCCGACCTTCATGATCTCGTCCACCATGGTCCTTAGCTCCCTTTCTGTGAAGCATGGGTGTTTGGGGGGGTGCCATGGTAAATGTCGTAGATGGTGTCTGGTGTGGATCTCGGTGAGGGTGCTCTTCTGTGGTTGGGTGTAAGTATTGTGGATTGTGGCGTTCAGTGTCTGCTTCTGGTGATCTCTGTCTTCGTTGGCCTACTTTTATTGCAAAGGACTGTGGGGTGTGTCTGTGAGTGTTTTATGGTGTTGTGGATGTGTGTCAGGTGTGTGGGTTTCAAACTTATCCAATATGTGCACTTCTTACTGTTGGGTCCACTTGCCACCAGTGGCGGTCTGTACCACCAGTGGTCGTTCGTCTTCCACTGACCACCAAGGTGATTTGTGCATCATTATTTGGAGGGCGAGGTGTTGGTGTGCTCGGCGGTGGCGGGGTGGGAGGTCCAGCATTTCCGTGACAAGGTCCGGGTGGAGACTGGTGGACTGGTGATTTTTGTCAGAATCAGATTTTTGTTCCATTATATGGCGGGTTTCTGTTCACCACAAATGGCGGCCTTCTGTTCACTGTCGCCACGGCGGTCGGCGGTGTTTACCGCCATGTTCATAATGAGAGCCTTAGTCTCTTTTATGGAATTCAACAGTGTCCACTGGGAAAAAGCTCCATGCTATAGCCGACGGGGTATCCACAAGGCCAGAGCCCTCTCTGGACAGAAAAATCTGAACAGAATTTGCTGCTGTGGAGAAGAACACAGCGGAAGCTACTGCAAAGTGAGGCAGACCAGTGATGCACCTTTGGTGGATGGGCGAGAGGGCAGGTTCCAGTCTCCCCTCGGTTCTCAGCGCTCCTTTTGGCAGAGCGTTTTCTAAGTCCCAAGTTTTGTATCTGTGCTATCTGGACACATTTAGAACCACTTCCAAGATTCGAAGACTGGAGGTTCAGGACTCACTCAAGCTAGGTCCAAGTATGGGCTCAAGATGGTTGCAGCCTTTTCCGTCCCTTGGACTCTGATCAGGAGGCCAACCAACTAGCCCTTGGAGTTACTCTGGAAGTCTTGGGTTCAATCTGAAAAGCAGGTCTCAATCAGCAGGGCAGTCCTCTAGGGGTACAGGGGAGGCTTCAGGCAGCAGGGCGGTCCTCTTTGTGCAAAAGGCCAACCTCTGAAGTGCAAAACAGGCCACAGGCAGGAGGGCAAGCCTTTGAGAGCCCTTCCACAGGTCCAGAAGTGAACTGAAGATTGGGTTTGAGGGTTCTGATTTTATACCTGGTGCCAGCTTTGAAGTAGAAGAAACTTCTGGTGTTTGCTCCCACAGAAGTGTCAGTAATTTCCTGCCTCCCAGCCCTGGTCCCCCCGTTTCCATCCACCAGTGTGTACATTTCTGCTGCCATTGCGAGGGACGGCAAGTCCCAGAAGCCACCAAGGAGCCCAGGGGGCGGGGCCAGACACCTGCTCCAGCGTAATAAGGCGCCGCCGGCCCCCCGCATTGCATGACATTTCTGCTGCCATTGCGAGGGACTGCAAGTCCCAGAAGCCACCAAGGAGCCCAGGGGGCGGGGCCAGACATCTGCTCCAGCTAAATAAAGTGCTGCCGGCCCCCCACATCGCTGGACATTTTTGCTGCCACTGCGAGGAACTGCAAGTCCCAGAAGCCACCAAGGAGCCTAGGGGGCGGGGCCAGACATCTGCTCCAGCGCAATAAAGCGCCATCTGTTAGCGACAGGAAGAGGCAGGGCAGGGCCCCCCCTCTTGGCTTCTTGGCTTTTTAACAGGAATCCTCCTGGTGAGTCATTAATACTAATTTTCTGTGCTCTTCCTTCTAGCCCCTCAGAGCCTATTTGAAGTTTTAATCATCCCCATAAGCACGATGGGGAAAAGGAAAGCCAGTGGCAACTACACAGGGCAGGGAAGGACTAGGAAATTACCTAGAAACTCGGCCGAGAACTGTACCATGGAACAAATAGACAAACTTATAGAGGAAGTGGAGAGTTTACTAGCCCCAGAGTCCAAAATAAGAGTCTGCCACATCAGCAGCAGTAAAACACTTATGCGATGGACTACACTCTGTTGATGCGGACGCAGGTTAATCTGCAATACATCTAAATACAGTAATTGGAATTACCTCAGCTTGCCTGAGTACTTGAAACCGCCCCCCAAGGTGTGACGACGAAACTTCCACCAAGATCTAGATCAGACCCTATGGCTTCTTTTTTTAAATACTCCTGCACAACTAGGTTGATGTAGTGTACAAACAAAGAACCAGGAAATAGCCACCATCTGCCATGGCCTTAACTATATTAATGCCATTGTCCATGGCAGCAAATCTAGGTCTTAGACCTCCGGGTTGCAGCCTTTCAAACATCTTGCTGTTAAAGATGTTTGGAGCTGTGTGGGATTTCTCCATGGCGAACAAGGCTACTCTTGCCCTTAAATGTTTCTTCAGTGCTGAGACCTACAGATAGCTGTTGCCTAAACCTTGCAAAAGAGAGCCAGTGTGGTGTGCAACACATGTAATCCGTTGCTTTCCAACTGGTCCACATGTCTGTCTCAGGTGGATAGTGTGAACAGCACTCTACTGCAATGCTTAGTAACCAATTGTAGCATATCATGATAAAGGGCTGGAACAGCAACTCTGGCAAAATAGGTCTGACCAGGAACCTTACGTTTCGGGCATCTGGCTGCCACAAATTAAAAAAATTCCACTCCTTACACATGAAAAATGGAGGAGGTCCAGCGCTAACATTTTAGCCAGCTTCCCATTGTTCAAACATGCCACTCAGTGGTTGCATTCATAGGGACCCTCTTATTAAAACATGCCCGTAATGGTAGCCTGGAAATTTTTCTTTTTTGGTACCACTGACACAGGGGATGTCCGAGATCTAGGATGTGGTAGACTCAATACCCTTCATTGAGGAGACACTGTATGCTGTGGTGTCTCCATCTGACTCTTTTCTCATTTCAAGGTTGCTGAGGCAGTTGATACGGGTGCACTACTCGGGACAGGGCTGCTTTGTGTGACCTTGTTGCCCTCTCCTTGCTCATCACCTTTACCTCCCACTGTGATCAGAGTTAATTCCTCTCTCTCATCATCACCACCCACTGCAGAATTTTTTAAGGTGCTCCCCCCACTGGATTGCGTGATTTTTTGTCATATAGGTTGTTTGGTCTCCAGCACCATAGTATGAACCAGGCTTCCATTGTTGAACACTTGCATGGCATATGGAGTATATTGCAATGTTTTCCTACTGCTTGCTAAACCTAAAGAAGTCCCAAATTGAGGAGAAGAACTTCCTAGTGGGTCACTGATTGAGTGAACAATTTATTGTACAGATAATAAAATCCAATACAATTAAAACAGAAAAGAAAAACAATCAGAAATACATTACAATCAGAAGATGAGTTCATACTAAAAGCACTCCATGATTTAAACACACATACCATAATAGTATAAAACCATCAATGGATATCAAAATTGAGCCAAACCTCCATAGCCCAAGACCCCACATGGTACATAATAAACAAAGGGGCTCACAATGCACAGGTCCTAAACTGCTTCAGTGCAGCGAATAATCATTAATTTAAATACCAATGGTGGTTGGAGTCCTACATACGACGTTAGAGCTCAACAACCTAACTGATAGCAAGCCAATGAGGCAAGTGCGGAGAAAATTCCAATCATACTTATCCACTGCTCGCAGTTCCCCTAAATGTAGTTTGGGTGATTTTAATAAATTAAGTCACTAACACATTCAGCATTAAATTTGTTGGGTCCAGAGACTGAATAATAGCCTGTCGGCAGTAGCAAGTTCCCTGTTCATCCAATTTACTCCGAAGCAGAGATCTACGTTCCTTAAGTAGAGCTGGACACAGCCAGACCACATGTTCAATAGTTTCGTCCGCATTACTACAACCTCTGCACATCACACCCTCCCCGGGAGTTAACTGCCATAGGGGTAGATGTTTCAGAAAACCCCAGTTGCCCAACCTTAAGGCCGTAAAGGCCTCTTTCAACCAGAACCCATAAGAACAGGAGAAATAGCTAGGTGGCATACCTGGCTTAAAGGATTTAGGGCCAGATGTAGCAACCGGTTTGCATGTCGCAAACTGCGAAAAAGTCAGTACCGACTCGCAAAATGTGATTCCGACTCGCAAATAGGAAGGGGTGTTCCCTTCCTATTTGCGACCGCATCGCCATGCTGAATTGCTTTATGACCGCGAAAGCAACTCGCAGTTACCACCCACTTGAAGTGGGTGGTATCGCATTCGCAAACGGGAAGGGGTCCCCATGGGACCCCTTCCCCTTTGTGAACGTCGCTGAAAATATTTTTTCAGAGCAGGCAGTGGTCAAATGGTTTCATTATTTTTTTCAATTGCAACTCGTTTTCCTTTAAGGATTTCCTTTATTGATATTCCATAAACATAGGGCCATACATCCAAACATTGGCACTGGTCTTCCCACCCATGGGGGTCATTGGGGACGTGGATGCAAAAGGGCAGAGGGCAAACAATCCTAATTGATTACCCCCTGGGAACTGGGACCAGTGCAGGTGGTGCCATTGAAAGAGGAAGTGCTACCTAGAGCACTTTTCAGAATTGAAAAGTACTTCAATACTGTGGGAACTATTAAGCTGTGGGATTCAGATAGCAACACAGGATAACCCGACTCCTTGTAAGGAGTAATTATGATACCCCAAGAGTGGTATAAGTCTCTCTTAGCAAGAATAGACTGAGCTATTGAGGCAGAAAATAACAAAACCAGAGTAGATTCCCTTACTTGAGACCCCCGTAAGTCAAGAAATTCAATAGAGGCAATGTCCTTAGAGCCAATGTTATTCAGTTCCGAGATGACATTGAAAAGTCATAAGATGCTCCCGCGGTTCAAAATATTGTGGGGGCCCCTTGAACAATAATCTGGCATGAATACAAGTTTGGTGGTGGTACACTCCAATAAGGCTGTTGGGGGACACAAGGTGGACTTGGGCTGTAACTGTTCCGCTGTGTTGAATGTGCCCATTGGGGCCCCCAAGGCCAGGGTGTAAATAGGAGAAATTTGGTGGCTTCATACCAGGATTAAAGGGTGGCTACTGTTATTGTCAAAAGGCAACTTCTGAGAACTAGAAGGACCGGAGCCTAGACCTTCGCCATTAGTATTTCCATGGGCTGGTTTGAGGTAGAACAGTGTAGCTGCGTTGCGGATGGACACACCACCACCTGGTGTATGGCAGTCGGATCAGACACACTATCTATTTTGCCTTTCTCAGCTAGGATTATAGGGCCCTGGGAGGGGGAATTCAGTTTCCTGCAGAGTGGTACCAGCCGAACGGTCCTTGACATGCTCACTGGGAGGGAAGGAAGAGGGTTGATCAATGAAGTTGCCCTAGGAACCTCCTCGGCTGCAAGAGCTGCTGTGCTTCAGACAAACCAACAGTTGAGCATTGTTTGAGGATTCTTGAGGGGGTGGACTCCGCCTTTTGTTCCATTGTTTACAGAGTCTTTTTTTTTCCCTCTTGCTCAGCAGGTAGTGAGCTACGGAATCAGTTCCTGAAGACAATGGGTGCATTAAATCAGGTTTTAAAGTATTGCAAGGGTAATGAGAGAGGGCAGGCTCCGTAAATTCAATTCTAGGTAGAGGAGAATTCTTGAGAGCACAGTTGGCCGAGATGACATGCTCCGAAAGTCCAATACCAACTAGCTGAGAAGAATTAATGATGGTTGCACTCTTAACTGGAAAAACATAATCGTCCAATGTTTTTAATTTAGTTGGTTTCCGAGCAGAATCGGAATGGAACCTCGGATTCAGCAGAGGCACCAGAGGTGCAGAAGCAGTAGATAGCCACTTGATTTCAGATAGAACCAAACTAAAAAAAGTAGGCAGGGATGATAGGCTTTCAATAATTGGAGAGCAGCAGCACGTGGCTTGACCAAAGTTGAAGCTTGTTTGGGCTCTAGTAATTAGCTAGTTTAAGTTTTCTATTTTGTGGTCAGTACCAGCTACATAGGTGGCCAGTGTATTCAACAGATCAACTTGGGCGTCCAGCTTATCAGAGTGGTAGTTTAAAGCCAGCACAGTGGATTGGAGGGTTTGTAAAAGCTGTGGCCAGGTGAAGCCACTTACAGAGATCCTGGAGGTAGGAACAGAGTTGGATTCTCCATCGGCGCCTCCCGTGATTTTGGACTGAAGGGTGGAAAGATCAAGAAGCGATTGATCATTGAGCTCTCCCTTATTAAACTTGATTTGGGAGCTAGAGTCACCAGTCCTGATGGAGCACCTTGTTGGTAACATTGTAAGAATACTGCCAGTTGCGCTGCGAGTACAATGTGCTCCCGAGGCACTGGTTAAAGGGGAGATGCTGCAATCCTGTGGGTGATCTTGACAGCTCGCGACCAGCTCATCCTGCTGATAGAGAACAGCTGGAGAGGCAGTTAGAGAAGTCACCCACTCTCTAACATCAAAGAAATGGTCGCTGAGATAATGATTGGGGATAGTTCGTGCTTCGACAAAGTCATGGTTGGCTGGCCATCCAGTGATGGAGAGTGACTCACTTCATCATGAGATGCTAACTGAGAGAAGGCCGGTGAAGCAGAATAATGAAGTAGCGTAGCGGTTGTCAAAGATCCAAATGCGCTAGGTAAAACATCTGTAACTACAGACTCCGTGAGTTCGTTCAGACCTGGCACCGGCTCAATCTCCCCACCATTCACCTTGGATTCCAGTTTAGATTTTTTCTGGAAGTAAGCCAGAAGAGAGGACTCACGGGGTTTCAAGGAGCATGGATGCGATGAATGAATACAGAGAGTTGAGGCTTCAAAGCTGCCGAATTGAGCAGATCAGTAGCCAATGGTGAAAGGGCTGCTCTAATTGAAGAAGGGGAAAGAGGATTGATCCGTGTTTCGGAAGACGGTGATAAGTGCGAGGTGACATTGCACACATCATCACCACGCAGACATTTCTTACGCTTTTTAGGATTCCTTACTTTGGCAGACCTCATAGCGTAACATGTTCTCAAAGTCCTTCCTTCAAATCTAGGGAGATTTAGGCCAGGAAGTGATATAAATCAGCGTGACTGAATTCCTAAGATGCCGATTTGTGGCTCTTGAAATGGAGTGTCTTAACGCCGCTTGGAAGCTTGGAAGAAGAAGAAGAACAATAGAGACCAGTTGAATTTAAGAGAGGGGGCAGGATGATGCAAGGCAGCACAGCCCTGACAAGCTGCACTAGCCTAACGCCAGCCGCCTCCATCAGAGACTGGTTGCCTGCAGCCTAAGCTTCTGTCTGTCCATTCACTGTCACCCTCACTTGGCACTGCTTATAGTACTGCTGAGCACTTGCCTTAGGCCCACAGTAGGGCATCCACTCTCCCTATTACTCCGGTCCTGAGAGGTCCTGAGAGGAGCGTCTAGCGCCAGGCCAAGGGGCCCAGTGTAGGAACTGTAGTCTGTAATCCAAAGCGCAGGTCCAGGAGTAATTCTCACACGGCCCCTCCAGGGACCCTCAGTCACGGAATGGCCAGAACCACCAGAGGCTGCCGAGGGCCACCAAGAACCAGACCAAACAGCAAGCAGAAACCATCCAAGGGGCCAGAGGAGAACCAGGAGGGACCAGGAGGCAAAGGCCAAGGGGCCGAAGGGCTGGGGGGCTGGCGGCAGGAGGCAGAGGCAAAGGGGCCAAAGGGTCAAAGGGCCAAGTGGCCAGAGGGCCGGGCGGCCGGGGTGCAGGCAAGAGGATCAGGCAGGAGGGTCAGGTTCAGCTTCCCGCAGCCCTACCAGCCTTACTGAGCACCGCCGTGGCACCACAGCAGCTTGACCGCACAGCCGCTGCAAACCACCCCCTGATGCTCACAGCCAGGGTTAAGAGCCAAAGACCAAGCAGACTTGAATGGCCTCGGGGTCCCTCACACGGAGGTCCGCAATCCGCGGCACCGACGGGTGCTGTGCTCCGGTACAGTCCAGCAAGCTCCGCTCCACTACTCCGCCCCCACAGCATGCTGGCATCCTCTCAGCATATTGGCGTACTGGCATCCTCTCTGCGATTTCCCAGATCAATGGTTCCTCTCCCAATGCCTGAAGAACTGGAGGTAGGTGGGTGAGTCAACAATTGCCTCTCTTCAGGGCATACTTCGACTGAGGTAGTGGTGGATGCAGTTATAAGCAGGGGCCTTCAAAATATGGAAGCTGATGGTTGTGGTTGTGATACCAGCGCCACATCCCTCAGAGCAGATTAAATAGGAGGGGTAATCATAATGTCAATGTCCTCTGAGCCAGCTTCCAATACAATGACTGACTCATCCTCCTCCTCCCCTTCTATAATTATATGGCTTTAGGGAACGTTCTTTTTCCCTTGTCTCTCGTGATGAGTCTCAGACTTAGCCGGAGTCCAATAATGTCCAGAACATCAGACTTGGGTCTTGGAGAAGATGGAGGACTACCCTTCCTTTTTCTTCCTGGAGATCGAGAAGTCGATGGTTCAAGAACAGGTACATCTTCCCCAGCAGGAACCTCAACTTTCTGTTCTTGTCCTATTTCAGGTAGATCTACTATTACTGGCTATGGCTCCAACTGATGTCCACTTTGCTCAGTTTCCTGCGACGATTGTGTACTAGTCTGTGGCTGAGAAAACTCCAATTCAGACTCACTGCTGTTAACCATGATTGAGATGGCGGCTGTAGGAGGCTGGCCTGGTTTGTAGTGGGTACCCTGGGTACTTACACCTTATACCAGGTCCAGTTATCCCTTATTAGTGAAATGTAGTAGTGTTCTAGCAGCTTAGGCTGATAGAGGTAGCTATAGCAGGGCAGCTTAGGCTGAACTAGGAGACATGCAAGGCTCCTGCGTTACAAGGTACTTATACACAAGTGAAGACAATACTCAGTGTTACCAAAACTAAAGGTATTTGTTTGGGTGACACAGTACCAAAAATATCTTAGAGACTCTACTCCTTCTGAAGGTAAGTATTGCACACAATATATACACTAGACACCAAAATTAGACAAGTAAATAGTCATAGAACAATGCAAACAGTAGGAAATCCTACAGAATGCAATGGGAGGAAATAGGTCTGGGGCAACACAAACCATATACTAAGAAAGTGGAATGCGAATCACAAATTCCCCCCTACACAAGTGTAATGTGTGCAGAATCGCTGGGAGAGCAAGAATACAGTAAAGGTAAGTAAAGTACCCCACCCCAGAGCCCAGAAAAGCAGGAGTAAAGTACTGCACGTTTCCTTTGGACACACTACACCTCGTTTTGGGGATTTTGCAGCAGCCAACCAAGTCTTCAAAGAACAACTGCTGAATTATTGGACCTGAAGACCTGCAAAGGAAGGAGACCAAGTCCAGAAGGCGAAAGAAGTTCCAGGAAGGGCAGGAGCCCCTACCAACCCAGAAGAGGGTGCAAAAGAAGAGTCCCTGGTTAGTAGAAGACTGCAGAAATGTACCCTAGGAAGATGCCAGCGGGTTCCTGCATGATGCAAAAGATGTCTCACGGCGTGAAGATTGTTGCAGATTAGATTTTGTGTTGGAAAGCACTAACAAGCCTTGGCTACGACAAAAGTGTGTTTTGCATCAAAATGGTGCTGAATGGACCCAGGAGGGACTTGGGGGCCTCAACACTGTGTGTGAGGAGGAAGAGGGGGCTCTCAGCACTTTAGAGAGCCCTCAAGATGCCAGAAGCTGCAGGATCTAGGTTCGAAGTAGGTGCAAAATGCAGTTGATGCAGCACAACAAAAGAAGGTCCTACGCCACCGGAGAACAACTCAGCGAGTTGAGCATCGCAGGATGGAGTGCTGGGGACCTGGCCAGGCTGTGCATGAAGGAATTTTAAAAAGAGTGCACAGAGGCCTCAAGAGGTGAGGAAGACGCTGTAAACAGGAGTACCATCGCTCTTAGGGAAGGCAAAGTCCTACCTCCTCCAAATTGTGTCAGCAGGACCTCAGGACAGGCAATGTCAATAAAGTCCACCCTCTGTGTCCTTAGGTGCACGCTCGTTGCTGTGAGAGGAGTCCCAGGTTACCAGTATTCATCTTGGAAGTGCCTGCTTGGAGCAGGGGAGTGACGTCATCACTCCACAGGAGATTTCTTCGGTCCTTCTGGTGCAGGATGAAGACAGGGAGTTCCCAGAGCATGCACACCATGGAAACTGTTGCAGTTGCTGACTTGGAGCTGAGGTTGCTGAAGAAGAGTGTCTCTTGTAGACACTTTGTTGCATTTACAGCATTTCTTGGAGCAGGCTGTGGTTGATCCGAGGTCAGAAGAGTCTGAAGTTGTTGCAGAGGATTCCTGAAGGAAATTTGCAAGAGGACCTGAAGAGAACCCACTGGAGAGACCCTAAATAGCCCTGAGAGGGGGGTTGGCTACCTTATCTGCTAAGGACCTATCAGGAGGGGTCTCTGACGTCACCTGCTGGTACTGGCCACTCAGGGCCCTCCAGAGTGCCCCCACACATTGCAAAGCAAGATGGCTGAAGTCTGGGACACATTGGAAAAGCTCTGGGCACCACCCCTGGGGTGGTAATGGACAGGGGAGTGGTCACTCCCATTTCCTTTTTTCCAGTTTCCCACCAGAGCAGGGGAGAAGGGGTACTTAAACCGGTGTAGACTGGTTTATGCAAGGAGGGCACCATCTGTGCCCTTCAAAGCATTCCCAGAGGCCGGGAGGCTACCCCTCCCCAGCCTGTAACACCTATTTCCAAAGGGAGAGGGTGTAACACCCTGCTCTCAGAGGAAATGCTTTGTTCTGCCTTCCTGGGACTGGGCTGCCCAGACCCCAGGAGGGCAGAACCCTGTCTGTGAGGTGGCAGTAGCTGTAGCTGCAGTGCAAGCGTCAGAGAGCTGGTTTGGCAGTACTGGGGGTCCATGGTGGAGCCCCCACGATGCATGGAATTGGCTCCCCAATACCAGATTTGGAATGGGGAGACAATTCCATGATCTTGGACATGTTACATGGCCATATTCGGAGTTACCATTCTGAAGCTACATATAGGTATTGACCTTTATATGTGGTGCACAAGTGTAATGGCGTCCCCGCATTCACAAAGTCCGGGGAAATGGCCCTGAACTATGTGGGGCACCTTTGCTAGTGCAAGGGTGCCCTCACACTTAGTAACTTTGCACCTAACCTTCAGCAAGTGAAGGTTAGACATATAGGTGATTTATAAGTTACTTAACTGCAGTGAAAATGGCTGTGAAACAGTGTGTGCACTATTTCACACAGGCTGCAATGGCAGTCCTGTGTAAGGGTTTGTCTGAATTCCTTATGGGTGGCAAAATAAATGCTGCAGCCCATATGGATCTCCTGGAACCACAATGCCCTGGGTACCTAGGTACCATATACTAGGGACTTATAAGGAGGGGGGGGGGCAGTATGCCAATTGAAATTGGTAAATGAAGTCACTGGCCTACAGTGGCAAATTTAAATGCAGAGAGAGCATAAGCACTGAGGTTATGATTAGCAGAGCCTCAGTGACACAGTTAGGCACTACACAGGCATACATATTAGGCCACAAACTATGAGCACTGGGGTCCTGGCTAGCAGGATCTCAGTGAGACAGGCAAAACACACTTACATATAGGTTTTTATCTATGAGCACTGGGGTCCTGGCTAGCAGGATCCCAGAGACACACTAAAAACACACTGACACACACTCACAAACAGGCGAAAGGTTGGGGTAACCATGCTAGAAAGAGGCTACTTTCCTACAGCGGCCTTGCTGGGAGACATGGCTTTGGGCTTAGGTTGGGATAAAATCCATTGGGGTTTGGGAGGCACGGAGGTGCAGGTGAAAAATTGAAAAAATGCATTATTAAACATTGTTCCTACATACACCACAATTATCCTCCAGCATATTAGTTAAACTGATATAAAAGAGCACATGCAGGCCTATGCCAAAAGCACATTGACTGCCTACACAAAAATGCCCATGGGCCACATGGTTAAACAACAAGCAAGGCAGAATGGACAACAAAGAAGAACACATGCAGGCCTATGGCAAAAGCACACTCGCTGGCTGCAAAAAAATGGCTGCCGGCCACAAGGCAAAACAACAACAACAGCAAGCAAGGAGGCATTGGAGAACAAAGAACACATGCAGACCTATGGCAAAAGCAAAGCATGCTGGCTGGCTGCACAAAATGGCTGTAGGGCCACATGGTCAAACAACATCAACAACAGAAAGCAAGGAGGAATTGGAGAGAAAAGAACACATGCAGGCCTAAGATAAAAGCACACTGACTGCCTACACAAAACGGTCACCTACCACATGGTCAAACAACAAGCAAGGAGGCATGAATAGCAAAGAAAACATGGAGGCCTTTGGACACTGACTATACAAAACTACCCCCAGCCACATAGCACGGAGAACAAAGTCAGATGGTGGCCTATGGAAAACACACACACTGGCCAGACAAAGGAGGCATAATAAAAAAAATGAATAAAACACTACCATTAATTCAGCAATGTCAAAAAAATAATTAATTGAGTTCAATAAATGTTAAATGACACACATTCTCCCAAGGCATCAAATATTACCCCATCAACATACACTCATAACAGAAAAACACATGAAATGCAAAAAAACTAAATTATTAATGCGCTCCAGTGCCATCCGCGACCTAAATGATGTTTTAAAACAACATATGTCTAGGACACAGTGGTTCTGTGCACCCATGACTAATGTTCCCTCTACTTTTTTTTCCCTGTCTGCGGCAGTGAATGGCCTCTGTGCACAGCAGCCAAGGCCATGTGTGTCAAAAACATATGCCAATGAACTAAGCAAGGAAGAGAGTTACCAGAATCACTGGTATTTTTCAGAAGAGAGATCACTCACCCTTTAGCCCAAAATGACACCTCAGGGCTGACCCCTTGCTAACACTTACTCCTTCAGCTGCTATCTATTGATGAGTCAATAGGGGATGGAAGGACCAGAAGCAGACACTACAGAAAGTTAACAGATTGTTTATTAAGTATGATACTGCAATAACATTTACAAAACACCTATTAGCCCTAACAAGGTAGTGAAGTGCTTATGCCAAAGCACTTTGCTCAGGAACCAAGGTAACTGGTTAATCCAGTGGTTGTTTCTATAAAGGGTTTGTTCTAGTTCTCTCAAGGAGACCATTCCATGTCTGCATGTCCACTCTCCTATATTTGAGTTATTACTAATTAGGTATTACTAAATTGCATGGCATGAGTTACCAATAAGGCAGGTTACACCATTTGAGATGCGGTGTAGGCAGTTTGCACAAATGCAATAATAAGGTTAATGCAAACAAGCACATGACTCAGAGGGAAGATATGCAGAGGATGGACAACAAGGGCAGGCTCATTCAAAGATACAAATGAGAGGTGACATTTGGAAGTTTTAAATTAAGGTCAACATTTCCCCGAGGGTTTAGTCATATAGCAGAGACATTTGATATAACATGCACTCGAGGATGATAAACTCTAAAAAGAAACATAATTATTTGCACCATGTGCAATAGTTATATATTAGGAATGTTTGAAAGGCCCTAGAATCAGGCGAACAGTAAGTCAACTTCTAGACTATTGTTAGACTACTGCTTCGGCAAGAACAGATGATTAGCTGAGGGTTGGAAGTGTAAAGTAATGGCTGTAAGCATATATATGGATCTATCGAGCACTTTAGGTTACACTAGACTGATGCAGTACCCTCATGATAAAAGCAACATGACAGAATATTTAGGGTAAATAATGCAAAAATAGGCCCTCATTATGAACACAGCATTTTTTACCACCGTATTCAGGCTGGCGGTCTTGCTATCAACCGCCAGCCCCCCTGGGACCCTGCCGGCAGTATTACAAACATTCTGTTGGGCCGCCGGGTGGAAACACTGTTTCTGCCCACCGGTCCAGCAGAATGCCTGACCGGGTCATTGCCGGCGGCGGGTGCAGCTGCGCCTGTCGTGCAGATCACTGCCCATAAATCGGGCAGTGACCTGCGCAATGGGGCACTGCACAGGGGCCCCTGCACTGACCATGCCAATTGCATGGGCAGTGCAGGGGCCCCCAGGGGGACCCCAGAGCATCCCTTCCGCCAGGGAAAGGCTGGGGGAATTGGGATCATTTTCCGAGGGGCAGCAGTGCTGACCTGTCGGATAATGATGGCGTTCACCGTCAAGCTGCCTGTTGGAGGCAGCCTGGAGGTGGAGGAGGGCTGCCGATGGCGGCCCTCCCTGGCTTCATTATGTGGCAGTCTGGGATGCCATGCCGGTTGGCGGAATTTCCCACCACCGCTGGCATGGCGGCCCAGACTGCCAAGAACCTAATGAGGGCCATAGAAAGGAAATTCTGTAAATGCAGGAGCCATGTCTTCGGAAGTTTACCTTTAAAATTTGCCTAACAAATGCTTTGCCTAAGTATGAAATGAAAACATTTTGATGCTTCCGGTATTGCAGTGAGAACAGCTTCCCAGGCAGTGGAAGTGCATTGCCTACATTCCTGTAGATGGAGGGAGAAAACCAAGACACTGAGTTAAGCAGGGAGAGGCCGGGCTACCTTAAAGATACAATTACACTTTTTATTTAACAAGATGCAGATTAGTCTACTTGAGCACTGCCATTTGGTGAATGGCAAGAAGAAAACATTTAGCTGTAGTTAGTTTTTCAAGGTGAGGAAGTTTCTAGTTCATGTATGTATTTTAGATATCCCTGACTGCTGCCTCAGGAAGGATGATGACAGCCAGGTCCTGAGATCTCATACTTCCTTGTGCCCATGTTGTGGGTGCACCGGCTCGGAGACAGCCATGATGCTTCCTGCTGTGAGAAACATTGCTAAAGACAAAGGATGTTTCTCAAGGGCAGCCTGACAGAGATATCAGAAGTCCCAGTCTATCACATGGCTCATGAAGCAAAGCAAGCAATGCATGTACAGGATAAGGCACATGGGGCCAGATGTAGCAAGAAAATTTGCGAGTTGCAAATTGCGAGTCCATGCGACTCGCAATTTGCAACTCGCAAATTGGTATGCAGTACGGTGTCTCAGACACCGTCTGCGAGTCGCTATGGGGTCGCAATGACCCACCTCATTAATATTAATGAGGTGGGTCGCAAATTGCGGCCCCATAGCGAGTCTAGGCACTCGCAAACATGGAGGCCTGCTGTCGTCAGCAGACCTCCATGTTCGTGACTGCTTTCTCAATAAAGCAGTTTTTTTTTTTTAAGTGTAGCCCGTTTTCCTTAAAGGAAAACGAGCTGCACTTAAAAAAAAAAAAAAACCTTTAGTTTCGGACCACTACCTGCCTTGAAAAAATAGTATTGGGTCCATTCGCAAAGGGGAAGGGGTCCCATGGGGACCCCTTCCAATTTGCGAGTGGGTTACCATCCACTTGAAGTGGAAGGTAACTGCGACACCCTTTGCGACCGCATATGCGGTTGCAAATGGTATTACATGCCACTCCGAAACGCAAATAGGAAGGGAACACCCCTTCCTATTTGCGATTCTGAAATGCATATTGCGATTCGGTCCCGACTCGCAATATGCATTTCTGCATAGCAAAGAGGCATTTGCGCCTCGCAAACAGCGATTTTCACTGTTTGCGACGCGCAAATCCTTTGCTACATCTGGCCCATGGTTTGGTGTGCAGATTTCATTTAAACACCTAGGAGTGAAATAATTTACATGGGCGTGTACAGGTGTTGTACCTGTGCACTGTGAGTAGAGAGGCAAAAATCTTCTGTGTTACCTACCACCCTGTGAATAACTTCCTTAAATTACTCCTGATCAGCAGTCTGCAGTACAACTCTGAACATGTTACACACAACTCACACTCACAATTGAGCTCTTTGGAACCTACTGTTTTTACTTGTGCCTGAGGTAAGTTTTGTTAGGGCTGCGCTACACCACTTGCATGTGGAGAAAAACTTCAACAGCTTTACAGATTACAACATTTTAAGAATGACGCCAGCCAGACATATTTTTTCAACAAAGTACATATGCCCACAATTCAGCCAGTACATTAAAAAAAAAAAAAAATGTAACTAGCAACTGCTTGTTTGAAAATTAGTAATAATATACCAGAGGAGCAGCTTTACAAAGTCATTAGGTCCCTAGAAATTCATCACCCATCAGTTTTCTAAGCCAAAGTCAAAAAAGCCAACATATCATTAAAGCACAGACAGATCTATTTGCAAACTAGCGGTAATAAAGTACTCACTCACAACATAAACATGGTGTGTTTTTAAGTTGTTAGCAACATTATAGTCTACTAAAGCAAACACAATAGGCTTTTATACAACTGGTATTCTGAACTCACATAGGGGGTCATTACAACATTGGCGGTAAAAGCCGCTTACCGCCGTGCAGAAGACCGCCAACATACCGCTGCAGCCGCGGATTTCCGCCACAGCTATTATGACCCACATCTCTGAATCCGCCGAAATTCAGACACCCACACAAGTCCGCCACACCAAAGGTCAGTGATAAACTGGCGATAACAAAACCTCCACCGTCACGCCAACAGAAACACGCCCATGCTATCACGACCCACGAATCCACGCGGCGGTCTTTCAACCGTGGTATTCCATTGGCGGTACACACTGCCACGCTCAAAATACACACACATCTCCAAAACACCGCCACATAGGACAGTACCAAATACACACACCGGATACATATACACACACCACTCCCACACACCCAACACAATATAAAACACACACCCACATCACCCACAAACCCCTACGACAAAAAATCAGAGACAAAGGCGACAGACAGAGAGCACAGCAATAGACAACCCCACCACACAGAGGCACACAACACCATCACCCACACAACATCCACGCACAAAACACCACACACCACTACACATCACCACACTCTTCACCACATACACCACCCCACACATCACCTACACCACCCCATGGCACGCCAAAGACACCCCAGGTTTTCGGAGGAGGAGCTCAAGGTTATGGTGGAGGAAATCGTACGGGTAGAGCCACAGCTCTTTGGATCACAGGTGCAGCACACCTCTATAGCTAGGAAGATGGAGCTATGGCGAAAAATCATGGAGAGGGTCAAAGCAGTGGGACAGCACCCAAGGAATCGGGAGGACTTCAGGAAGCGGTGGAACGACCTACGGGGGTAGGTGCGTTCCGTGGTCTCCAGGCACAACATCGCGGTTCAGCGGACTAGCGGCGGACCCCCACCTCCTCCCCCACAACTAACAACATGGGAGGAGCAGGTCTTGACCATTATGCATCCTGGGGGCCTCGGAGGAGTCGGTGGAGGAATGGACACTGGTAAGTCAAATCTTAACTATCATATCCCCCACCCTACCTGCATTCTATCACACACCCCCACCCTCACCCCCTCCCCTATCACGCTAAATCCTCACTAATGTACTAATAACACAAACCACACATCCCAACACCAAGCCCTGCATGACACAACAAAGCATGGACACCCATCACTAAAGCATGCCCACTGCACATACTCATAACACCCCCTAACCATCATCACACAAGCCCCCACACAGGAATGCTAGCACTGGGGTACACGCTCACCCACCCATTGCACACCATGACAGACACAGATGCAATAATCATGCTTTTATACCCCTGCAGGACCACTACCTAACGTCACCAGACAGGAGGGTCCAGACATCTCTACCCCACCCACAGAAGAGGCCCACAGTGACGACAGCAGCTCTGGCCAACTGGATCCAGATGACCAGCCCAGACCATCGTGGGCCTCGAGACAGTCGGTTCCCCTCGCACAGGCACAGCCCAACACTGACCTTCCACCCTCTGGTAACACCAGAACAGCACCCACCCAGCGGGCCCATACCTCCGTCCCTAGGACACGTCAATCACCTGTGTGTCCACCACTACAGGGAACCCAGGATAACCCACCACCCCAACAACAACAGGGACCTGGGGGCAGTGGTAGTGGGCACACGGTCCAGGGGATGGGGGCACAGGAACACAGGGGAACTGGGAGGGCTGCTGTGCGACAGGGGGAGGACAGGCCAAGGGAACCCACTCTCCACGAGGCCCTCTCTTCCATCATGGGAGCATACCACCACTCCCAGGAGACGATGGCTACGGTACTGGCCAAGTTTCAGGAGACCCAGCGCATGCAGGAGGAACAGTATTTGGGGTTCAGGGAGGAGCTCAGAACCATTAGCTCCGCCCTGGGCACCATCGTAGGGGTGCTGAAGGACATACAGAACACCATGAGGGACACCGTGGCACTCCAAGTGGCCCCTGACACTAGCATGGACGATGAACTGCCCACCACCTCCGCCGGCACTAGTGGACAGGACGCCCCGCCACAGGACCACCACACCAGCACCCCACCCCCTGCAGACGGAGAACCACCCCACAAGCGGTCCCTGAGATCCAGGAACAGGACAGAGCACGATGGCAAGACCCCTGCCAAGAAATGAGACCACCCTGATTAGCATCCCACTGTCCCACATTGTTACCCTGTCCATATTCGAACGGCCCCAGCCCCACTTCCTATGCCCATATGGGCAGTGCACCTGTGAGACTAATAGACTGGACTCTGCTATGGACCTTCCTCCACCATCCCCCCTCACCATTTTCCCACCCCCTCTAATAATTTGCACGTCAATAAACACCCTTGAATCACAAAACAATCTGGAGTCAGTCTGTGATTTCTAAAATTTGTATTATCTATGACAATGACAACATCCTTTCTAAGATTGTAATGTAAACATACCTATGTCACACATCACAAGTCCATGAAGGATGCAAGCAGATGACACACGTTGGTAACCACACCTGTGAAACCGTAATGGAAATGTACAACTCAGTTACCAAATACTGCTTCAAATTGACAGACAGGATAGAGGTAGAAGTGTGAAAGTAAATGTACTAGTAAAGACATTGTTCTCACCTGTGTGTCACTGGAAATATTGCTGAATGACAGAGTCCCTGTTGTCAATGTCTTCTTCCTCAGCTTCCTCCTCATCACTGTCCACAGGCTCCACAGCTGCCACAACACTGTCATCTGGACCATCCTCCTGCAGAAAAGGCACCTGGCGTCGCAAAGCAAGATTGTGAAGCATAGAGCAGGCGATGATGATCTGGCACACCTTCCTTGGTGAGTAGAATATGGAACCACCTGTCATATGCAGGCACCTGAACCTGGCACTCAGGAGGCCGAAAGTGCGTTTGATCACCCTCCTAGTCTGCCCATGGGCCTCATTGTAGCGTTCCTCTGCCCTGGTCCTGGGATTCCTCACTGGGGTCAGTAGCCATGACAGGTTGGGGTAACCAGAGTCCCCTAATAGCCACACCCGGTGCCTCTGGAGTTGACCCATCACATGAGGGATGCTGCTATTCCGCAGGATGTAGGCGTCATGCACTGAGCCAGGGAACATAGCATTTACCTGGGAGATGTACTGGTCTGCCAAACATACCATCTGTACATTCATCGAATGATAACTCTTCCGGTTCCTGTACACCTGTTCACTCCTGTGGGGGGGGGACCAGAGCTACATCTGTCCCATCAATGTCACCTATGATGTTAGGGATATGTCCAAGGGCATAGAAGTCACCTTTAACTGTAGCCAAATCCTCCACCTGACGGAAAACGATGTAGCTCCTCATGTGTTTCAGCAGGGCAGACAACACTCTGGACAACACGTTGGAAAACATAGGCTGGGACATCCCTGATGCCATGGCCACTGTTGTTTGAAATGACCCACTTGCTAGGAAATGGAGCACTGATAGCACCTGCACTTGAGGGGGGATTCCTGTGGGATGGCAGATTGGTGACATAAGGTCTGGCTCCAACTGGGTACAGAGTTCCTGGATTGTGGCACGGTCAAACCTGTAGGTGATGATTAAATGTCGCTCCTCCATTGTCAACAGGTCCACCAGCGGTCGGTACACCGGAGGATTCCGCCATCTCCTCACATGTCCCAGCTGACGGTGCCTAGGAAGGACAACAGCGACCACAGAGTCAACCAATTCAGAGGTATGTACCCACAGCTACACAGAACACGACACAAAATACCAAAAACATTCTGTATGTCTGTTGACTCCAGGCCTCGGTATGTGTGACGCAGTTGAAAATGAAGCCATGTGGGCCCCTGAAATGTCGGATGCCTGACCTCTAAAGTGGGACAATGGGATGTGAGGTAACTGCGCTGGCGTTGTACACCGTCGCAGTAGGTGGTCGTAGACCGCAGCGCAATGCTGCATTGGTTAACATAGGACCCTATGGGTCCCAGGAGCCAATGACGAAGTGCGCCAGCGGTGATGATACGCACCGCCGCGGACGTCACCGCCACTGACATGACCGCCATTTTCTATCTGTTCAATCACTCGATACCTGATCTTCGACAGGAGAGGACCTACACTGCAAGTGCTGCTGTGACCTCGGTCTGGAAGAGACAATGGCATGTGCGTCTGGGGAAAGGGCCCCTGCCTTCACTGCACAGGAGTTGGAGAAGCTCGTGGACGGGGTCCTACCCCAGTACACGCTACTCTACGGTCCTCCAGACCAACAGGTGAGTACATAGGATGCAAGTTGTATGGGCTATGCCTGGGTAGAGAGGGCTGGATGTAAGTAGGAAGGGGGCAGAGTTCTGCGAGCATGAAGGAGTGTGAATGTATGTGCCACATGGCAAGGGCAGGGATGTGGGCTACTCACTTCGAGGGAGCAGTTGGTAATGACTTCTCTTCTTCCCCTGTACATGTCATGTAGGTCAGCGCCCACCAGAAGAAGGATATTTGGCGTGCCATCGCCAAGGACGTCCGGACCCTGGGGGTCCACCAGAGACGGAGCACCCACTGCCGTAAAAGAAGGGAGGACAGTCGCCGCTGGAGCAAGAAGACGGCGGAGGCTCAGCTGGGGATGGCCTCCCAACGTGGGAGGGGTGCCCTTCGCACCATGACCCCCCTGATGTTCCGGATCCTGGCGGTGGTTTAACCTGAGTTGGATGGGCGCATGAGGGCATCACAGCAGACACAAGGGGGTGAGTACACCCACATTCTGCTGACTTTGCGTGCAGTGGAGGGGTCTTGGTGGGGGAGGAGGGCTGTGGGTTTCCCTAGGCCAGGGCGAGTTCCGTAGGCTAGGCCCCTCCGTAATGCAGGCCATGTGGCACTCCACCCCACCTCTGTAGAGTGCCAAGTACAGGTATACATGCCCCTGTGTCATCTATGTGTGCAGATGTCTATCATAGCCATGTAGGCCATATCCCAGGAACTGCATCTGTAGAGCCCAGGAGCGTGGCGTAGTGCAGGGGGCTGCTGTGTCTGTATTGTCCGCCAACGGTAGTGGTTAGCCATGCACTCAACCTGTCTTTCTTCTGTTTTCCCACCCCTTTTTGTGCTCTCCCTGTTCTCTTGTGCATCAGCATCATCAGGCGGTGGTACAGGGGCACCGGAGCACGAGGGGACTGCATCCCACATGGCCATGGAGGGCCACACCATGGACTCTGAATACACCAGTGGGACGGAGGGCGAGGGGAGCTTCACGGCGGTCACCGAATCAGCAACCAGCCACACTGACTCATCCTCCGATGGGAGCTCCCTTGTGGTGGCGGCAAAATCTGGGCCCCCCACTCCTACGGGTACAGCCGCCACCCCCCCTACCAGAACCGACCTCCCAGCAGCCCCTCAGCGTTCGCCCCGTGCCCGCTCATCCAGGAGGGTGGGCATCACCTTCGCCCCAGGCACCTCAGCCCCTGCCCCTTTCACCCCTGCTGCCCTCAGTGAGGAGGCCATTGACCTCCTCAGGTCACTCACTGTTGGGCAGTCTACCATTGTGAATGCCATCCAGGGTGTAGAAAGGGAGTTACAACACACTAATGCATTCCTGGAGGGCATTCATTCTGGTCAGGCTGCCCATCATCGAACCCTGCAATCTCTGGCCTCAGCACTAATGGCAGCCATTGTCCCTGTGTCTAGCCTCCCCCCTCCAACTTCCTCCACCCAGACCCAATCCCCTGTACCTCAGCCTATCCCAAGCACACCATCAGACCAGCCTGCACACACGTCAACACACAAGGGCAGCTCAGGCAAACATAGGCACCACACATCCCACAGGCACTCACACAAGCATCACCCACATACAGACACAGCAACATCCACTGCCTCCACTGTGTCCCCCTCCTCGTCGTCTCCCTCCTCCCTCCCAGTGTCTACACTCTCACCTGCATGCACTACCACTACAGCCACTAGGACTCGCACCAGAACACCCAGCACCACACCCCGCTCACCTGCACTCACCACCCCCACTACCATTTACACGTCCCCTGTGTCCTCTCCCAGTGTGTCTGTGACGGCCCCTCCCAAAGTGCACAACGCGGTCACAAACACACCCAACATCCATCCACATCACGACAGCCTCCAGAACATGCACATGCACCCAAAGCATCAAAAGTTACACCTCCTACAACCACCTCCTCTTCCTCCACTCCCAGACCCCCTCCAGCTACCCGTCCCAGTGTTCGTCAGAAAACTTTCCTGAGCAACCTTGACCTCTGTCCCACCACCCCCCCCCTCCAATTCATAGCTCCCGTAGTAGCACCTCAGCCAAAAAAAGTACGGTACCAGTGGTGGGTGTTAGAGGTGTGTGGAGTGCACCGGGCATCAGGGCAGCCAGTGTGACACGGAGCCAAAGCACTGCCAGTCCACCCCCTGTGAAGCACCAGACAGTGCCCGACGGGAGAGGGTGAAGACTCGTGCAGGCAAAGCCGCTCACAAGGGTCCTGGGGGGAGTGTCGAGTCAGCTGTGACTCCTCCCAAGGTGGGGAAGGGGCAGAAGAAGTCGCCAAAGTCTGGGAAGAGCAGCACGGCGGAGAAGGCCACCATCCTCCCTGCTGCCCAGGACGCCACTGCCAGCCCCATCGTCACTGGTCAGGAGACCACCGCCAGAGTCAGTGCCCAGGAGGGCAGCACAATCGTCACTGGTCAGGAGACCACCGCCAGAGTCAGTGCCCAGGAGGGCAGCACAATCGTTACTGTTCCGGAGACCACCGCCAGAGTCAGTGCCCAGGAGGGCACCGGCAGCCACAGCCCCGCTGGGCAATGAGGGACCGCCATGGCACACACCGCTGCACAGGTCAGAGACAGCAAAGTCAAGCACCGCTGAACAGGCCAAGCACCGCTGAACATGGCAAGCACCGCTGAACAGGGCAAAGACCGCCATGGCAAGCACCGCTGAACATGGCAAGCACCTCTGAACATGGCAAGCACCGCTGAACAGGCCAAGCACCGCTGAACAGGCCAAGCACCGCTGAACAGGGCAAAGACCGCCATGGCAAGCACCGCTGAACATGGCAAGCACCGCTGAACAGGCCAAGCACCACTGAACAGGGCAAGAACCGCTGAACAGGGCAAAGACCGCCATGGCAAGCACCGCTGAACAGGGCAAGCACCGCTGAACATAGTAAGCACCGCTGAACAGGGCAAAGACCGCCATGGCAAGCACCGCTGAACATGTCAAGCATCGCTGAACATGGCAAAGACCGCCATGGCAAGCACCGCTGAACAGGGCAAGCACCGCTGAAAATAGTAAGCACCGCTGAACAGGGCAAAGACCGCCATGGCAAGCACCGCTGAACATGGCAAGCACCGATGAACATGGAAAGCACCACTGAACAGGCCAAGCACCGCTGAACAGGGCAAGCACCGCTGAACATAGTAAGCACCGCTGAACAGGGCAAAGACCGCCATGGCAAGCACCTCTGAACATGGCAAGCACCGCTGAACAGGGCAAAGACCGCCATGGCAAGCACCGCTGAACAGGGCAAGCACCGCTGAACATAGTAAGCACCGCTGAACAGGGCAAAGACCACCATGGCAAGCACCGCTGAACATGGCAAGCACCGCTGAACATGGCAAGCACCGCTGAACAGGGCAAGCACCGCTGAACAGGGCAAAGACCGCCATGGCAAGCACCGCTGAACAGGGCAAGCACCGCTGAACATGGCAAGCACCCCTGAACAGGGCAAAGACCGCCATGGCAAGCACCGCTGAACATGGCAAGCACCGCTGAACATGGCAAGCACCGCTGAACAGGCCAAGCACCGATGAACAGGGCAAGCACCACTGAACAGGGCAAAGACCGCCATGGCAAGCACCGCTGAACATGGCAAGCACCGCTGAACAGGCCAAGCACTGCTGAACAGGGCAAGCACCGCCAACTCAAGCATCGTTTGCCCATGTGCGGCAGGGGCAGTGACGTAACTGGGACCGTCACGGGGAGCGTGATGCACTGTGGGCACCAGTCCCCCTCCAAAACCAATGTAGACTGTTATCCACTTGTGAGACTGTGGCTTTGCACTCCCCAGGATGAAACAGTGAGCAACCCACCCACTGCAAAGACTTGTGAGACTGTGGCTTTGCACTCCCCAGGATAAAACAGTGGGCAACCCACCCACTGCAAAGACTTGTGAGACTGTGGCTTTGCACTCCCCAGGATAAAACAGTGGGCAACCCACCCACTGCAAAGACTTGTGAGACTGTGGCTTTGCACTCCCCAGGATAAAACAGCGGGCAACCCATCCACTGCAAAGACTTGTGAGACTGTGGCTTTGCACTCCCCAGGATAAAACAGTGGGCCCACCCACTGCAAAGACTTGTGAGACTGTGGCATGGAGCCCCGTCGTGGATCCAGCGTGGTGCTGCCATCCGGCTGAGGTGCCCCCCCTTCCCTTCCCCCTGAGGTGCCTGTTGTATTTCTATCTGATGCCCCTGCAGTGTTCTCTCCGTTTCTGGACAGGTATCGTGTGTGGGCCTCGCCCATGTATTTTGGGCCCAGTGCTCCACGGACATTGAAATGTGCATAAGTGCACTACTAATCGTGATGTATATATTTGGAATGTGTATATATTTATGTATATATGTGCTTACTGTATTTTGATACATTACAATGGTTGTACTTCATTTACTTTTGTCTTTGCATTCTTCCGGGGGGGTTGTTCCTGTGATGTTTGGTTATGCATTGGTGTGTGTGTTGTAGTGTTCGAGGGTGGGGGTGGGGGTGTTGCGTGTGTGTGTCCCTGACTTTTGCCTCCCCCCTCCTCTATGTCGTAGGTGCAGTACTCACCGTTGTCTTCGGCGCAGGGAGTATTTGGAGTTCCGGCTCCATGGTATCCTCCTTCCTCGTGGAGTGTGTTCAGGTGAGCGTTTTCCCATTGCCAAAGCTGTTTCCGCCGTGTTTTTATCCATGGAGAATCCGCCCCGGAAAAGGTGGCGGATTGGCCTTTTGTAATACTGTGGGCGGTACTTTGTCTCCCGCCTGTCTGTTGGCGGTGACCGCCGTGCTGCTTGTCTGTACCGCCGTGGCGGTCGGAGTGTTAAAGTGGCTGTCTATGTTGGCGGTTTCCGCCGCGTTCATAATTCCCTTTTTTGTTCCGCTGGCCTGTTTGCAGCATTTCTGCCGCTTTAACACCGTCCGCCAGGGTTGTAATGACCCCCATAGTCCTTTAATATGCAATAATGAAAAAAAGTTTTGGTAAAAAAAAATATGTGCCTACGATCGTACAAGTTAGGCAGGGAAGATTTGATTTTACCAATGTTAGAAATGTGGGGCTTTGGTTGGCAGTCAGATTACCCCCTGTCCAAGCAAGGACCCTCACTCTAGTCAGGGTAAGTCACACACAATACAAATTATCCTGTGCCTACCCTCTAGTAGCTTGAGACTGAGCAGTCAGGCTTAACTTAGAAAGCATTGTGTAAAGTATTTGTGTAATAAATCATGCAATAACACTGTAGAACACCACAAAAATACACCACACAGTGTTTAGAAAAATATGTAATATTTATCTGATAAGATGCAGGTCAAAATGATTAAAATGCAATACGTATATGTTGAGATATCACTGTAAAAGTGATATAAAGAGTTTTTAGACTTTTAAAAGCAATCAATGTCTCTTTTAACCACAAAGTACCCGGTTTGTGTTCAAAATCTCCGCAAAGAACCGTGGAGATGCGTGGAAAACAGGGAGGTGTGCGTCAATTTCTCGGGCCGCACATGGCGATGTGTCATTTAGTTTTCACACCGGGACAGCTGTGCGTCAATTTCCGGCGCTCGGTCATGGATCCACTCTGGGTTGCGGGGTTTTTGGACGCCCCGGGGACGATACCTGGATTTCCGGTGCTGAAAGGACAAAGTAACAGGGGCTGTGTCGATCCAGTGGGCGTTGCATGGAAATTTCTACCGCAGGGCAGGCGCGGCGTCAATTCCTCTCTAGAAGTCGGGCTGCGTCATTCCGGCTCAGCTGTGCGTCGATCCAGTGGGCCATGCGTCGAATTTTCGGTCGCTACGCTGGCGCTGCATTGATCTTCTTGTTACGAAGTCGGGCTGCATCATTCCGGTCTGGCGTGCGGTGTATTTTTCACCACAGTGCAGGCTGTGTGTCGTTTCTGGCAGTCTGTGCGCGATTTTCACCGCACAAGGAGTCCTTCTTGTAGAGTTGAAGTCTTTTTGGTCCTGAGACCAGGATGCAAACTCTATCCAAGCCCTTGCAGAGCACTTTTCACCACAGCCAGAGAGCAGCAAGGCAGCAGGGCAACAACAAGGCAGCAGTCCTTCACAGAAAGCAGTCAGGCGAGTCCTTTGGGTAGCCAAGCAGTTCTTCTTGGCAGGATGCAGGTTCTGGTTCAGGTTCTCTTCTCCAGGAAGTGTCTTGTCACATAGAGTTTCTACCTCTGAAGCGTCTAAATTGGTAGGGTCAGAGATCCTGCTTAAATACCCAAATGTGCCTTTGAAGTGGGAGAGACTTCCAAGAGTGCCTTAGAATTTCACAAGGTCCCCATCAGTTCCATCCTGGCTGCCAGGGTCCCAGCAGGGGGTGTGGCAGTCCCTTGTGTGAGGGCAGGCTACTTTCTGTTGACATGTAAGTCTCCAGCCCTCCACCCTCCCAGCCCAGGAAGACCCATTCAAAATGCAGATGTATGCAAGTGAGGCTAAGTATCCTGTGTTTGGGGTGTGTCTGAGTGAATGCACAAGGGAGTGTCAACTAAACCTAGCCAGACGTGGATTGGAAGGCACAGAAGGATTTAAGTATAGAGAAATGCTCACTTTCTAAAAGTAGCATTTCTAAAATAGTAATATAAAATACAACTTCACCTTTAAGCAGGATTTTGTATCACCATTCTGGCCATACAAAATATGACCTGGCTACCCCTTTCAGATCAGGATGTACCACTCAAACAGCATATGAGGGTAGCCACAATGCTATCCTATGAAAGGAGCAGGCCTCACAGCAGTGTAAAAACAAATTTAGGAGTTTTACACTACCAGGACTAAATAGCACCCTGCCCTATGGGCTGCCTACGGCCTACCTTAGGGGTGACTTATATGTAGAAAAAGGGGAGTTTAAGTCTTGGCAAGTACCATTAAATGCCAAGTCGAAGTGGCAGTGAAACAGCACCCACATGCACTGCAGAGGCAGGCCTGAGACATGTTTAGGGGGCTACTTATGTGGGTGGCAAAACAAGTGCTGCAGCCCACTAGTAGCATTTAATTTACAGGCCTGTAGTGCACTTGACTAGGGACTTAGAAGTATATTAAATAAGCTAAATGGGTATGAGCCAATGTCACCATGTTTTAAGGAGAGAGCATATGCACTTTAGCACTGGTTAGCAGTGGTAAAGTGCGTAGAGTCCTAAAGCCAGCAAAAATGAGATCAGAAAAAAAAGAAGTAGGAAGGCAAAAATTCTGGTGGTGACCCTGCAGAAGGGTCATTTCCAACAACCAAGCTTTATGGTTTCACTTTGTAAAAATCAGACACTAAATTTGTATCTATTTATCTTTTCTATTTATGCTAATGCTTTCTATTTGCAGTTTTCTGTGTTTTTTTATTTAGTGCAAGGTATTGAAACATTTTATATGAGCGCCAGTTACATTACACAAAGTCATATTCATTTTGTGCTTCTAAGCCGTGGGAGGATTAAATGATATGCCCAGAATCACAGGATGTTGAGCAGATGGCGGTGCCGAGAATGGAGCTGGTTTCATCAGCTCCAAAGTCAGCAGCTCTGAACACAACACCGCAGAAGCCACATGAAACCTTGCTGACGAGGAATCATTTGAAAGGCCTTGTCTTAAGCGCATCTACATAAGAATTAACTTCACAACAGCAGGGGAGCACACAGCATTGATAACAGCTGCCTGCTTCTGAAGTCATAGTTCCCCTTCCACAGGCCCCCATTCGAACAGTTATAGAAGAGCAGGTGTACTGCTCCTATAAAAGCGCCCACAAAGAGAATGTTTTCTTTAGAGCTAATGATTTAAAAATCTTGGGAAGGCTTTCTTTGATGCTCTTGAGCAGAGGCCCTGTGCACCTGGAGACAGTAGGGTGTGTGCGCCCGCACCCGTGCACCCTACAAGGAACATAGTCCACGACTAGTACTGGCCGGATGGCCGCTGGGCAGACTGGTCCACATAGTAAAATAAATGATTTCCTCAAAATTAACCATCATGGAGAAAATGTACTTAACTCCACAACCTTTTTCCCTTACAGAAGATAATAAATTAAATGCAAAATAATAACTAGGACCCTACTGAAACTCCAGGCCACCTACTACAATCACATTTAAAAATCATACACAAGTACAAATAAATACTGGTGCATGCCCACTATCGATTAAACAATACCTTTATAAAAAGTTTTTTTTACCTTACTTGTGATATCACAAAAACAAAGGCCCTCATTATGACTTTGGCTGTAAATCCCACTTATCGCCCCGCTGACTACCGCCAACATACCGCTGCCGCAGTGGATATACGTTCACCATATTATGACACACATACACCAATCCGTCATTATTCAGCCACATACACAAATCCACCACAACAAAGGTCAGTGATAAACTGGGGGTATCACAACCCACACTATTACGCCAACAGAACTATGCCCCTCACATTATGACCCACGAATCACCAGGGCGGACATTCAATGATGGTAAACCATTGGTGGTACATACTGCCCCGCTCAAAATATGCACACTCAAACAAAACAACCCCACATTGGACAATTCAAACAACATACACCTGACACCTATACACACACCACACCACTATAAAACACACACCCACAGAACCCACAACCTTTCCGACTACAAACCATTGGCACAAGACTGATACCACGATGACAGACAAAACCAGAGCCACACACTACCTACACCTATACACCACCCACGCACCCCAAATCACACACCCCAACACATCACTCTACACACCCTCACCTACACAACTCACACAACACCCATGGCACCACAAAGACACCCAAGATTCTCAGAGGAGGAACTAAGGGTCATGGTGGAGGAATTAATCAGGGTAGAGCCACAGCTATTTGGAGCACAGGTGCAGCAGATATCGATAGCTAGGAAGATGGAGCTACGGCGGAGAATCGTGGACAGGGTTAACGCTGTGGGACAGCATCCAAGAACTAGGGATGACATCAGGAAGAGGTGGAACGACCTACATGGGAAGGTACGTTCCACTGCAGCAAGACACCAACTCTCTATCCAGAGGACTGGCAGTAGATCCCCACCTCCTCCCCCACAACTAACAACATGGGAGGAACAAGTCTCGGCAATCATGCATCCTGAAAGCCTGGCCAGAGTAGGAGGAGGACTGGACTCTGGTAAGTCAACTCTCTACTACTATCACCCCCCTACCTGCATGCCATCACATACCCCTACCCTCGCCCTCACTCCACCACTTCCCACACACCCCACCATCACATCTCACTCATCCAAATGCCAAGCACTGCATGCCATACCAATGCATGGACACCACTCACAGACCTGCATGGACACCTATCACTAAAGCATGCACACTAGAGAGAATCAGCTATCCCACCACATACCAACATACACAAGTGAAAACTGCCAGGGCAAATACAAACAAAGAGGGCAAGCCACAGATGCACAATATGTCAGACAAGAAACAATAACACAGCATTTATATCCCCAGCCAATTTCAGCGGAGAGGAGGTGCCAGCAATATCCAGTCCCCCCACAGAAGAGGCCCACAGTGATGACAGCAGCTCTGGACTTCATTATCTGGATGACCAACCTGGCCCATCAGGGACCTCTGGACAGCTGGTTACCCAGGCCCAGTCACACACCACTACAGAACCTCCCCCATCAGGAATCACCACCACAGGACCCACCCAGCGTACCCATACCTCTGTCCCCAGGACACATCAATCAGCAGTGTGTCCACCTCTACAGGGACCCCAGGCCACACCTCGCACCCAAGACAATCAGGGACCTGGGGTTAGTGGCAGTGGCACACAGTTCAGGGGACAGAGGCACAGGACAACAGGGAAACTGGGCGGGGGGGTGCTGTGCACCAGGGGGAGGACAGGCTCAGGGAACCGACTCTCCAGGAGGCACTTTCAGAGATCCTGGGAGCCTACCAACATTCCCAGGACACGATAGGCCAGATCCTGGACAATGTGCCAGATAACAGGCGGCTGTAGGAGGTACAGTGCCAGGGGATCAGGGAGGACTTGAAGGCCATCAACACCACCCTGGTCTCCATAGCAGGGGGTGCTGGCAGACATGGCCAATATTATGAGGGAGGCAGTCTCACAACAGCGGGCCCCTGCCACTAGCCAGACATCTGAACTGCCTTCCACCTCTGCTGCCACTAGTGGACAGGAGGCCCCACCACAGGACCAACAGGCCACCAGCACCCCTCCCCCTGCAGAAGGAGAACCACCCCGCAAACGTTCCCTGCGATCCAGACTGAAGCCAGAGACACTTATCAAGACCCCCGCCAGGCCCGAGACTCTCCTGATTGTCACCCTTGTGTCCCACACAGTCACCCTGTCCACCTTGAACTGCCATTGATCCCCTTCATATGTCCCTTTGAACAATGCATCTGTGCTACAAATAGACTGGAACAATACCCTGGACTTTCCTCCATCATCACCCCATCCCATAGCACTTGCACCCCTTTTACCTATCACTTAAAAAAACACACTTGGAAAAAATAGACGTAAGGGTACAGTAAGTGGGGATAAAAGTGGGAAATAACAGCATGCCAGTGGCATAGAAATTAAATATAATTAAAATGAAATTTAAAGTAACACTGTCTTACTTGTGTGTTATTTGATGTGCTGTCTGATGACTGCCGTTGTGTTGTTCTCATCCTCATCCTCTGCCTCCTCATCCTCACTGTCCACAGGGTCCACTGCTGCCACAGGGGCATCTCCAGCCTCCTTCTCCTGCATAAATGGCAGATGGCATCTCAGGAAAAGGTTGTGCAACATGCAGCATGCCACTGTTATCTGGCACACCTTCTTGGGTGAGTAGCACAGGGATCCACCTGTCAGATGCAGGCATCTGAACCTGGCCTTCAGGAGTCCAAAGGTCCGTTCTATAATCCTTCTGGTTTGCCCATGTGCCTAATTGTAACACTCTTCTGCCCTTGTCCTGGCATTCCTCTGAGGGGTCAGCAGCCAAGACAGGTTGGGGTAACCAGAGTGATCTGCAAATATTGAGGGACAACATTCAGCCACACACCATCCTATATGGCCCACACCATACCCATACACCAACATATACTGGGTGGGGACCAGGGCTCACCTATTAGCCACACCCTGTGCCTCTGTAGTTGGCCCATCACATTTGGAATGCTGCTATTCCTCAGGACGAAGGCATCATGCACTGATCCAGGATACTTAGGGCCAGATGTACTAAATGTTTTGCATGTTGCAAACAGCGAATTTTGCTGTTTGCGACATGCAAAAAGCACATCACGATGCCCAAACCCCATTTTGCGATTCGGTAACCTGGTTACCGAATCGCAAAACGGGATTGTGAGTCGCAATTAGGAAGGGGTGTTCCCTTCCTAATTGCGAGTCGCAGCGTGATGTATCGTTTTGTGACTGTGAACGCGGTCGCAAAACAATCGCAATTAGCACCCATTTCAAATGGGTCCCCTTCCCCTTTGTGAATGGCATTAAAAAAAAAATTCCAGAGCAGGCAGTGGCCCTATGGACCACTGCCTGCTCTGATAAAATGAAACAAAAACGTTTCAATTTTTAGTAATGCATCTCGTTTTCCTTTATTTAAAAGCAGTCACAGACATGGTGGTCTGCTGTCTCCAGCAGGCCACGATCCCTGTGAGTGCCGTGAGTCTCAATGGGGTCGCAAATTGCAACCCACCTCATGAATATACATGAGGTGGGCCTTTGCGACCCCCTTGCGAGTCGCAGATGGTGTCAGGGACACCATTCTACATTCCGCTTTGCGACTCCCAAATAGCAAGTCGCTCTGACTCGCAATTTGCAAGTCGCAAATTGGAACCTACTTACATCTGGCCCTTAGTATTGACATGGGAGATGTACTGGTCTGCCGAGCACACCATCCGTACATCCATAGAGTGGAAACTCCTACGATTTCTGTACACCTGTTCATTCTGATGGGGAGGGGGACTAATGCAAGATGTGTTCCATCAGTCACCCCTATCATGTTGGGGATCTGTCCCATTGCATAGAACTCGGCCTTCACTGTGGTCAAATCTTCAACCTGGGGAAAACAATGTAGCTGCACATGTGTTTAATCAGGGCAGACAAAACTCTTGTCAGCACTATTGAGAACATTGGATGTGACATTCCTGCTGCCAATCCCACTGTCACTTGGAAAGAACCAGTTGCCGGGAAATGGAGCACAGAGAGAACTTGCACAAGAGGGGGTATCCCAGTGTGGTGACGGATAGCAGATAACAGGTCAGGCTCTAATTGGGCACACAGCTCTGTGATTGTGGCCCTGTCCAGTCTATAGGTGAGGATAATATGCCTGTCCTCCAGTGTTGCCAAGTCCACCGGGGGAATGTCTCTATCTCTTATTCATCCACAGCAGTAGCAATCTGTGGAGCAAAAGAGTGAGGAGCCGGTCACAGACTGAACAACCGGGCTACAACAGGACATTGCATGCTGTTAATTTGTAATGGGTCAGTGTGAATTGTACAGTATGTCCTAATTTAAACAGTGACGGACCAGTTATCTAGGGTTTGCCCCCCAACCTTGAAATGGGTCAGCCTGTCCTGTGTGGAGGGACAGGTGGAAGTGAGGTAATTCCACTGACGTTGTGCGCCGTTGCGGGAGGCGGTCATGGACCGCCGTGCAACTCCTCATTGGGTAATATTGGGTCCTATGGGTTACAGTGGCCAATGGTGATCCATGCCGAGGGTGACGGTATGCACCGCCACGGACGTGACCGCCATTTTATATCAGATTCCTCACTTGCTACCTGATCTTCAACAGAAGAGGACCTACACTGCATGTGCTGCTGTGACCTGTGTCTGGAACCTACCTTGGCCCGTGTGACTGGGGAAAGGGCCCCTGCCTTCACTTCGGTGGAGTTGGAGAGACTGGTGGATGGGATCCGACCCCAGTACAGACTGCTGTATGGGCATCTAGACCAACAGGTGAGTACACTGTGGACACGATGCATGTGGCATGAATGCATGGAGTGGTGTGTGAAGGCATCATGTAAGGGGGTGGGTGGATGTCCTCTGGGTGGCGTGTTGTTTGTGCGCTGGGCCATGTGTGTGCAAATGGTGATGTGAAGGGGTATGGTGGGCCATAAGTGTAACAGGTAGGACTGTCTGACTAATACTATTTTCCTGTCTGTATTGTCTCTGCATGTCAGCACCCATCAAAAGAAGGGTATAGGGCATGCCATCACCAAGGAGGTGCACACCCTGGGGGGTCTACAGCAGGTGGAGCACCCACTGTTGGAAACGGTGGGAGGACCTGAGAAGCTGGGCATGGAAGACCGCGGAGTCTCAGATGGTGATGGCCTCCCAACGAGGAAGGGGCGCCCATCGAACACTGACCCCACTGATGGTCGGCATACTGGTGGTGGCCTATCCAGAGCTGGGTGGGTGCTGAGGTTATCACAGGAGCCACAAGGAGGTGAGTACAGTGTCCATCATTACTACTAATGCCTGGTGGAGTGGTATCCGAGTAGGGGATGTGTGTCCATGGGTGCCCCTAGGCCAGGCTTGAAATTGCAGCTTAGGTCCCCTGATGGCTAGGGTTTTGAAGGGATAGTCCTGCTACCTAGCTCTTAGCCATCCAATACTGGTCAGGGCTGCGTGGGTCCCAGCTGTGCTGGATTTGGCGGTGTGTGCCCCTCCCCGTGCCTTGGTGGCTAGCATTATTAATGGTTGTGCAATGCATAGTGCATAGGCCTGTTCCCTGTGTGTGAGGGTGCTGTGTACGCCAACAGTGGAGTTTGTACAGCCATTGACCAAGTGTATCCTTTGTCTCTTCCCCTCCATTTTTGTTTTGTCACCCTGTCCTTATGTGCATTAGCATCATCTGCGGAGGAGCAGAGGCACCGGCGAAGGAAGGAGCTGCATCCCACAGGAGGCAGAGTCCACCAATGCTGAGGGCACCAGTGGGACGGAGGGCGAGGGGAGCACCACGTCAGAGACTGGAGGGGACAGTTTTGACACAGATACCTCCTCCGATGGAAGCTCCCTGGTGGTGGCAGACACCTCTGTGACCACCCCAGGTACAGGTACAGCCACCACCCCGTACCAGCACTGCCCTGCCAGCAGCCCCTCATCGAGTCGCCTGTGCCCGCTCACCCAGGAGGGTGGGCATCTCCTTCGCCCCGGCCACCTCAGGCCCTGCCCCAGTGAGCCCTGCTGCCCTGAGTGAGGAGGCTATTGACCTCCTGAGATCCATCTCTGTAGAGCAGTCAACCATTGTGAATGCCATCCAGGGACTGGCAGCCCAGATGCAACAGACTAATGCATTCCTGGAGGGCATTCACACTGGCTTGGCAGCCAAACAGAGATCAATCCAGGCCCTGGCCTGCTCTCTGATGGCAGCCATCATGCCTGTTTCCACCCTCCCCCTCCAACTTCCTCTTCCCAACCTATCCCAAGCACACAGGCAGACGAGCATGCACACAAGACAACACACAAGAGTGGTTCAGGCAAACAGAAGCACCACACTTCATCCCACAGGCACTCACACAAACACCATCCAGATGCAGACATACCAACATCCACAATTTCCATTGTGTCCCCCTCCTCCTCCTCCTCCACCTCCCTCCCAATTCCGTCTACACTCACACCTGCATGCACTACACCATCATCCACTACCAGCATCACCACCACACCTAGCAGAACACACACCTCACTGGCAGACACCTCCACAACAGTCATGCACACGTCCCCTGTATCCTCTCCCATTGTGTCTGTGCCCCCCCCCCAAGGTACACAAGTGCAAGCACTCAGACATCCAACAGCCATCCAACTCACAACAGCATCCAACCCATGCACCTGCACCCAAAATCAGCCGACAGACACCTCCTACAACCACTCCCTCTTCGTCCACTCCCAAACCTTCTCTCTCTTCCCACCCCAGTGTCCCTAAAAACATTTCCTATCCACCATTGACCTCTTCCCTACCCCTCCTCCCATCCTGCACGTCTGGCCAGGGTGGGAAGAACTCAGCCAAGCACCTCAGCCACCCAGTCCATGGGTCGAGTCATCAACATACCCACTCGTGGTGGGAAAGGTGCCAGGGCACGTGTCCTGAGGGTGAAGGAGCCTGCACCAGGCACCTTCAAGGGAAAGGAGCCTGATCCAGCTGCTGCCAGGAAGAGCAAGGAGCCTGCCCCAGCTGCTGCCAGGAAGACTAAGGAGCCTGCCCCAGCTGCTGCCAGTAGGAGCAAGGAGCCTGTCCCAGCTGCTGCCAGGAAGATTAAGGAGCCTGTCCCAGCTGCTGCCAGGAAGAGCAAGGACCCTGCACCAGCAGGCAGGAAGAGCAAGGGGCCTGGGGCTAGAACTGTGACAGAGCCCCCACCACCAACCACCACGGAGCAGCCGTCCGAGGCTGCAGGGGATGGGCAGCAGCTTCTCCCCACCAGCAGCAACACCACCACCACTGTGTAGCCGCCCGAGGCTGTAGGGGATGGGCAGGTGCTTTCCCCCACCAGCAGCAGCACCACCACCACCACTGAGCAGCCGTCCAAGGCTGCACGGGATGGGCAGGAGCTTTCCCCCACCAGCAGCAGCACCACCAGCACCTCTGAGCAGCCGTCCAAGTCTGCAGGGGAGGGGCAGGAGCTTCCCCCCCACCGGCGGCTGCAGCAGCACCACTACTACCACTGAACAGCTGTCACCGCCGGCGGACGCTATGTAGTCCTGCCTCCATGGGCTGCTGTGCAGCCTGGCCTCTGCAAATACAGTGACTATGACACCCCCCTGAGAGACTGTGATCTTGCATTCCCCAGGATCAAGATCACAGGGCACGATGCCCCCTCCAGAACCAGTGGGGATGACACCCACCAACCCCAGCCTCCACAGGATCAAGAGCACAGGGCACGATGCCCCCTCCAGAACCAGTGAGTAAGACACCCACCAACCCTAGACCCCCCAGGATCAAGAGCACAGGGCACGATGCCCCCTCCAGAACCAGTGGGGAAGACACAACCAACCCTATCCTCCCCAGGATCAAGATCACAGGGCACGATGCCCCCTCCAGAACCACTGGGAAAGACACCCACCAACCCAGCCTCCCCAGGATCAAGAGCACAGGGCACAATGCCCCCTCCAGAACAAGTGGGGAAGACACACACCAACCCCAGCCTCCCCAGGATCAAGAGCACAGGGCACGATGCCCCCTCCAGAACCAGTGGCTAAGACACCCACTTGAGAGACTGTGGCCTTGCTCTCCCCATGACCAAGCACAGGGCATGTTGCCTCCTCCAGAACCAGTGGTCTTGTTTCATATCCTGGCTGAGGTGCCCCCCGTTCCCCGTCCCCCGTCCCCCTGAGGTGCCTGCCTATTTACCAACTGATGCCCCTGCAGTGTTCTCTCCGTGTTGATGCAGGTGGCAAGTGGGGCCTTGGACTTTGGCCTGTGGCCATGTGGTCCACGCAAACTGAGGACTGGGCAGTGTCCCTTGAACTATACAATTGTAGATATCTGTTGCATTAGCTAAATTTGTATATATAATGTGTTGATCTGATTACACTCACTTCAGTAAATTCATTTTGTCTCAGCATTATTCAGCCACTTTAAGGGGAATAACTTGTTTTCTTGTGCATCTTATTGTGTGTATGGTGTGTGTGTATTGGGTGTGTGTTGTGCATGTGTGTGTCACTGTCATTTTCCACCCCCTCTCCCTTGTGCGCTAGGCAGCTGTACTCACCGTCGTCGTCTTCGCCGTCGTTAGTGTTCGTGGTGGAGCAGCACGTAGACCATGGGGAAGACATGCAGCTCGGGCTCCATGGCAGCGTGGTTCTTCCCTGTATCTCCAATGGTGAGTCCTTTCACTTCTGTGCAGTATTTCTGCCAGGCTTTTGATGTCATGGCACTGCCCCGGAAAAGGTGGCGTTTTGGCATGTCATAATATGGTGGGCATAACATTGACGTCCGCCTGGCTGTAGGCGGCTACCGCCGTGGTGCCTGTTGTGTCCGCCCTGGCTGTCGGTGTGGTAAAGTGGCTGTCTATTTGAGATCTATCCGCCATGTTCATAATTTGGCGGTAATTACCACCAGCCTGTTGGCGGTATTACCGCCACTTTTACACCAACCACCAGGGTTGAAATGAGGGCCAAAGTCTTTACAATCCAATGGAATATTTGCAGCAGGAAATGCAGATAGAGAGTGTGATCCTTAAACCTAAAAATCCAAGTGAAAAGTGGTGTCATGCATCCCCTTCCTCCCTGTCCTTACCCCAACTTGTCTTGGGCCACAAACGACTAGTGGCAAACCCTTTGTGAGGGTGCTCAGACAGGGTCTTTGTGATGTGCAAATGTGAAGCAATACACAGAGACCAAGTGCTAACTACAACTAGTCATGTTACCGCGGATCAGGCTGTAGGCACCAAATGGTTAGGAGAGGAAAATGCCAACTTTCTACAAGTGGCTTTTTCAAAACTACGATTAAAATTCTGACTTTACCATTAAAGAGTGCTTTTTATCATAAAACTCGACCTGTCTACCTGTTCCCAATTGGAAGCTTCTTAGATGTAATGAGGTATCTCCAATGTTATGCAATGGGGGGTAGGCCCTGCAGTAGTGAAAAATATATTTAGGAGTTTTTCACTATTGGGATATGCAAAATCTAAAAGTACATGCCCATTTTTTCAAATACACTGCACCCTGCTCTCTAGCCTAAGAGCCTTCTGAGGGGTGACATATGAATTAAAAAGGAAGGTTTGAACCTGGCAAAAGGTTTATTTGGCAAGGTCGGCGTGACAGGTTAAAACTGTACCCACAGGCTGCAATGGCAGGCCTGAGGCATGTTTAATGGGCTACTTAAGTGAGTGGCACAAAAGGTGCTGCAAAGCCCAATAGTAGCCTTTAATTTATAGGTCCTAGGCTCAGGTAGTACCTCCTTAGTAGGGACTTGCAAGTAAATTAAATAGGCTAATTTGGTGTAATACAATTCTACCATGTTTCAAGGAGAGAGCACTTTAGCATTGGTTTGCAGTGGTAAACTGTGCAGAGTCCCAAATGTCAACAAAAACAGTATTGGAAAACAGGAGGGCAAAGGCAAAATGTTTGGGGATGAAGGTGACCCTGCAGAAAGATCCACATCCAACACTAAGCAAGCACAACCACACTAAAAAGAAGTCTAAAACTAGTACAAGGTCTTCCATAAGAAGCCCAGAAAGAGCTCAGCCCTCAAAAACCATCAAAAGGAGGATTATGAACATTAAAAATACAATGTTTTCTCATGAATGAATAGACCATTTATGTGAAATGCTTTAAAACATAGCTTAGTTCATACACTTACTTTAGTACAAACTAATGTACATTTGCATATGCACTTACATTACAGTAGTTTGATGGCCTCACGCGTAATGGCCACCAAACTACTATTGCTTGCTGCTTGTTTTTTTTTTTTTTCATGGTCGGCTAAATAAAGATCTCCTTCACACTATTTATTCCTTGGCAAAATTGTATATCATGTCTATTATTTAGCCTGTGGCTGGATAAACAGCAGAGATTATGCACTATTTTGCCCACTGCCAGGTAAATAACAAGATTAAGTATTATATGGCCAGTGGCTGGGTAAATAGCCACTTCTTCATACTTTGGTTGTTTCATCTCTGTATGACTTTATAGGGTGTGATAAGGTTGTTAGTAGGCTGTGATGATTATTTTCAGTGATTGTAAGAAGTCCTTCTCCTTGCCATGTTCCCCATTTTTGTGTTCTGTACATTGAGGCATAGATTTTCTACTTTCAATGAAGTGAGTCACACACCAATAATGTCTGCAATATAAAAAGTGCCTCCTATGGTACAAAGTCAATGTGGTGATGTCAAAGATTAAACAAACAAAATGTTCAATTTCACTTCAGTTGCAAATGCTACAGCGTGACTATTGGGATATTTTCTTGCCAGTCCCTTGCATCTGATTTCCACTGGGATAAGAATTTCATGCAAAACAACTCACGCTATATGTTAGTTGATCAGCTATGCATCAAATACAGACTCCTTTGTATATATTTGCAGAGTGTTGATCTTTGCATTTTTGACACTGCATCTACAGCAAATCTTGACACTGAATGACTTTTGTATGAGAAATTTGAATGGGTTGCCATTTGCACTGCTTTGGGTTGTGCATTGAGGCCCATATTTCCTAACATTTTGCATCATGGTTGCACCAATTGTTTGGTGCAGCCATGATGCAAAATGCTAGTTGAGATTTATAAAGCCATGGAAGGGTGGATTTGCGTCACCTTGCATGGCGTTGTAAAAAAAAAGTAACATAACACAATGCCTTGCACTACATTACACTGCGTCGGGTAGTCGTTTCATGGATGGAGCGTAGACATTCACATGTATCCACCCATGTATACCAGAAGAAATATCTTAATTTCTCATTGTTTCTTTCTTTTTCTATGTGGGCTGCATTCTGCAACACACATAAAAGGAGGAACATACTTCTAAAGATGGTTTTGGGTAGGATGGTATTCTTTATCACACAAAAGCAATTCTACCTGTAAAGCAGGCACCCTTGCAACATGGCACAAGGGTGCCTGATTTTGTGCTTGGCTTCCTGAAGTCCTCTAGAGTAATGAGAGAGGAGAAGTCCAACATATCTTTGTAAATATGTTGCATTTCTGCTCTCTCCCTTTCACGCAGTGCAGTAAGTTGCCTTGTTGTGGTGCATTGCGTGAAAGGTTAGTAAATCTAAGCCCAAGGTTTAGGGTGGCATGAGCACTGGTGGGCAACTGTTTTATTTCTGAATTATATTAACTCTCAATTGGTAAATAAGTTGCTTATAAAGCATATTTATCAATGGTAAATCCAACTAAGAGAAGACATGTGGTGTTGGATTGCTGCACAGTGAAATACCCGGCTTAACAGACTCCATTGATAATATCTGACTGGAACTGAAAAGAAAAGAAAAGCTACGTTCCTGCTGCTGTAGTCAAGAATCTGAGGAGAAGAGAGATTTGTCTTCAGCTGTCTTGAAACCTTTGCATTTGTATATTCTCCTTCATTGATAGCACTACTAGTTAACAAGAACACTAATGTGATCCAGGTGGTGCATGTGAGGTTCCCTTGCCCATGTGGAACTTATCTTCTGTGGTTTGAATGTGCAGAATGTCCTCAAACCGATTAAGCTGCTGCCTGCCTATAAGAATGCCAATGACTAGTAACAACTGGCCATTTCTCCTGCTGCTCCTTATGGCTGGAAAGAGTAGGAGGGTGAGACATGGCAGAAGCGGGTACCTCCCATGAAGAATGTTAGTAGGCCAGTTACAACTTAAGGTTCATCTTCCATGTGAAGGTAAATCTTACTTCATGTAGCTGAAGGGTGATGAAGGCCTAATCCCTAGTTTTTGGTACTACCTTTACCCAGGGCCTTTAAATGAAATGCTACTGGTAGGCAGCAGCCCTCATTTTGACACTGACTAAAGTAGCCTTTTAAAACATGTCTCATATCTGCCACTGAGGCATATTATGCTGTTTTGAACTGCCATTTCAAAGTGGCTAAATAAACCTTTAGTCAGACCTAAACCTGCCTTTTCAATTAAAAGAATTCAAAGAAGGTATGCCATAAGGAATCAAAAGGTAGGGTGCATTGTATCGAAAAAGTAGAACACGTGCTTAAGTTTTACATGTCCTGACATTGAAAAACTGCTAAAGCCATTTTTCGCTGTTGGAAGGCCTATCTCTCCCAATTGGGTTGCTTTATTACATTTAACAAGTGATAACTTTAGATTGAGAGCGGGTGCAGAGATGTGTTTACACTCGAATGGATTGTCATTCAAAATCCTCTTTAATATGAATTTAAATTTTACTTCACAACTTTGAAAATGCCACTTTAAGAAAGTTTACATTTTCTTGTACCAACCACTTGTGCCTTCTGGCAGTGTCCTGGGTTTCATAATTGTGAATGGCTCTGCTCTTGAGGTTTGTTTATTGCTTCCAAACAGTAAAACAAAGCAGGTATAGGTGTGAACAGAATGAGCCATCCTGGCAGGATGAATGGTAGGAGCTATTCCGAGCTTCAGTTACACTTTAGTGGGCTTTGCTCCCTTGACCCTATCTTCTGACCCCTTGACAGTTCAAATCCTTGACAGGGGAAGGGAAAGAACTACCCAGAACCAGATGTAGGGGTTGGGTAGGGAGTCCTCCCCACTCAAAGGCTGGCACCAAGTATAGTATTAGACATCTTGTGCCATTCTTGGGAACTCTCCTGCACATGTGGACATTAAAAAAGAAGGACTGCCCTGCTGCCAGAGGACTGCCTTGCTGCTTGAGGGCTGCCTTGCTGTTTGAGAAGGAAGACTGGACCTGCATGCTTTCATACCAGGCTACCCATAGTGATTCCAAGGGTCAGATCTTGTGTGAGCTACTAGGACACAACATGCTTCAGAAACCTCCCTGCAACTGCCCAGCTGACCTTCGGCCCGGGACTTACCTGGACCTGCCTGAGCCCTCCTGACCATGCTGGAGTGAGTCCCTAATCCCCAAGAGGTGCCTCCCTAGGTCCTGGACCTTTAGCTGTCTTCAGAGGGTACTCTTCCTCAACAAAGGGTGACATTTATGAATGTTGGGCTCCTCTGGAGTACGAAAGGGCCCTTTTGAGCCAGGACTCTGTCACCCATGACAACCTCCATTGCGAAGAGCTTGTGAAACCTGCTCTTCACGATGGAGCGACTGCCAGTGATGATCTCCAATGCGAAAACCACACTATGCACTACAGAAGTGGCATGCCTCAATGACCTCAACAATTTAGAGAGTAACCCCTTTTTATAAAGGTACAGGGTTAGGGTTCAGCCAAACCAATACAAAGGTTTTTTTTCCCCCTGGGCTTGTGGTTAACATCCAAACTTTTGCTATGTGGATGCTTAATTATCAACACAAGAAGAGATCTAACTTTGATCTAAAAAACAAAACAATTATGCTCAAACCACAATATTTAGAATCTCATACTTTTTAAAGTAAAATACTAGTGGCATTTGTTAATATAGTTTATCAGCCATTGGTCCAAATACATCTAAATCATGTCCCATCTTCTTCAGGACCAATAACTGAATTGAAACTATTGAAATGGTCCAGGATGCTATATCATGTATATTGAAAGTGCCTTGCTTTTGTTGTCCTTCACCCATAATAATACAAAAAGTCTGCTTCTTTCCCAATAAGATAAGAAACTAATATTTAAGACTTTGCAGTTAAAATTTCATGAGGGTAAGCCAACTATGGCAAGTCTTCTGTTCGTTTCCTTCCCTGGGCAAGACCCCCGCTATGATAATAAACATCTTAGCAGTCCATAAATTGCTCTGTAAAGAGGCATTTTTAATTACTTGCCTGTTTGGCGTGATTCATACAGTTTGTTGTGTCTGCTACTTTATGAACTGACACAGGTCTCGCAGACTGTCAATATGGTTCCTTGTGTTTCATTTTTAAATCAGGGCCCCGCAAGAACACAAACTGTCATTCCTCTTTTTGAAAATTAGTTTAGGCTACAATGACTGTAAACATGAAGCAACAGCAACAATGTCCGCAATGCCCAAGTTGTTCTTCGCAGTACATCGACAACAGCCCATGCCACCCAGACTGCTCTTCACGCTACAGCAACTACAATCCATGACTCTCTTCTTGCTCCTCATGCCCTCTTCCACCACGAATGAAACCCCTTGCGATGACCTCAAAATGTAACTCTTTAGCAGAACCAACGTGGTCCCTCTATCTGACCCATGCTCCTTCACGGTCAGCAAGAACTTATTACTTTCCCCCACTCTAGCATGACAGATGATTGGGAGTGGCACTTTCTGCTTTTAGGTGCTTTTTTTTAACTTAAGTTGTGAAGTTGCATGCCGCTGGTTCTACTGATTGTATTTTTGTTGTTCTGGTATAATTTTATTCACTACAAGTTGTACTACTTTTCTAACTTGGTTTGTTATTATTCTTGTGTTGTGTTTTCACTTTTTACTGTTTAAGTACTTTATAAATACTTTACACATTGCTTCTAAGTTAAGCCTGACTGCTTTTCATAGAAGCTAGTACAGTGGTAAACACAGGTTGATTTCATGACTATTTTGTTCATCCTGACAAGAATTGTGTTTGTTGCCTGAGTGGGGCTTCCACCCCACACAACCAGTAACCTAATTTCTTAATCAAATCTAGTGTGTACCATGTGATTTGCAACCACACAGAATATAGACAATGAAAAACCATGAATGGTATGGACAGCAGGAAATATTGCAACAGGGTTATTGCAATCTAGCAGTCACTTCTAAGCACAATACTAGTTTTAACTGAGTACTACATTACAAGCCTTTCTTGAGTTTCAAAGGTAGTACGCACTTGCATACCTGATTCAGAACAACAGGACCTATTGCTCTGCCTGAACAGCAATCCTGATATTTCTGTCACTGAGCAGCTGTGTGCCTTGAAGGAACAATCACAGCCACTTGGACAGCCAGCGAAAGCCATTCAGCTCACAGAAATATTCTATTAAAATGGATGCTGCATTCATGCCCGTCATGTCTCGATACAACTGGTGCAATGATGTCTTCACTACCGCTGGTTCTCTTGGTTTAGTTTATAATACTTAATCAGGGGCTTGTTGTTGACTGTTAGAATAAATTATCAATATGCAGAAGCATAATTATCTTTCAGCTATTTCTAATTATTAAACAATGTTCTTTGAGAGAAAGCACAAATGTAACATTTAATGACTTACCTGCTCGATAATTTATATGTTTATAATGGATAATAATTATAAGATCAGTAGAAATGATTAAATAATATGAATATACGCATATGATTGTAATTTTTGCATGAAACAATTGCAGAACAAAACAACATGGTAAGAATGTACATTTGATAAAATAACAGTTGTTCATCTCTTGATTATTTGAGTATCACACATTTTATTACAAGTATGAGGACCCTGGAGGAAAAACACAGAGCCTAATTCACAAAGATAAATTTAGACTGTTGGTATTAGTTTAGATCAAAAGTCTAACTTTACAACTTTTCAGTCTACAGATTTGTTTCTTACCTTTCTGAATACTGAAAAATCCTAAATTTAGACTATTGGTCTCAACTTAAACCAGAAGTCTAACTTTACCTTTGTGAATCTGACCCACAGTGTTTTAAAATTATCCTAATTAGGAGGGGGGAGAAGACTGTTATGTAGGGGTGGGTGGAAAACTCTTTTCTGCCAGAGAAGTTTGTGGAGTTTTTCCCACTCCGCAATCCACTTGGAGCACAGATTTTGGCAAAAACTCTGCCAACCTCTGTGTGGTAGAGTCAACCACGTACCCCTAATTTATGAATCAGTTCAGACCTTGAAGCAGTCCAATGACAGCGTATCCATTATAGACATTGAGCAGAGAAATGCCCATGTGCAGTGTGTCTCACGCAGCGCGCATGCGTTTTTGCTGCAGTCACCCGTGGAATTTTTTGCATACTAAACCTTGTTTTCACCCAAGGCATCTGTGCGAGACCGTTATCATCTTACTCCATTCAATGGATGTTCACTGAATCTGCACGCAAGGGCAATTGCTAGATGAATATTTCCCAACTAAGGGAGTACACTCAGTGCTACGAACAGTGCTTAATTTGTGAATAGAAAGGTGCTGGTGCCCAAAGCCCTCCTCTTAAACACGCGGCTGCTGCAATTAAATGTGTGAACGTGAAATATTGAGGCAGCGTAATCCTGAAGCCAGCTCGTTGCTCTTTAATCCATATGAAGCCACTCCCTGCCCCTTTAGCTCACTCTTGCAGCTTTCTACTTCCTCTCTTTGTGACACTTTTTTGTTTTTCCCTTTATCCGTCTTTCCCATGTGTGTCTTTTGCTCGCAACAAATGTTTGAGGCAGAAGAATAAGCCCCGGCCCTCAACAATAAGTGCTGGTGCTCAGCACCGGAAACAACAAGCGCAAATTAAGCACTGGCTACAAACAAACCCTACAGTTCTCATGCCCAAGCATAATAATGTTGCCTATTGAACAGGTGAACACCCTGTGCGAACAGCTGGTGAAGGCAGTGATGGTTATGATGGATCAGGCATACACCCAATGATACTGGTTCAAGGCGTTCAAGGTAATGAGGGCATCCTCAACATTCGTAGGGCACGAGCACTGGTCTGAGGGGTGCACAAGACCCAACGCTCCACTGGGTCAGGAAAGTGTGGCGTCCTGGCAGCTGGGATGGGTGTTTGAGGCCTGCTTTGTTTGGCTGTTCAAATCAACGTGGGAAAATGACAACATAAACAACAGGGCTATTATTAAAACAAATGTTTCTTTTTTATTGCTAAAGGTAAAACCAATGGTAGAGTGATGGAACATGAAGCAAGGCTAGTTTAATTTATCTCAATGATTTGCTGGCTTTAAATATTTTACAATGATATGTTTAGTGAGCCGCTCATTCGGCATTAATGGGGCAGCCCAGGCAGAAGGAGTGAAAATAAGTGTAATGAGATGACATTAGAAAGCCACAATGGATTTTTGTGTCCTTGAGCTTGCTAAAATGTAATAATTTATTAAGTGTTCCTTGATTGTTTGGAAGTTCTTTAGATGGAACTTCATTGGTGCAGCCAGTGTCGTGCAGGGCACTTTTGTCTGGATCTGCGTGTGCGCTGTAGCTGTATGCAGATGTTCACTGTCTCCAGGTTTCTGATGCAGGGGCGCACACCTGTTGCTGTCAGAGGGTGGCTGCAAGGGTGCACGTAGATTGATGGAGAGAGCAGTGGGTGCACAGGGACCAATCTTCCGGAGAGAAGCAGGTTCCAGCAACTGTGCACTTTACCGTCTCCAAGGCCGGTCCTGCTCTGAGTCAACATACCTATTCTCTACATTGTTCCTCCACTTCACTAGTCCATTCAAGATTGGAAGATCATGAGTATGTACGGCGGATCAGCATTCCACTGCTAATGGACCTCTGCAGAATCTTGCAGAGTTTTTGTGTAACTCCACACAATTCCACAGAGTAAAAAGCCACAAGTTCTGTCCAACCTTACTGTTAGGTAATGCTTTGCTTTGGTATGTTATGCAGATTTGCACAGAGTGGCTTACCACACCGTAGGGTATCCATGCACTGGAGCAGGCATAAAGGTGTGGGACTAAGACTGTAATTAGTGAGTCAGCCACAGAAAGTTAGTTGAAGAGACAGGTCTTTAGCTTCTTGCAGATTTCAAAAGGCGAGGAGGCCCTGATGTGTAGAGAGAGCTCATTCTCGGATTTGGGTACAATGTGGGAGAATGCTAGACCTCCCAATCTGATTTTGTGGATATGGACATTGTGTGTGAGTGAGGCTCAGCATAGATGCCTGATGGGTTGGTGGAAGTGAAGTCGGTATGTTAATCCTATGTTGTTCAGTGCTTTGTATATGTGTGTGAGAAGTTTGAATTGGCACTGTTTATTTATGGGGAGCCAGTGGAACTCTCCCAGATGTTGTGTGATGCGGGTGTGTCATGGGAAGTCTAGCGTGAGTTTTCCTGTAATGTTCTGGATGGTACGTTGGTGGTGGAGGAGGTGGTTGGTGATTCCAGTGTACAGTGCGTTGCTGTTGTCTTGCTGCATGCGATAAGAGCTTGTGTGACGGTACATCTGGTATACCAGAGTATCCATTTGAAGATTTGAAGATTTGAAAATCATACAGAGTACTTGGAAGCAGGAGGACCTGACTGTGTTGACCTGTGCTGACATGTTGAGTTTGTCGTTGAGGATGATTCCCAGACTATTGCGTGGTATGTTGGTGCTGGTGTGAGTCTGAGTTGTGGTGGCTACCAGGTGGAGTCTCAGGGGGAGTTCTGGTTCCTGAAGGTCGACATTTCCATTTAGTCGGAATTTAGTTTCAGACAATTGGCTTTCATCAAATATGCTACTCAGATCAAGCAGTCAGAGAACTTGGTTCTGGTAATGATGGACTTGTCGGACAGTAATAGGATGAGTTGGGTGTCATTGGCATAAGATATTGTACGAAATTGGGTTACTGGTGGAGGGGGGTGGGATCCTCCTCAAGCAGGAACCACAATCCTTGTCAAGGTGAACTCACACGAAAACCCTAAATTAACCTGTGCTGAACCCTTGGGTAGCTTGGCACAGAGCAGTTAGGCTTAACTCAGAGGCAATGTGTAAAGTAATTACCCAGCACTTCAAACAGAAACACAGTGAAAACACAACACAAAAGTATCTAACACCCGATAAGAAAAATAAAGTAAGTTTTAATTAATAAAATAAGATAAAAATGACAAAACTCCAATCAGTAGAAATGGAGAGATGAGGTTTAAAGCTTTCAGTAAAAATAGCCAACTGTGGACATCTGATCGCGCAGGACCGAGGCAAAGTCACACGTTCATGCTGACCACAATGGCTACAGAGACCCAGTTAGGCCAGCTGCACAAAATACCTTAGATCCTCATTGCAGAGTATCACAAGGGACCACGCTGAAGATGGGTTACACAGCCGGGAAGATGCATCCTCGTTAAGGATTCAACAATGAAGGCTTGCGATTGTTGGAAATGGCCATTCTACACGGTTATCCCCAAACTTCTTGCCTCTCTTCTCCTATTTTCTGGCCCTCTTGTTGTTGGCTTTAGGACTCTGGGCACTTTACCACTGATAATCAGTGCTGAAGTGCATGTGATCTCACCCCTAAAACCTGAAATGATTGGTTTACATCTGTTTGGCTTATTTAATTTATCTGTAAGTCCCTTGTAAAGTGGTCTACCTTATACCATATACCCATGGCCTGTAAATTAAATGCTATCAGTGGGTCTGCAGGCAAATTGCACCATCCACAGAAGTAGCCTTTCAAACATGTCTCTGGCCTGCCTCTGGGTAACCCCTAAGATAGGTCCTAGATAGGCTCTAGATAGCCCTATGGGCTGGATGTTGTGTATATAAAAGGTAGGACATCTATCTTTTTGTGTTACTTGCCATAGTAGTGACAAACAGCCTATTTAGTTTCTCACTACTATGAATACTGCCCCTCTCATAGGATTGCATTAGAAATTCCCCTATATATGCCTAAGTGGTAATTTTTGACCTATCAGGAGTATCGTGGGCATGTTTGGTATGGTTGTGAAAAATCGTGCTTTCTGTTCTAGGTGGATTTTACATTACTATTTTAGAAATGCTGATTTTACAAGGAGGACCTGGCCTTGCAGTTCAAGCTGGACTGTTCTCATGGGGAACAGGGTCAAGACTGATTTGCATATGGCTGGGTCCAAACTAGGGTGGAGTGGTGAGCAAAAAAACGATGGATTAAACCCAGATCTTTGTGACTGGTGGTGAAGGTTTGCATTTTTCAGCATTGTGTCCATCATCTGTTCTTTTTGCACTTATACAAAGTGGGCATTTCTCTCTGCTCTGGTGCTTTGCAGCATGGCTCCAATCCACATCTAGGGCAGGGAGACAGCTGTACTTGTGCATACTCCCCAGACAGCCATCCATCAGCGAGGGTTAGGTATGACAGGGTTACATCTGCATACTGATGATCTTCTTGGGCTGAGAGAGAGGGAGGTGGGGCACACTTTACACCTGAATAGGCTGTGTCCTGCACTCACATAAAGGGCTTGTTTACCCCCCACTGATGTCTGGAGCCATGGTAGAGGGGAAGGGGCATTCCTGGAACGGGTCAGAGGTGGCTTGAACCTTCTCCCACCTTCTAGAAGCTGTGCAGAAGAAGTAGAGGGTCTGTTGCCCTCTGATTTTTTATGACAGAGCACTTGTGGAAATGGGACTGAACGTCTGACAGAGGGACTGCTGGACTGTACAAAGGACTCGTCTGGGCTGCCCGTCTGATGTTTCCCTGTGCCTAGTGTCTGCTGAGTGGAGCAAAGGACTCATCTGGATTGCTTTCCTGTATGTTGCCCTGCTGCCAGCTTGTTCCCTGACTCTCGGCTGCCAAGGTTCTGTGGACTTCTAGGAGGGACCACTACTTACACCTCTTGTTGTGTGCTGGCCTGCCTGCCCCTTTGTGTCCCCTCCAGTGCCTCCCAAGGAGTCCAGCATGTGGGGAGCACTGCGTCCTACTCCTTGACTTTTTCCCAGAATTAGTATGTGGTGAGGAGCTCTTCATTCCCCCTTTGATGGCCCCCTCCGCTTGGAGAGCACTTTTCCTAATCCTACCTCTTCATTCTAGCGGCGCATGGAAAGTGCTGTATTTGAAGGGTTCTACTTGAGTGCTTTACTCTTGCATGCTCTGTTTGACTCCTTGCTGAGCGCATTTTGAGCACTTCGCATTGTGCCTGCCACCAGCATGTAGCAAGTGTGGCAGTCACACCTTCATCTCATGGACTGCACTCATCATCAGTGCTACAGTGCTTACCCAAGGAGACCTCGCCCGCACCCCAGTGACCACTGCCTTTCGGGCTGCCAGGTGCCAACTGATGACAGGGAGTTGAAACACTACAATAGGAACTTCTGCCATACCCTGCGAATGCTGCCTCGGTCAACCATGGTATGTGTGATAACAGACGCTGAGCACTGACAGTCCTGGACTTTTTGGCAAAGCCCAGAAGACACCACATACATCACTATCCAGCAGTCACAACAGGGCCGTGCCGTTCTTCCCCAGCACTCATTGCACTTTTGTCGGCAATGCTGAATGGGCATGAAACTGCCAGCACAGTAGCCCCAAGCCCTGGTGGCCAGCACAGCAGGGACCAAAGGAGGTCCCCCCGCCACCGTCCATAGAGTGTGCACCCCATCTCTCGCCGAACCTTCTTTAGGCGGTTGTGGCATCACGGAGGGAGAAAAAATCCTCGATAGAGGCTCCCACTCGCACAGGTTACTGCCTTGAGTATAATAGGTGTGCAGAGACTTTTGAGGACTACGCCTCCCCATGGATACTCCTTTCCACCCAGCCACCACAAAAAGTACCGTAACTCTGCTAGTAAGAGTACATGTGTCCCTGTAGCCTATGTAGAATTATTATTGTCTGGCTTCTGGTAACAGTACTGAGGGATACATATTTTTCGTAGTAATCCAGGTACTTTATTGATGCTGATGTGTCACTTTGCAGATATAGTTCATGCTTAACAGCCTACTGATGTTGTGGTGTAGATCGTAAGGGTTCCTCCAATGTTAGGCTATGACACTATATTAGGGGGACTGTGTAATATGGACAGTCATGTTGTCTCACCATATGATCTTTGCACTAAGTCTCCAAAGTATTGCATTATGCACACTATTTCTTTGGTTCTGACATTAGCAGAATGGTGACTATAAGCCTGTAATGGTATAACATACACAGCATCTATGATGTATGATATTGGTCTATGACTTGTGCACAATATATTTTATATTTTCATATATATCATGTGGAGTGTCTTTTGTGGTCTATTTATTGTGTCACTGCTGTAAATGTGTTGCAAAAACGCTTTGCAGATGACCTCTGGGGATAAACCTGTCTGCTCTGTGCCAAGCTATCGGGTGTGAGCACAGATTGCCTTTGGTGTGTCACTTATTTTCCCTGACTAGAGTGGTGGTTTCTGGCTTGCTTAGGTGCCTACCCTAGCCAACAAGAAACCCCATTTCCAACAGCGATGCAAAGTCTGGTGTGTGAGATGTGTGGTACAGTTGAGGCAATGAGTCAGTTCCAAGGAGTTGGGAGGCTGCAGTGTGAGAAGCTGCATCATAATTGAAGCTGCTGTTGATGAAAGATGCGAGAGCTTGCGTTGGGAAAGCTTCACATAGGTGGTGGTTCCAATGTGGCTGAGGAGCCCTGTGCATCAGTAGAACCCTCCCAGCAGAGGCAAGGCATCAGTTCTGCTTGGGTCTGTGCTGCAAAGCCGAGGAGATGTGTTGATTGTGCTGGATCCACAAAGGGGCTTATGGAGCATATTCAAGCCCACTTCAAAGGATCCTGGACTGAAGAAATAACACTTGATAGGGTAGGGCTCACAGATGGCCAGGTGATGGGTTCAAGATTGTTAGAGCCTTCTGTTCCTGAATCTCCAGTCAAGAGGTCAGCCAACTAGCTCTTGAAGTCATTTTGGGTCGTCGGTTCAACAAATGTAGTTCCAGTGCTTCTCACCCAGGCAAGAGGGCAGCAGGCAGCAGGTCAGCACAGCAAGGCACCAGTCCAGCAGGGCACCAGTCTAGTGGCTGGAGGAATACACAAAGTCTATCTGTCAACTACATCCAGTCATGTGACCCAGAGACAGGCTATAGGAACTATATGGCTAAAGTAGGATATTGTTAACTTTCAAAAAGTGGCATTTTCAAAATTGTAATATAAAACCTGACTTCACCATGAGAGAGGATTTTTCATTACAATTCCGAAGGCACCAAACACACATTGGTTACTTGTTCCCATTTGGAAATTACAGCCTATTAAATATAATATAATGAGGTAACTTCAGTGTTATCCTATGGGAGAGGTAGGCCGTCCAGTATGGAAAAATAAATCTAAGAGTTTTCACTACCAAGACATGTACAAGGTAAAATTACATGTCCTACATTTTAAATACACTGCACCCTGCCCTCTAGGCTGTCCAAGGCCTACCTTAAGGATGACTTATATACTAAACAGGATGGTTTTTGGCCTGGCAAAAGTTTTAGTTTGCCAGGTGTAATTGACAGTTTAAAACTGCACATGCAGCTGATCCAAGAATCCTAGGGGACTCTGCAGATCAGATTTTTGGGTTCCAATATGTAGGGGGATAGTATGACTTGCTGTATTCTTCCTGTAAGAAAGTAGCATATCCAGTGAAGCGGTGGTCCTGAGATGTTTTTGTTGTGCAGTCTTCTGATGAGGATGTAGTGTGATACTATATTGAAAGCAGCGGAGAAGTTGAATAAGATAACGGCAGATGTTTCTCCAAAGACTACAATTGTGCAGATTTTGTCTGTGGCTACGAAGAGTGCAGTTTGTGTGCTGCGTTTGTGCTATGGTTGCTCTGAAATCGTGATTGGGTACAGTAGAGTAGGTTGTGGAGCTTGAGATACTTGGTGAGTTGTTTGTTGATTGCCTTCTCCATCACTTTGACTGGGTACGGGAGAAGGGGGACTATTCAGACATTGCTCAGCTCGCTGTGGTCAGCTAATGGTTTTTGAGGAGGACCTTGACAGCTGCATGTTTCCAGTCATCAGGAAGGTGCTGATTAGATGGAGTTGATGATGTGGGTGAAGATTTGCTGATCTGTGGTCCTCCCATATCGTAGATGTGATGACGTCAGGGGTTCATTGGGGCCCCTGAGTTGATTGTTTTCATGATGGCTGTGGTGTCTGCTTAAGTGAGTGTTTCTCAGCCAGTGAGATGTGTGTCTTGGCTGGCAATGGACAGGTTGGCAATGAGATCCTTAGGGTCGGGTTGTTGTTCGAAGTTGCTATAATTTGTTTTAAATTTTGCTTTGAAGGAAGTTGGATGGATTATCATAGAGATCTTGTGATAGTGTGATGGTGTTGGCTGCAGCCTCTCTGTTGGCAATATCTTTGAAAAATGAGAAGATCTCTTTGCAGCTGTTCGAGCTTGCTTCTACATGTTCAGTTAGACAGCTTCTCTTGGTGTTTCTCAGGAGATGGTGGTAGTGCCTGAGTGCAGCCTTGTAGGTGGTTCTGGCATCAACTTTGTGAATGGATCTCCAGTTTCGTTCTTCTTGTCTGCAGCAGTATAAATATTCCCATCTCTATACCAGCTAGCCTGTTTGTTTGTTCTTCTTTGTCTGTTAATTTTGATAGATGTGAGTTAGTCTGCACAGTTTTTTTCCATTGGTTGAAGTTGATGGTGTCCTTATCTAGGTTCTCAGTGTTAGGTTGGTCTGTTTTGAGGGAATTGCACCAGTTCACCTCTTTAATTTTATTCTAGTCACAGCTGGGCAGGTTGATGCTGGTAGGTGCATTGCCTTGTGGTGTTGAGATTTGGAAGTGTATGATGGAGAGGTCAATCCATCTGAGTAGAGAGTTGGAGTGGTATTTGATTTTGTTGCTGGTGGTGATGATTGGATCAAGAGTGTGTCCAGCTATGTATGTTGGGTCTGTGACAAGCTGTGAGAGTCTGATGTTAAAGCTCTCGAGGAGGTTTAAGGAGCAGGAATTTCTGGTGTCCTCAAGGTAATATTGAGGTCCCAAAATATATAAATTCCTAACAATTTATGGTGAAGGGAGCAATGAAGTCTGTGATGAGGTTGCTGAAGTTGATTTGTGGTCCTCGTGGTCTGTATGCTAAAGTCCTTTCAAAGGAGAAGCCAGTATTTGTTTGCAGGCAGAAGTGTATTAGTTCCATAAAGGGGGTCTCAGTGGATGTGATGCATTAGGATCCGGAGGCCTCCAGACGGCCCACACTCCCCCCGCCAGAAATACACAGAGCGACAAGTTTTTTATCGTTGGAAGAGGTTACTTTATTTTTAGAGACATAAATCAAAAAACATCTCATAACTCAACAAGCCAAAATATTTATAGCAAGTATATCAAAGGTTAATCATTTACACAACATTTTTATTTACATGTTAACGAGAATTTCTTGTGACCATAAATCAAATCTGACAGGATCCCTTCCTGTCCTGAACCACCATTGGACCACACAGGTGACCCATGTCTCACCTGTATCCGTAGGAGGGGCGGTTACCCTGACTACACCGTACCTTGTCCTCATGCTTCGGGTTCCGCCCCCCTCCAAACACCAATCAGCCTTGGGGTGTAATGGGGGGTCCAAGAGCTGGAGCCCCATGTTCCCCCCAGTGATCTGAGCTCTCTTACCCCCTGATCTGGTGTGTACATCCGCTGGTTGGCTCAGAACTTCAGGATCCTATCCCAGATGTCCTCCTGGGGACCCCCTCCTGTTGTTTCTAGTCACATTTATATCTCAATTTCCCCCAAAAAGAGGCTGCGGGCAAAACCCCACATGTCACAGATAAATTGATCGGTTCCTTCATCAGATAAATGCACCTGGTCCTTGTGAAACATGTGGGCGCCCTTCAACAGTTTGTGGGGGATGTTCCATAGGCGCCCCGGGCTCGGGCAGAGTTTTGCCATCTCGGCGTTAAGCCGGCGAACTGACACATTGATAGTCCTAGATCTCATCCCTGCACCCCACTTCCAATGCGGTACCATGTGTGACCAGGCGAATGCTGCCCCTGGGAACTGCTTTGCCACTTTTGTGATTTCTAGGAATACTGTCTTCCTCAGAGCCTTACGGCCTAAACGCACCAAATCGTTGCCCCCCAAGTGAATAATGATTAGATCTGGAGACTGCCGTCCCCCACATCCTTTCGCCATATTGACCAGATGCTGTAGTTGCGTGATGCCTCCTCCACCAATACCGCACCAGCGAAATGCCACGCCTTTCATGCTTGCCGGATTTGACCCACGGAGCTGTTGCACCCGGTACGCCGCCCGACGAACAAACGAATGACCCAAAACCCAGACCACACGTTGAGACATTTGACTGAAAGAAAAGAAACAGGAGCGTGAGACATCACCACCAAGCATCCGAGCTACCATTACACCAAATCGGGCCTGATGTACCGCTTGTAACATTCTGAGGACCACCGACCTATGCCTTTTACCGCGGTAGCTGGAAGGCCTGCTGCCGCCGCTACCGTGGCTGCCCCTATTCTAAATGAATGGGATGAGTACCCTTTTTGATCCACCCCAATTGCTTTTAGGGACAACTTGAAGACTTCAGAGAACTGGTAGCGCGATAGGCAGTCTCCACTGGGGTGTATGAACAAGGCCGAAGAGCCTGTTGTAGGGCGGACTGCAAGATAACTGTTTGTAAGTGACACTGGGCATAAGGGTGAACCGGGCGCAGCACAGAGCGATCATGCGTGTTCCTTTTTAAGCTGGTCTGTCTTTGATTTGCGCAACATTATGGACAGTGACCCGGCGCATACCAGCACATCTCTCTGCTGTAGTCCCCCTGAATGATCACCCCTGGAAGACCCCACCAACTCGCTGATGCGGAAAGCCCCGTAAAAGGCCAAAGCGAATGCAGCGGCGAATAGAGCCGCCTCGGCCGGTGAAGAGCAGATGACGTGGAGTGCCCTTAAAAAAAATTCTAACAAAGGGGTGGTGACGGGACGCCTGGCATCTGTGCCACCTAGGGACCCCTTGGCCCAACCCACTAGGGCCTGTCTTTTAATAAAAGTATTCAATGGTCTCTCAAAATTCCGTATATTTGCAAAGAAACGTATCGCCGCCAAGTAGGCCTTTGCACATGTTTTGCCCTGAACATAATGTTGTGCTGAAGACAAGCCAGAATCAGGTGTTTCAACAGGCGCAAGACCAGAGGGCATGAAGCCCCCTGGCGGTTAATAACTTCTACTACCGCCATGTTGTCGGACCAAAAAATGACAACCCTGTTCTTTAATTCCTCCGCCCAGATGTTCACAGCAACCACAATTAGGAATAATTCTAGAAAGGCTATATTCTTGGTCCACCCCCATCTGACCCAATCTTCTGGCCAATTTGCCCTACACCATAAAGAGCCCAGTATTGCACCGAAACCTATGCTACCTGCGGAATCAGTGTATAGGCCCAACGTGGGGCTGGAAATTGCTTTTTGCGGCCAAATGACTGAGCCATTGAGTCTTTAGAAACAGGTCCCATAACCTTAGGTCCTCCCTAACTTCTCTAGACAAATGAGTGTGGTGATGTTTCTCCTTCAGCCCCGCCATTGAGCGAGCTATTGACCTGGAAAAGAGGCAGCCCATGGGGATGATTCTCAGAGCAAAATTCAGCTGGCCCACAAGTACCTGTAGCTGGTCACCTTTTCTTGAGATAATGTAGCACAAATGGACTCTTTGAAGGCCAGCAACTTATCCAAAGGCAAGCGACACTCCCCCGCCATTGAGTCAATTTCAATCCCCAGGAAAGTGATGCAGGTAGAAGGGCCAACCGTTTTATCGGGCGCCAAAGGAACACCGAATTCTTCAAACAAAGCGATCAATGCTCGGAGAGCCCACCTGCACCTGTCAGAACTAGGGGGGCCCAGAATCAAGAAGTCATCTAAGTAATGGATGACCTCGCGGTGCCCAGTACAGAGTGAAAAAAACCACTGAAGAAAGGAGCTGAATTGTTCAAAATAACTGCATGATATAGTACAGCCCATGGGCATGCATTGGTCATAATAATATTCACCCTGAAATTGAAAACCCAATAGGTGGTAGTCATCGGGGTGGACGGGAAGCTGACTCAATGTCGTTTTTTGCTAACAAAGTCCCCCGGTCCAACGCCCTAACTTTATCTACTGCATTATCCACTGAAGCATAGCGGACAGAGCAAAGCCGAGGATCAGTGGCATCGTTGACTGATGACCCCCGAGGAGCCGACAAATTGTGAATCAGTCTGAACTGTCCTGGTTCTTTTTTAGGAACCACTCCCAACGGGGAACACACAAAACCAGTTAGCGGTGGGCATATAAAAGGGCCGGCAAGCCTGCCCAGGGCCCTTTCTTTCTCCAACTTCCTGGCTACCACTGCAGTGTTCTGGGAAGCGGATATTAGGTTCTTACAGTGATTTACAGGAGAAACATTAGGGGCGGGTATCCTGAAACCAAAGGAAAAACCGTGAAGAAGTACTAATGCTGAATCCAAAGAGGGGTAAGCCTGCAACCAAGGGCGTAACGCTTCTAACCTAATCGGGGAGGGCAGGGGGTGATCAATTTGATGGTTTACTGGGGTCCCTACCCCGCTCTTTTGATTTCTTGATACACTTTGATTCAGGGTGGGAGGGGTGACCGCAAAAGGAACAATTATGTCTGAATTTGCAGGTTCCTGTTGGACGTGAACACATCTTTCTGTTGAATGCCCAGCACAACCCTTTCTTCTCACCTGACAACTGAGGCCGAAAGGGCTGCCTCCCTGGGACCTTGTTTGTTAACGCATTCAAGCCACACATTAACCTCAGTTTGATTCCACCCAATGGATGGATCCTCTACTTTAGCCCAACGAAAATCTCTATCGTATTCCAACCAGGCCAACCCCTCATAAGTGTGTTGGGCTTTCAATATTTTATTAGCGTAATAAATCAAAGAGGTGCCCAACTCTGTTTTTTTCTCCAACAGGATTGACATAAGAACGTTAAAGCCGATTTGTGATGTTCTCCTCTATTTTGGGCTTCCTTTCCACATAGGAGGATGACTTAGGTTCTTTCTCCTTTACTTCAATCTCCCTCCTTTTCACCCTTATCAATGAAAAAATGTCCACAAATTCCCCCTTCCATATCTTCTCCTTAACTTCCGTACTAACGTGAGGTGCCAGCTTACCTGGTCTGGATAGTAACAAATCTGTAGTCCCTTCCTTAGTAGGGTTGTCCTGACCCGGAACCTTGCTGGAGCTGGGCAAGACGTTTTGAACCAAAGGGGGTGGGGTGAGACAGGTGCTAGGTGCCGTGCCGACACTCGGGCTACTATTTGAAGCCTGTAAAGGGTTTGAAGTATGCGCTGCCACCAGTGAACATACTTGACGCTTTAGGTCTGTTACTGTATTCTGCCAAGAGTCGTTTAACCCCCACGGTGTTGTAGGTGGTGGTGCGGTGGTAGCTGGAGCATTAATACCAGCCAATAACTTAGATACCTCTAATAGCGCCAACCTGGAAGGATCCTGATCCTGTGCCTGGTGTTCGGGCAAGCGCTCTGGCGGGGGACCCGATGGCGCGGGACCAGCTAACCCTGGGAAAGGGGTGGGTGATGCCCCGGACTGAGCAGTAGGCGCTAAGGCCGCCAAGGATTTACGTATATCAGCTAGGACCCCTTCTACACCCTTGCCCGGAGGTGCCGTGGTGTCCGTAGTTAAAGCGGGAGGCGCAGGGGGTGGCACTGCGGGCGGGGCCGGGGTATCAGGCAAGATAAGCTGTGCTGGCAGACTAACAGCTGTGGGAGGCGTCAGATTAATGGTGGCTGGCACCTGCGCTTTCCCATTCTTTCTGCGATTAACCGGGGGGGAAAGCAGCGCTGGGGGCCGCGTGGGACCGTTTTGGGCAGGAACCCCTAACTCTACCCACTTCCTTCTCCAGACACTCAATGACCTCACTTGTGTCCTCACTCCCCAATTTTTCTAGGACTAATCTTAAAAGCTGGGATAACTCAGGGTCACGCCCTTTCCCTTTTTGGGTGCTAGCCTTTGGTGGCATGATGGACTGTAAGGATGGCAACTATTCTGAGGCAAAATGGAAAAGATTACCTATATATTAATATATATATTTTTTTTTTTGGATGAACCTGCAAATAAGATAAATACAACACAGTCAAACACAAGGATTAATAAGATAACCCTTCCCAAATGCTTAACTTTTCGACAACCACCTTAAAACATTTGTGCCACCATACAGATCCCAGAACCCTGTGGCTGAATCTGAGTAAGCCTCTTGATAAAACACCGCATCAAAATTCGAAGCCAGTTAGCTGCTCAGCTACTTACGAAACCCTGCCCCAGAATCAGGTTAGCTGTGCCTAACATAATGACCCACTTGTTTTCAGGCACCTCGGTATCTGTTTTTTTATTTTTTATTTAATAAATAAATGCGCCCCACGTGCGCCAATACTTGCCTAGTTCGCACCAGCGCAGGGGCCCAGCACCGTAAAATGGCAAGAAAAAAACCTTGTTGTCCAAGCAGGATTAACAAAATAGCTTAAAAAACGCTGCAGACATGCGCTGAATAAATAGCCTAACTACCATACGTTACCGGCGTGAGGTTTTAGCTCGGTAGACCCCCAGGACCCCGCTGCCTTAGACAGCTAACAAAGGAGCAGACGCGCTGCGTGTGCTCGCCCAATTCCCTGCGTTACCGGCGCGAATGTTACACATTTACCCTGAAAAAAGGGGGGGGCAGGAATCGAACCGAGGACCTCCAAACTTATAAACAAAGACGTTCTCCTGAAAGAGCTAATTCTGGCGTCGCGCGTAGAAAAACAACATGCAGCTACACACGAATCAGCAGCGCTCGAGGATACTCCACGGCCAAAACCCTGACCGCAAGTTCTAACTAATATTCCCCAGCGCACGCGCCAAAAGCCAACATCACACACTCAGCAGCCCATGTTGAAACTCACCTCAAATGGAACACTGACTCGGTAAAACTTCTGTGCCGCTCCAATCGTAGCGTCGCCTGTGCGATTCAGCCCTTCCTCCGGACCCGTAGTCCTTCACAAAACGAAGAATTACGCACTACACCAAATGCCGGTTTGAAGAACAGGAAACGAAGGACAAAGAAACCCTGCTCGGGGGCTCCACAATCACGGGCTCCCGCACAAGTCCGGCCGCCGCAACACAGGTAAAGAAGGACTAGCCTTCTTGGGGGGGCTCTTAAATAGCCCCCCACCGGTTTGCGGCAGCCGGATCTGGCCAACAGCCAAAGATGGCCCCACGACATGCCCCCTGCTGCACTTCCGCCCCAATGCCTCGCGAGGGCGGAAGCCTGGCCGACACCGCGCACCCCTGCGAGGTAAACATAGAAAAAAGGGGGAGTGCACTTAGGGCCTCGGAGTTACCGACCCCTAACGGGCCGCGCCCCCCCACTTCGGTGTGGGCGCTTTTCCCTTGATGGAGCCCTTGGAAATAATTGTGAGCCCTCCTCCTGGTTTGTCAAGGCTGTCTTGGAGTGCAATTTTGTAGCATGTCTGGATGGCCCTAGCAATGTCAGGAGTCATTGGGTAGAGACAGATTTCCATGAGGAAGAGAATGTCTGGCGCACTGCTGCTGAGGAGACCCCAGATTTCAGTGGCATGTTTGCTGAGTGAGCGAGTGTTGAGAAGCCTCCATGTGATCGGTTGTAAGATGCTAGGGTTGTCTGGTCTTTGAGGAAAATTCGAGTGGATAGGGGGGGTGTTGGTGCATGGAGGGGCTTGTACTTGTGTGCCGGTGATTGATGGTGTAGAAAAGCAGAAAAGATGTGTTGAGTGACTCAGTATGTCTTCCACCTGCGATTTCAAAATAAAGGTCAATGATGCATCTGAAAGTGTCAAACAGAAGAACGAAAAACATCTGTTACATTAAGAACATGTTCACTACCAAGTAATCGTTTTTCTATTAATACCACTCTGTTTTAGAGTCATTTAGACTAGACATATTTTGGTCACCCTTTATTGTTAGCAACTTGTTAATGTTCAGACAAAGAAGTCAAGAAAGACATCTTGCTGCACTGCATTGGGAGACAGGGAGAGAGCAGAAAAGCAACATAAGTACTAAGATAATACACATTCCTGCTCTCTCTCTGCCCTGGAAGACTGAATACTACCTAGTACCAACACAGACACCCTTGTATCATGGTGCATGGGTGCCTGTCTTACAGGTAGGATTGTTTTTGTGAAGGATGGGACACTTTTCTGAACACAAACAATCTTTTGAGGCATTCAGCACCACACATAAAAAGAGGAAATAAAGATATTTCTCCTCATTATTCCTCTGTTGGGAAAGCATATCAATTTGATGAAATCAGCGTTTACTAATTGTAGTAATCCAGGGATTGTGTCAAAATCCATAGGTGGATGCATGGGAACGCCCATGCTCCACCCATGGGACGCCTTCCCAGCTCAGAATAATGCAAGACAGTGATTTGGCTACCTTGCATTATTCTGGATTTACTAAGCGATGCAGAGCCATGCACGGTGGCTTTCTGTGGCGTAGTCAATCCCTCTAATGGGCTTGCATTGCTCTGGGCACATTGCATGATGCACGGCAAAGCAAGCTCTTTGTAAATCTGGGCCTTGGTCGGCAGCTTTTCAGGTTACCTGTCACATTCATGTGTTAATGAACCTCATCAGCACAGCACTTCCCCAGCCCTTCTTATTCCAGATGACACCACATATTGAAATATATTGTATCTAAGATGTGGTCACTAAAGGTAATTTATACTGCCCTATCTTTAATTCAGGGGGTATTGCAGCACTGATCTCCGACCTACAGTAGAGACATGATTGATTGATGGTGGATGAATCAAAGCTAATATGAAACACTGCTGTATTTTCATTAGCCCTCAAATGCAATTATTCCTTTGTACTGAGGATTGCCGGCCCTATGTTGTTTTATAGTCTAAAGCTATGCGTACAGCATATAATGCTCAATGTGATACTGTAACTGTTCCATGATGACCATCTCAGGTATTGCAGCCAGAGAAAACAATTGTTAACATTTATACAGCTGACAAGATGACAAACCAAATTAAATGCTCACTGTTGAAATTGTTTGTAGCTTGCAGGTCGCTTGGAAGAACAATTTCACCTTTCAGCCATTTGAGGTCAATGTAAAGATGAGAAAACGCCGCATTAAAATTCCCAAACTTTATTCAGTATTTCAAGAACACCAGGAAGAGGGGAGCGTGTACTTCTCCCCCTTTCTCCAGGCAACTGTTCTGATACCAGCTAACAACCTTGCAGTACACAGAATGCTTAAATCGGAATCAGTACCTCAAGAAGCTTAAAGTTATAATGTAACACATCTTCTTCGATTAACAGAAAAAATCACACAAACGTCCATAAACGAAAATAAATAAAACTACATACAACCTACACAACATACTATAAGAAAAAAGAATACAGCCTATCAAATATATGCAAATGTAAACATCTTCAACCACTTCCAATTCTTGGCAAATAAAGGGGCATATTTACACTATTTTTGCGCCGAATTTGCGTCATTTATTTTGACGCAAATTCAGTGCAAACTTAACTCCATATGTATATTTTGACCCATCTAGCGTCAAAATATTGGAGCTAAAGTTATTTTTTGGATGCGTGACACCACCTTGGGCCAATGAGATGCAGGGTAGACGTTCCCATAAAAAAAATGACTCAAGACCCTAGTGCCTTGTTTATCCCCCTGTGCAAAAATGGTGCACAGGGAGGTGGGCCTAAGTAATGGCGCTAAGCTTGCTTAGCACCATTATTTAACGCCTGGGTCAGGGCAGGCGTTAGGGGACCTGTGAACCCATTTCCATGGTCCAACACCATGGAAAGAGCCCACAGGTGCCCACCCCAAGCCCCAGGAACACCCCCACTCACACCAGAGGGATACCAGAGGATGGGGGGGACCCCATCCCAGGTTAGTAGAGTAAGTAGAGGTAAGTATTTTAAAAAACATTAAAGTGCCATTGGGGGCCCTGAAATGGGGCCCCCTACATGGCACTGGGTACAATGGCCATGCCCAGGGTACCCTTGTCCCCTGTGCTGGCCATTGGGGTAGTGGGCCTGACTCCTGTCTTTTTTAAGACAGGAGCCATGTAGTATGGATGGTTTTGGGTCAGTGAATGATGCTAGGCCAGTTAAAAGTATTGTTTTGTCTCTAACCAGCCTAGTGTTATTTTTTGGTGCAAAACCTCCTTCCCCCGTACCACCACCCCCACCCGGCTAACTTAATTTTCTCAGATGCTAGCCCACCCTTTGTGCCGGCTTGCGGGATTCCATAAATTTGGCACCCGGCTGGCACTCTGGAATGACGCAAGCCGGCGCTATACTTTTTGACGCAAAACTGCATTTGGCAGTTTTGCGTCAAAAAGAATAAATATGGGCCATAATCTGCTAAGCATTTACACCTCCTTCTTAATAATTTACTGTTATCCACTTCCTCTATAACCACGCATGCATTTCCGCCTCAACAGTGGATGAGCTACCGACCAAATTATCAATCACCAAATCACCCACCACTTAATAATTGTATTTCATTCTTGTTCCTTACATCTTGTTCCTTATCCATATCCTCATCATCATCTAGAGGATCCCAAATAAACCTTCCACTCGATTTATTTCCATCACATTACACCTTCTCAGCACTTTTAAAATAGCTATTTATTTTTAGTACTTGCTTTTCCGTCACTTGATTGTACCACATTCCTCATTATTTTATGATTTCTAGAAGTTCTGAGAATTGACTCTAACCCTTTGGAACTTGCCATGGTTTCATAACCTTCACCTAGCGTTCCCACTTTGATTTCAGATCACTCTTTGAACCTTTGTATTTAATATACATCTTTTTGTAGTTCATGTGCATATTTTCATTTTTTTTCTTTACTTTATCTATGGAAACATTCCAAAATGATGATGTTTTAAACCACTCAGGATTGCTTTTCATTCTAGGACACCTTCCTCTCATGATCTTGAATGCAGAACAATCAGTCATTTCATTCATAGTGGCTTAATGCAGCCAAACAGATATGAGAACTTGCACTTCCTAATTCCCATTATTTTACACAGCTAACTGAACTGTCCCTTTAAGTACTTGCAGGAGATGGGGTTATTAGTTGAGAGGAATGTACACACTACTTATCAGGGTGAAACAAAAGGAGGAGGTCACTCTTGGAGCTTCATGCTGCCAGTTGATGCAGTTGGTGTGAATAGCAGGTCATAACTGGAGCTTTGCGTTGGCAGGAGAAGCAGCGGTTGCTTCTGAAGAGGACAATCATTGCTGACGTGAAGAGGAGGTCCTTGCTGGAGCTTCACATTGGGGGGCATCACAGGCAATCATTTCTCTTTCCGAAGAGTGTGCTTTCGGTTACGACGAGCCCAAAACCTCCGGATTCTCACATGGGGTTCTGTTGATTCTCACCTGGAGTTCTGTTTTGAGGCAGGAAAATTACACTCTGATGATAGGTAAAGGTCCAAAAACAAGGGAAGGGGCACCTCTTGAGGATCAGGACTCACTTCAGCAGATGTCAGCTGCGAGCCTCATCTGGCCCATTTTACCATGTGTTCAAGGGAGAGGACAAGCAAACTGGTACAGCAAAGGAAAGCAAAAATCTGGGGGGACCCAGCAGAAAGGATCCAGTCCAACAGCACTCTATTGAATGTTTCTACCATGCCATTTCCACACAGAGCATAAAGGGATGTAGTGTGGTGTTTTATGCCTAATTTACGGTAGTAAGTTTTGGCCTTTTTGTAAACTAACTGAACCCCCATTGCCACTGATAATTTGCACCTGCAAATCTTCACTTATAAACCCTTTTTGCATGGGATCTAACACCAAATCTGTGTCTGCTTTGTCCACAAACTTGCTCACAGTCCAACTTGAAAATTTAACAATGAGGTTGATAATAAACTTAGGTTGGATATCAGTGGGACTCATGATGTCTATGGCAACTGTCTTCCACAGTGTCTTCAGGATTATAGGCTGACACATATGCATGGGGTGAAAACCACTAAAAACACGTGCATTAGCAATAGCCTTCTTAACATTTTCATAATCACTTTTGCATTGCTCACTCAACACAAATTTACTCTTGTTCTTTAACAGTTGACTAATGTTGAAAGTTTTAGAGGAAATGTTTTTGTCATATTTAGTGTTTTACTGAGCAAGCCCTCGGAGCTTACTTCTTTTTTATTTGTGGGTGCAGACGCCATTTGAATTGCTTCTCTTCATTTAGATTTAAGAGAGACTCCCATCACACCTAATCCTAATAAGTTACAGATTTAACTGAAAACTTGCATTTGGTATACTCTACAGTCAAAACTTTCTCAGTAAGATCCTTAAAAATGTTTTCCAATATATCATCATGTTCTGAATTACCATTCCCATAAATCAATATGTCATCTTGAAAACACTGCACATTGGAAATCTTAACAAACAATGTGTACATTAACTGTTGGAAAACCGCAGCGGCTGATGATAGCCCAAATGGTATTCTGCTACATTGATAACAGCCCACAGGAGTAATGAATGCTTAATTTTTTTGCTGTTCCCATGAGGGGATATCTCATGCGTTATGCTTAAAGATCTTTAGGAGAGAAACAATTAATATTTCAATCTAGAGCGAACATCACTAAACTTTTTAGTAAGAGTAATTTGTTGAATCAAACACTATTATTGAAAAGTTTAAGATCAATGCACAGTATGATCTGACCACCTCTGTGCAGAACCACCACAACAGGGGAAGTCCACTCAGAGTCTTTCATGGCATCAATAATATCAGCATCCACTAATTTCTCAGGTTCCCTCACTAATTCAGCTCTGAGGAAAATACAATTGTTTCTTACATTATAAATCCTAAGACAAGCATTTTCTGTAAAAAACTGTTTGATGTTTCAAACCAGATAAATTCCTACTCTTTCCACTGAACACATTCAGGAACTTATCTAACAGCTTCCTTCTGATATATTCCCCATCATTAGCAATCAGAACCAGTTCTGGGTTGTTAGGGTTAAAAAAGTATACGAAATTGCCCTGGTCATCCACCTTAACACTGAAGGTTCTTTTTTAGCAGCATCATTTTCCAATATCTTTTTTATATTTTAGGCTAAAAACACGAGTTTCACATGCTAACGTCTATATTCTTTCTCTGGAGTATCCTTCTGGTCTAATATCAGATTTGTAGGATTTATCTCCAAGTCTATCCACAATCTTTACTTTCCAAACATCTTTATTTGTTAGATCCTAAATCAGCACACATATATATGTTAATGCCACCTATGGTCTTCACACAATTTTGTTTTAAATGTTCGTCATTGTTGTTTTGGTCATTGATGACAGTACTAGGATCATCATTAATATTATTAATTTGCATGATCTCTTCTTCATTTGAACTCCCTTCATCCACACATCCTTTTTTTTGGATATTTTTGAGAAATTATCAACCATGACACATGGATAAAACTTATGCTTTAAGGCTGGACACTTCATGCTATATACTAAATTTGATTCACTATCACAATATGAGAACACCTTTTCAGAATGTTAGAAGATGGTTTGTAGTAACTTCCCTTTCCCTTTCCCAAAAATGTCTTCATTTTTTTTTTACCCTCATTATTTACTGCTTAATTCCTCCTGCTAGACAACTAGACTTTCTTAACTGCAGCTAAAATATATTTAAGACTAGAATCCTCATTTAACCATAGTCTTTCTTGAATAACAGGGTTTCTAAAGTGCATGTCAATTTGATCTCTAATTAGGAACTCCTGTTACTTTCCAAACTTACAATATAGGTGAAACAATTAGTACTTTATAATCCCAATACACACAGAATACAAAATAATTGTCAAAGTCTGCAATTGCAATATCAATAATATTCATATCGCCTACCCTCCTACGCCTTTGACATTGTGTCTGTAAACCTTTAATCCTTCTGGGCCAACAGTTTATAGAAAAATCCTCTATTTCTGTTCCGCTGACATTTTTCTTCTTCATGCCTGTTTGTAGTATAAATTGAGAAGGAAACCTTCTATTCTGACCACTTTATACATGAGGTCCTACTTGTGGGACTAAATGTTTGTGGCAGAGCTTGTAAAGAAATGTTTCATTCCTTTTTACACAGTGGTACAAAAAAAGAAATTTAACAGAAATTCAGTGTCCCTTCTTCACCCAGAGGAACTAGTTCTATAATTAGTCCCACAAGATAGTTGCCATGCTTAGATAATGAAAAGAGATTGAAGCTGCAGAAACATTTTCACTAATTTAAATACTTAATATTATTAACTTGTAGGAGATGGTTTGTATTTGAAGCCTTCATATAGACATGTACTTTGTTTAAACCACTGACAAATACATTTTTCCTCGTCCTTTCCTCTTTGTTATCTCTTACCTGTGTCATGGTCAACAGTGTAATCCTTCCATGACACTAATGTTTTCTTGAAACAATAAAATGAATGGGGAGAATGTTAGGTCATAGCTTTCTTACCCATCTGACCTATGTGAAATATGATAACGTGTTGAAATGTTAGATTAATCTTCAAAAGTTATTTCTTTATGAATATGTTTTCGATAGAGGTGAAGGAGAAATGGAGTGATCTCATTGTGAAATATGCTGTACTTACCTTGACTTGTTTTGTCTTATTCAGAAGTAACCCTGGGAGAATATACTCAAATGACAGTTATGTTGCAAACCATAGTATATTGTATCCTCTGTGTAGGACGTTCTTTGTTAAGTTTTCTAAATCAACAAAAACTGTCCTCTTTCCATGAATACATTGTTTGCCATTGGTCCCGACAAGCTGTTATCAAAAAACGTTACAAAAAGTTGCATTTCAGTGGTATGAATTGCTGTTATAAATGTGTGTTACCAAACTAGAGAGATAAGCTTGAGACACTTCTCTTTAGATGCTCTTCTTCCTAGACTGCTTGAGAGTCCCTGTCACAGACTTTCCTGAGAGAGGAACAACTCAGATACATTCTGACTCAGAATCTTTGCTGATGATTCTCAGATTCATTCTGAGAGATACTTTTAATTCTTCTTTGAATTCATGCTATTGCTACTGAGTTTCGCGTAACTCTCTCTAAGGGAAGTTGTATTGCAGCTTTAATGCTTTTACCTCTCAAGACTAGAGCTCTGCTGAGGTCCCTGCAATTGTGGTGGGTGCTGTCACTGCTGTTGTGATAGTTGTTGCGGCTCTTGCCACTTCTGAGGTTGCTGCTGTGGTCCATGCTAAGCCTGCATTTGTGTTTGCTGCTTATGTTAATGGTGTGATTAGTGATGTGTTGGAAGCTGTTTTTGATTTTTGTATTGCTGCAGTGGTCTATTTTTGTGACTGCTATTGTCCCTGTTGATGTGGCAGCTGTTGGATTTGCTTTGCTTACTACTATAATTGCAACTTTAGTGAGAGCTGTTGCCCCGTTGTGTGGGGACAGGACACATCCTAGTCAGGTGTAAGTGAGACTGTACCCAGCTCCTCCCTCCCAGGATGGCCGATCAAGTCACACATAAGCGCCCATTGTGTCTGACTGTCTTGACGGAATGTACAAAGTCCAGCATTCACCCACCCTAAACAAGTGATCTGAGACATGTAGCAGGCACTAAAGTCAGAAAATGTCACCTTTCTGAAGGTGACATTTTCAGATTTGGAATTTAAAATCTAGCTTCGCCATAAATTGTGATTTTAAATTGTGATTTCAAAGACACCAAACTCAAAACATTTGTCTCTTCCAGATTGTGAATTACACTTATAAGACATATTAAGGTAATCCCAAAGTTATCCTATGAGAGAGATAGGCCTTGCTGTAGTGAAAACCAGCTTGGAAGTTTTTCACTACCAGAGCATGAAAAGATAAAAGTACATGCCTTGCCTTTTAAATGCAATGCACTCTGCCCTCTGGGTTGTCCAGGGCCTACCTTAAGGGGGGTAACATATGTTTAAAAAGGGAAGGTTTGGGCATGGCAAAAGGATTACTTTGCCAGGCCAATGTGCAGTGTAAATCTGCACACACAGGCCGTGGAATGGCAGGCCTGAGGCATGGTTAAGCACTACTTCAGTGGGAGGCACAATAAGTGCTACAGGTCCACAAGTAGCATTACATTTCCAGGCCCTGGGCACATGTAGGGCACTTTACTAGGGATTTATGAATACATTAAATATGTCAATTGGAATTAAGCCAATATTACCATGTTTAGGGAAGAGAGCACAAGCACTTTAGCAGTGGTTAACAGCAGTAAAGTGCACAGAGTCCTAATACCAGCACAAAAGAGGTCAGAAAAAATGGAGGAGGTAGGCAAAAAGGTGGGGGAAGACTTCCCTAAGGTAGTCAGTTTTAATGATGCCTTACTGAAAGTCATCAACATGATTACATTAACATGAGTGTCACGTCTCTTCTCCCTTCACTGCCATCAAATATTGCACCTTACTATGCTTCTTTTACCATAAATTTCCTTCATTTTGCATTTTTTGGGGTGTAATTATAGGCAACTCCTTGTTCGTGATTTTTTTGTCACTCACTTCACTGCCTTTTTATGAACGTATATCCTCCCTATTCTGTGCTTGACTTCACCTGCAGTAAAATGTGTTTATCTGTGCCATTGACAGAATGAGGTGAATCTTTCGAGTGATGATGCCATGGAAATAGTTTTTTGTTTTTGCCTTCCATTAGTCGTTTAATATTCTATGAGTGTGCATTTGGTGCTCCTCAGAGTATACCAACTCCTAACCCACTCTTATCCCTTCTCTCCCAACTCACCACAGTTCTCCCTTGTCTTTGCACCATTTACTGAAATAACCAATGCTGGACATACTTTTAAACTCCACTTCTGTTGGAAAAAGCAATTTCCCACATGTAGGTGAAAAATGTTATACATTTAACAAAGTGCAGAGCCCATTTTCATGAAAAATGATGCACAAATGTGCTACGCAGTTGTGCGTCATTTTTCCTAATGCAGGCTAATGCCATTCCTTAAAGCCATCCGTTCACCATATTTATGGAATGAGGAACGATGTCGCTAAGGAATGTCTAGTGTAAAAAATAAGATGCTAGCTGGGGGTCGCCTTAGGGGGAATGTCGCTAGTGGGTCAGATAAGACGTTAGGCTGGTTAGCGGGAAAGGTTTTGCCACTAGACAGCGTAGTGTCATTTACTAACGTGCAAGCAGCCAAAAAATTACTCCTGTCTAAGTTTAGACAGTCGTCATGCCCACCACACCTATGCCCACTACAGGGGACCAGTGTCCCCTGGGCAAGCCCAAAATACCCAGTGCCAGCCATGGGCCCCCATGTAAGGGGTCCCTAATGGCACTTTATAGAATTATAAAATGTACTCACCTAAACTTACTTGGGCTGGTTTCCCTCGTCCTGTAGTGCCCCTGTGGTGTGGGTGGCGGTGTTGCTGTGGCTTGGAGTGGTCATCTTTGTGCCCATTCCACTCTAACACCTGGTATGACCCAGGCATTAGTTAATGGCACTAAGCGGGCTTAGCACCATTATTTAGGTTTGCCTCCCACCCGTGCGTCATTTTAGCACGGGGGATAAATATGGCGCTCAGGGAATAGTGTCATATTTTAGATAGGAACGCCTACCTTGTATCTCATTGATGCGAGGTGTGTATGCACATCCTACACATGGCGCTAACTCCAATATTTTGATGCTAGATGGGTCTCATATAAATATGGAGTTAGGTAAGCGCCGTTTTAGCACCAAAATGAATGAAGCTACGGTGACACTATCCATCCATAAATATGGGCCTGTGTTTGGGGAAGCCTGTACAGATGATTGGACTTTCCTGCCAAGCAATCTTGGTTGTCTTTGCGCCATTTGCCCCTGGTCATCCACTGTCCAATATGTCTCTCTATGGTGTGTCAGGCACTGGATGACGACATTGGTGGTGTTGGACTTTTTTTGCTCATGCAGGGTCATCCCCAATCTTTTTACCTCCTGCCTCCTATTTGTTTCTGACCTGTTGCTGTTGGCTTTTGAACTCTGAGCACTTTACCACTGCTAACCAGTGCTAAAATGCATATGCTCTCTGTGTAAATTGTAATGTTGATTGATTTATTCATGATTGGCATATTTGATTTACTAATAAGTCTCTAGAGGTGCCAGGGCCTGTAAATCAAATGCTACTAGTGGGCCTGCAGCACTGGTTGTGCCACCCACATAAGTAGCTCTGTAATCATATCTCAGACCTGCCACTGCAGTGTATGTGTGTGCAGTTTTAACTGTAAATTCGACTTCACAAGTGTACCCACTGGCCAGGCCTAAACTTTCCCTTTTCTTACATGTAAGGCACCCCTAAGGTAGGCCCTAGGTAGCCCCAAGGGCAGGGTGCAGTGTATGGTTAAGGTAGGACATATAGTAATGTGTTTTATATGTCCTGACAGTGAAATATTGCTAAATTCGTTTTTCACTGTTGCAAGGCCTGTCCCTCTCATAGGTTAACATGGGGGCTACCTTTAAATCTGATTTAAGTGTAGATTCCCTTTGGGAGCAGATGGACATGTGGAGTTTGGGGTCTCCGAGCTCACAATTTAAAAATACATCTTTCAGTAAAGTTGATTTTAAGATTGTGCATTTGAAAATGCCACTTTTAGAAAGAGAGCATTTTCTTACTTATACCATTTCTGTGACTCTGCCTGTTTGTGGATTCCCTGTCTGGGTCCGTTTGACAGTTGGGCTGGTTGCACCTCACACTAGACAGTGACACAGAAGGAGCTGGGGTGTAATCTGCATTTCCTGATGAGCCATCTGTGCTAGGAGGGAGGGGAGGAGTGGTCACTTACACCTGAAAGGGTTGTGCCTGTCCTCACACAATGCCGTCTCCGACCCCCTGGTGAGTGTCTGGGGCCTGGCCTGGGCAAGGCAGGATTTCACATTCAAAAGAGACTTTACTTTGAAGTAGGCATACTTCAAAGGACAAATTGGGTATAAGAAGGGCACCCAAAACCACAGACTTTGGAACACTTCTGGAAACAAGAGGAACCTCTGCCTGGAGAAGAGCTGAAGAGCTGAGGAGAAGTGCTGCCCTGCCTGTAACTGTGCTTTGTGGAGCTATCCTGCGCTTGCTGCTTCTGCCAGAGTAAGAGGGCAAAGACTGGACTTTGTGTGCCGTCCATCTTGTGAAGAAATCCCCAAGGGCTTGATTTAGAGCTTGCCTCCTGTTGTTTGAAGTCTCAGGGACAGCAAAGACTTCTCTCTGCTAGCACCTGGAGTCTCTGGCGAGACTCCTGATCTGACAAGTGGTGCCCTATACAGTTCCTTGGTCCCTGGAAGGAAAGCTGGTGGAAATCCAAGGAAACCGACTTCGGATGACTTCGGACCGATGCCACTGCTGAATCCAGAGACGCCTCCGGCAACCGACTCCGTGAACTTCGCTGGAATGCGATGACCTTCGCAGGCCCGAGTCCGCTGCAGCCCAGCTGAAGTCTGCGACTGCGTGGAAGTCGCAGCACCACGTCGTGACCGACGCCACTCGAAGTGCACGGATTCAACGTTTCGCACAGACGCCGCGATCCCCGACTTTGTGCATGGGCTTGTTTTCACTCTTCACCAAAGGTACTGTACTTGGGGGTCTATGCGACTCCGTGTCCGGCACCGCTGGTGTTGGCTTGTTGGGAACGACTTCGTCACAACGCCGTATTAACACCTCATCGAAGCAATTTGTGTTCCTAGGTGCTATTTTTGAGTTTAATCTTTAAAAAATCATAACTTGACTTGTGTATGTCGGATGTTTGTCGTTTTGGTCTTGTTTTGATTAGATAAATATTTCATATTCTTCTAAACTGGTGTTGTGTCATTTTGTAGTGTTTTCATTGAGTTACTGTGTGTGTTGGTACAAATACTTTACACCTAGCACTCTGAAGTTAAGCCTACTGCTCTGCCAAGCTACCAAGGGGGTAAGCAGGGGTTAGCTGAGGGTGATTCTCATTTACCCTGACTAGAGTGAGGGTCCTTGCTTGAACGGGGGGTACCCTGACTGTCAACCATAGACCCCATTTCTAACAGGTGGCATCCTATATGTTGTTCAACTAGACTATTCCGTACTCCTTCTGTTCATGGTGACAGGCGCTACTGAATTAACCAACACCTGACCTACTTTTAAACTCCACTATTGTTAAATAAGCCATTTTCCCACATGTAGATGAAAACACGTGTACATTTAGCATAGTGCAGAGCACACTGTGTGTGGGAAAGCCTGTATAGATGACTGGACTTTCCTGAGGAGTCCAATGTGCATCACTGGCAATGTTTGCCTACGGATCTGACAGTTTACTCTCTATCTCTTCGAGTCCTTTGCCCCTACCATTTCATGACCTCTAATGAGGTGTGTTTACATGGCCAGGTCAGTGCTGCCTAACGACCTTAGCGACTGATTTTTTTTATTACTAAACTTTCAGAGTTCCCCTTTTAATGATTGATAAAAAACAGTCTTTATTCAGTCACCAAAAGATGTCAGACAATTCGCCTATCTTTCTACATAATAATGGTTTGTTGCCATTCTGTGTGAATGGAAACCAGCCTTCAAATAAGCGTAATGAGATATTCATAATTTCTTCCGTCATTATCATGTGTCCGATTTGGTCCTCTTGGCAAGGGCCGATGCTTTTCAAGCACCAGATTTTGATGGCATTGCATTGTTCGATGCATTTTATTTAAAAGGTGAAGTTTGTTTTTTTGCACAGAATCACCCTCTTTTGAACATTTCGGGTGGGACTGGACTTAAATTAATATTTATTTGTCAAAGCATGGGTTCATCACATTATTTCTTAGTGCTAGGTGAAAAAGTGGTAAACTATATATTTAATGTACTTATTTTGAAAGAAAAACGTTTCGACTTCTTTCATGAAACAACTCAATGAGCACATTGAAGTTGGAGGGATAGTTTGTTCCAAAGTGAAGGTTCTTGCACTGAGAAACCATTTACAAGGGAGAGTTGTCTACATTTAGAACTAGAAAAGGAGGTAAAGTAAGGAGAAACGTAACGTCCTGCAGGGAAGGCACAGTGAAGTATGTCTCTGAATGAATAACGGAGTACGATCAAACCATATTTGAATGGTACATGGTATTTTTAAGACAATATGTACCGTTACAAGACGTCAATGTAGCACCAGTAGAGCTGTTGATTTCCCACATACTACCACAAACATTTGAACACATATTAAAATCACGACTAAAGAGTCTGGGTATTCGGTAACCCTGGCAGGCACGCACAGTTTGGCAAACTTCCCCTTTAGATATTAAACACTGCCAAGATGAGCCGAGCTTGTCATCCATTGTAGTGTAACAATAACTGCTGCTGCTAGTTTTCGTCGATCTTCACTAAGGGAGGGGATAGGTGTTCTCAACTTCTTTAAATTGAAGGTACGTGATGACACTAAAGATTAACTCTTTGCACCCATGTTGAGCCCAGAGTAAAATTGAATACCCAGGTTGCACACTGTATTTTATGGAGTGGGTAAACTATCTGTCACACTCAGCTAACAAGATTCCACTCTTAAGTCAAGTTAGCCATTATCTACCATAACCTGAGTTGCGTTTCTATTAATGTGTAGGATAAGATGTTTCCACACTATTTACTCTGTCAGTAAACAACACGTCATCTGGTGGTTAATGTTCACCGAGACATACCGTTTTCTGAAAGATGTGCGTTTTTCCAGGTATAAAGCACACCTGCTGAGATGAGCCTAGGCCTGGTGAAGTCTAGCGGACCTTTCGAAACTTACCGTAAGCGTCAATTACTTTTCTATTTACACTTTTTCTATGCCCCTATTTGTTTATATAAACTGTCTTTTGTAATTTGGGTGCGGGGGTGTGGTTACATTTCATCGTATAGTATTAAATTCGTAAATGATGTAGATGGTGGTTGAAAAACGAGTCCTATCTGCACACGTCATTGCATTTCACTGGGTGGCAACAACAGCTGCATCGCAGTCGAGTTAATATGCTTTCCAATGCAGACACATGGTATTTTTAAGAGGTGTTATCTTTTGTGTATTGTTCTGCAGCAGGCCTGTGGAAAGAATGACTGTTGTAGAGAAATGGGATTGTGCATGTCATGCTCACATTATGCTGCTACCCTCTATGTATGAGAGATGCAGAGGCTTCTGCTCCTGCCAAGATCCCTGGCCTGCCACAAGAACTCAGTTTGTACACAAAGGCCCAGATATCTGAGAGGATGCTGACCCATATCTACAAGGCCACACAAAGCCATTTTGTATGGCTTTACATTGCTTTTTAGATGTTTAGTAAGGCAACGCAGCATTGGCTTACTTTACGTTGGGGAGGCGTTTCCACGGGTGTTGGGTGGGTGTCTCCACGCAACACACAGGGATTTTGACACATTCCCAGATTTACAAGGTTTTGTAAACCTGGGAATGGGTCAAAACCTTACGCCACTCCAGGGGTGGCGTAGAAGTGACACAACGGGGAGAAATAACATTATTTCTCACTGTTCTTTTCTCTTTCAAGGTTTGCTGCATTTCGCAGCACACACAGAAAGAGGAAAACTCCCCTTGGGATTATTTTTGTGCAGGAAGGTGCTTCTTCCTGCACAAAAACAATCATCCCCACAATGCAGGCACCCTTGCACCATGGTGCAAGGGTGCCTGCGTTGGCGCACAGCAGCAATTTGTGTGCCAGAGCAGGGGAAAAGGACAGCAATGAGCCGTATCTCGTAGATACAGCACATCCCCACCCTTTTGTTTTGTCTCAGGGCTGCGCAGCAAGAAGGCTTGCAGCGCTGCCCTGCGCCAAAACATTGTAAATCTGTTGTATGTGAAATGTGCAGTGCCAGAACAAACTGCAACGTTTTCCCTCCATGGCCTCAATACGAGGTATTAGGTGCTGGTATACTAAAGGGATGGAATCTCTGATTCTGGCTGGGAGCTCCAATATTAAATCCAAGGATTACAAATTATTACACCTGAATGGGGACTAACAAATTGTCCTGGGAATACTTGGACGCGCATCATACACTATTTCCACTTGTGTAGAGCATGTAGTAAAGGCTATTCTGAAGGCTGTGGTAGAGGGGATAGGAGAACAGAACTGGTGAGGGAAGAGTTGGGGGATCACTTGTTGCTCCCCCATGCTGCATCCTGAGTGAGAATGGGAGGGAGGTGCAGCAACTTTTCTCAGTGCTTGTGAAAGTTCTGGCTCTGGATCTGGTGTTTCTGGGCCCCTAATTCTGTTGTTCAGAGTCTACGGACCTAATGTTCCCAAACCCCGAGACACTAGAAAGCGTGGAATGCCTAGAGCTGTGTGCCCCCAGGATTACTGCTTCACGAGTCTAAAATGAGGGCCTTAGACGAGCAAGGATTGTAAAACATATTTACTAAATCTGGCACTTACTAATATCCAGCTTAGGATCATGTGGGTATTTGCTTGTAAACATTTATGCCTAAACAGGGCTTTGTTGCATCCACACATAAACTGTGTAGTTATTGGTGGTTTTTATGGATGCACTACCTAAGGACATTCCTACAGTCGAGTAAATTCCATCAAATTAAACCATGGACAACATCACATTAGACATAATATTATCTATGACAGTAACCCATAGTAGCAGCTTCAGATATCTGTGTGAGCAAATTGTATTTCTAATTTACCCAGACATTTTTCGTGGGCAACAGGCATGCTATAGATAGATATTACGGCCCATATTTATACTTTTTGACGCTAAACTGCGCTAACGCAGTTTAGCGTAAAAAAGTTTAGCGCCGGCTAACGCCATTCTGAAGCGCCATGCGGGCGCCGTATTTATTGAATGGCGTTAGCCGGCGCTAGCAGACCAGCGCTGCCTGGTGTGCGTGGAAAAAAAACACGTTCACCAGGCAGCGCCGGCGTTGGGGAAAATGGCGTTAGGGCGTCTTAAAATGGTGCAAGTCAGGTTGACGCAAAAAAATCGCCTCCACCCGATTTGCGCCATTTTTAACGACGCCCAGACGCCATTTACATGACTCCTGTCTTAGTAAAGACAGGAGTCATGCCCCCTTGCCCAATGGCCATGCCCAGGGGACTTATGTCCCCAGGGCATGGTCATTGGGCATTGAGGCATGTAGGGGGGCACAAATCAGGCCCCCCTATGCCAAAAAAAAATATTAAAAATATAAAAATTTATACTTACCTGAACTTACCTGAATGTCCCTGGGATGGGTCCCTCCATCCTTGGGTGTCCTCCTGGGGTGGGCAAGGGTGGCAGGGGGGGTCCCTGGGGGCATGGGAGGGCAGCTGTGGGCTCATTTTGAGCCCACAGGTCCCTTAACGCCTGCCCTGACCCAGGTGTTAAAAAGAGGCGCAAATGCGGGGTTTTTTGCCCCGCCCACTCCCGGGCGTGATTTTTGCCCGGGAGTATAAATACGACGCATTTGTGTCGCAGTCATTTTTTTGGACGGGAACGCCTACCTTGCATCTCATTAACGCAAGGAAGGCGTTCACGCAAAAAAATGACGCTCTTTCCTCATACTTTGGCGCTAGACGCGTCTAACGCCAAAGTATAAATATGGCGTTAGTTTTGCGCCGAATTTGCGTCGAAAAAAACGACGCAAATTTGGCGCAAACGGAGTATAAATATGCCCCTACATTTCCTAGTCGAAATTTGTTTCTCCTTATTAAATTGCTTCATGAAAGCCTGTGTATTCTGCTTCCGTGGCTTAGAAACGCTTGCATATTGATTTTCCTTGCATATTTATGATATTAATATGTTGCATTTTTTCTCAATTACTATTGATACAAAAGATTTGTATGGGTACCAGAGAAATGTGCACTCAGAGACATTTGTCAGGTTTCTGACACTACATTAATTGGTATTGCCCGACTGATAAGCAACATGGGGCTTTGTGAAAGAGTTTGTTGGGCCGGATACTATACTAAAAAGGGATAAGTGTCATATGCTATAGAAAACTTGTAATATGGAGAATTGGGCATCTGCCAGGTTTGTGATGGTGTATCCTATCCTGCAAATCTCCAAATAAGGCCTTAAGTAACATGGAGCAATGCATTACCAAGAACTGGCAAAATTGCTACAATACACTGTGTCATGGAATGAACATTGTTATGTCTTTCTGTTCCAGGCCTATATGCAAAGCTATCAGTGTTTACGAAGACAGGAACTATTATCTGCAAATGAAAAAAATCCGGGTTTAACAATTACTGGCAGCTCCAAAATTTGTCAGATGTGATGTCGAATAGAAAAAAAATGCACTACGACACAAAGTGTAGCAAACATATTTATAAATAAAATAAAATGTTGCCTTTTTGAGATTTGTAGAAAATGTAAAGCCTGGGACCTGCAGAGCTGCTTGTAGCTTGGAAGTTTTAGTAGACTCACAGCTATTTTACGATGGATCGCTGGTTATGAAGTCACTCTTTACAAGTGGGATGGAATTCCTGATTCCTCTGGCAGCTCCAAATTCTGCGCCAATCGGGGATTCAAACTCATTCGACAAAAGTACATCTCAGAATTTTCCCTTTACAGACTCTGTAGCAGCAAACTTCAGTTGTCATGTGAAGTGTGAATCAGTCACAATGTCTGAAATCACATGCAGGAATCAAGGGCGGGAAACACAGATGCCTTCAGTAATACCCCACTTGTAACGGGTCGCTTATGCTTCAGTCCAGAATGCAACATTATTCACGTTCTTTGAATGATTGATTCCCATGGTGTTGGAAATCAGTATTCCAGAGTCACCTATAACGAAGGCCTAAGTGGCAGCTAATAAATAATTGTATTGTATGAACTAAAATAAAATCTATGCTTGACCAGTTGTGAGCATGTGCAAAATCTTTACACTTACAAACTGCATTCGCTTTTCTTCCACCTGAGGTGCAACTACACAGGGACTGAGTTTCACTTAAATGAACAAAATTATGGCTTTGTTAACGAGAAGGAATTCACAAAAGGCAACCTAGTGATCAGAAGCCCTTGAAATAACATAGTTCCATAGTAGCGTTATATTGTATAGAAGCAAAGGGGAATGCGTTGTTCCAGGAGTGAGTAGCCTGGAAATTTTGTGAGCACTGAGAGACAGTGAAGTTCATTACTGCTCACAAACACCTCTCCGACCACTTTACTCCTTGCCATTGGTCAGCCATTTAATCTTGTCAAAGGCAGAAGTACATTTCTTCCCCAGGTGTAGCCGTGTGGGCCACTTAATGGGAGGACCCTTCGTGAGCTAGTTCTAACATTTTAGGTACAGATGCATATGTATGGGCCCCCACAGTTGGCCAGATCCTTTGTCGTACAGGATGGAGGGGCAAGTACTCTGGAAAAGACCTGTAGGCAAAATACTAAACGAGAAATATGACATCAAACAAAGGACACTGTAAGTTCCTACCGTAAGACATTCAGGGATCGGAAATAATGCAAAAGTCCAGGAAAGCAAACGTCATCCATTTTGGGTTGTCCTACATGCACAGGGAACCCAACATCTATTATTTTATACACACAACCAAGCATGGCCCCAGGCTCCACGCTCATCATCTATGAATTATACTGCCATCACTACCGGTGTCACCAGACCATATAAAGAGGACTAAAGCTGCTCTTTAAAAAGAGAGATGCACTACGGTTGCCGTAGCAACCTCAGATCCGCACCCTGGGGTATCAACCCACATTACCGGAAGGCTCTAGTGATATGGGATGAACTCTTTTTAAACCGATGCATAATCTAACATTCCGTTTACATTTGTGCATCTTTCATGAAAACATTTTTCTAAACAATCTCAAAATCTTTATATTACAGCAAATACCTGTAAACTCCTGCCAAAGAATAGGGGTAAAGGATTTAAGTTACTGTATATCCTTTAACATATTACTACCCGTAAATACCAACAGGTTCTAGGCTGACTGAGGGACAGTCAGTAATATCGACCATAACTTACCATGTCTGATCAATGGCGCTCCACTGGGGAAGCCATCTAATAACCAAATAATTCACAACTACACGATCATGAAGGATATTTAATGGATTTCCTTATCTCAGAACTCGCAAATACATTTCAAAATCTCAAATTCTGTGAGTGTGAACATACCAGTCTTCTTTCTCAAAAATAAAATTGTCTGCCCTTATGAACATTGCTCACATATACAAACCAAATACCACACATCAAGCCCAACTTGGCCTCAATGATTATTGTCTACCATATTCAGTATAAATTAGAGATTTGGGTCTACAATTAAGCATTTTCCCAAATTAATCACATCTTCCATAAGACTACTTTCTATGAGTGAAATCATGATTTGAAATTTATGGTTCGAGCATTCAAATCTCTACATCTTTTGACCTCATTCATCCCTGTAGTATTTTCCCTTTTTGCAGGACACTCCCAAATAATTTTCTAAAAGCACACTTGATTGATGACTAGGAATGTGTTTAGAAGCTAGGCAACCTCAAGTAAATGCCACCCAGTACAGAAGCAATGATGGAAACAAAAGCTATACTCCTAGCTGAAGTAATTTATTGTCTAATTAATTGTTTGTTGGACATTTTCATGGTTCTAGGAGTCCTAACTTTTTCCTGTTTTCACAGATATTCTTTCAAAAGGACATGAGGTCTTCACTATATCTCAGTTTATTTGTCACTCTGTTTTATGGATTAGTCCTCTGTGATCATCATGAAGGCCACAAAGCCCGTGGGGGGCATGGAAATGCAAGCAAACATAGGCACACTGACCACCACCATCATCATCACAATCACCATCATGATGATAAAGGCCATGACCGCAAACACCATGGAAGTGAAAATATGACCTGCCACAAAATTTCACAGCCCATTTCAGATTTTTCCTTCCAGATCTTCAATCAATCTCTTGGGGTAGGAGAATCCCGTAATATATTCTTCTCCCCTATAAGTATTGCAACTGCTCTGGCAATGTTGTCTGTAGGGGCAAAACATGACACTCTGAGTCACATTCTACATGGTCTGAACTTCAACCTTTCAAGTATTTCAATCGAAGATATCCACGAGAGCTTCCATCACCTTATTCAGATGCTAAATGAAGCTGATAGCGAGCTGCAGCTGAGCATGGGAAATGCCCTCTTTATCAAGGAGGAATTGAAACTTGTGCCCAAATTTCTAGATGACGTCAAAAGCCAATATCATTCAGAAGCATTTTCAACAAATTTTAAAAATGAAGAAGAAGCAAAAAAACAGATAAATGATTATGTGGCAAAGCACACAAATGGAAAAATTGTTGACTTCTTGAAGAGTATTGACCAACAAACTGCAATGGTTCTAGTTAACTACATTTTCTTCAGAGGTAAGACTGATTGTGATACTGTACTGGTGAACCTACACTTAATTGCTAATATTAATTTCCAGATTTTTTTGTTATAAAGTCTTCAATTAAGGTTACTGTTACATTTCTTCTAAGACAGGTTTGCATATATTCCGTTTGTTTGAATCTCTCATCTCAAGTAAGGACTTGTTTACATATTTGCAGTTCTAGAAACAATGTGTGAAAGGTTGCAGAAATGAAATGAAATGTTGTGTAATAAACTGTCCACATCCAGATATTGCATTTCGTACTGCAGTACTATCAAGATGCACTTCAGCTTGCTACTAATATATGCTTTTTAAAATAATTTCTTTTAGAAATTGGGTTTCTGAAAGGCAGAGGTTGACACACTGTCTGAGCAGGAACCACAATCCTAGTCAGTGTAAATCACAAACATACCCTAAATTTACCTGTGCTCAACACCTGGCAGCTTAACACAGAGCAGTCAGGCTTAATTTAAGAGGCAATGTGTAAAGTATATTTGCAACACTTCAAACAGTAAAACAGTTAAAACACCACGCAAAAAGATACCTTGTCTGCTTAGAAAAATACAGCTTAATTTATTGAACAAAACAAGACCACAATGACAGACAATCCAATAAGCAGAACTTGAGATATGAAGTTTTAAAGAATAAACCGAATTGTAGTGTGTAAAAGCATAATGCACCATTCAGGGCTAACTGGATGTTCTGAACCTGGACAATTCTGAAAAGTCATTCCGACCTCGATGGAGCTCAGATCGTATACGGGGACCAGCCTTGGCCTGCTGCCAAGCACCCTGTTTGTGTCAATGTCGAGAGAGATTTGAGGAGCAACGGAGGTGATGCTTCTCCGTTGATCCTTTGGATGTAGACAATGTGTTGACTCTGAGCCATGGGGGCAGTGCACCATTGGCAATGCAATGCACCTTGTCCAACCAGCACCATGGCATCGATGCGTTGATTGTTGACTGGAACAGAACTTTATACCCACTTCCAAGGGCCCAGTACCGGATAGGCACCCTTTGGCAGGAAAGACTCAAAATTGGCAGAGTCAAAGTGCTGTAGGAGATGATTTGGAAGTCTTTTATGTCCCTGAGACTTCAGAAAACAGGAGGCAAGCCAGCAGTCTCTTGGAGTCACTCTGGTTATGGGCTCAAGTGATATGTGTCCATTCCTTCTCACCAGGCAAGGGAGGCAGCAGTCCACTGGTCAGCACAGAAAGGAAGAAGTTCATCCAGAGCAGCAGTCGGCAGAGTGCCAGCCCTTATAGCAGCACAGTGGTCCTTCTTTCTAGCAGACCACTCACAAGTCAAGAAGTGTACTGAGTTGGTAAGGTCAATTGAAGTCCAGTCCATATACCCAGTGGTGCCTTTGACGTGGGAGAGACTTCAAAGAAGAGTTTTGAAGTGCACAAAGTTCTTCCCTTCCTGCTCTGGTTCCAGACCGACTATAGAGGGTATAAGAAGTCCTTTTGTGGGGACAGAACACAGCCTATTCAGATGTAAGTGTGAGCCTACGTCTAGCTCCTCCCTCCCATCCTGTCCACAATGGTCCAGTGGGATGTGGATGGCCCATCAGTCACACCTAAGCTCCCTTTCTGTGTGGCTGTCTGGAGGGAATGCACAAAGCCCAACTGTCACCCACCCTAGACATGTATTTGAGACAGGCTGAGGGCACACAAGGCTAAGATGCCAAGTGGCATTTTCAAAATTGTAACCATAAATCTGACTTTACCATTAAATACGATTTATCTATATTCCATAGGTACTAAACTTGATACAGCTATCCCTTCGCAAAAAGGAATTACAGCTTATTAAATTTAATACTGAATTTCCAATGTCATCCTATCAGAGGGGTAGGCCTCACAGTAGTAAAGAAATGAATTTAAGAGTTATTCACTACCAGAAGATGTAAAACTTTGAAGTATATGTCCTGCCTTTTAATTACATAGCACTCTGCCCTATTGGCTACAATGGGCCTAGCTTAGGGGTGACTTTTACATAATACAAGGGGAGTTTAAGGCTTGGCAAGGGGTTTTAAATGCCAAGCAAACATGGCAGTGCAACACCGCCTTCAGGCTGCAAAGGCAGGCTTGGAACATGTTTTAAGGTGCTACCTAAGTGGGTGGCACAAGCAGTGCTACAGGCCCACTAGTAGCATTTTATTTACAGGCTTCGGGCACATGTGGTGCCCTTTACTAGGGATATGTAAGTAAATTAAATTTGCTAAATGTGCTAGATAGGTATATACCAAACAAACCATGTTTTCTGGAGAGAGCACAACCAGTTTAGCAGTGGATGTCAGTTGTAAAGTGCACATAGTCCCAAGGTCAACTAAAACAAATTCAGCAAAACTGGAGGTAAGCAGGCAAAACTTTTCGGGGAAGACAATCCTAAGGCTGACAGGCCTAACAAATATCCCCACTAGCTAAAAGCATGGAGAACTACCCATTCTCCCGGGATTTCTGATCACTAAGGCGGAAGAGCCTAGAGAGAACATCAGCATTGGTGTTGTCTGTCCCAGGTCTGTGTTACCTGAAGGGAAATAGACCACCTCAACAATTTTTGATTCTCACCCATCACTTGCATTAGCCATCTGAGGGGCCTGTGGTCTGGTTGAATCCAGAAATGAGTCCCAAACAGGTATGGTCTCAACTTATTCAGTGTCCGGACCACAGTAAAGGCTTCTCTTTCAATAGCACTCCACCTCTGTTCCCTGGGAAGTAACCTCCTAGAAAAGAATGCTACAGGTTTGTCTAGTCCCTCATCATTAAACTGTGAAAGTACTGATCCCATGGAAAGCACTGCCCCTGTGTAATGCTCTGAAGCATCAGTTTGAACAATAAACTCCCTGAAAAAGTCAGGGGCCTTGAGCACAGGGGCTGTGCACATGACCTGTTTTAAGGAGTCAAATGCTTTCTGTAATGCCTTAGTCCAAATCACATTTCTGGGCAGCTTCTTAGAAGTCAGCTCAGTCAAGGGGGCAAAAATGGTGCCATATCCTTTGCAAACCCCCTGTAATATTCTGTGAGGTCCAGGAAGGCTCTCACCTTAGACTGAGTTTTGGAGGTCTCCCAGGCCATAATAGTCTCTATCTTGGCATGGTTGCGGCTGCACCGTACCCCGCCCACCAGGTGTCCCAAGTACATCGCAGACCCCTGCACTCACTGGCCTTGATAGCCAGGCCTGTACTTCACAGAGTCTCAAGTACTTCCTGCAAGTGAAACAGGGGGTCATTCCAGCCGGAACTGAAGACAGCCATGTTGTTGGAAATGGCCTCTCTGCCGGGTCACCCCCAAAATTTTTGCCTTCCTCCTCTCCTTTTTCTGACCTCATTTTAGCTGGCTTTAGGACTCTGGAAACTTTACCACTGCTAACCAGTGCTAAAGTGCATGTGCTCTCTCCCTAACAACATGGTAACATTGGCTCACACCCAATTGGCATAATTGAGTTACTAGTAAGTCCCTAGTAAAGTGCACTACGCTTGGCCAGAGCCTGTAAATTGAATGCTACTAGTTGGTCTGCAGCACTGGTTGTGCCACTCACAAAAATAGCCCCTTAACCATGTCTCAGGCCTGCCATTGCAAGGTCTGTGTGTGCAGTTTCACTGCCACTTCGACTTGGCATTCAAAAGTATTTGGGAAGCCTTAAACTCCCCTTTTTCTACATATAAGTCACCTCTATGGTAGGTCCTAAGTAACCCATAGGGTAGGGTGTTATAGAGGAAAAAGGCGGGACACGTACATGTGTGTTTTATATGTCCTGGTAGTGGAAAACTCCTAAATTAGTTTTCCACTGCTGTGAGGCCTGCTCCTTTTATAAGACAGCATTAGGACTACCCTCAGATACTGTTTGAGTGGTTGATTCTGTTCAGAAAGGGGTAACCAGGTCATATTTAGTATGGCCAGGATGGTAATAGAACATCTTGCTTATTGATGAGGTTGGATTTTATATTACTGTTTTAGAAATGCCACTTTTAGAAAGTGAGCATTTCTCTGCACTCAAAATCCGTCTGTACCTTACAGCCTGTCTCCAATCAATGTGACACTTATATTTCAAAGGCTAGTGGCCTGCCCTCACACAATGGACTGGCAAACTCCCTACTGGGACCCTGGCAGACAGATCTGTACTGAAAGGGGACATTGTGCACTTCAGAACCACTCTTTGAAGTCTCCCCCATGTCAATGGCATTTTTGGGTATATAAACTGGGTCCCTGACCCCACGAACTCAGACACTTCTGGACCTGAACCTGCAACATGTCAAGAGGAACTGCCTGGCTGCCCAAATGACTCATCTGGACTGCTTTGCAGAGAAAGACTGCTGCCCTGCTGTTGTCCCACTGCCTTGCTGCCCTCTGACTTTGCTGAGAAGTTCTCTCCAAGGGCTTGGATTGAGCTTGCCTCCTGTTTTCTGAAGTCTCAGGGTCAAAAAGACTTTGGGGCATATTTATAATTTTTGAAGCAAAACTGCACTAACGCAAAACACAGGTGCCCCCGCAAAAACAGGTCCATTTCCTGTTGCTGGCACTAGGCCAACCCACACAAGTGAGGTACCATTTTCATCAGACGATGTGGGGGAATGCTGGGTAGAAGGAAGTTTGTGGCTCCCCTCAGATTCCAGAACTTTGCAGCAACGAAATGTGAAGAAAAAGTGTTTTTGTTGCCAAATTTTGAGGTTTGCTAAGGATTCTGGGTAAGAGAACCTGGTGAGAGTGCAACAAGTTACCCCATCCTAGGTTCCCCTGGGTGTCTAGTTTTTAGAAATGTCCAGGTTTGCTAGTTTTTCGATGAGCTAGAGGCCAAAATCCACAGCTAGGCACTGCAAAAAACAGGTCTGCTTTCTTTGGGAAAATGCGATGTGTCCATGCTGTGTTTTGGGGCATTTCCTGTCGCGGGCAATAGGCCTACCCACACAAGTGAGGTACATTTTTTATCGGGAGACTTGGTGGAATGCTGGATGAAAGGAAATTTGTGGCTCCTCTCAGATTCCAGAACTTTTTATCACCGAAATGTGAGGGAAACTTTTTTTTTTTGGCATATGTTGAAGTTTGAAAAGGATTCTGGATAACAGAACCTGATGAGAGCCTGACAAGGCACCCCATCCATGATTCCTCTAGGTGCCTATTTTAAAAAAATGCACAGGTTTGGTAGGTTTCCTGTTGGAAAATGGATTATTGGTAAGGGCAGGAAAGTACCTACACTTAGAAATAAGCCACTAACCTCCACTTAGGTTCACGTAGGTCTCAATAAATTAAACCTAGCTTAACCCTTGGTAGCTTGGCAATGAGCGACAAGGCTTAACTTAGGAGACTAGTGTGTGAAAATCACAAAACAGTAAATAAGTAAAACACAAAATACAATACAAATCCAAAACCAATTAATAAAAATAGATTATATTTATAGCTTACAAATGACACCAACATGAATAAAATCGGATAAGGGGAACCAGAGATATGAATTTTTAAAGAATTAATGTTTTATAGCGCATGGAAACGAATTGCGTCAATCTGGTCATCTGGTCGCATCTCGATCGGGGCAAAGTCAAAGTTTAAGGCCACAGCGATGGAGCCCTGCTTGGCTACAGCAAGCGGGAGGCCTCAGTCATAAGTTTACCTTCGGACTTAGTCCTTTTCTTGAAGATTTTCTTCAGTGGGACCAAGTCGCCAGTCCAATCCGACCTCCTGGAGCCCTTCCTCAGATACACATCACGGGAGCCCTCGGTGAAGAATTCTAAATGAAAATCCTTCGACCGGGGTGAACCTGAATCTTGATCCGACGTCCCTGGAGCCCTCTACGGCTACACTGCCTGGGTGGTCCTGGTCAACTTTCTACGTTCGGACTTAGTCCTTTTTCGGATATTACAACCCCCAAATGACACTTGGCGCCAACTCCAAATTGGCCACAGGACAGTGGTCAGCTGGTCTGTTTCTTCAGGAGTTGGTGCAGGGGTCTCTGGTTAGCAATTTTTCACCTGTAGAAAACAGGGAGTTCCTCCTCGAAACTGTTGAAACCAGACAAAGTCCTTCTTTTTGTGTAGCCCAAGTGTGCAGCCCATGCAGTCCTCCAGAGTGCAGTGACCAGGTACAGGTCAGGGGTCCAGCAGGGCAGTCCTTCTTCTCCTGTTGTTCTTCCTTGTAGTGATGTGGTAGGGATCTGAGGTATGGGTGAAGCTCTGCCAGTTTTATCCATGCACCTGGGTGAAAAACAAGGGGGCCCTGGTTCTCCAATCAGATGCAGGGTCCTTCCCCATGTGATGACCGCTTCCTGTGAAGTGTGGCAAAAAATCAATGCCAGGAGGCAACATTCTTCAAAATCCATAGTGGCCGAAACAGATTTTTGGAGGTTACATCTGACTGAGCCTACCCACCGGTGTGGCTAAAAATCATAAACACACCCATCTCCTGCTCTCTCCTAATCTAATCAAGGGGGCAACTAACTGTCTAGGGTTGCATGATGTGAGGGAGGTGCTGGACTACTCCAAATGTCCTTCCCTGCCTTTGAAGACTAGTTTGACATCCCTTTTCCCTTCCTGCTTCTCCATCTGCTGATGGGAGTTCTCCTCCCCCAGGCACATCTCTATGTGTTCAGCCCGGGCCACTTCACACCTCATCAAGGCAGGCTGGCCAGGCTGTCAGAGGCTGGCCAATCAGAGAAGTGCACTACAGGGCTGAAGTTGGCAACTTTTTAGGTGAAGTTTGAAACTCTTTACCTGAACTAGTTATATTAAATCTAACTAATGTATGTTGTGGGATTTATTCTAACAACTAATCAAACCAAACTTGAGGTATCTTACACTTTAGGGAACTTTGTTAATTAAATTAAAGTCTCCCCATTTTAGCCTATGGAGGCCATTCACTACAGTGAGGGAAAAACAAATTTGCGAAAACAAATTTGCAAATTTGCGGTTGCTGACGTGGAAATGATGTTGCTGAAGAAAAGTGTCTCTTGCAGATACTTTGTTGCAGTTAAAGCATTTCTTGGAGCAGGCTGCGGTTGATCTGAGGTCAGAAGAGTCTGAAGTTGTTGCAGATGATTCCTTAATGAAACTTGCAAACAGAATCTGAAGACAACCCACAGTAGAGACCCTAAATAGCCCTGAGAGGGGGATTGGCTACCTTATCAGGTATGGACCTATCAGGAGGGGTCTCTGACGTCACCTGCTGGCACTGGCCACTCGGAGCCCTCCAGAGTGCCCCCACACCTTGCAAAGCAAGATGGCTGAAGTCTGAGACACACTTAAGGAGCTCTGGGCACCAAGCCTGGGGTGGTGATGGACATGGGAGTGGTCACTCCCCTTTCCTTTGTCCAGTTTCCCACCAGAGCAGGGGAGAAGGCGTCCCTGAACTGGTGTAGACTGGTTTATGCAAGGAGGGCAACATCTGTGCTCTTCAAAGCATTTCAAGAGGCTGGGAGAGGCTACCCCTCCCCAGCCTGTAACACCTATTTCCAAAGGGAGAGGGTGTAACACCCTGCTCTCAGAGGACATGCTTTGTTCTGCCTTCCTGGGACTAGCTGCCCAGACCCCATGAGTGCAGAACCCTGTCTGTGAGGTGGCAGCAGCTGCAGCTGCAGTGCAGGCCTTAGAGAGCTGGTTTGGCAGTACTGGGGGTTCATGGTGGAGCCCCCAGGATGCATGGACTTGGCTCCCCAATACCAGATTTGGAATGAGGGGACAAGTCCATGATCTTAGGCATGTTATATGGCCAAATTCTGAGTTACCATTGTGAAGCTACGTATAGGTATTGGCCTATATTTAGTGCACGCTTATAATGGTGTCCTGCACTCACAAAGTTCGGGGGAGGTGGCCCTGAACTATATGGGGGCACCTTTGCTAGTGCAAGGGTGGCCTCACACTTAGTAACTTTGCACCTAACCTTCAGCAAGTGAAGGTTAGACATATAGGTGACTTATAAGTTACTTAAGTGCAGTGAAAATGGCTGTGAAATAGTGTGTGCAATATTTCACGCAGGCTGCGGTGGCAGTCCTATGTATGGGTTTGTCTGAGCTACCTATGGGAAGCAAAAGAAATGCTGCAGCCCATATGGATCTCCTGGAACCCCATTGCCCTGGGTACCTAGGTCCCATATACTAGGGACTTATAAGGGGGGGCCCAGTGTGCCAATTGAAATTGGTAAATGGAGTCACTGGCCCACAGTGACAAATTTAAAAGCAAAGAGAGCATAAGCACTGAGGTTCTGATTAGCAGAGCCGCAGTGACACAGTTAGGCACCACACAGGTATACATATTAGGCCACAAACTATGAGCACTGGGGTCCTGGCTAGCAGGATCTCAGTGAGACAGGCAAAACACACTGACATATAGGTTTTTATCTATGAGCACTGGGGTCCTGGCTAGCAGGATCCCAGTGACTCAGTAAAAACACACTGACACACACTCACAAACAGGCCAAACGTGGGGGTAACCATGCTAGAAAGAGGCTACTTTCTCACACCCTGGCTTGAAGTGACTTGACCATCACAGCCTTCCTAAGGTTGTTAGCATCAGGTAATCCCCAATTTCTGCACAACACCCAAAGCTCAGTTTCATTAAGTGTGGGTAGGCTAGCCAGATCGAGCTCAATGGTCTCCCTTGAGTTTTCTGTCACTTTGGGCTTTGGCACCAATTGATCAGAACAATTTAGAAAAATCAAAAATGACATAATTAAAAAAATTAGTCCAAATTTGAAAAAAACGTTTGCTCTATGTCAATTTAGAAGATATTTTTGCTTCTGGCACTTAAAACTGTAGTATGACTTTAAACCAAGTACTGGATCCCACCACTGCACACCAAAAATGTTGGAAAATGGATTATTGGCAAGGGCAGGTAAGTACCTACACTTAGCAATAGGCCACTAACCTTCACTTAGGTCCAGTTAGGTGTCAATAAATTAAACCAAGCTGGGTGCTCTACCTATGCTGGGGTCACTAAACCTACATGCCCTACCATGTACTAGGGACTTATAGGTAGGTTGATACAGCCAATTATAATTAGCCTAATTTGCATACTGATTTTACACAGAGCGTAGGCCCTGGGACTGGTTAGCAATACCCAGGGCACCATCAGATTCAGGAAAACACCAGCAAAAAGTGAAAAATGGGGGCAAAAAGTTAGGGGGCCTTTGCAATCAGCCCTGTTTTCTCACATTCCCCAAAGGTGCTGGTTGAGCTAGAGACCAAAATCCACAGCTAGGCACTTTCCAAAAACACAGCATATTTCAATGTAAAAATGTGATGTGTCCATGTTGCGTTTTCTGGCGTGGGCATTTGACCTACCCACACAAGTGAGGTACCATTTTTATCAGGGGACTTGGGTGAACACAGAATAGAAGAAAACATGCTATTTCCCCTTGTCTTCCTCTACATTGTTTCCTTCCAAATGTAAGAGAGTGTGTAAAAAAGGCATCTATTTTGAGAAATCAAATAGTGAGAGGTGAGTTCCCACTTGTTTGCATTAATTTATAGGCATCTGATTTTCGTAGGAAGTACATAGATGCACGTTATTCTGTAAGCATACGATGTTCCTTAGTTTTATGAGAAGAATTTCTGAGACTTTAGTGAAGCTTATGGTTTGTGAAGATATTTTAATTTCAGCATATTGTGCGATATACAGTATAGATGACCCGTAGAACATAAAGAGTGCTCAGCCAACACTTGTTTCGACCTCTAAGGTGTGTCCACCAGGGCTTTCTCAAGGCATAAAATATAATTCAAAGTCTGCTTGTAACAGTGTTCAATGTACTAATGAAATAATGATCAGTCCATTTCGTAGCTGCTTAATAGCGTCAAAGAATTTCAATCAATTGCGTCCTTGGCCGCCGCCATAGTAAGGAGGAGCTAAAACTGGACCTTCACTTGCCTTGACTAAATCTATTTGAGAAATGTCTTGTAATTCACAAGCTAGTATGGGGACCCCAGAATTCGAAGATGTGCAAATAACCACTGCTTCTCAACACCTTATTTTGTTCCCATTTTTTAAATACAAGGGTTTCCATGATACCTATTTTTCACTCTTTATATTTCACCAAATGAATTCCTGTATACCCGGTATTCAATGAAAACCCATTGCAAGTTGCAGTTCCTTTATTAGCTCTGGGTACCTAGGGTTCTTGATCAACCTACAAGCTCTATATATCACAACAACCATAAGAGTCCAGCAGACGTACCAGTATATTGCTTTAAAAACTCTGCCATAGCTGGCAAAAGTTATTAAAGAAAACATGGACAGAAATGGCTCTTTTTTACCTCAATTTCAATATTTTTTTATTTTAGCTGTTAGTTTCTGTAGGAAAACCTTGAATGATCTACACAAATGACTCCTTGCTGAATTCAAAATGTTGTCTTCTTTTCAGAAATGTTTAGCTGTCTGGTATCCTGCATTGGTTTCATGCCTATTTCTGTCACTAACTGGAAATGAGACTGAAAGCACAAACAAATTTAAAAATGGGGTATGTCCCAGAAAAATGTCAAACTTGTATTGAAAAATTGGGTTTTCTGATTATAGTCTGCCTGTTCCTGAAAGCTGAGAAGATGGTGATTTTATCATTGGAAACTATTTGTTGATGTCATTTTCAGGGAGAAACCCACAAGCTTTCTTCTGCAGCCATTTTTCCCTTTTATTTAAAAAAAACGAAATTTTAGCAGTATTTTTGCTAATTTCTTGGTCTCCTCCAGGGGAACCCACAAACTCTGGGTACCTCTAGAGTCCATAGGATGTTGGAAAAAAGGGACACAGATTTGGCGTGGGTAGCTAATGTGAATAAAAAGTTATGAAGGCTGAAGCGTGGACTACCCCAAATAGCCAAAAAAAGGCTTGGCACAGGAGGAGGGAAAGGCAAAGGGTTAACATATTTCAAGACCTACGCAAAATTGTTGGGGCTTCCATTCAACCAGAGGCAGTTCTACATTTATTTGATTTTTTTTAAAATATAAGCATACCAGCAAATTCTGCTCAATGTTTTATTTGCAGCGCCTTGTCTGTTGCTCGGTCTTTGATATTACAATGCTTGAAAGATCTACAAAATATGGAACACTGGCTAACAAAGATGATTAGAACGTTTGAATATCTATATGCATGGCTAAGTAACAGTTTTGGAAGATTTTGATAGTTATGATAACAATGCATTTTGGTAACTAGGCTGATTAGAAACTTTAGAAATGTGCGTTTCCACATTTTTGAAGCAGAGTTTATGCTGTGAAGATATTTAATTTGCACATTGTATTCTATATGCCATTTTTCCTAAAGGTATACCCATCATCTAAATGGGTACATTTATGGCACTAACACAATGGTATTTGTTAACGTTTATAGACAAGGCAAAGTCACTTTACTAACATGTTGCCCTGTTAAAACGTTCTAGGAGCTTTTTTTGCAATTAAATGCATAATATTGATGTTTTTAGTCATGCACAATATTTTATCGATTGAAGATGCCATTTCTTGACGAAGTATTTATTGGGGTGATACAGATTCAAGGAGCAGAATGTTCAGTAATGAATGTAATCCACCTGTTGATGTGTTTGTATGTTTTACTTCACACTGCTCAACAAAAAGAATAAAAACAATTAGTGCGCAATGGAAACAGTGGGAGATGATCGTGATGCTGTGTCTTTATATTTCGAGTGAAGGGGCTTTTTTAACTGGGGAGACTCACACTCTTCATATCGTGTTGATGAGTAGGGACTGCAGTGTGTTTTAATGTGCCACTATGCAGAAGCTTCACAGCCTGTTGGTAAAACCAGATGCTAAACACAGCCCAACTAATATAGAAAATGTATGTTATAAATGTAAAATGTTACGTTGTCTGTTTTGGTTATGGGGGTCGGTTGGCCTGAGGCCTAAATCATGTTCTCTTGACCTAAAAGTCACAGGTTCAAAGCCCCATGAGCCAATGAGCCCTTCATTTTGCTTAGGTTTGTGATGGGATTGGTTGGAACTTGCGGAATTTCACTCCATGGAATTCCGCAGAGTTACATAAAAACTGTGAGATTCTGTGAACATGCAGAAAAGATGCCTGTCTCGCTGCTCACACTGCAATTTATCACCGCTAGTGTGTTCCATGCAGAAAAATCTGCAGTAAAGGCACCCCACGGTGCACAAGAGCATGTGGTAATTCAAGATGATTTTGCTGCTGCTCAATTAGAAAATCTACTTGAAAAGCAGCCCTCTGACCATGAGCAGTTTTGCTTTTGAAAATTGTGCCAGAAGCAACCAGAAGTCATGCTACGTGACTCTAAATCTTGCCTGCGCTCACCAGCTCACTTGCCGGAGCCTTAGTTGTTCTCAAAGGCATCACATTGCTCGAACAGGAAAAAAATTCAGCCACACGGAGATTGGCAGAATTTGCATTAAAAGAGTAATGCAGAGTAGCCACATTCTTCCACTAATTCCACTAGCAAAATTAAACATTTCACCCAGGCCTATTTGATAAATGGAAACTGTAGAGTTTTGTAATAGAAAGCTCCTGTTTTCCGCCACAAAGATGCAAATAGTCATGTTATGTCACCTACTGAAAGTGGTTAAGCAATCGCAGCAGGGTACATGTCAATGTCAATGGGTTGCAAGTTCATTGTAAGGCAGAGTGATTGTTTTTACAGAGTATTCCAGGTATACCGTGGTATGATCAGGAAGTCTCTTACTATCTGCATGTTATCTGCATGGTACACATTTATTTAGTCCTACCTAACTCTGATTTCATTTCAAGCATCTTTGAGCCACCACCACAAGCCAGGGTCTCTTTTACACTCCTGCATGTTCCAGCAATCATGTCTTGCTCCCCTTTATCACTGCTGTACTCCATATTTTTTCTTCATCGTCCTGTGCAAATATTTAGGAGATTATTTTTAGCCATAGATTAAACCTAAATGAAGAAGTAAATATAGCTAGATATGTGAAGTTGACAAGCCCCAACTAGCTCCTCTTCAGGTGTAACTTATAAAGCTTCAGCAAATCCCAAGAGTCACACATCCTTGACAACCAACAGCTATACAGAATGTTATGGGGATCTGAAGATGTGATTCCAAACTAAGGCCCATATTTATACTTTTTGGCGCAAACCTGCGCTAACACAGGTTTGCGCCAAACAGTAAAGCTCCGGCTACCACTATTCCTGGACGCAAGCTGGGCGCCATATTTATGAAATGGCGCTAGCTGGCACTAAGGCCCTGTTAGTGTCCTTTGAAGCGTAGGAGGAACCAGGGCTTGCATGCCAAATTATGGCAAAATTGCCTCTAGGCAGTGTAGCGCCATTTCCTGATGCACAAGCCCCATGGGCATGGCTCCTGTCTTGGTAAAGACAGGGACCATGCCCACCACCCCAATGGCCACACCCAGGGGATGATTGTCCCCTGGGCATGGCCATTGGGGCCATCTTCATGCGAATGGTCCCAAATCAGCGCCCCCAAGTGGTTTTGGATGAAAAAAAAATATACTCACCAGGACTTACCTTGAATGGGTCCCCCATCCATAGGTGACCTTCTGGTGTGGGTAGGGGTGGGTGGGGGCGTCCTTGGGGACAGGGAAGGGCACATATGGGCAATTTCCATGGTCTCTGACCATGGAAATCTGCCTACAGGTCCCCTTATGCCTGCCCAGCCCCAGGCGTTAAATAATGATGCTGCTCAAGCTTAGCTCCATTATTTAAAGCCCCCATCCTCCTGTGCTGGATTTTAGCATGGGAGGATAAATATGGTACAAAGGCCATATCCTCCTTTTCTGGATGGGAACACCTACCTTGCATCTCTTTGACGCAAGGTAGGTTTTCCCCTCCAGAAAACTATGTAAACTTCATAACTTTGGCACTAGACATGCCTAGCGCCAAAGTATAAATATAGAGTTCGGTTTGCACTGAATTAGCGTAAAACAAAATGCGCTAAATCAGCAAAAAGCGAGTATAAATATGGGCCTAAGGGCCTGATTTAGATCTTGTGGAGGGAATACTCCATCACCAATGTGACGAATACCACGTTCGCCTTCTTACGATCTCCATAGAATATCATAGGATCGTAATAAGGAGGGCAGAATATCCATTACGTTTGTGATGGAATACTCCCCTTCATGAATATCTAAACCAGGCCTCAAGTTTCACCAAAAGGCCTGCTTAGGAACAAGCATAGAATGCCCCTCAAGTTATTCAGCAAAGAATTCACATTTTGTTGACTAGGCATTTATTTTCAGTATTAGTAGGAGCAACAGGAGAGCAGTCTATGTCTATCAACCCCTTATCAAAACTGTTATGCCTGACAATATGGTATTTTATCTCTAAAACCTGAGCTAGTTGTATGCATTAAAGAGGTTCATAAATGTATTAGAAAGCTAAAATCAAACTTTAACTCTAACACCTTAGAACTGTGGAAGAAGCAAACCAATGCAGGAAATGAGAACTACCCCTGTGGTAATATGTTATAAGATGATTTGCATATTACCCAGCTGTAAAAACGGTGTACTAAAAGCCGGCAACATTTCATACTGACATCTAAAGAAGAGAGCCCTATTGAGCTGGGGCAATAGATTGTCTATTAGTACCAGACTAAAACTACAGTATTCAAAGAAGATGCTGAAAAGAATTTCCAAGGCTTTCCAGTAGGTAGGTGAGATCTTGGTGAAAATGTCTGTACTCCAAGACTAGATCAGGGATTATATGCTCAAACCCCATGCCTGCATACACTAAAATCACCTGGAAAAGAGCCTGATTTGTCACAAGAAACCCACCACATGCCAGATTAAAAGGCTGGAGGTTTGGCAGTAGATGGGGCTTCAAGACCTCAACCTTAACCAATGCTCCTGAGACGTTTGAGGTCAATGTTTATAATCAGGTGAGCTAGCAAGAAACTAAAAAGGGTTACGAGCACCAAGCAGGTGAGGCTTTCAATCAATAAATTAAAGAAAGCCAGAATATTTGAAACTAGTCAAATACAAAAAGGCTGCATGCCAGGACCACATTGTGCCTTCCCAAAATAATTCTGAAGAAAGCAAGGCCTCCCTTTAGGTCTCTAATCTCCATATTCAGAGACTGGGTCTTTAGAAAATGTCAGGTGGTACCAGAGAAATGTAGAGAGAATTTGCAAACATTACAAAGATTTCCGGTTTGTCAACTTAGAATGCATACAATCTGGGATCACAGGCTTTTAAATTTACACCAAGCCACAAAAACGTTTATAGAAGGCCTGTTACACAACGCTGGGTAAAATTATTTTTTCCAGCTGTGTTTCCAAGGTCAGGGAAAAATCTTGGAAGAAAGAGGTCAGAACATGTATGGCTGAGGTGGTGAAACTGCTGACTTCGGGAAGCAAAGCTTGCCCACTTTGCAAAGCCTTTAGTGTTGCCACCCAGTTGTTTGTATCTGAAATGTGAAAACATGTTCTTGTAGAACAGCCCCGCTGAAAGTTGAATGTCTTGGGGCTCATTGCTGAAATTGAGAAAATTCTTAATGCTGTCTCTGTTGGCATACATTGTTATCAATTTGCATGATCGCACATTCATCAAGAATAATGCTCACTTGGTTTAAAATGCACTGGGATAAGCAATCATCACAACTTTAGTATCATATTGCATGTTAGCTCTGTCTACTTTTTGTGATTGTACAGACCAGATGCATTAGAGTATTGTTGAGATCCAGGTGCATGCATGTGGTTTCTGACACAAAAAACTCTATCATTGCCAGCGGGGTTAAGATAGAGGCCAGACTTACTTGAAAACACTACTTTCAGTTGTGAGCAACTTGGCTAATGCTCCAGAAGTGCAAGCCCAAATACACACATTTATTGTTGTTGAGTTTTAAAACACATTTACTCATGGAGTTTTTTGTGCTCTTTGAGTCTCTCTTCAGACTTGTATTTCTTCCTTATGTGGGTGAGTATTGGTGCATTCTTCTGTTTTTTTAAACACCAAATTGACCAGGGCAGCCCAATCACGCCTTAATAGCTTGGGTAACAATATCAATTGAGGTAAATAGGCCAACAATGCATACACACAGCATTTGGATTATTTAAATCAATTTAAGTAACTTTACCATGTTTCTCACTGTTAATATCAGGACACTAAAGGTCTGGAGATACAGTGACTTTTATATGAATACAGTCCCTAAAACCTGGTTTAAGTTACCTCTACAAGTAAACTCTGTATTAAGTCTGGGAGTTCTAAAAAACACCTTTCTTGTAACATTTTCTAAAAACCTAGCTGAATATCTGAATGCAAGTAGACCGTGGCTATGGATTTGTTGATCACCTTGATCACTGCTGTGACTAGGGGTTGTGAGGGAGGGGCGAAATCCCATATGGACATTATTGTCACAGTTTATGGAAAATCTGGCCTCTGACCTAGTAAATATATTCCAGGTTTGAGGGGACTGTATTTCCGGCAAGGGTAACTTCCCAAGTCACTTTAGGTCCACTGGTTTAACCAGTTTAATAGTAAAAACAGAAATGTGATTGTTAGGGAACGTGCCCTTTGATGCGTTGGAAGAAAAGGTGATGTTACATCCATATTTTGTTTCTTCTTCAGAAAGCTCAATACTTACACGTTCTTTAGAGAGCTAGCCAGAACCCAAATGTTAACTTTCTCAGGTTAGGCCTCCATCTGAGTAATACCTGGTTCATCTTCCCTCTACCCTTCCATTTCAGAATCGTTTCATTCCTGTAGATCCTGTGTAGTTCAGCCTGCACCTTTTGTTTTAAACGCTACTCATAATGTGTTCACGTTTGTAATCTTTTAAGCAAAACATATATATACCTTCTATAAACTCTACATTTGGCACTGTGTAAAATGTGTTACTACTGTTGGTAGCCTTTGGTAAAGACACCTTTCAGTTTAGACACCTTAACATGATCACCTGCTTTAAAATGGATGTGAACCAGTTGCTAAACACACTTCTACACTCTGCTACATATGTGTTGTTACCACTATTGGTGTGATTTTGGTGATTCTGTTATATTGTGTTATTCACGTCTATTTTACAAACAATTGCAATACAGCCACATAACAATGTATCATGTAAGCAGTGAAATTTCACTACATCTTAGATTTTCAAATTCTGTTATAACATTCTATCCTTGCATCCTGACCTCCGTGTGCATTATATTTGGCTAGATCCTGAATACTGTTTACATTTCCTTGCCATTGTAAGTCTACCTCCCACATAACCCCCTACACTTACAAACCTGTCCCAGCGCCTTGAGGCTGCTGCCTAACTTTTCTGCTGAAGGCTCTCGCTCCATCTCTCTCTCTTGTGTCGCTTTGCCACATCACATTTTTTGTGCATGTGTTCTCTGTTTTGTGACATTTGCTTTGTGGTTCTGCCTCATCTTTCGCTCCATTATGTGTCTCTCTGTCATGATTGACACCTTGTGTTTCTTGCCATTTCTCCTTAGAAACAAGCTTACTTTTCCGCTCTGTTGCTCCTCTCAGGACTCCTTACCTGTTCCCGTTTTCCTGCTCTCCTGTGCTTCAGCTTCCTGCAACCTGCGCCCCCTTTTCAGCTCCTTTATGTGCTCCTCACCACTTCAAGGACCTTCTTAATTGCAGCTGCTGCATAGAATAAACATTAAGCAGGCTCTTCCTAGTCACCTTCGGATTTACCAGTGCGTAATCCTTTGATCAGGCAAGGCATTTTCAGACCCGGCTCCAGCGCCTTGTGGCTCCGATCTAGCTTCTCTCCTGGTCTCTCTCTCTCTCTCAATCTGTCTTTTTTGCTCTTCTTTTGTGCCACTTCTCTGTTTTGTGACTTTTGCTTTATGCATTTTCCTCCTTTTTTCGATCCATTTTTCTGCCACTCTTCTCTTACTTTTCCCACCAGTTGTGTGCCATTTCATTTTGGATGTACCCTTGTTTTCTCCTTCTTTTCCTCTCTCCAGCTCTCCTTAGCTGTCCTTGCTCTCCCGTGCTTCTCCTGCCCATCTCCTGTGCCTCCTCAGCCCTACCAACACTCCCTGCCCTCCTCCCCCCTCTCCTCCCAATATCTACATATTGGTGGCCATGGCTCGGCTGCACAGAGCACAGTGCAAAGGCATGCCAACAGCAAGCCCAGCACCAGGAACTTTGGTCCTCGCCCTACCTACAGGTACCTGTGCCATGCTCCTCCTCACTCTCAATCCCTGCCATGTTTCACTAAACTGCTGCCTCATCTCACCACACAATGTGGAAGGGGCATTCACTTCCTGACGCCTCTTGAAAGTTCTCCTGGACTGTGCCACATCACCCACTTCCATCTCTCACACAGACCGCACCCAAAAGTATTACCTCAGACTCACATAAACCAGCTGCCTTCTACACTTCTTTTCACACTCTCACACATGCTCCTCAACACCCATCCACTCACCAAACACAGTACGAAAATCTGGGAGCAGCTGCCCAACCATGGCCTAGACCTGCTCTTCCTCACATAAACAATGCTGAAGCCAGCATCAGCACCAGACATCACTACAGCTGAATCACTACATGTGCCTTGACCCTAAACTCCTGCAAACATTGCTATACAGCTCAGCTGGACTGTCAGCACGAGCCTGGAGGTGGATTAACCATCATAATCAAGGACACCATCAGCTTCACCACCTCCACAGATACTTCTAGAAGCTGGATGGACCTCCTCAAGCAATCACAGCAGATCTCAGCCTGTGCTGGACCCTTATATACAGACCATGAGGACCAGTGCCAAATGCAACAACAAAAGCAACATGGACCTCATTGCATTCACATCATCGGCTCAGGCACTTTTATCCTCCTAGTGGACTTGAACAACTCTAACCTGCAAGACTGCACTGACCCAAACTTAAATGCCTTTTCTAGAAAACCTCATAAACCTCTGGACTCACCTACGCTGTCAGAAACCTCTTGGGCCGGATTTTCTCCTCTTTCAGCAGCATTACAGCTAGCAACAAATACCAATCCTCTAGACAGATCAAGTCCTCATTAGGTTCAGTATCTCGTAGCACACCACCGCAGATCTACCACTATCGAACCTGCCTGCGTAGCTGGAAGAACATACCAGAAGAGGACTGAAAGGCCACTGTCTTCACACACCAACCTGAGCACACCAGCAGCCATCTGGATGCCATTGAGAACTTTACCAGCTGAATCACTCCATGTGCCCACACCATAAATTCCTGCAAGCATGGCAACACAGCAAAAGCACAGCCACAAACCAGCTGGTACACAGAAGAACTCAGGTTGACAAAAATAGCTAATGCATCAGTATATAATGCTCCAAGGCACAATGGACAAAGACATCTTCAAAGTCTGACCTAAGATGCTACCACCAACAGATCCGTAACACCAACTGCACAGCACACCAGCAGCACTAACATCAGCAAGGAAATCTTCACCGTTGTTAAAAGAGTTAATCTTGCCTGCAGCTGCCTTTAACAACATCGCCACCTCACAAGATTTCTGCAACAGGATATCGGAGTACTTCTGCAACAAGATCACATCCATATACAGACACTTTGACCTTTACCCATACCCGATACCCCCACCTACCGATCTGGGCCAAAGAACTGACCCTGATCATGTGGTCTACCATCACTATAAATGAGACTGCCACTACCATGAAATCGATCCACTCTGGGGCTCAGTCCAAACCCTGCCCCACCACACCCTCACCAAAGGACTCACACCCTCCTGCGCAGTTCTTACTCCCATCCTCAATGTCTCCATCAACTCAGACGTTCCCGCACATTTGGAAACATGCCATGGTCACACCTCGGCTCAAAATAAACTCAGAAAACAAAGGCTTCCTCATCAACTACAGACCAATCTATCTCCTACCTTAACCAGAAAAATTCCTTAAGAAGCTTTTCAATAGACGTGTCATAGACTACCTCATCAAACGCCAGCTCCTCAACCCCACACAGTCTTACTTAAGGCCAAACCATAGCACAGAAATAGCACTCATCACCACCATGGACAACATCTGTATGATTCTCGACAGAGGAGATACAGCCATCCTCATTCTCCTAGACCACACTGCAGCCTTTAACAGATACCTGCCTGAGATTGGCATCCAAGAATCCTCTATTCAATGATTTGCTCCTTCTTAACAGACAAGCTGTCAGCCTTCAGACATACTTTTCATAATCTCGCAAAGTCACCTGAGTGTACCTCAAGATTTGTCCCTCAGCCCGACCCTCTTCAACACTTACATTACCCCACTGGCCAATGTCATTCACATACACAACATCAACATCCTCCCCTGAGCAGAAAACATGACGCTCATACTCTCCATCTCGGACAAGACCCCCTATCCCCTAACAAAAGGGGATGATCTGATGATCATCACCTGCATGACCAAAGCTGCCTTCTGGATGAAGGCCAATTGTCCCAACCTCAGCAAGACAGAAGTAATGAACTTGAGAAGGAACACCTAACCATGTGATTCTACCTAGTGGCCAGCCGATCTTGGAAACACATCAACCCACAGTAGGGTTGACGCCTCACTGGTTTTCTAATAGCACCCCCGGTATTTTAATAGCACTGCCGGTACAAACATGAGGAAAATCACAGAACACCAGTATTTTTTCCCTTTATCTGTCCAAACTTCAAACAACAAATATAAATATAAAGCACTTTTAAATGTGTTCGGGAGCTGCAGTGATGATCCTTGACTAATAATTAAAGTAAACAAAGACAGAATAGTCATGTTACAAATGCTTACATATGATTTTGCTTACAGTACTATTTTGTATCACATCCAGGCCTTTCCAGAGTCTTAAGACAACACCAAATGGCCAGTATTTTTCTCTTGGAAAAGTAGCAACCCTAACCCTCAGATACTAAGCCATGACCCTCAATATCATTGACAGTAAGCTGGACATGACAACTCAAGTCAGTGCTGTGACTGCAACCTGGATCTACATCCTGAAGAATCTGTAGAAGATCTTCAAATGACTCCCAAACAACACCAAAAAAACATGACTAATGCCCGCTTCACCAGCAACCTGGCTTACAAGAACACCCTCTGTGCCAGAACCACCACACGCCTCACAAGAAGACTTCAAATAGTTCAGAAATAGGCAGTCAAACTCATTCTCTACCTCCCTTGTAGAACACTTCCACCTCACCTGAGGGAGCTCCATGGCTCCTGATGCACAAATGAGCTCAGTTTCAACTTCTCACTCACACATTCAAGGCACTACACAACATGGGGCCTGCCTACCTGAATAGTCCATCTCCTTCCATCACCAATCCAGACACCTCTGCTCCACTAGACTCTGATTCCACACACTTACTACAAATTCCACGCTTCCATAGAAAGAATTCTGAAGGCCAGGCCTTCTTATACATTACCCTGAAGAGTGGAAGCACTTCCCACTGCACATCAGAGCCTCCTTCTCACTTTTTGAGTTCCCCAGGAAGCTGATGGCCTGGCTTTTTCAATAACCCCCTTGCCCTAGATGAGACTAGGTGTATACCCCTTACGGGTAATAGTGCACTTCACAAATAAACTTAACATATTTGTGTAATAACAGTAGTTAGTGTTCTCCTAAAATGCTTTCTAGCAGTTTTACAGCGCAATTAGGCCTCTTCCCCATAAATCCACACCTACCCCAATGTTCTGTTTACCTGCTCCTTTCAAATTGTACCCTTCTAAAGAGAGCTTTCATTCTATAAATAAATCTTCCTAAACACATCATCACACATATTCTCTGCCTAGGTAGCCCAAGAAATGTCAGAAAATTGTTTTGCATGAGGTCACTTTATTTAAAGAAAGGAGCAAAGGAGGCAATCAATACCAATAACACCAACACATATTGTACAATGTTTTGTTACAAGGTTTGGTGTTGTTGGAGATGATGCAGGTTCACTTCCCAATCATAGTTGGACATGCTGCAGACATTATTTTTCCCTGTCAAATAACACAACTGCCTTAACAGTTTATGTACTGTGTGGGGTTCTAACAAAATACATACATGCCAGATAGCTTTTGACCTTCATCAGGCTTCAAAACACTTTTGAACCTCCTGTCTAATGATCATTGATTTTAGGACTCTAGCGGAGAGTATAAAAGTTATTTCTGAGAAAAGCATTCACAACACCCTCATTAAAACTTTTAACAAGACATATGCCATTGCACAGCATGCCCAGGGCTTCCTTTTAAAAATCAGCAACATTATTAATATAAGCGCATTTCTTATGAGACTCCTATTTTGGATTGTGAAGCCTTCAGTCTGTTTTGAATAGCATAAGCAAAAAAAAGAAACACATTAACTGTTGGATGCATGCCCTGTACCGGGTGATTTTCACTGATGCTTTCTGCAGTGAAAATAAAATGAGAAAAAGAAAGATAAAAAAGAAGTGCCAGAATTACAAACCTTTCACGCAATGTAGTGTAGCGAGGCAATTTGTTGCACTGCGTTGCATGAAAGGGAGAGGGCAAAAATGTGCCATGTCTAAAAAGATATGGTGCATGTCAGCTCTCTCATGCTACTGGCACACTTTATGCAGCCTAGCACCAATGCAGGCATCCTTGCACCACAGTGTAAGAGAGACTGCGTTACAAGAAGAATTGTTTTTGTGCAGGAAGGTGCCACCTTCCTGCACAAAAACAATCTCTCACGGCATTCGTCTCTTTCCATGGGTGCTGCAGAATGCAGGGCACATAGAAGGAGGAACAAAACTAAGAAAAAAAAAAGAATGTTATGCCATCCTCTGGGAGGCATAGCAATTTCATGTAATCCCAGGGTTACAAACCTTTGTAAATCTGGGACTGTGTAAATCCATGGGTGGATGCATGTAGAACGCCCATGTTCAATCAATGGAAAGCCTCCCAGAATTAAATGTAACGTAATACAGTGCAAGCTACTATATTGCATACATTTTTTTTTACAAAGCCACTCAAGGCGGTGCGAATCACCCCCTTGCGTGGCCTTGTAAATATCTACTAGCATTTTGCGTCATGGATGCGCTACAAAAGTGGTGCAACCATGAAGTAAAATGTTAGTAAAACTGGCCCTAAATATATACACTATTGATGAATGTTGCTAAGGATCTTTACCTACCACACCTCATTCATCAGGTTTGGAGACAGGTCTAACATCTTGAGACTTGTCCAGATCCATTGTAACATATTGGCAGTTGAATTTTGCTATTCTTCTTCTTGTCCCAATATTTTCATACATCGGTTAGTTGCGAGATAGTTTCATCTGTAGCTTCTATTTCAGATTTTTTTTTAGCCAATATTATGTTACTAGAGCATTCGCTGCTATTGGAGCCCCAAATACGGCTAAACAAGGAGTCTCAGATTTAAAAAAAATATTTTGTATTGGTATTTCAGTATTATACATATCCAAGTTATGCACAGTAACATTGTCCACTATGATTACATGCATTGGCACAGCCCTCTACTGTATAACCAATGATGCTGTGTGAGTACTCAGAACATTGGTCCTCACAGTGCGCAATAGCAAATGTTCATTTGAAACACAACATAAAAACCAATAAACAAATGACATTTAATTACCCCCTGCCTCTGCTCTGCTGGTTACTTACTTTGATATTTTGGATGATTCAAAACATTACAGTTTAGCTCCAACAGTCTTTCCCCCAGCTTGCTCCCACCTCTCGGTGTCATTGTCCATCACCTTGATTATCCCTCTGCTCCTCCACCATATTCAGGGGGTGCAGCGCCTAAGAATCCCCCTCTTCGCTCTTGCCTTATCCTCATATGGAGCATGATTGTGGCACCTGAAATAGAGAGTAGAAACAAGCATACTACTCCCAGCACTCATTGTATTAGCACTGGATGTTTAGTGAATCACTGGATAAGCATATGTGTTGACACAAGGGCTACATGAGTAACACAAAAGGATGATGGATGGAGTGCTGACAATGCAAACACTCCCCAGTCACAGATCTGGGTTTAATCCATCGTTCTTTTGCTCACCATGCCACCCTAGTTCGACCCAGCCATATGCAAATCAGTCTTGACCCTGTTCCTCATGGAAACAGTCCAGCCCGAACTGCCAGGCCAGGTCCTCCCTGGGCCGGAAACAAGCATCCTGGGACCGGTTTCAGGGTATAACCCTTCTTCAGCCAGGCTAGCTTGATTCCAGGGCTACTACATTCTATTCACCCTGATGAAAGCCTACGACCTTGTAGGCCAGTTGTGAGAGCTGAAACATGTTGACGGCTTAAGTAAGGGTCTTAGGACCAAAAAATCCTAGTAAGGCCCCCATTTGTTTTCTTGTAACCACTTTTACTACTAATAAAGGGATACCTTTAGTCAAAGTGAGGTGCCGTTGTCTTGAGCTCCCCAATAGGATATACCTGACTGCTACCGTATTGATGGTAGAGCCCACCCTGGCTTTTAGGGGCTTGGGTGGACACATAATGAAGCATATCACTACTACAGTGGGTGAGGGTCACATATAAAGAAAAACATTATTTTCTTTATTGATTTAGCTCTGGTTTATTTGTTGAGCGAAGGACCTAGAAATCTTTTCACGGTGAGGAATACTTTGGGTATGAATGGTATTGTTCCAAAGGAAAGTGTATTCCTTTGATCCCACCTTTTTCATTAGAGAAATTTCTTCCTTCCCTCCTGGCTGGTGTGCCCATTTCCTCAGTCCTAATCCCCCCTTTTTTTATAGAGATATCTCAATGAAGCCACATGTTTCTATGTAGTCCTGTGGCCCGGTCACATGAACACACCTGGTCACATGACCAACCATGGTCGTGTGCCCTGGAAGTGAAGTCACTCTCATGGCGGGACAAATGTCACTTGAGTTTGATTGAAAGCATCCACATTCCCACTCATCATATTGTTTCTTTTAATAATTACATGCTATGTACTATCTGCAAATGATCATGGAAAGAAAGATGACTTTTTTCCAGAGGACTTCCAAAGTATACTTTGACATCCAAAGCTAGACAGATTGTGTCGCTCTACAAATATTTTGAATTAATAACTTGTAGAGCTCTTCAAGTGATAAGCTTACTACACTTATTCTCTGCAACCTACCTCACATGGAAATCTGCACATTTTTAGGATGAAAATGTCTCACCTTTGTTGTCAGTAAACATCTGGGTAAGAATGATAGAGATTTGCTAATTCTTACACGATACTGAGGAAAATTATGGGCCTTCGAAAACCCAACTTCATGGGTGTTAAAAACCAGCCAGTGAGACTGAGGAATATCATTTGGAGATGTCACCGGTATGGTAAATAGTATACATGAAAATTAGAACCATTGCTACTTTCCAGAAAAAAGTTTTTAGCATAACTTCAAATGGAGTACAGGTGTTGGGCCATCAGTCTTTGGCCAGAATGGGGGTGAATTGATGAAGTCATCGGAATGATAGGAGGCTTAAAACAGCATTGGTGAAAAAGAAACAAAGTTGCTAATTATGTACACAACTATTTGCCCAATAGAACAGGACATACAATAAGCACTGGTAAATTGCATAGGTTGGCACTCACTGATGGCTTTGCCAATTTTTTTGAATGTTTTGCTGCCCTTTATTTAAAGAACATGTAAAAAGATACACACATGTGGATACATAGGCAGCCTTCTTTTGTTAATAAAGATTTACATAAATATTCAGAGATGGCCACCTTTGCATTCATGCACGTGTGGCCATCCTGCAATAGCTCGGAATTTTATTCGCAATCATGGCAGCCTGTGTATGCGCATATCATTGCAAGCTTACAAATGGGCAGCCATCATGAAAGAGATAAGTGTGTTTTGCAACAAATAGAGGTCATAAGTATGGTACATGCATGATGTGGTGTGCTGCAAGTAGAAGCAATTGCCTGGTGGAAGTGCATGAGGAGGAGGGGGGCTTGTAAAGTTAAAGGGACTTTTAAAGGGGCTGCTTTGTGTGAGGGTGATGGCATTGTGCTTTGGCAGAATACAAAACTCACAGACAAAGGAACCAGTCAATGAAATGGGATGGTCATCGACCCATTATGCATGTTGCAGTGAGCAAAATCCAAAATATGAAGGACAGTAAACCGTACAATGTGGACTTTAGGAAAGCCCATAAATAGTCCATGTATTTGTTTTTAGTAAAATTAGAAGATCTTGGCTAATGACAACTCTAAAACGTCGGTGAGAAAGTTGTTGAAACGATCTGTGTTTCACCTGCTTATCACAGGTTTGTATTCTCGGCAACCCAGTTTTCATTGTTCTAGGTGAATTCACAGGTGGACTAACATAATATCCTTTAAGTGCTGTTGGGCCAGCCTCATGTCACCAGAAAATATCACACTTAGATGCTCTCAATCAGCACCCTTCTACCACTGGCCTCTTGAAATGTTACTCAAATAATGCTCCCTCATACCACAGCACAAAGTACAGATCAGTTGAACACCCCACCTCAGCTATTGAGCACCTTCACTTTAAGTGACTGCATCTTGCCCTGAATAATAGTTCCCTAAGAATGGAACATCTTAGAAACTTGTACTTCCCAATTAGTATTATTCCCTATGTATAATAGAGAGTCATCAATTATTTCCATCACATTCAATATTTATTATAAGTTGCAATATTGACTCATCACCATCAACCATGTGGACACTTCTTTATCCTTTAGAAAAATGACCACAAAGCATGAAAGTAGTAAAAGTGCATATGCAAATTCCTATGTTGAAGCCACACCCCATCAGGTTTGGGACATTTCAAGCAAATGTATTTTACTTGTAATGACTTGAGGAAATGCAGCAGCTTTGCAGACCTTACATTTCTTTCCAGTTCACTGGTGTTGCAGTAACATGTATTAATTGTGTGCAAAAATGCTGGATGATAGCGTGATCCCAGAATATTTGTGCTGTTTCCATTCTCCTTTAGGGTGAACATTCTAATTGCTACAATGTAAGTAAAAGTTTAATGGTGGAAGTCAGTCAATAACAAATGTGAAGTTAATAAGTTGTTTATTGCTCTTTTTTTATGGGAATCCATGAACCTAAGTGCAATGCAGTGTTGTAGTTTAATGGCGGAAGCCAGTCAATGACAAATGTAATCTTGTAGAAGTTTATATGTTTGATTATTGCACTCATTTATCGGTAAAAACATGAACCTAGGGACAAATCAGTGCTGTATGTATTTTCTCAAGAAGTCAATATTGTGTGTAATTTGCGTAAGTTACTCTTTCCAAGAGTATGTATGCACCCAGAGAGGGTTACAACATCTCTCTACTCTTTTGTAATGACTTCTTTTGGTTGAATAGTACAATAAGCTTTCCATCCCCATTGGACTCTTATGCAAGAACCTCTGTTGGTGGCTGAGTGAAGCACGTTTTCCATCTTCATTGTATTCTTCTGTAACGACCTCTGTTAATAGTGTAGAACAACATCAGCTTTCTATCTCCATTGCACTCTTCTATAAGGACCTCTGTTGGTAGTGTAGCACAATGGAAGGTTCCAATCTCCATTGCACTATTCTGTGAGGACCTCTTACAGTACAATAGTCTGACTGTACTTTCCATCTCCATTGTACTCTTCTGTGAGGAACTCTGTTGGTAGTACAGTGTAATTGCAGCTTTTCAAAGAGCTCGAGGCATAAAGGTAGTAAGAGTCTCTATGGAAATTTGTAAGCTGAAGCCACACACCCTCAGATGTGTGATAGACATTTATGACTTAAGGAATTGAAGCAGCTTTGTAGTCCTTGAACTTCTTTCCAATACACTGTTGTTGCAGTTATGTGCAGTTATTATGTACAGACATTCCAGGATGTTAGTCATCCCTGAGTAGTTGTGACATATGATAAATGTGGATTTATACAAACATCTGCCCAAAATAGCATTGTGGTGCTAGGCATAACAGAAAGGAAATTAAGACCACACTCCTACTGGGGGGAAAACCAGCCTAGGTTTTAACTGATTTCCAAACAGAGATTCATCATCCACCTCTCAGAGATTTAAGGAAAAAGTATTCCAGAATTTGACTGCTAAGTAATAAAAAGATGTTACATCCTCTCCTCTTTAATCCAAAAGTGGGGGGCTTAAGGGACCTGGCTTTACAGGATCACATGTTTCTAACAATTGTAATGGTGAAATCTGTCTACCAAGTATTCCGGGCCCACTTCATGATAGATTCTGTTAGCCAATGTTAGAGATTTAAACTGAATACATTTATTAACTGGCAGCCAATGTAACTGACTTAGGTGTCCTGATATTGATGACTGTCTTGGAAGTTTCAGGGCTACGCCTGCTGCTGCTTTCCCAACCAACTGAAGTCTACTGGTTAATGTCTTAGAGGGACCAAGATGAAGACTGTTAGCACAAACAATATGCAATATAATTAAAGCCACAGTTGTGTGCAGTTGCTATTCTCCATTGGTGTGCACATCCTAATTGCTAAAAAGAAACAGGAAAGTTTAATGGTGGAAGGCAGTCCATGACAAATACAATTTTGCCGAAGTTAATATGTTTGCTTATTGTTTGTTCGAGGAAAACCTGGACCTAGGTGTAAAGCAGTGATGTGTGTGCTTTCTTAGGAAGTCAACCTTGTGTGCTTTTTGCATAGCAAGCTCTTCCAAAGAGTAAGTACGCCCAGGAAGGGATATGACACCACTGTATTTTTTGTGAAAAAACAAATGTGGCACACCTCCATGTGCCTTGGATTGTCATGCCAAGACTGCTCAGAGGGACACTTACTGATTAACAAAGGCTCCGTGGAGGGGATGTCTGACACTGATGCAGGCTGTCAGAAGGCTGAGGAGGCCTTAACACATCATCGGTAAAAGACCACCAGAGCTGGTGCAGAGACTCATATTTCCTCAGCCAAGGACAAAAGCAAATAGAACATTTCTGCTGCAGTAAACAACAAAAATGCTTTGTGAATACTATGCATGAATGGGATAAAAAATTAAGGGTCAGATGTATGGTGGATTTTCAATTCTGTAACCAGACACAAACTGGCTACTGACTGCTAAAACAGCCTTTTCTAATGTACTAAAGGCCACTAATCACTAATTTTTGTAAACCAAAAAAATACTAAATTGGTCATTTTGCATCACCAAATAGTGATTAGTTATTAGTGATTCCTAAATAGTGAATCAGTATTTGTATGTATGAAGGATTTGCAAATAGCAACTAGACACAGAATGATGACTTTGCAGCTGCAATTTAGCACCAAATGAAATCAGGTTTTAATCAGCCGCAGAATGCATCAGATTGTTCCACAATTGCAATTCTGTATGTGATGGCAAGCACGATGTGTATACTGCCTGGACTGCAGGATGAGGAGACAAGAAAGGATTTTTACGATCAGGATTACATATTTTTGAACAAACAAAGGAGGTTGTATTAAAAAAATATATACTCAGTAATCATGTTATTTTAGACCCAATTGCTGTTCCTGAACCCCAGCTTGAAATAAAATAAAATAAACCTTTTGCCAGCCCTCAACCCTTCGCTTTAATAGATATGTCACCCCTATGATAGGCCCTGGATAGCCCAGAGGCAAAGTATAGTGTATTTAAAAACGAGGACATATATCTTTTAGTTTTATATGTCCTGTAATGAAAAATTCTGAAATTCATTTTTCAATACTGCAAGGCCTGTCTCTCCCATAGGATAACATTGGCGCTACCTTATTAAATTGAATGTACCATATAAATGGGAACAGGTACCCAGTTTATGTTTGGTATCTTTAGAATTGTAATGAAAAATCCTCTCCTATGGCAATGTCAGATTTTGAATAACAATTTTGAAAATGCCACTTTTAGAAAGTTTATATTTTCTTGCCTTAGCCATTTGGTGCCTACGGCCTGTCTCTGGGTCAGATGACTGGGTGTAGTTGACAGTTGGGCTTTGTCTATTCCTCTGAACAGGCACAAACAGTTGGTAGCTTTGGTGTGCCTGAATGGGCCATCACTGGCAGGATAGGAGGACAGGGCACAGCTCTATCTACATTTGGGTGGTCTGTCTCCTGCCTTCACAGAAAGGGCAGCGTACCCCCTGCAGTCAGGGTAGGGTAGGCAAGACATCTGTACATTTCAGAGAGGAACTGCTTGAAGCTTTTCCCACTTCAGAAGGAAAACTGGGTGTAAATATTGGGCCTCAGACTCTAGCTCTTCAGCACACCTTTGGACCTTGGGGTAGTCTGCCAGGAAGAAGCATTTCTGTGCTCCTGAAAGGGTTCAGATTCTACTACTCTGAAGGATGCCTGTCCTTCTGTGTTGACCTGCTGCCTACTGTCCTCTTGCCTGGGTGAGAAGGGGAGGACCTGTACCTATTGAACCCAGGACCACAGAATGACTCCAAGGGCTAGTTGGCTGCCTCATGGATAGACGGCTTCAACAACCTCGACCCAGCACCTGGACTTTGCCATCTGTGAGTCTTACCTTGCCAAGTGGTGTCATCCAAGTCCTGGACTTGTGGAAGTGTGTGTTAAGGTGCTCTACCAGCCTCTGTGGACCCAGCAGGACCACTGCATCTCCTCTGCTGTGCAGCACAACCTCGGGCAGAATCAACACTTCACCACTGCTGCATAAGTCTTCTTTTTGCTAATACCTCACACCCCCTTTGCAGCCTGCAGCTTCATCAAAACCGCCAGTGCGTGTCGCATCTTTGATGCCAGCTCTCACATACCTTGTTGATGGCAGTCACAATGACAATGCTCGACTCCACAATGCAGCTGTGCAGCTTTTTGGAACGGACACATCGCCCAGACTGCACGATGCATCTTCAACAGCAACCTCACAGCACAAGCTCTCATTGACAGGATCCTTTGTAATGATGCAGGACCTTGCATCTCAGCCTTGAAGAGCCTCTGAGCCGGTGCATTGCTGCAGCTGCACGATGCATCTTCGACATGGACTCTTGCAAGGCTCTGCATTCAGGATTTAAGGTACTTTGTTCAGTTAGCCTAACTGATTCTCTATAGCTGGCCTGACCGCCATCGTGATGAGCCTGAAACTGTGACTTTTTCCCAGTCCAGCGCATCCAGATATCCAGAGTGGGTGCTTTGTGTTTTTCGGCGCTATTGTCACAAAAATCTTTAAAATTGCATATCTCCAGTTCTACCGATTGGAATTTTGTCATTTTTATCTTGTTTTATATACAAAAAAATGCTCTTGTTTTCCTAATCTGTTGTGGGATCACTTTTGTGAAGTGTTTTGATTTTATTACTGTTTGGAGTGTTGTACAAATACTTTACACATTGCCTCCAGGATAAGCCTGACTGCTCTGAAATGCAAAAAGGTGCTCTCCTACCTCCAATCAAAACGAGCTGATGTGGCTCTATTACAGGAGACCCACCTTGATGATCTAAATACAATAAACTGTGCCCGGAATGGGTAAGAAGTGTGATCTGTTGCAGTTACTCAAAACTGTCAACGACAGAGGAAGGGATGACTAGGAAATTCGGTGTGGTGATCCTGCTCCATAAGTCGCTACCCATCACTATTACCAAAACATGGTCAGACCCCAACTGCAGATTTATTTTTGCAAAACTAAAAGCTGGGGAAACTCGCTTAGTGTAGGATTTGTAAACGTGCCCACCAGATCTAAATGTACATTTTTGCACCGACTCAACTGCCTCCTCATTGAGGTAGGGGCCTCCCAATACATAATTAGGCGGTGATTGGGATCTTGCTCACAATGCAGTGCTTGACAGGACTGGCCCCCTCGACGTAGGCAACAACCTGGATAGAGCTGAAGAACTTGACCTCACACCACAGCCTAGTAGATCATTGAAGCTTCAGCCACCAGGCAGACAGAGAATACTCCTTCCTTTCATCGGTGCATGGTACCCAATCACGGCCGGATTACTTTCTCATCTCACACGTCATGGTGCCCCACACACAAGATTCTCAAATTCTAAAACCCACTCTCTCTGACCATGCTCCCATCTTGCTGTCAGTAGACACAGGTCTTACCTCTATGGGCCATAAACCTGGCGCCTACCTGTACAATGCTAAAGCAACTCCCAGGGCAAAACCCAGCTACTGACTCACATCTCTACTTATACAGAAAATAACAAAGGCTCAATTATGGGGCAAATAATGAGGGATGCAGCACTATCTACCAAACAAAGAATAGCTCGCCAAAGTGTACTAGAGGACAACATTGCATCCCTCACTAGCTTATATAAGGCCCGCCCCTCAGCACCTGTGCGTCATCGTTTGGAGCAAGCCCGGGTAGCCCTTAATGAACTATACACGTCCAGGGCCGAACATGCCCTGAAATGGCTAAAGAGCTGCCATTACAAATAAGGGGAAAAGGCCGGCAGGCTGGTAGTGGCTCAACTGTGCCAACTGGAGGTGACACAGGCCATCCCTGCCATTCACTCCTCGAGTGGTGAAATCCTCACCCATCCACAGGACATTGTTAACAAGCTTGCAGCATTTTACCAAGGGCTATACAGCCCAGAAAAGGTGGCCAGTACCGGCCAAGTGGAAACCTTCTTGAAAGGCGTCCACATACCCCTATTGTTCCCCCGACAGCTGGGCACTCTTAGATGGGGTGATCAGCAAAATCGAGATAGCGCAGGCTATATCCAATCTCCTGTATCATAAAGCCTCTGGGGAAGACAGCTTCCCGCAGAGTTTTTATAAATGAACCAGAGAGGAGGTTGCAGACTCCCTACACGAGGCCTTCCGGAGGGTGAGCCATGAGGGTTTCTTGGGCTCCAAATCAAACAGAGCAACTAAATCGGTCATCCTTAAACCTGGGAAGGACCCCCTCCGGTTTGGCAGCTACCGTCCCTTTTCTCTTCTGCAGGGGAATGTAAAAATCCATGCTAGTATCCTGGCAGCCCGTCTCCACACAGTCATCCTGTCTCCCATACATCATGCACAAGTAGGATTTGTACTGGGACGCACCTCCAGAAACCACTTGAACACATTGTCCCATACCCTCTGGCAGGTGAGGCCCTGGACCTATCGCTGGACGCCAAAAAGTCATATGAATGCATAGAATTGAATTACCTGTTTGCAACTCTATGAAAATTCAGGCTGGGAGACCAAGTTATCACCAAAGTGCACTTGCTATATGATCGCCCCACAGCACTGGCTAATTGTGGAGGCTTTTTGTCTGACCCCTTTCCGATATGTATGGGAACACGACAAAGCTGCCCACTCTTGTCGCTCTTCTACCTATTGGCAATGGAACGCCTGGTGGCCACCATCTGCCAGTCCCCCCTATTTACTGGTATAGCCCTCTAAGGGCGGAGGGTGTCCAAACTCTATCAGTATGCAGACAATATCCTGCTCACCCTGACAGACTAGGGCTGCTCTCTCCCAGCCTTACTGGAGATCATCGATAGCTTTGCGATCCTTTCCATTATTGGGTGAACTGGGACAAGAGTGAAGTGCTGCCCCTCTCCACCATCACCATGAAAACAGTCATCCATGCCTATCCCTTCCGGTGGACACTGTTCCGTCTGAAATATCTAGGCCTACTTGTTAACAGAGGATTGGACCGAATGGTGGCAGACAATTTAGACCCCCCCCATATGAAACTGGACTTTTACAAATGGTCGCACTTGGGACTCTCCATGAGGGGCCGGGTCCACGCAGTATGGATGGTCACGCTACCACGATTCACATATGTACTAGGCATGCTCCCCCTCCTAGTACCCCTTACAACACTATGACTTGTAAACGCACAGATCCAGGCCTTGGGGTGGGGCTCCTCCTGCCCCGTCTATCACCTGCCAAACTCATGGCATGCCATTCCTTTGGGGGCCTGGGACTCCCATTGGTTGAACATTATACCTTGGCCCTCCCTCTCTCTCAATTGACATACATGCTTCCTGAAACCCTGGGCCCGCCACAATGGGTCACCACAGAGTGATTGCTACTCTCTAGCCTAAATGAGCTTGACTCTCTATATATAGGACAGCCCACCCTGTCAACCCACTACTCCGGGCGATGCACAAAGCCTGGCACTATGCACATCGCCTTCTTGGCGTCCACCCCCACGTCCACACTTGAGCCCCAATCTGGGGCAATGACAGCCTACAAATAGGTGGGGAGGCACTCAACTGTGTGCAATGATGCGCGGCAGGCATCCACATCCTAGATAAAGTCATGGCTGATGGTGATCTCAAGTCCCTTTGGCATCTGTGATAAGAATTTGGTCTCCAGTCTCAGCAGTAGTCATGGTGGCACCCACAACTGAAGCACTGCATACAATGCTGCATGACTGCTCGCCCCTGGACCCTTCAATCTTCATCTATAGTATCCTACATTATAACCAGGGTCTGCTTCAAAGGTGTAATGTCAGGCTTCTACGAAACCCTTACTCCCACCTCTTCCTGTAGCCCCTCCAAGATAACTTCTGCACTAAATGGCAATTCCTTCTTCACATGGAGATCGAAGAGGAAGGCTGGACTGATATCATGGAAGCTCTAGACAAAGGCACACAAGAGGCCCGCCCGAAATCCTGTCTCTTGAAAACGTTCTATGAATGTCACTGGACGCTACACAAGGCATGAATCCTACCTCATGCAAATTGCTGGCAATGTATGACAACTAGTTCTGACATAGAACACATCCACTGTGAATGACTTTCGATACAATCCTTCTGGACATAGGTAGGATCCACCTTAGGGGCCTCTATGTGGCTACATACACCCTTCTCTCCATCTCTAATCCTCCTACATGACATAGGGGAATCTCTGGACCTATCCCACCTACAATGCCACCTCTTGCACATCGCTCTCACGACTACTAAAAACTGCATCCTCTGCCACTGTAGATCCCCCACTCCTCCCACTCCAGCAGAATGGACAGTGGCAGTGATGGAGACTGCAGCCAATGATCACATAATCTACCACCTGCAAGACCAATCCACTTTATATTATGCAGACTTGGGTGCCTTTTCTTCAGGATGACCCCTAGCACGTCTGACAATCCCCACCACTGAGGTAACGAGTATTGTCATACATACCCTGGCACCCCATATTCCCCCTGCCTCCCTGCCTCACTCGTCCCCCTCGCCTTCTTCCCCAGTCCCTTCCTACCCCCCTATCCCCAACCTCCTCCCCCCCCACTCTTCCGAGCCAGCCGGTTGCCACCTACCCTGCCATGTCCTGAGCCTGTCCCATCTCTGCGCTCCCACGCCTCCATATCCACACCTGCCCCCATTTCCTAGTTGCTTGCACCTATAATACCCCCTTGCCACAGCACTGCCTGATACTTTTATTTTGTATCTCTTCCTCTCTGGCCCAAGGACAATATTGCCTCCATTCAGTGGTCTCCCACTCTGCTATGAATTTTCTACCTTCTTAAGCCAGACGTCATGGAGATTTACCCTTCCCGGCAGGGGTCTTGGGGCCCTTGCTCCCTAATAATAGGGCCTTGCATGTTTTCTTACTCTCATATATTGTAAACTTTGTACTTGTATAGTGCACTTTTACCATGTAAGTCAGGCTTCTTGGCGCTGTACGCATACCACTGTGGAACCCTTACTAGCTTTCCCTGTGAGGTGCCCACTCCTGGGCACCCCCAACAGAAATCCAGGCATCCCAGCACTGTTGGGGCTGTTGTGGATATTAAGCAAGCTATTGTCCAGAGTTACAGAGTGGGATCCATGATTAAATTGGAACCGAGGGGAGAATTATCAGGTCTGAGGAAATTGAGCCCAAGCCCCAACGAGGTGGGAATTGAACCCTGGTCCCGGGCCAGACCTCTGAATCAGGGTTTGCCGCTCTAACCATTGAGCCACACTTCCCCCTTACTTGTGATACAATTTTGCAACTCAGATGATGTACGCCCTCTCACATCCCCCCCTCCCTCATCCCCCTTCCCACCCTCCGTTAAGTTTTGCTAGTCAGGTGCTGTTATGTAGTGTAATGCATAAAAGGATGACTTTCTTCTTCTAACACAAAAAAGGCTGGCTGCTCTGTTCCAAGCTACCCAAAGGTTGAGCACAGGTTAATATGGGGTTTGCTTGTGACTTTACACTGAGAAATAATTGTGGTTTCTGCTTCAATAGGGTTTAACCCACTCAACCAGTAACCCAATTTTTACAGGATGTGCGAGCAAAAGTATTTGGAGTGCTCTCCAATATGAGTCTGCAACCACATAAGAGAGTGTATGGAGATCATATGACTGCAGCCATCCATACACTCTCCAATCATCTCATATATATTTACTCATATGTACACTCAGCCACCTATTCATCCATCAAAACATTAATCTATTAATCCAGCCATGTGCATATGTGTTCATTCATTCATTCATTTCTCAAGATATGAGGGAGCATCCTCCTCCAGTGGAGGAAGGAACAACCTCCATTGGCCTATTGGATTGGATGGAAGCCCACTTGGGGCCAAAGAGGGGCATTTGTTGCCTGAGGGTAGCAGATGGAATTCGTGTCAAATATTCCTTATGCAGCTCCCTTGAACAAGCACATTTCTAACGACTGTTTTCAGATTCTTCTGATGGTCCTGCTGCAGGAGATCCCACTCATTCCTTATCCTCAGCTCAGTCTTTCTTGCTTTCCTGCATCAGGTCATTCTTACCTGGCATTTGCTGACATTGCTTCGCCTGATGTTTTTCAACTCATTACTAGCAACTGTGCCTTAATATGACTCTCCCATTGACATTGGCATAGGCCATTGGGACTGAGTAACAGCAGCAGGGTAATCAGGAAACAAGAAGTGGCAGAACAGAGAATGCAGCAAGTTTCATCCCCCTCTATCACATCTATACAGGGAACCAGTGGTCTGGAAGACCTTGAACGAGTCAAGAGAGTTTGTCACTGAGAGCAGAGACAAGACGCTCACCTTACCTCCTGTGCGGGGAGCTGACTGACAGTGCTGGAAAAGAAAGATTTTCTATTTTTCATACGGGCACTATGGGGATTGAAATGAGAAATTAGCAAAGATAACCTTAATCTAAAGGTCACAAGGGGGTAATTTCTGTCATTTTTCATAGTTCCATGCAGCCCCATTGACTTCTAACAAATGATGCGCCTAATCTGGTTTATTCCTGATACTGAATTTCATATGGCCAGAGGGAGGAATAAAGTAGAGAGAGGTTATTGAATCATATTCATTAAAGATTCTCTGTTCTATGAATCTTAGTGATTTTTCTCTAGAAACAAATATGTTAGGAATGTACAAGGAATTTTTTCTTACATTTAGACGAAATAGGTACCCTAAATGTTCATGTCATAACAATACACATCTTCCCTTCTAGGCAAATGGGTGATGCCTTTCGATGAGGAAAACACACAAGAAGCTGACTTTCACGTGGATGAGAAGACCGTTGTGAAGGTGCCCATGATGTTCCGTTCAGGAATGTACAGCACCGACTACGATGAAGATCTTTCCTGTACCGTGGTGAAAATGCCATATAAAGGCGAAGCCAGCGCTTTACTGATTATCCCCAATGAGGGGAAAATGAAGCAGGTGCAGGATGCTCTCTCAAGACCGACAGTGATGAAATGGGTCAAGTCTTTAGCACACGGGTAATGTCTTATTGATTACTTTAATGTGCATCATCCATGAATCAGTCTTTACATTAAAAGATCAAATTGTGAAAACGGGTATGTTATATTTTGTGGGATGCACAAAAGGACTGTGCAATTGGGTTCTTCTCCAGCTCCATGGAAGTCGGTGTTCCTTTAAAAAATAGAAAATAAGAACAATGGATCTTTAATGCCGGCTTCACCTCGATTGTTTGTACTCAGTTATGACCAGGGATAGAAACCTAGGATGACATTTGGAGATAATTAGAACTTACTTCAGTGAATAAGGCACTGAGAAAATCAGTTATGAGTACTGACATATCTCCCTATTTTGAAGAACTAGGGCATCTAAGTGTAGGTGCTGTTCGCTGCAGAGTAAATTAATTGGAAATGCAGTGATTTAGTCAATGGTATGGATGCTGTTATGAGGCGGATGAATATACACTGACTACATGATAGGCTTCCCTGAGGTAGAAGCAGTACTTAATTTGGTGGTGGTTGCCTGTGGGGGTCAATGGAACTTACTTTTGGAGACCGGCACTTATTATTCCGCTTCAGCCATTTCCCCGAGAGCAAGCAAGCAAAGTGAACGACTGAGGATGAGAAAGACGGAAAAAAAGGTCACAAAAGGATAAAATAGGAATCTGCAAGAGTGAGCTTAGGGTGTTCCTGGCAGTGGATCAAAAATCTGCACCGCTGCGGGCTTCTGTATAGGGCCTCGGGCACCCACCTCACTCTTTTACAAATTAAGTACAGAGTGGAATCACCCTTTACTACCTAGTGGAGTGAGATAACTAGGGCACTGTTAGCAGCACTATGGGTTGTCCATTGGGTAAAGACCTTTAGCCATTTCTGTAGGGTATGGACAAGAATAACTTGCTGCCTAGTACATTTCAATCCGTGAGGGGAGGGCTTGAACCTGAGGAAAAGAACTGGACAGTACTAGGCTCAGACATGTTAGTAAATGTTTTGTCAGTGAATTTGTAAGGCTTTCTTGGTGCTAGGCTGATGGCTATCTGAAATGATTAATGTAGTTAGTGATAAAAGGCTAGTTGCAAGAGCATGTCTTACGTGTAGGTCTGAAGGTTAGTAGATCTGGTTCAACTCTAAGAAAAGGTGGTGGATAGTTCCATAATTTTGGGGCAGAAACAGAAATTCTACATACACCAAATCTTGCTGTACGGAAATGTGGACAATTGACGAGTTGTTCGAGTAGGAGCATAATGTTTGGTAGGGATGTATCTCTTCAAGCATAAAGTAATATAGGTGGTCATCCAACCCTGGCGGTCATCGACCACCAGGGTGGAGGACCACGGAAGCACCGCCAACAGGCTGGCGGTTCTTCCCTACCCATTCTGACCGCGGCGGTAAAGCCGCGGTCAGAAAAGGGGATACTGCAGTTTCCCGCCGGATTTCCCCTGTCTGGGCTGAATCTCCATGACGGTGCTGTAAGCAGCGCCGCCATGGAGATTCCGACCCCCTTCCCGCCACCCTGTTTCTAGCGGTTTTTACCGCCAGGAACAGGATGGCGGGAACGGGTGTCGTGGGGCCCCTGGGGGCCCCAGCATGATTTTCACTGTCTGCATAGCAGACAGTGAAAATCGCGACGGGTGCAACTGCACTCGTCGCACCCCTGCAACACCGCCGGCTCCATTCGGAGCCAGCTTCTATGTTGCAGGGCCTTTCCCGCTGGGCCGGCGGGCGCTCCTTTGGCGGGCGCCTGCCGGCCCAGCGGGAAAGCCAGAATGGCCTCCGCGGTCGTTTGAACGCGGAGCGGCCAAATGGCGGTGACCACATGGCGGGCGGCTACCACCGCCCGCCGCGGTCAGAATGACCGCCATAGTCAGTATCCTTACAATACAGTGCTTTGTGAACCATACAGAGAGACTTGACTTGTACACTACAATTCCTAAGAAGCCAATACAATCTTTGTATTAACGGGCGAGCAGACGTCAATCTATGAGCTTTTAAAATCAAACAACCCACTGTATTTTGAGCTATTAGCAGCCTGTTCAGAAGTGTGGAAGGTAAGTGTATACATAAGGAACTGACATTGTCCAAACGAGAGCCAATAGCCATGATAACTGATGATTTGTTTCTTCTTCAATGAGATAAGGAAGGTATTTTCTTAACATTCTGAGGAAGTAAAAGCAAAAGAAAACAGAGCAGCCTGTTTTCCTAAAGAGGAGTTGTCAATCTTTACCCCAAGGCTTTTAGCTTCTAGGGATGGCAAATGAGCAGTCCCCTCTTTACTAGAGGTGCCCTGGGCCTGTAAATCAAATACTACTATTGGGCCTGCAGCAGTGGTTGTGCCACCCACATGAGTAGTCCTGTAAACATGGTTCAGACCTGCTACTGCAGTGTCTGGGTGTGCAGTTTTAAACTGCCAATTCGACTTGACAAGTGTACCCACAGTCCAACTGTCAAACTGACCCAGACAGGGAATCCACACACAGGCAGAGTAACAGAATGGTTTAAGAAAGGAAATGCCTGGTTTCTAAATGTGGCATTTTCAAACTAACAATTTACCAACCAACTTCACTGACAGATGTATTTTTAAATTGTGAGTTCAGCACAGCCATTGCGAAAAAACAACAGCAACAGCAAAATGCCGACTAATAAAGTCAAAGTGATAGGAAACCCCCCAAAAATGCTTCCGAAAATTTAATGAATAGCCGAAGGTATTAAACCGAATATGGAAGAGAAGGTGTTAATGAAACCAACACCTACGGCTTTGAAAAAATGTGCAAATCCAGCTGTGCTGGACGCATTAAACATACGTCCCACGAGTTCACCAAAGTGGCTCGGAAAGTTGGTATTTAACAGGGACTGTATTTCTGCTCACCTGAAGTGCGTAGGTCTCGCGTGCAGATGTAAGGGCCACATGCTTCTGAAACAATAAAGCCTTTAGTCTACTTAACTTGTCGAAATTCACCTTGGAAGTAGCAATGTGAGGCCAGAAATCTGCTACCTCCCTTAATTTAGTGGGGGGAAACAACACATTCCCGCAGCAAGTAACGACCTTGGTGACCGAAACAACGTAAACTATTCCGGCCCGCAAGCCACAACAGTCTTCACTATTGAGGAGGACGTAGCTGCCGTTTGAAAGCACCTGGAATGTGCGTTTAATCAAGGGGACCGGAACTCCCTTCAGATAGCAATCCAAGTTCGCAACCGAGGCATTACATGCCCCATGCGGTTACATGCCCCATGCAAGGACAGCTGCTTACAAATCATCGAATGGCTGACTGAAGTCTTGCATTCACTACCGCTAAGAAAAACCTCTCTCATGCCATTGAGACATTTGTACCAGAAGGGAAGTTCCCACACCTCATGTATATAACTATCTCCCAGCTTTTCATATTTGCCTACCGGAACATGTTTTAAACAAAAAGTAAATTGTAGTGTAGAAATAGGCAGATATGAAAAGCTGGGCCGACCCGACTGGAGAAGTAATGACGCATGGACCTTCTTGTGGCTTTTAAGAAATGCAAAATGCTGCCTTTTCCGATGCATGCTTGCCCGTGAGGCTTTATTTTTTACGCTAATCAGGTACTTTGTGCAGAATCAACATTATGCCTGTTTTGTAAGGATTAAGGGCCAGATGTAGCAATATAAAATTTTGTGAGTTGCAAATTGCGAGTCAGACTGACTCCCAAATTGCAACTCGCAAAATTTTATGCAGAAAGGTGTCTCAGACACCTTCTGTGACTCGCTATGGGGTCGCAAAGACCCACCTCATGAATATAAATGAGGTTGGTTGCATTTTGAGACCCCATAGCGAGTCCCTGCACTCACAGTGATGGTGGCCTCCTGGAGACAGCAGACCTCCATGTCTGTAACCGCTTTTGTAATAAAGCAGTTTTTTTTTTTTTTATTGCAGCCCGTTTTCCTTAAAGGAAAACGAGTTGCAATACAAAAAAAATAATGAAACCATTTGGTTTCATTTTTTCAGAGTAGGCAGTGGTCCATTGGACCACTGCCTGCTCTGAAAAATTATTTTTATCGACATTCACAAAGGGGAAGGGGGCCCATGGGGACCCCTTCCCGTTTGCGAATGAGTTACCACCCACTTCAAGTGGGTGTTAACTGCGAATTGTGGTCACAAAGCAATTCTGCATTGAGGTGCGGGTCGCAAATAGGAAGGGAACACTCAAAATGTGAGTCAGCATTGCGATGGCGTTTTTCGCAGTTTGCGACATGCAAAACGGTTCCTACATCTGGCCCTAAGGCACTTATTCTTTTTTAAATTCATATCTTGACTTGTGTATATTGGATTTTTGTCATTTCATTGTTGGCATTAGATACATATTACCTATTTTTCTAAACTGGTGTGCTGTCCATTTTGTAGTGTTTTCACTGTATTACTGTATTACTGTGTGTGTTGGTACAAATACTTTACACATTGCTTCTGAAGTTAAGCCTGCCTGCTCGTGCCAAGCTACCAAGGGGGTGAGCGAGGGTTAACTGAGCGTGATTTTCCTATACTCTGACTAGATTGAGGGTCCTTGCTTGGACAGGGGTAACCTGACTGCCAAAGAAAGACCCCATATCTAACACCAGGTCTTGTCCTGTGTTAGTGGTGTTAATAGAACTTTGTTAAATTGCATGGTCCCCTGAAGATCGGTTGTGACCGTTGATCATATCATGCTGATACTATCCTCCCAATAAGGATTCACCCACTTTGATTACATAGGAGACATCCCAAACCCACATCCTGTAGCTTCCTAAATAGAGTTTGATCTGGTGATTGTCGTTGCCTGTGAGGTGAAATATTGTTATGTGGTTTTTAGAAGCATTTTTATTTTTTCCTAGTTGTTAGAGGAATCCTTTAATTAATGCACATATGACTTGGTACTTATAAGCTGCACCCAATCTGCCTCCAGCATCCGCTTAATGCCACTCAAACCTACTCAGATGAAAGCGGCATGCAGATCAATTTAGAGAAAACTAAGACTCTGGTTCTAAGAAAAACCAAGAAAAGACTGGCAATTGGCCAATCAGTCACTGGAGTCAGTGGCTTAATACTTAGTATTTAGGAGTTATGATCAATAGGAATGGGCCATTCATCCAGCAGAAAGAAGTCCTGAGGAGAAAAGGGCAATCTCCAGCTGTGGCACTAAAAAATACGAAGGAGCAAATGGTTGGCCCCAGCTTCACACCACTACTCAGGGTGATTCAGATGAAGTACACTCCAATCATAAGGTATGGGAGTGAACCAATGAGGGGCAGAGATGTGTCCACCCCGAATGGAAATTTGTCAGATGGCTACAGAATGATCTTTAGTCTCCCTAAATATATGCCACCCAAACAGATAAGGCTTTAATTCAGCTTGCAGAAGGGATGCATACATTAACTGCTGGCACAGGACAAAGAATGTGGAACCAAACACCTTGATTGCCCACCTTTCGGAAGAACTGATAACCAAGTACAACTCCCCTGTGAGAGTCTACCTCAATGGTTCAATAAAGCAACTAGTTTTACAGTGCTTGGCAGAAATGCCAGTAACCCATGTCAGCTTTAAAAGTGTTGTAAATAAAATCATCAGTCAGATTTCACTAATGGAGGACAAGGCAACGCTGGTAGGCAGAGCTCACAGATGGTTTACCCTGCAAAGTTACGGTAAAGTGGCTTCACAACCCTATCTCCAAACAAGGTTTACAAAAGTAACCAGAGAAAAGTATTGCCCTCACTACTCCACCTACCTCTCTGGAAATATAATCCAGCAAAGACCACTTGCATCCGTGCAGGAAGGGAGGATGTTCTACACTTACTGTGCATTGGCAAGGATCTTCTTGATGACCGAAAAGCAATGCTCCACCCACTCTGAAGTCAAAGAGGAATCCAGGGGGTCCTGGTCTCTTTGGCACCAGAGGATCTGCTGTTAAACTGATCCTGTAGATTCCTGAACAAGGTAGAAAGAAAACTGGCAGCTAAAATCTATACAGAGGACGAATAGGAGGCTTAGGACATGCTCGCTGAAAAATAACACGGCATGGGGGTTTTAAGGAAGTAGTGAAAAAAGCACAGGTAACCTTGGTGTTGACAAGGTCTGATGATATTCCCAAACTGCTGACGACAGAAAGAGAAGGTCCCCACTGAACAGGAAGTTGCATTCTATGGATGATCTGCATCTTACACGGATTTTCTTTTTGCACAACAGACTGTGGCACAAGGTAAAGATCCTATCCAAGAATCCTGGCGCTGATAAGGCACGGCAATCTATACATCCTGTTGACAACAGAAATGATGCCCTTTCACTATGAAAAGACCCTGTGAAGCAGTGTACAAAATGGTCTAGACGACAGCATTCACCAGGGTTCCCACTGTTTTCTTCAATGAGCCCATCGAATTGGGAAAATGCATATTTGAGTGCCTGGAAATCAGTTATTTCCATGTGTGTTAAATTGCAGTCCCACAAGCTAATTGTACCCAGCCAGGGGATTGGCAAGGCCCCGGGACTTGTCTATTGTAAGCACTTTACTCTCTGTATCTTTGAAGAGCATTTGAACTTTCGACTGAATGCAGGATAGGAACTCTTATTTATGCATGCACTTTCCATGCACCATCACAAACCTGACTCTGTGCTGCACATCTGTTAGAACGGAAAGGGTCATGTTCATGTATACTAAACATTCTGGCCCTCATTAAAACTTCGCCGGTCTTTTAAAAAGACCGCCGAAGCTGCGGGCGCCAGTATACCGCCAGTGCTGGCGGTATATCTGGCTCTCCATTATGACTTTTCCACTGGGCCAGTGGATGGTAACAGTGTTTCCATCCACTGGCACAGCAGAAAAGTCACATCAACATTGCATATGGCTCGTAATTGAGCCGGCGGCAATGTTGATGTGCAGCGGGTGCAACAGGACCTGTCGCGCATTTCACTGCCCGAATTTGCGTGATGGGGCTGTGCCTGGGGGCCCCTGCACTGCCCATGCCAAGTGCATGGGCAGTGCAAGGGCCACCAGGGGCACCCCGAGTCCCTCTTACCACCAGCCTTACCGCCGTGGACAGGCTGGTGGTTGGGGATTATGATGCGGTGTGTATGCGAGATCTCTGATCGCCACATGCACTTACTTTTACTTATTTGTTTATATTTGTTATATTGCACTTTTTAACTATGTGTTTTGCTGCTATTGACGTTTTAATGTGTCTTTTTAGATTGCAATGAGTTTGAATAGCCAAGCAATAATAAACATTGACACTCATTCTGTCATGTACTTTACATAATTTCAATTTACCTAGATCAGTATTGGTGTCCAAATTGTAATTTTTTTGCAATTAACCCTGTCTTAGAACCTTCACATAAGAATGGCGCCTTAAAGTACCTGGGCACGCTCTCCTTTTAAGTCTGCACACTCGGACTGTACACTGTCCCGTTTATTCCTTACTACGAGGTCACTTATAAAACACAGGCATGAATATGCTGACCTTATAGAGTAAGAGAGCCCCAACATATTTTTCCTCACAGAGACAGGGGCCACTGCTGTATGTGACCCAGACATTAAAACAGCCATCCCGGATGCTACGATTTAGTCAGAGCTGATAGACAAAACAAGCGAGGGGGTGGGATTGCACTTAGGTATCACATGCACTTTAAGGCTACATTTAAGCCCCTTTCGCATTTCAATTGTGAAGCCTTCATGTTCAACCTACAAATAAACAATACATATACCTTCAAGGGCCTCCTGGTCTACCGCCATCCAGGCCCAAGGGAAACTTTCATTTATTCTCTACTGGATCTCAACGAATGCAAACAGCTCCCCAGTTTTACAATTTGGAGGAATGTTATTTTTTATTTACAGGGATCAGAGGACAAGGACACAGAATATTTAATCAATAGGATGCAAAGCTTTCAATTCAATTGGTGAGATTACCAACCCATCAGGCGAATCACACGCTTGATGGCGTTTTCACTAACAATCCTGAACCTACTGGTCAAGAAAGTTGTGCCTCTGGCATGGACAGATCACAGTGCTAAAATAGCGCCCTGAAAATAATCGATAGTATGGAACTAAAACACATGCTGAGGGAATCACACCCCGTAAATGAAAGTGACGTTGAACAAGCTTCAGCCATCTTTACCGACTTGATTGATGTTGCAGTTACCCGGCTAGCTCCCCAAAACAGTGGTGCAAATTATCAGTCCTTGCCCTCCACTCCATGGTATTCACAGGAACTCAGAAAGTTCAAATAGAAGTGCAGGTGCCAAGAGCAACTCTGTAGACTAAGGTATAGCTCCGATGAAAAAAATGAAATATAAAATCATGATTAAGGAATATAGAACACAAATAAGTGCCGCCAAGACTAAAGGCCTGATTTAGATTTCAGCAGATGGGATACTCCTTCACAACGGTGATGGATAGCCATTATGTCCAATGGGTTTATATTTCGGCAAATGGGCTATGCTTCACAGTTGTGATGGAGTAACCCATCCACTGAAATCTAAATCAAGCCCTAAATTTTTCACGTGAAAAATTAACACTACCAAAAACTCCACTAAGGAACTTTTTAATACAGTTGAATCTCTCTGCATTGTCAACAATAAACACACTGTTACCCCCAGACCAATCATTGTGCAACAAAATAGCTCATTTTTTAAAGGTAATAACATATTCTTGGAGTTCACCACTCTGATGGTAAAATTGGAGACTTCCTCGTGAAGGAGACATTAGAGGAAGCCATTGCCTCCAAACCACAGCAAGGCCCATTAACACTCACTACTTTCACCTCTTCTACAGAAGACAAGGTGGCAAAATTAATTGACATTTTCAATTCATGTGCCCTATTGGATCCCTGCCCTCCCCAGTTCCCCCATCATGTATGAAAGACAATTCAGTCCATCTCACTGCACTGCTGTATAAAATATTAATCTCTGGAAGCTTCCCATCAACTGGCAAGAAAGCATCCATACTGTCACTCTTAAACAAACCCTTGCTAGATCACCACAGGTAAAAATTGACAGACTTATTTCCCACCTTCCCCTTCTGGCTAAGATTATAGAAAAAACATGGAACCAAGAAACTGTGGGCCAGATAAACTAAAATGCAATTTTGCATTTCCTAAATAGCAACTTCATAGGAAATCGCTGTTTGGGAAATGCAAAACCAGGGATGGCAATTGCAAAAAGGCCTCCCTTGGGGCACCCCAAAAATAGGGGTGCACACGTAGAGCACACATATAACCAGGGGGGATTGTGTGTGCTCTATTGCAATTTAAAAAAGGCAATTGGGGGGGATTTTTTTAAATTGCATATAGTTACATCAACTTCAAGTCGATGGTAACTGCATTTCCTGAATGCTGAAAATTACATTTAGGAAATGCTTTGTACATCAGAATAAGAATCGCAAGCAAGTAATCCATATTTGCGATTTCCTATTCTGGGGATTGCAAATTGCGATTTCTACAGGGTACTAATCACAGTTTGCGATTTCCTAAAGGCATTTGTACATCAGAAAGGCCATTTTGCATTTCTTAAAAGCCCAAAAGACATGCAAAAAAGCTTTGTACATCTGGCCCTATGCCCTTTCATGAAACTACTAACTTCCTTGATCTTGATCCATCGCAGCACAGGTTTAGACCCAGTCACTGCGTAGAATTAGCTCTTGTGAAAGCCACAGAAGAAATTAGATTAATTGTTGACAAGTGTGGTAAGGTGACTTTGATCCTACTTGATCTTTTGGTCAAGTGCGCTCTCTTCTGCTCATCAGGCTTTATTGCATAGGTATGAATGGTCCGGCACTAGAATTGCTGAGCTCCTTTTTGTTCAAAAGAGAGCAAGTTGTTGCACTGGAGAACTTTACCTCAGACCCCATCACACTCACCTGTGGGGTCCCCAGGGGACCCTCGCTAAGTTCCACCCTTTTCAAATGTATATGTCACCCCTCTTGTGGAACTTATTCAATCGCGTGGCTTCCTATGATGACGACACCCAGATAGTAGTTTCAGTCTCTGCAAACCCAGAAACAGTAGCCAAACAATTTAACAGTAACATTGATTATTGGGTGAAGACAAATTGTTTGAAATTAAATTGCTTGAAATTAAACTCGGAGAACACCAAGTTGTTGATTTTTGGCAGTGACACCTCTTTTTGGAATACTGCCAGTCGCCCATCAATCTAGCGTTGCTTTCTCCTCCGGTTCAAAAAGTAAAGAATTTAGGGGTCATTTTTGACATCAAACTGGCATTCACTGATAACACCAATCAGACAACATCCTCTTCCTTCCTCAAGCAAAACATCTTGAAGAAAATCCTTCCTTTACTTACCTGCAGAAAACAGTTATATTAGCTCTGATAATCTCACAACTCGATTACTGTAATGCTTTGTATGTGGGTACCGAACAGCAACTACAAAACAAAACTGCAGACTAGCCAAAATGCAGCAGCCGGTGTGTTGATGAACCTTCCCAAATTTAGCTCAATCTCACAAACCATTTTTGGTCCCCATTGGCTACCAACTGGGGAGCAGTTTAAGTTTAAAGCCTTTTTCGGGGCCCATGAGACCCTACATAAGGTCGACCCTCTCTTTTTCCAAAAGATTTTTAAATGGCATGTACCTTCTCCCAACCTACCACAATTTGAAAGGTAGTTATCCTTAGACTAAAAAGGCTTACTGGAGAGGAAGATATTTCTCCCATACCACATGCAAAATGGGGGAATCTGCTGCCTGACTATTTTAGGACCCAGCCAAATCACTTAAAATTCAGAAAATAATTAAAAACCTTGCTTTTTCCCCTCCCTGCTCATTGGGCTTTTAGCCACACTTTTCTCCCTAGTACCCTGTTCGGACAGCAGAGCAAAAACACCAATTAGCATTCGTGTGTTCTACAAATTACTAATAAAACATCATTTGACATATTAAAGATGTTAGTTCCCCCTGTGGAACTTGGTGGTTGGAAATTGTTTGGGAAGTATTCACTAGCATTTTGGGGAAGTTAGTGTGAGTGGGTATGTATGTATAGAAATTGTTTAAACCAAACAGATTGCATAAGCTAACATTAAAACATTTTCATCCTGATTTACTGACTCTCAAATGGGCTACACTGCTTGGAACATTGCAAGAAGTACTGTTTTTGAAGCAATGTGATGAGATGTTGAGACTGGGATGAGTATCATCAATAGTTTATTCGGTCCAAATTTGGGCCATTTAAAAGGTTTAAAAATATATACATACATACAGAAAGATAAAAACCATAAACCAATACACAGTAAAAGGAACAATAGTAAAAAAAGTAGGGGTCCAGTAGCTGCCTGAGAAAGATTTCATAAATAGGTGGGGTGAAGGAGGTGCTCGGAATAGTCTTTGGATCTTACCCTGTACATAACCCTGAACAGTAAAATAACAATAACGTAAAAACTGTTGTGTAGCACATCTCTATATAAAATCAGGCATTGAAACTCCAGACAGTAAAACCGATAAAAAATTTAAGAAGTCAGACAGTGGTAGATGATGCTCTAGGTTAATTAGTTCTTTTGGGTTAATTAATCCAATAAATTGCATCTTGACAATTATAAAATTAAGTATAATTTTAAATTTATAAAACGCTTTAGTTAAAATAACTCAATGTAGCACTTATTCAGAGATACGGTCTTTTGGGCTCAATAAGTCGCGGCTTACAATTAGAGCCCAAGGCTAATATAACAGGATGCTGATTTACTATTTTCTAGACAGCTCTTCAAACAGTGAGTTAAAATCTAAAATAGTCCTATTACGAATTTTCCATGCTGCTGCCAGATATTTAGAAACAGCGCTGATTATCAGTATGGAAGTGTCGTATTTACATATTCTGAATAGACTGTTGCGGGATAGTGGTTGGAGTGTTCTGCACAAGGGAATAATCCACTTCCCTCGGGGACCTTTGTACAGAGGGCAAAAAAATAGGACGTGTTCAGCAGTTTCCTTGCATAAGTGACAATTTATGCATTTGTCCGATGGGGAACTGTTAGTCGACCAACCAGCCGTGTAGCTATTGACCGCCAATGTCCCGTACCTGAGCTGGAGTAATAGAGAGCGAGCACGGGCTGGTATGGGTAGATCCAGGGAGCTTTCAGGGAAAGGAATGTGTTTGACCAGCAGGAATTCTGCTGTCAGCCGACCTGACCCATTTGGACCGAGAGATTCCTCGTTGATTTTTGCCCAATAATGTTCTTTGATCAGGCGTTTAGCACTGCCAGGAATCATCTCGGGGTTCTCCCAGTACTGGGATAGACTCAATTTGGCCCATGCCGCTTTCATCTCCCTAAGCCACTGTACTTTTTCCCATCCGTGATGAGGTGGTAATAGTTCTTTGACTGCTGCCCTGTAGGGTTCAAGTTCATCTGTTTTCCATAGTCTGACCCAATACAGGAGTGGTCTTAGATATGCTATGTCTTTGATACTATTTAAGCCCAGGTCCAGTCTGAGGGGGAGCATTGGCGTGCCCCTCCCCAGTCTAGATATGTGTCTAAGGAAGTTATTTTCTTTGATTTGGAGAGTATCCATCTGTCTGTGTAATCCCCAAAGTTCTGCTCCATATAGGGCCGCAGCACGGATTTGTGCTTTATATATTTCAGAGATAAGGATCAGAGGGGGGCTTGTGGCAGTACTAGCTTTGCGTCCTATTACTCCACATCTTTGGCTAATTGTTAGTGCCCCTTTCCTTATGGCTGGCTCCCAGCTGCACTTGTCAGATAGTCTAATGCCCAAGTAGTCATATTCCATTACTCTCTCCAGGGGAGTTAAATCCATCTTTATGTTTGCGCTGAGCTTCTTGTTCGGGGCGCTGTATATCATAAGTTTAGTTTTCTTATGGTTTATGTCTAATCCATAGTTTCTGCAGTATACACCAAACTGGTTTACCAAGTTTTGAATTCCCATGGGTGATTTAGACAAAAGAATAGTGTCATCTGCGTAGAGTAGGCAGGGGACTTTGGTTCCAGCCTGCTTGGGAGAATCATTTGTGCAGTTTACTAAGTACTTGATACAGTTGTTTATGTATAATAGAAAGAGAGTTGGGGCCAGGACGCACCCCTGTCTAACTCCCCTCTCAATAGCCACTGGTTCTGTGAGATCACCCTTCTTGCCGTTCCTGATTTGGGCATAGGTATTTTCATGTAGGCGGGTAATAAGTTTCAGAAGGCCATGTGGGACACCCATATTGGCTAGCGTCAGCCATAACTGGTTTCTGGGGACCAGGTCGAACGCGGCTCTGAGATCGATAAAAACTACGTAAAGGTTACCCCTTCCTATTTCTACAGTTTTCCATTTTATTGTTAAAAATCTTAGCACCTGATCTATATTACTGACTGCTGGTCTGAACCCTGCTTGTAGATCAGAGATGGCATTTGTTTCTAAAATCCAGTCTTCTAGACAGGACAAAATTTGCTTTGCAAAGATTTTTTGGAAGTTGTCGAGTAAGGAGATTGGGCGATAGTTGGCAGGGTTAGAGGGGTCGCCTTTCTTAAAAATGGGGACTATCTCTGCTCCCAACCAGGAGCTCGGAACAGGTGCTCCAGCAGCTATCTCATTGGAAATGAGGTTTAAGTATGGGGCCCATACATCTGGATTCGTCTTGTAAAGGTCTCCTGGTATTTTATCAAGGCCGGGGGCCTTTCCCCATTTCATTGAGGCAATCGCAGCCTTGGTATCTGCCAAAGTGAATTCAATTTTGGGGGTCTCGGTGGTCATGATATGGATCAGATCCCGGGAAGCAGCATCGGTTGTCCCCAGGTATAATTGGGAAAAATGGTCGGACCATTCTGCAGGGAGTATTGAGGCACCAGGCGAACGGTGTGGTTCATTGCTGGCATCAGCTACCAATTTCCAAAATTTCGTGGTGTCGTTTGTTTTAGCAGATTCCAGGAGGAGGACCCATCTTGATTCATCCCATTTCCTACGGGCTCTACCTTGTTCCTTTTTGTAGTCTTTTCTAGCTTCCCTTATATAATCCATCTGGCCACCTCTTAGGGCTCTCAGCAACTTATGCTGTGCTTCTCTGCATGCAGTGTTGAACCATCTTGCGTTAGAGTTCTGTTTAGGCTCTGATGCCGACTCTTTAGTAAGTAGGGTTTTTAGAGAGTTAAAAAACAGTGTGTGGGCTGCTATAAACCCACCACTATCTTTCGTGGGTTGAAGTATATATTCCATATGATCCGCCAGCTGCCTGTACACTTTTGCCAAAGTGGTTATGTCAGTGTTCAGGGATTTCCATCTAACATTTCGCCTGTTGTTGGTCAGTACGAGCTGCTGTCCATAGGACTTGGGGCAGGAGGTTTCAAGTAGGGGTAGTAGGTTCCTGAGAGATAAAATCAATGGTTCATGGTCGCTTTCCTCATGTTCTATGATGTTCATATCGACCATGTGGCCCCAAAGGCGGATGTCGAGCAAGATGTAATCAATCTGGCTCTTCTGCAACCCACGCCTAAATGTGGGGTGAAGGTTAAGATCCGAGCGGGAACGGCCATTGCAAGCCCGGAGGCCGTGTGCCAATGTAATGTCCATGAGCTGGTATGATAGTCTGTTGATTTTAGGTCTTTTGCTTGATACCAGCTGGGGGATGCCCCAGTGAGCATCTTCATCTTTATATAGTTCCTGGGCCAGCGAGTAGGGTTCAAAAGTGGTGTTAAAATCTCCGGCAATGAGAATAAAATGAGAGGGTGATTTATCGGTGAGAAAATTGTCTAAAATAGTCAGTGCGTTGGACTCATATTTATTGCCCAGGCTCCTATTATAGATGTTAATTATTAAAAGTGGTTTCTCTCTAAGGGATGGTATTGATAGACCCATTAGATCAGGGCAGCCCAAGTCAATTGGTTCAATTTGACATTTGAGAGAACAGCTGAGCCATATTAGCAGGCCACCTGAGGGTCTCCCTGAATTCGCCTTATTTGCTGGAACCCAGTAGCTTTTGTAACCGATTCTATATTTAGGCTCCAGCGCCCATGTTTCTTGGAAGAGACATATTTTATGTTTGTCTATAAATTTTCCCCATTCAGGGTTGTTCATTTTACTCTCCAACCCGGCAATGTTCCAACTGAGGATGGTATCTAAGCCATCTGGTTTGTTATGGGGAGCTTCAGCCACAGGATTCTCTCTTGGGGCTAGGGTACCGTGGGGAAGCATTGTGCCCTTCTCAGTCGTGTCTAGGGTGCTTCCAGCCCCATCTAGGTCGGGGGTGGCCTAAGCCATTCAAATACCTGGAGTAGAGGTGGGTCTGCGGGTTTGCTGTGATCTAGTGGGTCTGTAGCTAAGTTAATCTCAATCGCCCTGCGCTCCTTATCTGTTCCCCCGATATGGATTTTAGAACATTTAAGATAGTCTGACTGGGCGAGAGCGGGAGTTAGAGTAGACTCACTAGTGTTGCTAATGGGAGTATATTCGGCCCCACAGTTGATTTGCCCTGTTTTATAAGTTTCATTTTTCCCAGCTATAGGATAGTTTTTGTTCCAGTTGCTTGAACCTCGGGAATTAGGAAAAGTCATGTGTAATAGTCAATCGTTTTCGGAGAGTGTGGGCGAGGCAGCATTGCAACTTGGCTGGAAATCAGTTGGCATCTGAGCCCTAGGAAAATCTCTGGATGTCATTGTCACCCCCTTGAAGCCTGGTGCAGCTTTATGGGGGTAAAAGGCCTGAAGCCTGCAAAGTGAAGTGGCCCCCCCTAGGGGGTTGGGATGACATGCATTTAGGGAAAGCTGTTCGACAAGGGAAGGCGCATTAAAGTTAATAACAATACAGTCCCCAGTACCAGGGTTTTTGAGTGGACCCACCCAACCCACCCTCCTCACCATTAATATTGAGGGTATCATATGGAATGCGAATCTAGCATGTTTATGCAACCAATGAATAACCTTATTTTTCAGTTCTGTGAATGATTCTGGGATGATGGACTTGAGCTTAGGGACATTCGTAATAACAAGCACGTAGGGGCAGGCTTCTGGTGGTAGATGTAAAGTTCCCATGTTAGTTCCTGGGTCCCTGCGCATCCGATCTACTGGGATATTTGGGTGGGTTCTATGGAGTTTGGCGCCCGTGTTTGTGGAAGGGGCAATTTCACCAGTCCGCCTTAGGTAAAAGGAATCGCTCTTTGGGTACCACATTTTAGGGAGATTAGCCAGACTAGGTGTAGAGAGCTTCGCTGGTTGATGTAGTGAGTCAGAGCAAGGTGGTTTTGGCTTGTGAACCATAGGTGGTGGGAGAAGGGGACTACTGGCATCATTGACAGGGGGGCCAAGGATAGGGTGTTGTCGCAAGCAGTGCAAACCCGATGGGGAAGGGGGGATTGGCTGGCTGGGTTTAATGAGGGCATCGAGTTTCTCCTCGATGGCTGATAGACGGATTGTTATAGGATGTAGTTGTTTTAGAAACTCATCTTTAATAAGGTCTGTGATAGAAGTAATATCCAGATTGCCATAGTTGGTAGTTTGGGCAGGTATATGATCCTTAGATCTGGTAGGCACGGCATGGACAGAGGGGTCCAGGACACGGGCCCGTTTGTTCTTTAGATTCGTCTCCCCCCGTTTCCTTTTGCCCTTTGTGCCATGATTTGGGGAGGGTGTAGGCCTGTTTGGCATAGGCTGGGTAGATCCCGAAGAATGTATGGTTCTGTCCAAGGGCTCTGCGTTGAGTGTTTGAATTGTGAGGGTGGTTGGTGCTGGTGGTTCTGCAGAGGGGGACTGGGAAGCTGGTGAAAAGAAAGATGGGGGAGCAGTTAGACGGCGCTCGACCAGTTCAATTTCTTTTTCTAGTGTCCCTACCGCTTTTTGGAGGAAGCCGTCTAAGGTCTTGTTGTTGCCTGCTTCTTCCAAAGGTATCCCTCCCTTCCGTCTACCCATCTTGTTTTGGTAGGACACTCAGATCTTGTGCAAAAGTTTAACAATCTATTTCCTGTGAGCACTCTCCCTCTCTTTTCCTCACCCTGTTTAGCTCTGCTGAGGTTTATGTTAGGGAGTGCTGAGATGCCTAAGAGGCATGAAGAGGCATGAAGGGCTGTTCACCTATGTTTGAGAAGGTGTCCGGGTAGGTAGATAGTTGTCAGCCACTGCCCAAGTCCTGCATCTGTGGAACCTGTTTAGGGCGTTGGAGTTCCGAACTGTTGGAGATCTTTCTGGGTGCCTCACTCCACCCACAGCACCATATGGTGCTTCCTTCAGGCAGCCTTTACCTATTACAAAATGTCAGGGGGGTGGCCCTGCCCTGGCTCTTCCTGGCAATGACGGGCAAGGACGGGCCCGCCCTTGGCCCGGGCTTCGCCCGGGCGCCGCCCGCGCGCTTCCCGCGCGGTGGGAGCGCGAGGAAAATTTAAAGGGCTCCTGCCCTTCTAGTTGGACACTGGGCTCCTGCCCCTCCGGTTGCTCTGACGATACGCGCTTCCCGCGACGGCGGGAGCGCGAGGAAAATTTAAAGGGCTCCTGCCCTTCTAATTGGACACTGGGCTCCTGCCCCTCCGGTTGCTCTGACGATACGCGCTTCCCGCGACGGCGGGAGCGCGAGGAAAATTTAAAGGGCTCCTGCCCTTCTAATTGGACACTGGGCTCCTGCCCCTCCGGTTGCTCTGACGATACGCGCTTCCCGCGACGGCGGGAGCGCGAGGAAAATTTAAAGGGCTCCTGCCCTTCTAATTGGACACTGGGCTCCTGCCCCTCCGGTTGCTCTGACGATACGCGCTTCCCCTGGGATGAGTAGGGGAACAACCATAGTTGGAATTTCAGAGGGCTAAATAATCCACATAAGTTTAGATATATATTAATTAAGCTAGACCACCACAGAATAGATTTTGTACTACTCTACAAGACTGTCCTCACCACCTCACTGCTTCTTGAGTTGTTTCTAAATGGAGTGTCTATAGAACTTGGTTTACATACTCTTCATACACTACAAGCACTGCCATCCTTGTTGAGATAGGGATACCATTACATTCTTCTACAGGGTGAGTGATCACCAGGATCACTATAATTTGATTCAGGCATACTACATGGCAAACATTTCATAATGGTCAGTGTAAATGGGCTTATCCTGGAGGATCCTGATTTTCTAGGGCAGGTTTGGCACAAATTTGCTGCATTGGGACCTCAGACCATAGAATGGTGCAGTAACTTTACAGTGGTAATAGACAGATACAGTGACAGTTCCCACCTGATGAGATGCACCCATCATTCAGCAGCACACGCATTAATTGACAACCTGGAATTGCATAGGCTTGTTGATATATGGAGAAGCAAATACCGCTTCTCTCAAGAGGGTACTCATGTTTCTCCTGCCTTTGGATCCTGGGCATTACTGTACTATTGGATAGGTTCACATGACATATGCACCTGGGTAAAGTCTATTACCACTTAATATGTACCCATTAAATTAGCAGTGGTAATATCCATTTCAAGTTACCAACCCTGTGCTTGGTGCCTGTCACTCCTTGTATTTCTTGACTCTTTGTTTAGTGAGGAGTTTAGTGCAGGGATATTGAATTATTTCCAGCTGAATGAAAAATCATTTAGGTCTGTGAGCACACTCTGGGAGGCAGTCATGGTGTACCTTTGGGGTGTCTGCATTGCCAAACATTATGGTGCACAAAGACTCCTGCTGGACTGCCTAGATAAGTTAGAAAAGGCGATACCTATTCTAGAAGGGGAATATATGCAACATGACCATGTACAACAATTAACAGATATTAAAACCAATCTCTTCAAATTCAATGAGGTGATAAAAAGTGAATGGAAGCGTAACATAACTGCGTTTGCTATTTTCTTTGGTATTACTATTGACATCAATGTAATTTCCTCTGGTCACCCAGAAATTATAGTATACAGTCAGAACTTCACAAAAGTAATTTTCTTTGAAGTTTCCTTGCATTTTTGTGAATTTCTCACAAACATCTGAGCGTATAGTTTGGTTGATGTGCTTTTAGGACTGAAATGAATTTCATTTTTAAGTAATACCCTGCAGAACTTAAATGTTCCGAAGCCTTGGAGTACAGAAAGTGTGAAGTGATACAATGCCATTTGTGATGGCCACAGAGGAGAAGGAATGGATGGTGGGAGTAATTGATGTTTAATGGGTGAAATAGAGACTACATTGTCCAAAGGTGTCCATAGGTGGCAAAGTGGAAAAAGAGGTCACACAAAAAGCACTCAAAACACATCTATTTATATAGGAATTGCCAATATTTTCCCTCAATATGTTACGGTCCAGCACAACATTATCATTCATTGATGTGCTCACTTACGTGCCCAATCATTTATTCACACACTCCCTCCCCTTCTCATCTATTAATCGCTAACCATTCCTTCAGTTATCCATCCTAATACACATTCAACCACTCAACGATCAGTGCTCCCACACTCTCACTCAATTGTTCATCCACTCACCCATCCACCCACTCACTCGTTCATCAATTCTTAGTCATTCAATGGTAGTCAATCATCTATCCAGCAGTGCACACACACCGTCATACCCAGACACACACTCTAACGCACACATTGCTTTTAAAAAAGATGGTCTTTCTGTTGTAAATAATCTAGACCCATTTTCTTTGCATTGATTTGTTATTAAAGACTGGTTCTGGCATCGTCATCTTAGAGTTGGCCACCTGTAATGCCTCTGTGGACCCAAAGTGCTGTCGCCCACATATCAATATTCAATTGCAGCTACCTCATTGCTTCAATATAGTAGAACTAACTGTTTGCAGTACTCACAGGAGCATCAAAGAAAGCAGGTGTGACCAATCATAGAAAGAAAGATAGCACTACATTTAATTGACATCAGCCCACAGACTAAATGCCGAGATTGCGATGCCAGAAAATATATTAACTATGTGACCGACTAAACTGAACAGAGGACAAATTAGTTCTGTGATCTCAGTGTGTAATGCTGTAAGAATGTTCCTAATTCACAACGTCTCAGAAAACACAATGCAGAGTTTTTAAGTGACAATGTATGAGGTTATACATTAACTGTTTCCATAGTGGCAGCTGATAACATTTCTTCCAGGAGCCTCAAGTTGGGCTATTGGTTGTATCTATATACCCAGCTTCCAGATTCACCCTTTTCCATGGTGTACATTAATTTCTAAATGTCCCTAATGATTCTACATTAACAATTTTCAGGATACCAGGTTTGTGCCCATTTTCATTAAATTATTAAATGATCCCTTTTACATTTCTAATGCTTGTTTGTTTGTGTACTTGTCTCTCTGCAGGAGGGGTCCAGTGGATCTCTTTGTGCCAAAGTTTTCCATCACTACCACTCTGGAGTTAAAAGACATACTTGAAAATTTAGGAATGACTGATATGTTCAGTGACCTCGCAGATTTTTCGGGAATCACAGGAGAACCGAACTTGAAAGTATCAAAGGTGAGATGTTTGAGGTGCCAAATTAATTTCACCCTACTAAAATACTGTGCAGCTCACATTTGCTATTTCAAACTATTTCATATGTTAGGAAAGTTTCATCAGATGTTGTTGTGATAGTGTTTATTTATTTATTTGAGGAGTTGTATATATCCCGAACATGACCAATCCAGGTAGCAGAGTGCTTTACATAAAGCAGCCTCGTCATACATATGGAAAGGGAATAAGCAATAACAAATTAGGAAGGAATAGCAATGAACAACACAAATAAATTATATCAATTAGCAGGCAGAACCAAGATCAGGAAATTCCACAGTCAGGAATGAGTAAGCAAGGAACAAACAAATATAGTATATCAGTCAACAAGGCAGCTCCAGGGTCTGACAAAATCCATCTAAAGATAGACAAGCTGAGAGACTTCAATACTCCTGGTGAAGGAATTTGTGCGTCAGAGGATTTTTTACTTCTTTTTTTAAGGAGGTAGTTGAGGAACATGTTCTGATTTCAGGAGGTAATTTGTTTCATATTCTTGGGGCAAGGCCAGAATACAAGCATTTTTAAGTTTTCTTTTTGTTGAATTTCTGAGGTTTGAATCAGGAGTTTGTGCTTCTTAATGAGGATCTACCCTGGAGAGTTCGAGTCTTTTGGCCAGGTAGCAGGAGTGTTATAGTGAAGGGCCTTGTGAGTCATGCAGGCAATCTTCAATTGGATTCTTGCTTCAAACGGGAGCCATTTTAGATGCTGCAGGACTAGAGTAATGTGGTCAGTGCTTCTGGATCCTGTTATGGGTCTGACAGCTGAGTTCCAAGTGGCCTTTAGTAGAGCCAGCTTTACTTTTCATAAGCCTGCAAGCGTAGAACTCCTGTAATCTAATTCTGAGATGACTAGGGATTGTACCATTAACTGAAAGTCATCAGTGGGCAGGAAGGGTTTGATTTTTCTTAGAGTGTTTAGTTGGCGATTGGCTCCCCTGGTAGTTTCACTGATATGATCTTGCATAGTCAGGTATTTGTCCAAAGTTATATCTAAATATCAAGTAGAGTCAATAATATGGGGGAACTAATTAAGAGCTGTGAGGTTGCATCATTTTTCGATTGGGGCAATGTGGTTGTGTGGAGCGATCAGAAGGATATCAGTTTTGAGGGTGCTGAGCATGATGTGATTATGGGTCAGCCATTGTTGGGTTTTCAGTAGGGTGCAGTTGAGCATCTTGATATCAAGTAAAGAGATTTTCAGATTTAGTTGTGCATCATCTGCCTACATATGGTGATGTATGTTTGAGAGCTTCAAAATTTCAGTAAGAGGTTCCTTCTACAAGTTGAAAAATGTGGGTGAAAGTGTGGAACCTTGAGGAACACCAGTTGTTACCAGTGTGATGTCCGAAAGGGTGTGGTTGACTTTGATTCTCTGAGCTCTGTTTTGGAGGAATGAAGCAAACCAGTTTAAAATGGGACCGAATATCCCCATCTTGTATTCAAGGAGGTGAGTCAAGCTGTCATTTTTAACTTTATGAATCGCAGAAGAGAGAACAAGAAGAATAAGTAGACAGGGTTCGTTCTGATCTAGCAGTCTTAGTACATCATCAACAATGTGTGTCAGAACCAGTTTCAGTACTATGGGGGTCATTCTGACCCTGGCGGTAGGCGGTGAAGCAGCAGTAAGACCGCCAACAGGCTGGCGGTCTTTTTTAATGTATTCTGACCATGGCGGTTACCGCCATGGTCAGCCGCCGCTTCACCGTTCCGACCGCCACGGCGGTAACGACCGCCGGGCTGGAGACCTTGGTCTCCAGCCCGGCGGTCGTCACATACCGCCGGCGGTATTCCAATCCGCCTGACCCCGGCTTACCGCCATGGATTTCATGCGGTTGGGGACCGCCATGCAATCCATGGCGGTAAGCACTATCAGTGCCAGGGAATCCCTTCCCTGGCACTGATAGGGGTCTCCCCCACCCCCAACCCCCACCCCGACTCCCTCCCCCACCCCCGCCACCACCCCTGCCACCCCCAAAAGGTTGCAGGACCCCCGTCCCCCACCCCGATCCCCAACATATACACACACATACACATATACAGGCACGCATTCATGCACATACACACACACCCCCGCATTCATGCACATACACACACCCCCCCGCATTCATGCACGCATCCATGCACATACACACACACACCCGCATTCATGCACGCATTCATGCACATACACACACCCCCCGCATTCATGCACGCATTCACACGCCCCCTCAATATACACACACGCACACCCCCATGCACGCACACAACTCACAACACCCCCTCACCCCCCTTCCCTAGCGGACGATCACCTTACCTGTTCCTGGTGATCCTCCGGGAGGGAACGGGCAGCTCCGCCGACACAGCCACGTCAACAGAACACCGCCACAGCGAATCACAGGTCGTGATTCGCTGGGCGGTGTTCTGTTGGCGTGGCGGTGGAGGTGGAGCTACCTCCACTTCCCCGCCTGCCGCCAGTATGGCTGTTGGCGGCTCTTCGTCCGGAAACGGGCGGAGCGCTGCCAACAGTCAGAATGGCCCATGCGGAAGACCGCCAGCACTGGCGGTCTTCCGTACGGCGGTCCCTCGGCGGTCTATTGAAAAGACCGCTGAGGTCGGAATGACCCCCTATGTCCAGATCTGAAGACAGATTTGCAATGGTCAAGCAATTTAAATTGTACAAATTTGATGCAGAGTTTCAGATGTGCATGTTTCTCAAGAAGCTTTGCTAGAGTCAGGATGTTGGAAATTTGATGGAAATTGTTGGGGTCTGACTGATCTGCATTTGTGTTTTTTTAAATTTGGGTGATCTGTCCAATCTTTAGGCAAGCAGGAATTATGCCCTGAGAAAGAGATGCACTGACAATCTTCACCCATAGGGGGAGTAAGGAAGAACTAAGGTATTTGTTGAGCTTAGCGGGTAGAGGATCATTCAAATGGTTGGAGGGTTTTATTGAAATCACTGTGAGTATGTCGGCTTCCTTAGGGATTTTGAAGGAAGACTAGGAAGCCTTTTTTTTATAGAATAGCTAGCAAGAGGGGATCAATCCCGGAACTGCATTGTGCGAAGGTTCGGCTGGTCATGAAGCTTAAAGGTAATTTGCAGCTCATATTCAGTCCTCCTTATCTTATAGATGAAATTGGTGGAGTACTCATCTGCACTTGGCAATGTCCCAGTATCTACCGAGAGTAGAGAGGCAAGTGGCTTGTTGTTTGATGATTTCAAATGGTTTTCGGGGTCTGTTTTTGGCATTGCCCGATTGGGTTCAAAATTATTCAGCTTTTGACCTACGAATGAGTTTGTTGTGGGAGCTTTTAATTAATCTCAATTGCTTGAGATGGGAGCTGGATGGAGCGATTCGTTATAATCGTTCAGCAAGTCTTAGATTGCACCGTACCTCATTTATGTTACCATTGAACCAGGGTTTGGACTTTCTGCTGGTTATTCTTTTAAGCTGTTTTGGAGCAATCAAATCTAGGATATCTGACATGAAATAGATGTAAAGTTCTATAAGATCATTCACATTAGTCATGTTTGTTGGGGGTAGGAATGTTTTTGCTCAAAGAAGTTAGATTGTTAATAATAATATTTCTTAAGTGACTTGACCATTGTCTGCGTCTAAGAGGTTGGCCCTTTCTAGACAGCACCTTTTACGGGATAAGGAAGGAGATAACATAGTGGTTTTACCAGTCACAGGGATTGATGGATTCAAGTTGTATGGCATTTTCCTTAGTGAAGTGTTGGGCCATTACAAGACTGGGTGAGGTGGAGGTCCTTAGGGAAGGCCTTGAAAGTATTTAGAGGGGGGCTATTGGAATAATTCAGTGTATGTTGAAATCTCCAAGGGAGATGTGGTTGGTGGGTTGGTCCGAGTTACAAAAGGTGGTTTCCATAATTTGTTCTATGAAGGGCAGGTTGATGCCCAGGGGGTGATAAATCGTATGAAGTTTGCATACAACCTTATCATTGCTCCATATTTCAGTACCTAGGTATTCAAAGGAGGTCAATGGTATAGTTTGTGACTGTTTTATGTGAGCCTGGAACATTAGGTGCATGCTATACCACCTCCAGCTCTATTGAATCTTTCTAATCTGATGATGCCATAGTTTGATGATACTACAATGTCTAAAATGGGTGCAGAGGAACCATTGAGCTAAGTTTCAGTTAAGATAAGGAGGTCAAGGTCTTGTGTATGAATGAGATCTGCAATATTGGCTGCATGTTTTACAGCTGACCTGCAATTGAGAAGGATAGATATAAAATGGGATTTAGTAACTAATGTATATTGGTGTGTGGGGACTCATAGTGGGTTGTGCTTGTTCATGGTTTTATGATTGAGACTGAGTTTTCTGAACAGGTCAACAGGAATATCCCTGATAGTGACTGACATAGGTGACGTCCATATGTGTTATAAGATAGCACAAGGTAGTGAATGTCAGCATCAGAAAAGGGGGTCTATGACCCTCTGGGATCTGGAGGTAAAATTGAGGTAGGGTTGGGATCTCACGAGCAAGCTCAATTACTTTTCATTGATCGATTGTTGGAAAATGGGTTATTGATAGGGCAGGTAGGTACCTACACCTAGCAACAAGTCACAAACCTCCACAAAAGTACAGTTAGGTCTCAGTAAATTAATCCCAGCTCTACCCTTGGTAGCTTGGCATCGAGCGTCAAGGCTTAACTTAGGAGACAAAGTGTAAAGCATTCAAATATCACACAACAGTAATTAAATAAAACACAGGAAACAGTTTAAAAATCCAAAACCAATTTATAACAATAGCTTATATTTTTATCTTTAAAATGACACAAAAACGATTAAAATCGGTTCAGTGGAACCGGAGATATGAATTTTTAAAGTATTATTATTTTCTAGCGCATAGAAACAAAAAGCGCCAATCGGGTCATCTGGTTGCACCAGGACCGGGACAAAGTCAAACTTTCAGGCCGACCGCGATGGAGCCCTGCTCGGATACAGGTCGCGGGAAGCCTCGGTTAAAAAGTTACCTTCTGACTTAGTCTTTATTTTGAAGTTTTTCTTCACCGGGACGAACCTGCCAGTTGGATCCGACCTCCTGGAGCCCTTGTCCGGATACGCGAAGTCGGTTTCCTCGGTGGTGATTTCTACCTTCGGACTTAGTCGTTTTTTCGAGATGAAAATCCTTCGACCGGGGTAAACCTGGATCTTGATCCGACGTCCGTGGAGCCCTTCTCGGATACGATGGCTGGAAGGTCCCGGTCAACTTTTTACGTTCGGACTTAGTCTCTTTTTTGGATGTTTTTCTTTACCGGGACGAACCACGAAGTCAGGCCGGGTCGCGGTTGAGGCAAGCCGGCTAGAATTTCCGCGTCGGGTCGGTCACTTTATGGAGCTTTTTTCCAAAATTTCTCCAATCTTTTCCAAACTTCTGGGGCTTCACCCAGATGTTCTTTTAAGGTTCTTTTGGGGTCCACGGCTCACCCCAAGGGTCCAGAAGTACTGTGATGGTCCTTGGGAAGTGCGGACTTCAACTCCCAGAATGCACCTGGTGCAAACTCCTTTTTGGCCACTGGACAGTGGTCAGCTGCTCACTTTTTCAGGAGTTGGTGCAGGGGACTCTGGTTAGCAATTTTTCACCTGTAGCAAACAGGGAGTCCCTCCTTGAACCAGTGGAAGCCAGGCAAAGTCCTTCTTGTGGTGAAGCCCAGGTGTGCAGCTGGTGCAGTCTTTCTGAGTGCAGGGTCCATGTGCAGGCCAGGGGTCCAGCAGGGCAGTCCTTCTTCTCCTTGTAGTTCTTTCTTCTTGAAATTTGGTGGGGATCTGAGGCGTGGGTGCAGGTCTGCCAGTTTTATCCTTGCTCCTGGGTGAAAAGCAGGGGGGCCCTGGTCCTCCAATCAGGGACAGGGTCGTCCCCCTGTGATGACCACTTCCTGGGAAGTGTGGCAAAAATCCATCCCAGAAGGCAACAGTCTCTAAAAATCCAAAATGGATGAATCTGATTTTTGGAGGAGAGATCTGGCTGAGCCCACCCACTGGTGTGGCTAAAAATCATAAACACACCCCTCTCCTGCCCTCTCCTAATCTAATCAAGGGGGCACCTAGCTGTCTGGGGTTGCAGGATGTGTGGGTGTTGCTGGGTGCTCCAGATGTCCTTCTCTGCCTTTGAAGACCAGTTTGGCAGCCCTCCCCCTTCCTGCCTCACCATCTGCTGAGGGGAGATTCTCTCCCCCAAGCACATTCCTTTGTGTGAAGTCAGGCCACTTCACACCTCATTAAAGTAGCCTGGCAGAAGCTGCTGCAGGCTGGCCAATCAGAGCACAGCAGCAAAAACAATGCAGAGCTGAAATTGGCAACTTTTTAGGTAAAGTCTAAACTTTTTACCTGCACTAGTTATATTAAATCCAACAACTGGAAGTTGTGGGATTTATTATAACAATCAATTTGATACCAAATTCTTGGTATGTAACACTGAAGGAGACTTTAAAATTTTAAATAAAGTCTGCCCATTCTAGCCTATGAAGGCCATTTACTTCAATGAGGGAAAAACGAATTTGGCTGTTTTTACCTCACCAGGGCTTATAAATCTATTTTTATAAAGTCCCTGCTTATAGTTACATGGCACCCAGCCCTAGGGGCACATAGGGCACACCTTAGGGGTGACTTATATGTAAAAATAAGGTAGTTTAAGACTTTGGAAGTACCTTTAATTCCAAAGTCGAATTTGCATATAACTTTAATTTAAAAGCAGCCAGCAAGGCAGGCTTGCTTTTAAAATGACACTGGGCACCTCAGCAATGCACCTAGGTGTGCACCACCTATGCTGTGGTCCCTAAACCTACATGCCCTACCATATACTAGGGACTTATAGGTAGGTTTACTTAGCCAATTATAATTAGCCTAATTTGCATATCCATTTTACACAGAGCACAGGCCCTGGGACTGGTTAGCAGTACCCAGGGCACCATCAGAGTCAGGAAAACACCAGCATAAAGTGGAAAATGGGGGCAAAAAGTTATGGGGCCTCTGCAATCAGCCCCAGTTTCTCACACAACCCCCCCCCAGCCCACACGCCCAGGAGACTCAGCCCAACCCTGGGAGAGTCTTCCTGGCTTGTTAGGCGAGGAAGACAGTGAAGAAAACTGGCTGTCCCTTTGCAGGGCCTACTCTGCCTTACATCCCCCTGTCAGGATCACTCCCTCTGGGTAGTGAAGCCATCCCAACAGTAAAAGGACCCAACTCAAACTGAAACTTCCCTCTAGGGGGGTCTTCCTCCTCTCTCTCTGCCAACTTGGGTAGTGAGGTGCCCACCTCCCCTACTCCAAACTTTGCTAGGGCAACACCTAGCTTACCCAAAGAGGTCACCCAACACTTGAGCAACCCCACCATGACCAATAGGGTCAGGGGGCCTACTTTGCTATTGGCTCTGGGGTCTGCCTCCCAGGCCAAGTACAGTGCTGCCAGGAAGGCTAGCACCCAGCAGAGGCTACTGACAGCTGTCAGTACCAAGAACCACACCCTAAGCTCTCCACTGACAGGTGGCTGAGCTGCTTTAGGGGCATCTTTGGGGTCCTGGCACCCCTCTTGCTGTCTAGAGTGGGGGGCTACCACCTCCTGTGGCAGACACCCTCCTTCCACTCTCCCTTCTGTCAGTGCAGGGGCAACACCTTGCATCTGGACAGCTGCCTGACTACTCAGGACTTCCTTGGGGTCAGGTGAGGCCTCACCAGTGCCAACTCTGGGCTCCCCCCCTACTGGGGCAGAAGGCCTTTGGCTCCCTGGAACTCTCTTTAAGAGTGGCCTACCCTTCCTTTTCTTCTTTCCTTTTCTTGGGGACCCCTGTCTCCTAACTGTAGGGACTGACTCCCCAGGACTTTGGGTTGGGGGGGCGCCCTGGGCGACCACCCCATCTGTGACCAGACTCACCTCTGGGAGGTCATTGCCCAGGATACAATCTAGGGGAAGGTCAGCACTGACTACCACCCTAATCCAGTCAAGGATACCCTCCCTCTCTAGGGGCACTATGGCTACAGGTTTGGAGGTGACCTCCCCTGTGGCTATCCTGACTTTCTTTGTCTTTCCTGGGACATACATGTCTGGGGTCACTAACCGGTCACTCACTACAGTGTGACTGGCACCGGTGTCTCTCAGGCCAGTGGTAGGGATCCCATTCACTTGAATGTGGTGGAAGTGCCTACTCCCACCCTCAGGGATCACCAGCTTACCATCTGGTCCTGTCTCCCAGCACAATGCTAGGAGGACTTCATCATCTGAGGAATCCTCCTCTATGGCTACACTGGACAGCCCAGTGCTAACCACCTTCTTTGGACAGGCTGCATCTCCTCTGAAGTGACCTGTCTGCTGACAGTCAAAGCAAGCCCTACTGTCCAAGAGCTTTTTTAACCCTGGGTCTCCCTGTCTCTGCATGTCAGAGTGGGAGTGGGATTTACTCTCCTCCTTCTTAGGGTTCTGGGGTACAGAGGGAGTCTCTGTGGTGGGCTTACCACCTCCCTCCTTAGGTTTTTGGGGACCTGTCCCCCCCTTCTTGGAGTCTCCCCCCTGGGACTTGACAACCACCCTGGTTCTCAACCACTCATCAGCTGCCTCCCCTAGCTCTCTAGGGTTGGTCAGCTTAGAGTCCACTAGATGCTGGCGTAACCTTTCTTGGATACAATTGGTCAAGATGTGCTCTCTCATGATCAGATTGTATAACCCCTCATAAGTATTTACTTTGTTGCCAATAATCCAGCCCTCTAGTGCCTTTAGTGAGGTGTCCACAAAGTCAACCCAAGACTGGGTACTGACCTTCTGGGTGTCCCTGAACTTCATTCTATATTGCTCTGGGGTCAGACCAAACTTCTTGGCTAAGCACCTCTTCATACTAGGGTATGAATCTGCCTCCTCCCCCCTTAAGGTCAGAAGCCTATCCCTCCCTGAGTTGGGGACCAACTCCCACAAAAGGGAAACCCAGTATTGGGGCCTAACCCTTCTCATTTGGAGTGCCCTCTCAAAGGCCCCTAGCCACTTATCTATGTCATCCCCCTCTACATAAGCAGGAACCACCCCCTTGGGTAATCTGGGGCAAACTCCCCCACCCATGGACACCTCAGCTTCTTTATCGCTGCTTCCATCTTTTTTTTCTTTGCTTGCCCACTTCTTTTTTTCTAGGGCAAGCTTATCTGCCTCCAAAGCTATGTAGGCTAGCTGGGCTTCCAGCTCTCTCTCCCTGATGGATGGGTTCTCTCCTCCTGAAAGGACCCTCTTCCTACCACTAGCTTTGGGTCTGCCCCTAGTGACTGTGTTTATTGAGGACCGTTCTTCCTCTTCCTCACTTAGGTTCGGATGCCTTCCCTCCCCTGAGTGGTTAGAGTTAGCATCTTCCCCTTTTTCTTCCTCCTCTGGAGCTTCCTCTGTCTCTACCTCTTGGGCCTCAGCCCATGCTGTCAGGGATTTAATCAGGATTTTCTTCCTGAGATTAGTGGTTGCAGGCAACCCTCTTTCAATACACAACCCCCTAAGCTGGACTACTGTCAGTGTAGGTAGGCTAGCCAGATCAAGCTCCATGGTTCCCTAGTTTTGTGTCAACAAAAACTTTTTGCAAAAATTGGAAACAAGAATTTAGAAAAATTACAAAAATTCAATAATTGAAATTAATCCAAATTAAAAATTAAAAACAATTTTTGCACTAGGACAATTTAAAGGATTTTTAATTTGTTTTACCTAAAACTGTAACGTGATATTGAACACAAGTACAGGATCCCGTCGCTGCTTCCAATTATGTTGGAAAATGGGTTATTGATAGGGCAGGTAGGTACCTACACCTAGCAACAAGCCACAAACCTCCACAAAAGTACAGTTAGGTCTCAGTAAATTAATCCCAGCTCTACCCTTGGTAGCTTGGCATCGAGCGTCAAGGCTTAACTTAGGAGACAAAGTGTAAAGCATTCAAATATCACACAACAGTAATTAAATAAAACACAGGAAACAGTTTAAAAATCCAAAACCAATTTATAAAAATAGCTTATATTTTTATCTTTAAAATGACACAAAAATGATTAAAATCGGTTCAGGGGAACCGGAGATATGAATTTTTAAAGTATTATTATTTTCTAGCGCATAGAAACAAAAAGCGCCAATCGGGTCATCTGGTTGCACCAGGACCGGGACAAAGTCAAACTTTCAGGCCGACCGCGATGGAGCCCTGCTCGGATACAGGTCGCGGGAAGCCTCGGTTAAAAAGTTACCTTCTGACTTAGTCTTTATTTTGAAGTTTTTCTTCACCGGGACGAACCTGCCAGTTGGATCCGACCTCCTGGAGCCCTTGTCCGGATACGCGAAGTCGGTTTCCTCGGTGGTGATTTCTACCTTCGGACTTAGTCGTTTTTTCGAGATGAAAATCCTTCGACCGGGGTAAACCTGGATCTTGATCCGACGTCCGTGGAGCCCTTCTCGGATACGATGGCTGGAAGGTCCCGGTCAACTTTTTACGTTCGGACTTAGTCTCTTTTTTGGATGTTTTTCTTTACCGGGACGAACCACGAAGTCAGGCCGGGTCGCGGTTGAGGCAAGCCGGCTAGAATTTCCGCGTCGGGTCGGTCACTTTATGGAGCTTTTTTCCAAAACTTCTCCAATCTTTTCCAAACTTCTGGGGCTTCACCCAGATGTTCTTTTAAGGTTCTTTTGGGGTCCACAGCTCACCCCAAGGGTCCAGAAGTACTGTGATGGTCCTTGGGAAGTGCGGACTTCAACTCCCAGAATGCACCTGGTGCAAACTCCTTTTTGGCCACTGGACAGTGGTCAGCTGCTCACTTTTTCAGGAGTTGGTGCAGGGGACTCTGGTTAGCAATTTTTCACCTGTAGCAAACAGGGAGTCCCTCCTTGAACCAGTGGAAGCCAGGCAAAGTCCTTCTTGTGGTGAAGCCCAAGTGTGCAGCTGGTGCAGTCTTTCTGAGTGCAGGGTCCAGGTGCAGGCCAGGGGTCCAGCAGGGCAGTCCTTCTTCTCCTTGTAGTTCTTTCTTCTTGAAATTTGGTGGGGATCTGAGGCGTGGGTGCAGGTCTGCCAGTTTTATCCTTGCTCCTGGGTGAAAAGCAGGGGGGCCCTGGTCCTCCAATCAGGGACAGGGTCGTCCCCCTGTGATGACCACTTCCTGGGAAGTGTGGCAAAAATCCATCCCAGAAGGCAACAGTCTCTAAAAATCCAAAATGGATGAATCTGATTTTTGGAGGAGAGATCTGGCTGAGCCCACCCACTGGTGTGGCTAAAAATCATAAACACACCCCTCTCCTGCCCTCTCCTAATCTAATCAAGGGGGCACCTAGCTGTCTGGGGTTGCAGGATGTGGGGGTGTTGCTGGGTGCTCCAGATGTCCTTCTCTGCCTTTGAAGACCAGTTTGGCAGCCCTCCCCCTTCCTGCCTCACCATCTGCTGAGGGGAGATTCTCTCCCCCAAGCACATTCCTTTGTGTGAAGTCAGGCCACTTCACACCTCATTAAAGTAGCCTGGCAGAAGCTGCTGCAGGCTGGCCAATCAGAGCACAGCAGCAAAAACAATGCAGAGCTGAAATTGGCAACTTTTTAGGTAAAGTCTAAACTTTTTACCTGCACTAGTTATATTAAATCCAACAACTGGAAGTTGTGGGATTTATTATAACAATCAATTTGATACCAAATTCTTGGTATGTAACACTTAAGGAGACTTTAAAATTTTAAATAAAGTCTGCCCATTCTAGCCTATGAAGGCCATTTACTTCAATGAGGGAAAAACGAATTTGGCTGTTTTTACCTCACCAGGGCTTATAAATCTATTTTTATAAAGTCCCTGCTTATAGTTACATGGCACCCAGCCCTAGGGGCACATAGGGCACACCTTAGGGGTGACTTATATGTAAAAATAAGGTAGTTTAAGACTTTGGAAGTACCTTTAATTCCAAAGTCGAATTTGCATATAACTTTAATTTAAAAGCAGCCAGCAAGGCAGGCTTGCTTTTAAAATGACACTGGGCACCTCAGCAATGCACCTAGGTGTGCACCACCTATGCTGTGGTCCCTAAACCTACATGCCCTACCATATACTAGGGACTTATAGGTAGGTTTACTTAGCCAATTATAATTAGCCTAATTTGCATATCCATTTTACACAGAGCACAGGCCCTGGGACTGGTTAGCAGTACCCAGGGCACCATCAGAGTCAGGAAAACACCAGCATAAAGTGGAAAATGGGGGCAAAAAGTTATGGGGCCTCTGCAATCAGCCCCAGTTTCTCACATCGATGTATTATGCCCGGTGGAGTTAGGATGCATTCTTGAGAATGGAATATACAGTTTAGTGTGTGTTAACCCTAGAAGTCATGTTAAGAGTCCAGTGCTTTTTGGGACTGGATGTGATGGATATAATATTTTGAAGATCAGCTTTGACTGACTAAAGGTTTTGACTAAGATTCTTGAGTTTGTCCTCAAGGGAAGAGGGCTTGTCAGTATGCATGCTTAGCATTTTTTCTAGTCCTTTTTTTACCAGGCATACCCAGAGGGCAACACTGGAACCATGGCGGAGACAGTAGGCTGAGAAAACGCTTATAAGCAAGCTGAATAGCAGTGATAAAAGTCTCACTGTAAATAATTGAATAAATAAGTGACTAGTAACAGAAGTAGGCTGGAAATGAAGAGCTCCTTCAGGAGAGTAGGGTCCAGGGAGGTATGGGGCCCAGAAGGATACCCAGTGACTCCTACCACAGCTCAAATGGTTTACCGTTGCTATTGAAATAAAGAATGGAATTCCTTCATATTGACCCAAATTAATCATAATGATGTACAAAACACAACTTCAAACCACTAAGGTTTTACTAGATACCAGGGTTGAGGAAAATCTGCATAATTTGCTTTTGCATAGCTGCATAAAAATGTAGGAAAATTACATGAAATTACACATATGTTTTCAAAATGCAAATCAAATGTTGCATATAAATCATTTAAAATGATATTTTAGAGAAAAATGCTTCCTTATATCCATTTTGGATGTGAGGGCACATTTCCTTTTATCTTGCTTTGCTCCTGCTTTATAATTTTGCCACAAACATGGTGTGGTGGAATTGAACTTTATGTGGCGCAAACATAAACTGAAGTTCCCCACATTACTCAAATTACACCTGCATAATTCAAATTTCACACACTGAATAACACACACACTACATACCACCCATTTACAATTGGCAACAAATCTATGGAAGGACCTGTCTGCCTAAAAAAGTTACTTGCTGTTGAATAACAGCTGGAATCCACCCACATTTTCTACTTTATGACTCACATAAATGCAAGAAATATGTGGTGGATTTAAGGACATATGTAATAACTGTCATATGTCATACACAATATAATACCTCGTCACACTGAATAATGATGGCAGAAGCCTTTCAAAATATTAATGGTGCCAGATTCCAAAGTTTATTTGTACACTTAATTTAAGCTCACTGCAATTACTTCTCACTCCATTGTGAGGCCCTCTTTCAGAAAAGTAAATACATTCCAAATATGCTTCATAAGTACGAGCCAATCTCTAATATTTGGATACATTCGTCGAGGGTCAAATTCATTTTGGATGACTGGCCCTCCTTCAGGGACAATCTCTAAGCTGAAACCAAAAGATAGCCAAGTCACAAATACTCAATAATTACAGCTGGTGATTCACACAGTCAAATCTCACATAATCAAAATATGTCAACCTCAAGATAACCCATGCAAAGTCGGAAAACTGTCATGTGCTCACATCGTAAGCCATGTTAGAGTCTTGTCAAATATGGGCATCCAGGCTACAAAAAACATGAAAATAAATGAAAAGTCACCAGTCAACTAAGTAGAAGTATATCTATGTTTAGTTCTGGTGAAACGTATCTAAGGTCGATGCTTAAACATGCCAAAACGCTGATGTCTTAAGACGGCTTAATATGTGAGCACATGGAAGTTTTTGGATTCTGCATGGGACTGAGAAACTGTTCTTGATTTCTTACTCAGGGCCTCATTTACAAGCAACCTGCAACACAGGTGTGTCACTTTTTTAGATGCACCTGCGGTGCAGACTGCAGGGCCATATTTATAAGGCGACACAAAGCCACCTTGCGTGGCCTTTCATGGCCTTGTGAATATGGCCCCCTTTCACGCATTACTCTGTGTGAAAGGGGCATTCCTTGGGTGGCTGTGAGTGTTCCTAAGCAACATCCATGGAATCTGTTGCATTCCCAGATTTACAAGGTTTGGTAAACCTGGCAATGCGTCCATTTCCTATGCCATCCCAGGGGTGGTGTGAGGGTGGTGCAACGGGTAGAAATAACATTATTTCTCCCTGTTTTCCCTCTTTCTATGTGAAGGCGGAAAATGCCTCTTGTGATCGTATTTCTGTAGTAAGGTGTTCCTTCCTGCACCAAAACAATCATCCACACAATGCAGGCATCCTTGCACCATTGTGCAAGGGTACCTGAGTTGGCGCATGCAAAGATTTGTGCGCCAGCATTGGGGGGAAGGACAAGAATGTGCTGTATCTCGTAGATATTGTGCACTCCTGTCCTTTTGTTTTGGTGCAGAGCAGAACAGCAAAACAGCTTTATATGTTGGCCAGCGCCAAAACTTTTAAAATGAGGCCCTCAGTGTTTTCCTCTTCACAGATAAATTGGGGAATGTGTCCTTTACTTTTTTCTTTCTTTATTTGTTTTCCTTTTTTGTTATATTGTTTTCTAGCTTACCAACATTCTCACCATCTCGGCTTGTTCATTTCAAGCATGCGTTCTCTGATATTGGAGGCCACCCTTACTGCTACATACTCTGCTTCAGAGGGATGATTAGATTACAAAAATGTTATAAGTTCTATGCCACTTTATTTGCTGGAAGGCTCAAATTGTGTTTCTCCAGGAAACCCACATAATTGCCTACAAGGTTTCTAAACTCAAAGTGAAATGGCTGGTTAAGGTTACGGCACAGGATGTTCTGCATATGCCAGCAGGGTTGTGTGCATTTTAAGATCTTGAAAAGGCGTTTTATTCCCTTCATTGGGGTATAAGCAGTGTGTAGACTTGGTTTTAAGTAGGACCACAGTGACATAAATGAGTACATATCCTTTATGTGAGCCAAACAATGTAAGAACTGCACAGTGCATCTTTGATTCTTGAGCCGCGGGTAGGGGCATTCGCTAAGGCTGACTTTTTTTACCATTTGTTAGAAACTGGGTCTCTAGCTGGCAGAGGTATGCACCCTTTCCAAGTACGGACCACAATCCTAGTCAGGGTAGATCACAACACAATCTAAACTATCCTCTGATCACCATCCCCCCCGCTAGGTTGGCACAGAGGAGACAGGCTTAACTTAGAATGCACTGTTAAAGTACTTGTGCAATATCTCATACAGTAAAACAGTGAAGACACCACAAACAGACTCCAATCAAGGTTATTAAAATAGATCATGATTTCATAAATAAAACAAGATCAGAATGACAAAAATCCAATACATAGATCCTGAGATATGCAATTTTAAAGATTTAGATGAAAATATTGCATAGAAGCAGAGTGTCAACTGTGGTTATTTGGTCGTGTGACAAAGTCACAGGTTCAGGCCCACTGCAATAGAGCATGGGCCAGCTACGGGATGCCCATTGGGCCTGCTGACCACAGTACTTTAAATCCTGGTGCGTGGTTTCCTCAGTGATACTTTGAGAGGCTTTGCGCCGCTTGGTGTTGAGTCCCATGAGGCTGGCAGCTGCGCGGTGAGTCTTAGCGAGGCTCTGCGTTGTTTTGTGGCAGTTCCCATGAACACCACCAAAGTTGAAGCACCTTAGGCCCACTTCCAAGGCAGGGCAGACTCACAGCTTGTAGAGTCCAGGTGCAGATGGTTCAAGTCTTTGATGCCCCTGAGACTTGGGAACAGGAGGCAAGCTAACAAGCCCTTGGAGAATACTTGTGGTGAGAAGGCACAGTCCTTCTAGCAGAGTCAGGGAGTTGCAGGGCAACAAGCAGAAAAGTAGTCCTTCCGGAAAAGCAGTCCAGTTGAGTCCCTTGAGCAGTGCCGCAGTCTTCTGACAGAGCCAGTTGTAGTTTTATAAGTGTTTCATTTTAGGGGATCAGAGACCCAGTACTTATACCCTAATGTGCCTTTCAAGTGTGGAAGACTTCAAAGAGTGGTATTGAAGAGCATCAGTTCCCCTTTCACCAGGATATCTGGGGAGGTTATCAGTCCTTTGTGTGGGGTCAGGCCACTACCATTTAAAGTGTTTACACTTTTTAATATCTATATGGCTCTTCTGGCATTTTTGGTGGAGTCTTTCAATATCAAAGTCATCTTGTATGCGGATGACACTCAACTTCTGCTCATATATGAGGGGGACTCTTCTGAGGCCAAAGTGGCCTTTGCTGGCTGTGTGTCGGCTGTGCTGGATTGGTTGAAGGATAATAAGTTGCAATGTAACTCTGATAAAACAGAAGTTGTTCACTTTGGTCGCAACCCTCTTCCATGGTGGACTGGAGCATGCCCCAAGACTGCCCCCACCCCTCCTCCTCCTACATCGGTGGCTCAAATTTGGGGGTCATTTTTTAAACCCAACTTTCATTTGGGGCTTAGGTTGCAGCTGTGGTTAAATCTTGATATTGGATTTTTTGTATCTATTGGATTTTTTGCATGTTGAATTTTTTTTTCCTGTTCCTTCCATACTCTGCCCAGGTGACAATGGACAGGGAATTGATTATTTCAAGGCCAGATTTTGCCAATGGTCTCTACTTGGGCCTGTTAGATTGCTTAACTAACTGCTTACAAGTAATGCAAGATAGTGCAGTTTGTCTCTTGTTCAAAAATCCAAGGTTTGCTGCAGTGTAGCCCTTTTCATGAGAAATTGCATTGTCTGCCAGTGTGGCAACACATAGGCGGTCATTCCAACCGCCGCCCGCCTGGCGGGAACCGCTGAATGACCGCACCGCGGTCAAAAGACCGCAGCGGTCATTCTGGCTTTCCCGCTGGGCCGGCGGGCGACCGCCTAAAGGCCGCCCGCCGGCCCAGCGGGAAAGACCCAGCAACGATGAAGCCGGCTCCGAATGGAGCCGGCGGAGTTGCTGGGGTGCGACGGTTGCAGTGGCACCCGTCGCGATTTTCAGTGTCTGCAAAGCAGACACTGAAAATCATTATGGGGCCCTGTTAGGGGGCCCCTGCACTGCCCATGCCAGTGGCATGGGCAGTGCAGGGGCCCCCAGGGGCCCCACGACACCCGTTCCCGCCATCCTGTTCCTGGCGGTAAAAACCGCCAGGAACGGGATGGCGGGAAGGGGGTCGGAATCTGGAGGATTCCCTGGGCCAGGGGAAAACCGGTGGAAAACCGCCTGTTCCCCTTTTCTGACCGCGGCGGTCAGAATGGGCCAGGAAGCACCGCCAGCCTGTTGGCGGTGCTTCCGCGGTCCCCGGCCCTGGCGGTCAGGGACCGCCAGGGTCAGAATGACCCCCATAATCTCTAAGGCATTAGTATTGGTCTACCAAGCTTTCCAAGATATGGGGCCTATCTACCTTAATAAGAGAGTGATGAACTATCTTCCGTTATGCCTACTTTGGTCCAGTAAAGCGGGCCTAATGGTAGTCCCTCGCTTTAAAAGAAAGCACCGTGGAGGTTCCTCTTTTACAGTGAGGGTGGCGAGGCTGTGGAATCAGCTTCCTTCACACCTTAGGACCATTACACCCAAAGATATATTAAAAAAAGAATTGAGAACACTCCTGCCCAAGAGTTAAAAGAGGGGGGATTTGGCTTCCTTCATTTCGCCGCTTGTTAGTTGCTTAAGCCCCGGGACACTCTGTATGAGTAGCTGCATGCTTTATAAGCAAAGATCATTCATTCATTCAAGGCAAAAGGTTTGAGTGTGAGCCTTCAGAGAGGGCCAGGTCCAACAACCACCCATGTCAACTCCTTTACTGTCTCATGCTTCCCTACCATGAAGTTCTGAGGAAGATTTTCAAATGCCTCCCAATCAACCGACAAAAAAAACAACACACATGACCCTATCACAAGCAAGCTCGGCTATGAGAAGAACCTCTGTGCCAGGATCAACACAAAACTCATGTGAAGGCTGAAAACCATTCAGAACTTGGCATCCAGAAGCCCTCTCAAACTACCATGCGCACTCATACAACAGCTAAAGGAGCACAACTAGCTCCCCATTCATAACAAGCACATTTCAAACTCCTCACCTGCACTACACAACACTGACCTCAACAATCGCATTTGCTTTCACAAACTTTCAAGACACGCCGCTCGTTCAAACTCCCACTTGCACACATCCCATGGAAGTGAAAAGCCAAATCCAGCAATTGAGTCTTCTTTTACATCATTCCTAAAGGTTGGAACAACCTGCCACTACACATAAGATTGTCTTCATCACTTCCTGAATTCTGCAGGAAGCTGAAGACCTGGCTTTTGGAGTAGTCCTACAAGGCCCTATGTTTGGCTAGAGTCACACCTGCTCAGCATCAGGACACTCTCCTGAGTGATAGCGCAATCTCTAAATTTGTATACCATAACATACATAACATCATTATGTAAAGGACACCAGACCAATCTTCCACTGTTCAACTATTGGAGGAATTTGCCACGATTGTGGTTCCGCAGGTGAATTGGGTTAAATCATGTTGTCTTTCCTTTATAATTGGGATATAATATCACTCCCTCCTATACAATTGGATCATGACTACTGCATGAATCCACATAGTTTAGATAGTTAGATATTAATGTTTATCATATAGACAAGGAGTTACAGGACTTTAATTTGGGTGGGCAGGCCTTCTATTCAGCTGTTTGCATGAGGCTTATTCTTCTGGTGGTGCTTGCATATTCCTCTTGCTATGGTTGTGGTAGAGTCTCCTTCAGTAACTTAGGTGCTTGGTGGACACTGGGAGGGCTTCCCCAGGCTCTTGCTGTCCCTTCCCTGATGGCTGGTGAGATGTTTTCTTCTGGTTGTTGCATGTTCCCTTCGTGTTTTTGATGCTCTGTATTTTATTGCACCCCTTGGATGCCTTCTTTTAGGTGTCCATAGCTGTTAGACGTGACATCTTTTGGCATGTTTCCCCTCTCTTTTTGCATTGTGGCCTCCTGTTTTTATGGTATACAGTACTCTGTTTTGCTGGTTTCTTGTCTCCTTGCGCTTTACCACTGCTGATCAGTGATAAAGTGCAAGTGCTGCTCTGTATGTAAATGTTGTTGATTGGTTTATCCATGATTGGCATATTTGATTTACTCATAAGTCCCTAGTAAAGTACACTATGTATACCCAGGGTCTGTAAAACAAATGCTACGAGTGGGCCTGCAGCACTGGTTGCGCCACCCACACGAGTAACCCTGTGAACCTGTCTCAGACCTGCCACTGCTGTGTCTGCAGTTTTAAACTGCCAATTCGACCTGGCAAGGGTACTCACTTGCCAGGCCCAAACCTTCCCTTTTACTGCATGTTAGTCACCCCTATGGTAGGTCCCAGGTAGCCCCATGGGCAGGGTGCAGTGTATGTTAAAGGTAGGACATGTACTGATGTGTTTTAAAAGGCCTGACGGTGAAATACTGCCAAATTTGTTTTTCACTGTTGCAAGGCCTATCCCTCTAATTGTTTAACAAGGGGACTGCCTTTAAATATATTTTAAGTGCAATTTCCAATTGGGAGCAGATAGAGACATGGAGTTTGGGGTCTCTGAACTCACAATTTAGAAATATACCTTTTGGTAAAGTTGTTTTTTTAGATTGTCAGTTTGAAAATGCCACTTTTATAAAGGGGGAATTTACTTGCTTAAACCATTCTGTGCTTCTGCCTGCTTGTGTATTCCATGTCTGGATCAGACTGACAGTTGGACTGTTTTGAATTTCCTCTAGACAGTGATTCAAAGGGAGCTGGGGTGTAGCCTGCATATCCTGATGAGTCTCCTGGGCTAGAGTGGGGAAGGAGGAGCTGACACACTTGAAAGGGCTGTGCCTGTCCTCACACAATGTAGTCTCCAACCCCCTGGTGTCTGTCTGGGACCAGGCCTGGGCAAGGCAGGATCCTGTCAACAATAGAGACTTTCCTTTGAGGTTTAGCTACTTCAAAGGCAGAAAGGGGTATAAGCAGAGGACCCAAAACCCCAGACGTTTAGAACACTTCTGCATCAAGAGGAACCTCTGCCAAGGAGAAGAACTGAAAGAGGAGTACTGTACCTTGGCTCTGTGTGATTTGCTGGGTTGGCCTGTAGTTGCTGCCTCTGTCTTAAAGATGGCAAAGAAGTGATTTTGCTGTGTGTCCTGCTTGCGAAATTTCTCCAAGGGCATAAAGTAGAGCATTCCTCCTTTTGGAAGTCTCAGGGATATCAAAGACTTCAGCTTCCTCTGCCTAAAGCACTGGGACCTGTGTGTTTTGTGCTGCAACAGAAGAAAAAATAGTGTGATGCAATCAAGGACGCGGCTGACTGCACCGTGTCCTGACAACAGCACACAGAGCTGTACCCCACATCGCACCACAACCCTGGTCTCACCGCCACCACCACCTGTTGCAGTCACTGAGCCACTGCTTGCACCGTGACCTGAGGGCCCCGCACTCCGCATTGCCTTGCTCACGCCACAGCCTTGGCATCCCCGACAACGATGCTCCACACTGACTCCACTGCCTGCACTGTGGTCCACTCATGGAGTACATGAAGCACCATCCCATCCCATCTCGCACCGCAAACCCAGTCCATCGCAAGGATCATGACGCCCAGCATTTCCAAAGTACTGTTTGCAGGTCTTCCCGACACAGTAGCTGTCCCACAACGCTGCACCTGGCCTGGACTGTTGGATTTGTTGTTCACAACATGTGATAGCCCCAGACGGAGCTATCAACTTCAACTTCAAGGAACTATATTTTTAAGTTAATTCTTACAAAATTCATATCTTTCTTACTGTATGTTGAATGTTTCTTATTTTAGTCTTATTTGACATAGATAAATATCGGCTATTTTTCTAAAACTGGTGTGGTTTTCTTTTGTAGTGTTTTCACTGTATTACTGTGTGTTATGTGCAAATGCTTTACACATTGCTTCTGAGATAAGCCAGACTGGTCGTGCCAAGCCACCAAAGGGGTGAGCAGGGGTTATCTGAGCTGGGTATCTCCCTTATCCTGACTAGAGTGAGGGTCCCTACGTAGACAGGGTGCAAATGAACTGTCAACAGGAGACCCCATTTCTAACAATAGCTATTTGAGATAGCTATAATTGATGAATTTCAGTGGTTTTGTTAATTTCAATTGGTACATTTTAATTGATATTTTCACCAAACTACACTGCCCTATTAACCTTTGTATTTTTAAGTGAGTTCCTAGTTTTTTTAAAATCCCTAACTATAACTGTCCCTTTAACCTTTGTGTTTTTTTGGATGGAAAATCATACATCAAATGACTGTCTAAATGTAAAAAGTGCACATTCACAGAGTGTTTAACAATTACATATATATTCAAAATTAGAATAATAATTCCAGCTTATCCAGACCATTCTTATTGCTTTTAGTGACCTGGTATAGGTCACACTGCCACACTCGTAGGAGTATTATGGTTAGTAGGTAGCATTGGTACTGGTATTCGGCAGCGGTGGCAGGAACTCTTGGTGATGCAGCTATAGGGGCAGCCTGGGAAATATCATAGACTCTGGCACTTTTTTAAAATATTAAGCAATGCTTACTTACCATCTATTTTTCTAACCTTTTACATTTTCTTTTTAGGCTTTTCACAAGGCAATGCTAAGTATTGATGAGAAAGGAACAGAAGCTGCAGGCACAACTATCTTTGAGATGATGCCAATGTCCCTTCCCCCCACCATTAAAGTCAACAGACCCTTCCTGATACTGATTTATCACAAGAAAACCAGAAGTACCCTCTTCATGGGAAAAATTGTGAACCCGACTGCAAATTAGTTTCATGTTCTTTTTTGCATCCTAATTATATTCTTAAATGTGTCCAATAAAGTGGTATCATGCCGTATCTTCTACCCTTGTGCAACTGTGGCCTTCAATGGAGTTGTGAAAATTTGATTGTGTTACACATTTTTCAGAGTAAAGATTATGAAGAGATATGAGATCAGTATGGTTCCATGTCCAGGTAGCCAGTGAATAAGAGTTCAGTTTACCTTTATATTTCCATGTAACAACCACACAAATGGATAGGTTCTTTTTTGATTGGTAAGAGATTGTGGGGGTTATTACAACTTTGGAGGAGGTGTTAATCCGTCCCAAAAGTGACGGTAAAGTGACGGATATACCACCAGCCGTATTACGAGTCCATTATATCCTATGGAACTCGTAATACGGCTGGTGGTATATCTGTCACTTTACCGTCACTTTTGGGACGGATTGACACCTCCTCCAAAGTTGTAATAACCCCCTGTATGTCTTACTACAACACTGCCCGAGAAAAAACTTTCCAGCATTCTCATGTTCCACAGCACACAGTCACGCATCATGATCCACACCACACTTAAGTGCACACATGGAATCAGCCGCACAAAAACCCAAACATGCTATCCTACAAAATTACCAAAGATGGCGGAGCGAACGTCTCTCTAAGGAACATTATGAAACCTATTAATACGCACGTTTTCCAAAGCTAACATTCTCTCTCTCATCAATGTTCCCTTATTCCCTGGGTGACATCGATCGCATCTTGTACCATCTACACCAGCTCTAGATGGCTGGAGCTAAACTTTCTTTTAACAATATTCTATGTGACATTAACGCGGAAGCTCCTTTGATCCTTTCCTCATAAGTCTTCAGTTCCAATTCACCTTCCAAAGCAGAAAGCTTTATATCAATATCACCTTCAGTAGCATCTTTGGATGCATGCCAATCGTAATCCAAAATTTCTCATCCTTCCAACTGATTTTCTGACCTAGAGCACAAGTTCCATAGTCCAGTTTCCACGTTCTGTTCTTTCACCTTACCGCATTGCCAAATATACTGATTTCATCAAACATGCTTGTATTTCGTGGTTCCTCTTTTTACATTGATCTGTATTGTTGGCACCACATAATCTGCATGCAACCCTGTAATGCACAGCCGACCGGTATATCATTTTGGGTATGAGAATCGGTGTGAGAGGGTGTCCCTCGTGTGAGAGTATCTGTCTGGGTGTGACAGTGGGTGCATGAGGGTCTGAGTGGTTCTATGGGTGGATATGACAGTCTGAGTGGTTCCGTGAATGGGTGCTTCAGTGTCTGAGGGTGTGTGTGAGTGGGTGCATTAGTGTCTGAGTGGGTCTGTGAGTTTGTGTGTGAGGGTCTGAGTGAGTCTATGAGTGAGTACATGAGTGTCCTAGTGGGTCTGTGGGTGGGTACATGAGGGCCTGAGTGGGTCTGTGAGTGGGTGCATGAGTGCCTGAGTGGGCCTGTGAATGGGTGTATGAGGGTCTGAGTGGGTCTGTGAGTGGGTGTGTGAGGGTCTGAGTGGTTCTGTGAGTGGATGTGTGATGTCTGAGTGGGTCTGTGACTGCTTGCGTCAGTGTCTGATCAGGTCTTTGTGTGGGTGCTTCAGTGTTTGGGTGGGACTGTAAGTGGGTGCGTAAGGGTCTGAGTGGGTGTGTGAGTTGATGCATGTCTGTGTGCGTTTGGTAGTGGGTGTGTGAGTGTCAGAGTGGATCTGTCAGTACATGCACGAATGTCTGAGTGCTATTATGAGTGAATGATTGAGTGTATGAATGAGTCTGTGAATGTTTTTTTTAAACATTTTTTGTCGATATTGTTCACAATGTTACATAGGGAGGGCCGCACTGCATTGTGACGTATTCATGAATATCGCAGGTTGTGAAAAATAATTAATTAAGGTCATAATTTCACCCATAAAGACCCCCAAACCACAGCCTTGGTGTCAGGGTACCTCCATCCTGACCCCTAATGCCACTTTTCAATTTATTTTTCATCCCTGGGGACCATGTCCCCGTACCTAAAATGGTGACTGCTAATTTCTGGTCAGGTTGTAGCCAACCAATCACAGCATTCCTGTTGGCGTGCATATTCACAAATTCACCTCAATCATCATGAAAACATCATGACTGATCTGCGGCCCTAGAATACAAATCTGGTTTTCCTTTAATTTCTCTTAAACTTCTGAATGGATTTACACTGAATAACAAAATGCATAATCTGTGTACCGAAAGTTACCTTTCTGCTAAATTTGGTGTAATTCCATCTACAGGTTCGGGCTGTAGTTGTGTTCAAAACTCCTATGGGAAGTGACATGGGAAACGCATGTTTTTTGACCCCTCTTTCTTTCTCGGCCCCCGCTTGATGGATCATCCCGAAACCTTCCATGCGCAATATGAATTACTAGCACACTTTTTTTTGGACAATTACGTGAAGATTTGTCAAACAGTGCCAAAGAGCACGTATTTCTTGTAATTAATTGGAAAACAAATTTGGATATATAGGGGCGAGGATCTTCCTTGAGTCCTACGCAGATTCAGAGGAAAAGCAAGGTGCTGATTGGCTGGTCACAACCTGACAGAAAAAAACTGTGGCCGCCATTTTGTTTCTCGCATTGCTTGGGGGATGGGGAAAAAAGTGTAACAACATATGAGATCAGGATGCAGGTATCCTGACCCAATTGAACATATGGCGGTGTGCTGAGGGACCCTACATAGGCAAAAAACTGCCCATTTCCTTTTCAGACAATCTTAGGATTCGTGGATGCTCCTCAAATCCTTGGGAAAAGCAAGGCCCTGATTGGGTTGCCAAAAACCCGGTACAAATATTAACATATGCATTAAAAAAACATAGAAATTCACGACAAAAATCAAAGGTTACAGGGATGTTACAGTTAGGTTCTGAATTTACTCATAAAAAAGCATAGAAATTCAGCAGTTACAGTTCTTTCAAGTAACTATAACTCACACCCTAAGGTAACTATCACTCGCTCCCTCACACACACACACACACACCTATGCATTATGGCACAAAGGTGTGTGTGTGGTGCACAGCAACTAAAATCAGTGCCAGCACTAGAGAGAGTGCCAGATTTCTGTAGATTTGCCACTCTCCTGCTCCCTTCCTGTCACACAGTGCAGTGCATTATTTTTCATAGCTGCACTGGGCTGGTTGACAGTTTTGCAAATCTTCCCCACAGAGGGATCCCTTAGGGAACCCTCATGGGCAAAAAAGTTCCTGTTTTGTCTGTCCGATCTATGGATCTGTGGATTGGCAGAAGTGGGTCCCAGTGTGGTCCCCCCTGTGTAAAGTTGTGTAGGATTCGCAGATCCAGAGAAGATTTAAAAAAAACACCCACTGCATCCAACCCTATGTTTCACACGGCTGGAGGCGGTGTTGGCTGCAGGTCTGACCGTAGGCCAGGCCCTGTGGCTAAATCCACTGCTAAACCCACTACTCATAGCCAAAGGTCATGCGTGGCGCTGGTTATATTGAAATGTGTGCTAAAAAAAACCATAGAAATTCATTGAAAAAAAAACGGAGGTTACAGGGATGTTATAGTTCTGAATTTACTTGCACAAAACCATAGAAATTACGCAGTTATATTTATGGATAACTCAAGTAACTATAACTCATGCCTAAGGTAACTATTGCACATGCCCTCACCATGCACAGCTAATTACTCCGCATATTACATCATTGATGACACCTTCTATGGCTTCATTGATATTATCACTGCAATGTTTGCAATAAAATTATCAATGAGAAAACTGTGCATGGTGGGGGCGCAAGTAATGGAAAAATGACAAAAAGTGCTCCATCTGCTGGGGGGACAGGACAGTGGACATGTAGTGATCCACTCCTGGAGTTTCTAAAACCCCCAGGGAGGGCCAAGAGCCCTGGGGTCAGCACAAGAAGGTTAACAAAATTCAGGCTGGTGGTAGATGTGCATGAAAGCCCTGTTCCTGCAATTTTCTGTCGGTGGACCACACCTCCCTGGGAGACAACACAAAGAGGACAGGATGCATTGTTCCTCTATGCTCTTTAGCCACCTGTCCTTGGCAGCCCCCATCTCTCTGGGGACCCAAAAGAAGATGATCAGCCTGGTGCTCCCCTCCCTGGGCTTATTTCTGGTGGGAAGCCTCAAGCCTTCCATTGTTGCTGGTCATGAGTAGGAAGCAGTAAATGAAGCTGGCCCATTACTCATCGCACTCCCACAGGAGCAAGGAGATCCTGCAAATCCCATGGGAGCTAGTACTCTGATTGGCTGGCAGAACACATGGGGACTGATCCTCAAGTCCCAAAAATGAAAAAAATAAAGCATAAGAGGGCAGGGTCAGAGCACCCGGAACTTCTGAGGGGTGGGGACATAAAAATGGCCTTCTGCTACTCATTACCCTTGTCCTGGCACATAGAGAGCCTGCCTAGTGCCACACACAACTTGGTGCAAAGATGGGTGCATGCTGTCTAGCATAGGAATTGTACTGGAAGTATAACCATACAAAACAAAATCTTAAGCCTAGAAAAATTCAAACTAAGCACAAAATATGTTGCACCCCTAGTATTTATTGTTATTTATTCAGGAATAGGTTCAGGCAACTTACACGATCAATTGATTAGCTGTTTGTTAGGCTAATCAATTGATCCCTAGAATTTGTCTGAATAGATAACTGGGAACATTAGAGGTGCAGAATAATTTAGCATGTTTAGTTCTAACTTGAAAAAGAGATTTTTCCCCTTAACAAAAAATAGAGGTAGTTCTCTATCCCCTCCTTCCTGGATTCATGTAACCCGGGGGTGGCCAAATGAGATAGATAGACAAATTCTATTACATTCCACACATTTAATGCAGTGCTGCACACATGGAAAATGTGGAATGTTAGAAGTTTAAACCATTCTCCATGCTAGCAATTTCTTCAAGGGCATTTTATTTTTTGACATAAAGTCCAGGCTTGCCATCATTGTAGATTGAGTTTTGCTTCAAAAACTATGGGTGTCAGCACTAATCATCCCCTGTTAATTCAGGTAACGCCTCTCGATACAAAGTAGTGCAAAGCAGCGCAGAGTGCTATTTTTACTGAGAAAAGGACACATTTTCAGCGCAAAAGATCTCTTGTGCCAGAAAGTAAACTCCCTTGGAAGAGTTTGCACTCCTTCTTGCCTGATTTGCAACATTTCACATGACTTTGCCCAGATAAACTGTTAGCATACCTGGAGTTCTGTTAAGCATGTTCAGCTCTCGAATTAGAAAAAAAGCTGATTTGTAAAACTAATGTGGCATGAATTTTAATTGCTCCACTCACTTTACCTGGGAGCCACTTAGAAGGTGGGCTACTGAGAAATTGTCCACTTTGCCATTGCCTTAAAATGTCTCTGGATTTGCATTCATAAGTCGAGTCGTCCAATACCAAGCAACTACTTTGCTTTGTAGACGTCCACAGATAGTGTTTACAACTGTGTCCTGACTCATGAAAATTCACCAGGCACTCAGGAGGAGGGGGTGTGATTATATCTAGAAACAAAGGACTATTTTTTGAACTGACAAGGTTACCTCTGTACATTTTGGCTGGACTATAGGGGGAGTGTATTGTACAGCACAAGCAGTACAAGCTGAATTCGATGCATGTGAATTCATGCAAAAAAAAAAAGGGAAACCACATTGTAGTGGACCGGTAAAGTGCAATGGCCCTGGACCAAACAACATTTGCTGCCCCCAGACCCTAGTGCACTGCTTCCCGTAAACCAAGTCCTCAAATTCTATGAGAGTGAGATCTGGTCAGAAGGGCCATGAGAAGATAACAATTTTAGTGCTTTTCAGTTTGTAAACGTTAGTGCTTCACTTATTTTCATATCTAAATATAAAGTCAATTTAACCTTTGTTCTTCCAGGGAATTTTGTTTTGTAGCAAAGCTAAGATCTTATTACAATATTTAACTCTAATGTCACTTTAACCTTTTCTCAGTTAATGTTTGTGTTTTTTCATCATATTTTATGTTGAGCATATGCCCAAACTCCTCAGGCATCCTGTGCCCAACCCTCCCGCAATGCATGGACAAAAGCCTAAGGCCTTGCCAGGAGCTAAAGCCTTAATGCCATGGTCCCCCATGGGCACACAACCCCCCTTCCTGTGCATGACCTTCATTAAGGGTGGGCTCATGAGCATTGCATTTGGTGTGCAAGTTACTGTTTGCATGGCTGTTGTGCAAGTATTTAGAGTTTCATACATTTGTTGTCACTGTACTTTCATGAAATTTCCCAGTATTTTGTGGCATTTCACAAAACTACTGCAGCACATTGCGATGACAAGACATTCTGTGATTGGTTAGTAATTGCCTTTACAAAAGTTAAAGGCAACCATGTTGTTGTTTGGCCACTATTCCTGTGTCCTTGGATAGTGCCTTAGATATTGGTAATGATTAGGTTTAATCATTTTCCCCTGCCCATTCCCATTCAACCTCACTCCAGTCTACAGCACTCCTGTAGAACACTCCAGTCTATGCCACTTCAATGTATGCAAATCTGCTCTATGTCACTCCATTGCGTGCTATTCCATTATATGCAACTCCATTGTATGACACTACAGTTTACACTGTGAAACTCAATACCACTCCACTCTACACCAATCCAGTTCACACCATTCCACTGTATGCTATTCCACTGTACGCCACTCCACTCTATACTTTTCCACTACATGGCACTCTACTTTACTTCACTCAATCGTACATCAGTACACTCAACGTTATTGCATTCTATACAACTACACTGCACACTACTCCATTGTTTGCCACTCTGGTCAACGGTACTCCACTCTACACCACTACACTGCCTGCTATTCCACTCTATGCCTCTCCACTCCATGCAACTCCACTGTATGCCTCTCTACTGTATGCTATTTTACTGTATTCCACAACCGTCTACACCTCTACCCTGCTCCACTCTACACCCATCAATTCTATGCTAATCCACTTCATGCTATTTCACTCTATGACAGTCCAAAACAATTTACACCACTCCACTCAACTGCACCATATACCGCTTGACTCTACAACACTTTGTGCAGTACCACTGTACCACACTCTACTGTGCTCTAATTCACTCCACTCTGAACAAATGTACTCCTGTCTATGTTTTTCCTCTCTACTTCACTCTGTGACAGTTTCCCACACTCTATGACATGCCACACTACTCCACTGTAAAACACACTACTCTACTTTATGACACTTTACCCCAGTGTATGCTATGCCACTGCACTCTACTCCACTCCATGACACTGTACCGTATGACATGCCACTCCACTCTTTGATACGTTACTCCACTCTATGGTACACCACTCCACTCAGCTCTGCTGTATGACATTTTACCCCACTCTATGCCAAAGTACATCACTCCACTCTCTGTTGCTCCACTCTATAAGACTCTACTCTATACAAGTCCACTCTACAATACACTACTACAATGTATGCCACTGCACAATACTGTACTACACTCAGTGACCCTACACTCCACTGTACAATACTGTACCTCACTCTATGCCACTGCACAGTACTCTACTCAACTTATCCCACTTTGCTACACTTTAAGACAGACTATGCAACTCCCTGTGTTCACACAAATGATGTAACTTTAAATGTCATGTGTTTTTATGATTGCTGTGATTTTACACATGGTATAGCAAGGGTATAACTAGTGTCCCTCAAGCCATGGACCATTGGTGGTAGTGCTCAAGCTGTCCAGATAGCCAACATTCAAATCTTGGGACTTAGAAATATTTTGGCAAAAAAGTTATCTGAAAACTGAGGTAAGACTGGGACCAACCTGCTTGTCTATCCACCCAAGTTGCATCACTGGTCAGCCTGACTTCGTTGCAACTCCCAAGACGTTCTCCAGCAATCCTGTTCAGTAGTCCTGTGTCAAAGCGGTGTAAGGCCTCCTGGAACTCTCTTTGGCTACAGCCCCCGTCCCGTTGAAAATTTTTGACTTTAAAAAATGTGACTATGTCCAGATGTAGAAATCTGCACTACAACTTCATCCAGCGGCTCCCCTATGATGATGGTCTTGCGTCAGACACCTTACCTTCCCAGGCATTTTTATTGAAAATTCTTCTAAGTATGATAGTAAGCACCGGTCAGGCTAAATCCACTACTTATATCCAACCCATGATCCATTGTGGTGGATTTTGACCCGGTCTGGCATAACTGGATGTCCGCATTTGGCCCTGTGATCGTTTAGGCACTTGTTTTCACTCAAAAGCTTTAAACTTCATAACTCCTGTTCTACTAATTTGATTTTAGTCATTTGGGTATCAACTAAGTTATTAAAATATACTTTATGTTTCTAAATTTGTTTAGGATTTTTCTTCTGTTGTAATTTCACTTTATGACTATTTGTGTGTTCCATAAATGCTTTACACATTGCCCCTAATTTAAGCCTGACTGACGACCTCATCCTGTGCCAAGCTATCCAGGGTTAAACACATTTATTGACTTTTTGTGGTTCACCCTACCAGGGATTGTGGCTGCTGCTTGACTAGGGCTCACACCCCAGTCAGCCAGCAACTCAATATCTCTCAGACGGTGAATTGTTTTGAATGAATTTAGCGATGCTTTCTCAAGGAAGTCCTTAAAAGTCATGGTCAAGGTGTAGAAGGTCATTTGGGTACTTAAAATAGATGAACTGGTTAGGCTTTATGGTTATGAGAAAGAAGACCTGGTGTGTGTTGTAGAATTTTAGAAGGTTAGACCTGGTTGCATCAAAGTGAGGAAATAGGGCAACGTTTTGATCATTCAACTCAAAGAAAGGAGAGATAGGTGCTGAGAATGTCTGAGCAGGTTGGAAGTAGGTGACACAAAGAACAATAATTAGATTAAGAACAACAATGAAATGACTATGGATGTAGGAGTTCAAAGGGGGACTCTGTCTGGATAAAGTAACACAATGAAAATAAAACTGGTATATGATTCATTTGTACAGTCATTGTTTACCAGTAACAGTGTCTTCTAAATAAAATCAGCAAGCACACATAAAGTGTTCCCACTTCATTTACCAAGGACCTAGGATAAGATTTACCTAGTTTTCAAGGACCAAAGTAGAGAGAGTGGTTCAAAGAAGACAGATTCTAGTTTTCAGAGTAAAGTTACATGGACAATGGACCCTGTTTTACTTTGGGAAGAGGAGTTCTGTTTCAGTTTCAGTGTCCTACTTAAGCTTCCTGAGGCCTAAATAGAGGTGGTGGACCTTTTACTAGTTTCCCTCATCCTGTTCAGTAGGAACACAAACAGTTTTGCTCTTAAATACCACCTTTTATGAAGGACTGTATGACACTGAGTAGCACCTTTTGAAATTCAGTAATTTTCAGTAGTTTTTTTCAAATTTCAAATTTATTGATTTGGACGTTCCATGTATGAACACTTCAGGGTTTGCTGCTATTGCAGTTTGTATATGTGACAATTAGAAGGACCAAGGATACAAGAGAAAATATACTCTACAGAGTACAATACTTTGTTACTTTGCATATGGCATTGTCGATTTTGTATCTCATAAACTGTTTTTCTATATTTTTTTATTCAAAGTAATATCTATTTCACATAAAATTGATTTCAAAGGTTAATTCTCACAAATCTTGTTCAATATTTATTTGTCTCCAAGATTATGGGCTTGATTTTGGTGGGCGGTTACTCCGTCACAACAGTGGCAGATATCCCGTCTGCCGAATTACAAATCCTATAGGAAAACATGGGATTGATATGTCGGAGGACTGGATATTTGTCACTTTAAAACATTAGATCCCTGAATGATAACTCACTCTGCAATAACTTAAGCATCAAAGCACTCCCACATACATTAGGTATACTAGGTGGAAAACCCATGTTGAAGCATCCCACTAGAGTAACTAGTGAGTGAATATTCTTTTACAAAAGGTAGGGGCAAATCAGGAAAGTGGTTCTTCTTTCCAATAGCTTTACCCCAGAAGACAGGAAGATTATAGTTTTTTGGGTCGCACGCCTTTCTGTATATTTTAGTGAGGTTGGTTTCTAAATTCAAGTGTTCCATGAAGGGTTTTCTTAGGCCGTTATGAATTTCAGATAATAAAAATGCTTTGTCAGCATATAGAAGGACTGGAACAGGCATGTTCTACTTGTTCTTGATTAAATCAGCTGCCAGGCCATTAGTGTATAACAAAATGAGTACTGAGGCCAGAAACAAGCCTTGTACAACCCCTTTTGCAAGTTTGAATGGGTCAGAGCAATTCCCATTCTCATCAAATGTTTTACTATACTCAACAGGTTATACTGTAGAGCATACACAACATAAACCATCTCCTCTGTCCAGCCCTATAGTATGCAAACAATACTGTAGATTAGATCTAACAAGACTGTAGAAGTCACAGGCAAGATCCGTAAAGGAAGTGCAGACAGTAGACAGTAGAAAACTGTGTCTAGCAACTGTATATTTATGGGTGAAAACTGGGTTGATTGCAGAAGCCCCCTCACTTTTTGCCTCCATTTTAGTTGATACTGGTGTGTTCTAACTTTGACTGTGCCCTGGGTTCTGCTAACCAGTCACAGGTCCAGTGATCGCTTTAAAATGGTATTCACAAATTAGGCCTAAATATAATTGGCACTGACAACCTACCTATAAGCCCCTAGTATATGGTAGGGCATGCAGGTTTAGGGAGCCCAGTATAGTTAATGCATCAGTTTCAGTTTCATTGTAAAGACAGGCTTGCCTTGCTGGCTGCTTTTAAGTTAAAGTTAACCCCAAATTCGACTTTGGAATTAAAAGCAATTCCAAAGATTCAAACTACCTTCTGTTTGCATATACATCACCCCTAAAGTCTACCTTAGGTGGTCCAAGGGTTGGGTGCAGTATAAATGTAAGCAGGGACTTTATAAAAGATGAGGGAAACCATGCAAATTTGTTTTTACCATTGTAGTCAATGGGCTCCACAGGCTAACATTGGGAGCCATTATTTTGAAATAATTAACGTCTTATTTCAAAAGGAGATCAGCTAAATAGAGAAAGTTTGGTACCAGAGTAAATGTTATAATAAATCTAACAACTTGCAAATGTTGAATTTAATATAACTAGCACGGGGAAAGAGTTTTAGAACTCTTTCTGAAAGTTACCAAATTCAGCCCTTTAGTGCCCTTTCCTGATTGGTGAGCGTCTGGCAGTCTTAGCCAGACTACCTTAATGAGACAAATGAAGCATCTGGTGGATGGTGAACTGCTGCAGCAGATGGCAGAGCAGGATGGGGGAAGAGCAGCCAAACTGGTCTTTAAAGGAGGGAAAGCCACTTGGGACCGAAACTGGATTAGGCGAGGGGATGGAAGGGATGTGTTAAGGAAGACTTAGCCACACTAGTGGGTGGACTCACCCAGATCTGACTTTCAAGGATGAATTTTTGCCATCTTGGATTTTTAGAGAATGTTGCTTTCTGGGATTGATTTTTGCCACACTTCACAGGAAGTGGTCACCCCAGAGGGTGGTGGCCTGCACCCCATTGTACAGGACCCTGCTTCCCATTCCAGAAGCAAGGATAAATATGGGAGAACTGCTACACAATTTAGATCTCTGCTGTAAGAAGAAACTGGAGAAGAAGGATTGCCCTATTGGACCCCAGGCCTGCACCTGAAGAACTGCACTCACAAGGACTGCACCAGCTGCATACTTTGGGCTTCACCAAGGAAAGCGTTTGCCTTGCTTCTGCAGCTCCAGGAGTGGACTCTCTGTAAGCTACAGGAACAAAAGAGCCCCCTACTTCAAGTCCCGCAAGAAGAGCCCAACTGACCAGTGTCCAGTGGCCATTTGAGGATTCTGACCAGGTACATTCTGGGAACTGCATTCCCAACTTCCAAGGATCAACTCAGAGCTTCTGGAACCTTGGACCCAGTTTGTGGAAAAGTCAAGGACCCCAAAGGACCTCCAGAAGAAGAACCAGAGGTTTGGAGCAACTCTTGTAAAAAGCTCAATTAGTTGAAGAGGTGCACTGTGGGAGTTGTAGTCCCCTACTCCAAGAGGCAAACTAGAGCCTATGAACCCTTGGCGGGTGCTGTGGACCCATTTCCTGAATCAAGAACTAACTGCAATAGTGTTACATTGTGGGTGGCTTGAATTCTGGGCTTGTCCCTGTCCAGTGTGACCTTTTTTAAACCTTTGAGCTCTATTTGCTTCTAAGCATTAGTTTTACTTTTAATCTTTAAAAAATCATATTTCTTGTTCCCTACATTGGTTTTTTGTTGTGCTGATGTCATTTTAAGATAAAAGTAGTTCCTATTTTTTAAAATTGTTGTGGGTTTTTTATTGTGGGTTATGTTTTGCTTATTTACTATTTTGTTAATATTAAGGACCTCATTTCTACTTCAGTTGTGCAGAATTTGTATAATTTTTTTACACAAAGTTGGCGCAAACCTAACTCCATATTTATATTTTGATGTTTGACACGTCTAATGTCAAAATATAAGAGTTTGCACCTTTTTTTTCGAAGCATGCACCTACCTTGCGTCAATAAGATGCAAGGTAGGTGTTCCCATCTAAAAATGGTGCTAGCCCCATATTTATACCCTGTGCTAAAATAACGCACAGGTGGGAGGAGGGGCTAAATAATGGCACAAAGCTTGCTTTGCACATTATTTCACGCCTGGGTCAGACTAGGCGTTAGGGGACCTGTGGACACTGTTAGCGCAGTTTTGCGGCAAAAAGCATAAATATGGCCTTAATGCTTTACACACCTGTCTCCTAGGTTAAGCCTAACTGCTTGTGGGCCAAGCTACCAATGGTTGAGCAAGGATTAATTTACTGAGAGCTTCACTGGTCCTGATGGGAGTTTGAGACCTGTTGCTAACTGTAGGTGCCTACCTGCCCTTACCAATAACACACTTTCCAACAATTTTCATATTAGCAAGTGCAAATTTAAGCATTACTCAAGATTACCTAACCCGGTTGAACCCATTCTGGATTGTAGATAGAATGTAAGTTACTGAGTTCCCGACTAGTAGTTTATCAAGAATAATTCTGGCAATGATTTTTGCTGCTGAATCTAATGAAGAAATTGGATGGCAAAAACAAGGATCCTATTTTTAGAAATTGGAACAAGTGTCCCCGACTACCAGGACTGGGAAAGTCTGGTTGTACACACCAGGTTTGTGATGTTTGTGAGAATTGAAGCCCACAATTCAACATTATCTTTATACATATCCTTTGGGGCCTCATCTAGTCCCATTGCTTTATTGTAGGGACTTTTGTAGCCACCACCTCTTCCAGATAAAAAAATCTATATTTAAAGAAAGGTTTGGTAAGTATGCGATAGCGGTGTCATTCTCACAGATCTGAGTGCAAAATATCAAGGTAAAATGATTTGTCTACTGTTTAGCACCAATGTTTGAGTCTAAAGCTTTCTCTTGTGTTTTTGCAGCAATTAACTATCTTCCAAAACAACTTAGGACCTGATTTAGATTTTGACAGATGGGTGACTCTGTCACAACCGTGACGGATATCTCATCTGTAGAAATATAAATTCCATTATTGCCTATAGGATTTATATTTAGGCAGAAAGGATATCAGTCATCGTTGGGGTGGAGTAACGCGCCCCCAAGATCTAAATCAGGCCCTAAGTGTCTTTTGATCTACAAGGGGACACTACTTTGTAACAAGATTCTAGTTGTATCTCAATCTTCATAATATTTAGCACCATTTTATATTCCCTTCTACAATTAGCTTATCATCACTGTTTTGGTTGTGTGCTTTCAAATCCTTATGTAGCCTATTACAGTTCGCTCTATAAACTCTATCAAATCAAGTAGGATGGTTCCCTTTAGGTTTGCCCAGTGGTTTCAGAAATAAGGTCCTTGTCCTATGTCCCAACTTTATAAAGTTTTACAAAGGCCTCAGTAATACCTGTTGGACTAAGGTTTAGTGAGAGGCAACTGTATACGTCATTCAAGTTATGATCAATAAAGATGAGCAGAATCTTACCCATATTGGCTGATTTTCACACCAGCCTAAGACGATTATTTTTGGTGAGAATATTTATACTGTCCCTGCTCTTGTTGTGTGGTCTTTGTGATAGAGTTGTTAGGGCAATGGCCATAGGGTACTGATCACTGTGAATACTACCTTGTACAGACCTCTCCATGATGTTATTAATTTAATTCCATTAACCAAAGACATAAACAATTGTAGAACTGCAGCCCCTCCCTGTATACATGGCTATATTCATCTTTGTTGGACCTGCTTCCTCCAAAACATTGCATAAATCAAGAGCCAATATTGTACAGAATATTGCAGCAAATATTCTGTATGATTATCTTATCCAAAGAATAATTTCCTGTAAAAGGATCCTCCAGCTTTGCATTATAATCCCTCACCAACAGCCTACTAAGATCCAGGATAGCTTGGGGAAGTTATTGTGTCAAATGGGTCAGTCTCATTATGAGTTCTAATCAATACTTTTAGAAAAAATGAATGATATCTCCTTTACTGATCCTGAATCGATAAATTAAATATCAACTATATGAACCTCATGAATCTGAAATGTTTGTGCCCAGTTCTTCTCTAAATACATTCTTCAGTCTCTAGTATTTAATAAAGCAGTGACTGGCTCATCATTTTGGTTATATAATTGTAATTGTAATTGTACATGAATCACAAATGATCATAGAAAGACTTTTCCAAAGAGAAGAAATGACCATGCTGGGGATTTGATTATTACCCACCCAGATCTCCCTTACAGTGGATGGGCTTTGTGGCTTCGCTGTTTGTTGACTAGTCGAATTAGGCAGCCTCTAATCAAATGATCAGCATCTGCACTGTACAGACACAAACCTGATAGGATTATGGTATTGGCAGGAAGGCATCCCTGGGCAGGAGGAAAAATCAACAAGGCATAAAACACCTCTTAGGACAATACTTGAAAGATCTAGCAGTAGGCCAGAAGTACATGGATGTCTTCAGGAGAAAGTTAAGCTCACAACTGCATTGTGATGCAGATACCAATGGTTCTGAATCTCCTTCCACAATAATTAAACAGGAAATAGGAAACAAGAAGGCTGAGACAGGACACAATGACAGGTTGGATAAGGAAAACAAAATAATGATGAAGGCTTCTTGTCATCTTGGGTTAGTAAGAGAATTTTATAAATAATTATTTTTTGGTCTTAACTCAGTTAATTCTCCTCAAATGTCCCTAAATCCCTGATCCTTGTAGCACTTTTGGCATGATATGGGCGTCCTCAGAAGCTTTTAAATGCTCCTCTGCTGCACAGCAGATCAAGGCAAATGCCAGAAGCCAAGTGGTTCACTGTTATTGATTTGTTTCAAGCCTTCTTTTAGATTCCGTTGCATGAGCTAGTCAGTTTCTCTTTGCATTCTGGCTCTCAAGTAGGGTGTTAACGTGATGCTGTGTTCCACAAAGGGATACTGAATTTCCACCTATTTTTAATCAGGCTTAAAAAAAAAAAAGAATCTTTGGTTATGCCTTGCAGCTCAGTATTGTTTCAATACATTGATGAACTAATGTTGTCATTGAAAACCCAAGAAGCTTACAAACAAAACACTATTGCATTGCTGAACCACCTGGCTGTGAATGGACATAAAGTATCAACAGGAAAGTTGCAATATTGTCAAAAAGAAGTCCAATATCTTAGACACCACATTGAAAAAGGAGTGAGAAAAATGTCACAAAAGAGAATTTAAGCTATACTGAAAATGAGACCGCCAACTACACAGAGGGAAGCCAGGATGTGTTTGGGAATGGTGGGCTAATGTAGACAGTGTATACCCAACTTTTCCCTGATGGGCAAGCCTTTACAGAGGCTGACACACAAGGAGGTGTTTGATCCGGTACCATGGGATAACGATTGTCTTTTTGTGTTTCTAGAGGTGAGAGAATGTCTCTGTTGTGTCCCAGCATTAAGGATGCCTGATTATAACACATCCTTTGTACTTTTCTACAGTGAGAGGGAGAGCTGTGTTCTCTCAGTGCTGATTCAAATGCATTAAAATGCTAAGAGGCCAGTGCCATATTTTTCGCAGACATTAGATCTTGTTGCTTCTGCATTGCCCGGATGTCTAAAATCAGTAGCAGCAGTCAGCACCAGCATAGAAAGATATGAAAATATTGTTATGGGTCACCCATTAACTGTGTATGTAACCCACTCTGTTGAGCGCTTGTTGACTAGAGCACAGCATCTCACAAGCAGTCGACTTACTAAATATGAGCAAGTGATATTGGCTGCAGAGAATGGGACTATCAAACGCTGTGGGGTTTTGAATCATGCTACTCTGTTGCCAGTATTGAATCAGTAAATTGTTGAAGATTGTGAAGAGGACTGTGATTGTCTAGTTGTTACTGAACTATGCACCAAACCGAGACCAGACATACAAGATGAACCATTGCCTGAAGCTAATTATGCCCTCTATATTGATGGTTCATGCTTGAGAGACAATGGAGGAAGCCTGAGAGCAGCCCATACTGTCTGCACCCTTTGTGAAATTGTTGAAGCCTTCTAGCTTCAAGGAATATTCTCTGCTCAAGTAGCTGAATTGATTGATCTTACTAGAGCCTCCTTGATGCACTACATTAGCCCAAACAAATTGCAGTGGTTAAGTGCCCTGCACAGCAGTCTAGAGATGATCATGTGACTTTGGGCAATAGGGATGCCAACGAGGTTGCAAGATTTTGTGCACACAATGTTTGTACATTTACTGGTGGGCTCACAAATGAGGGGATGGATGAGATTAACTTTAAGCTCTTCTTGACAACAATTGATACCTGGGATGAAGTGAAGAGGCTTTAGGCGAAAGTATCTGAGGAGGAACAACATAATCGGGTCAGAGCAGGTTCTGCCAAGAGAGATGATGATATTTGGGTTTCAATGGATGAAAGACTGGTGTTGACAATTGGTCTGTCATCTCCCATGGCTACACATTTTCGTGGGCCAGCTCATAGTGGTAGAGGTGCTATGGTAAGGTTGTTTAGACAGACTTGGTTCAACTCTAAATTCAGGGTGATGGCTGAAGCCTTGTGTCATAGGTGCGTTGGGAAAGAACTGTAGTTACACTGAGTCACATAGGAAGGTCAGAGGACTTTTTAACAGGATATAAATGGATTTCATTGAAATGACTGTGTGCAATGGATTGAGATATGTTTTGGCTGTGGTGTGTATGTTTTCTCTTCAGGTCGAAGCTTACCCAACAATATGAAATTATAGTCTCACTGTAGGTAAACTTTTATTGAGGTAACTCATCCCCAGAATTGGGGTCAGATCGAGGAACTCATTTCAACATTGACGTCCTGAAATTGTGTGCAGCATTGCAAATAGAACAGCAATTGCATTGCAGTTATTGACCTGAGGCTTCAGGTTATGTGGGGCAAGTGAATGGAACACTGAAATCCAGACTGGCAAAAGTGTGTGCTTCAACATCATTGAAATGGCCTGATGCTCTCCCTCTTGTCTTAATGAGTCTGCAGAGTATACCTGATCAAAAGACTAGACTGTCCCCCCCTGGAGGGATATGGGACTTCCAGCGATTCCTGCAAATGCACTTGTGAATATTATTGATGATATAGTCCTACTGCAAATGACTAGCTGATGTGTTGCATTCTGTGATTCATCAGGTTGGAACAGCAACAAGTCCTCCACATCAAGAGCAATACCTTGACCTTAATCCTGACTATTGGGTCTTGGTGAAGAAACATGTCAGAAAGCTGTGTCTAGAACCTCATTGACATGATCTTTAATAGGTGATCCTCGTTAGGACAACTGCTGTAAAGTGTGGCGGTCTCCCCAACTGGAAACATGCTTCCCACACTCACAGAGTTGAGTGTCCCCTCAACATGACAGCGCTTGTTCCAGAAGAACCAGTGGTGCAAGTGAGACCACAGGGGCAGGACAGACAAGCTGCTGGAGAACAAACTAAGCTTGAAACAGCACTTGATCACACTGAAGGGGGTCTTGAACGTCTGAGAGTGAAACAGAGACTGTTGAACCTTGCTTAGTGGCGAATGAGTCAGACTTAGAATCAGACCGTGAAGAAGGAACTAGTGCTTGAAGAAAGTGAGTGGAAGTTGCAGACCGTTGGCCCAGAAGGAAGGATAGAGGTAAAGGGAGTCTGTGCAGAGAGCGTGTGCCACCGGCGATCGCTGACGAGACTGAGAGTTCGGACTTGAGTGAAAGCAAAGACAAAGGTTTGACACTAAAGAAGGTCAAGAAGAACAAGAGTGCCGAGTCGCAGGTATTCTTCACCAGAGTAGATCTATTTTGCAAATGACAGAGTCACAAATAAAGAGTTCTGGAAATATTGTGATTGACATATAGGTCGGGCTGAACCTTCATAAACTGATTATAGTGGTCGAATTCTGTCTTGAATTTTTGTTGTCATCAAAGCACTGTGTTTGTGCATTCATTGAAATGGATGGAGAATTCAGAAGACTTCCTAGGCCTCTGTAGACGAAACAGAGCTGTCTTTTACAAGAACAAGGTGGAAGTCTCACGAAAATCGTATTTTGTTGATACATGAACTTTGAACTTTCTTTTGCTTTTTGCATTACTGAAACCAACATAGAAATACCTTGCTGCTGCTGTGCTTATCTGAAAATAGATCTGATTTTAAAGACGAAATGGAACTAAATCAGAAAATTAGACGTAGATGTATAGTAGGTGCCTTTTTACTGATTTCCCATAAACATTAGTAGTGTTGCTAGTATGAGCGTTTTCCTCTAAGTCTTGTAGGAGGGAAGATATATTCGAGTGTTTCCCCACAAAATATTAATTGTGAGAAAAACAATAAGTAAGATGCGAAAGCATTACAATTAGATGTATCTAGGGGATAACTTGCTGTATTGATATGTTAATACCTGGAAGGCAAGAGATTGTTACACCTGCACTCAATTTCCGGCTTCCATTTCAGAAGTTAATTCCTATCATTGAACTTTTGAACAGATGTCCAGCTCCTTTGGGAATACAGGTAATTGCAAGATTTTTTAAACCTGTTGCCACTTTAGAAACAGTCTATGCACATAGACACAATTTAACCTATATATTATCAGAAGCTGAAAATAAGTTCTTAATTCTAGTTGAGGCTAGAAGGAGGTAACTGGAAGCTAGTTACAAACTAGATGAGCATTTTCACAGTCAAAATAAGAGGATGAAAGAAAAAATAGACCATCAGTTAGCTGGAAATCTAGCTGTTTTCAGTTTAGATTGGTAACACAAGAGAAAGTTGTGTGTTTGGATGGAAAGATCTGATACTGACAATGTATTAGTAGGAAAGAATTAATGTGAACATACTTTTGAAGTTTGAGGGAACTGCAAGTTATATTTAGGTAGAGAGGATGCTGTTATCCGTTCTGTTTATTTTATTTGTGGCGAGTGTGCTATTTCAAACTGCCAACAAGATTGTATGGTGGTTGTTATTCGGGGATTGTTTTTCCAATGATTTATCATGTAGAAAATCTTAATGATCCTGTTTGGATACAAGGGTTTAGATCTAAGTAAGGTATGAGTGCAAGGGAAGTGGGAGGTGGCATCTTTGGTGCATTGATTCCATCTGTGGGAGTGATCTTAAATGGTTTAAAATTAGAAGGTTGTCTACCATAGTGGATAAATTAGCCAATAGTACTGCTGGAACTTTTTTTGGTTGTGAACATTGAGATGATAGCAATCAGATCAATGGTTTTACAAAATCAACTACCACTAGATTTGTTGCTCGCAAAAGAGGGCAGCGTCTGTCGCAGGCTGCAGGTCCAACAATGTTGTACTTTTATTCTGGATAAATGCAAGGATTTGCAGAAGTATATTCAGAATATTTTAGGGTTGACACAGGATTTGGAACCTAGTGGTGCATGGGAAGCCATTGGAAATGGATTTTCTGCTATGGGCAGATGTTTTGGGAATTTGGGAAGTAGATTTTTATGGTTTGTGATTAGGCCATTGTTAATTATTTCAATGGTGGAAATAGTTCTGATGGTTGTATTCAAAATCCTTCAAAGAAGGAAGATTAGGAGAGGTCAGAAGAGAAACAGAGCACAGATCGATTTGTAAGATAGTCGATCTAAATATTATGATGATGTGAAGAATTTGAAGGAGTCAGGGCAAAAAACATTTATAACAACGAGGTTTACGAGAATCTCATTCAAGAAAGAAGACATGTATGACGACTCTAAATGTCATCAGAGGGAGGGTTGAGGGACTGGATCCTGGCTGTGTCATCACATCTCTTAAAACATTAAATTAAGGGGTGGCTATTTCTCATTTAAACATGGTACACTGCAATACATAAGAGTGAAGTGTACTGATGAATGTAATCTTTCATTTATGCCATATTATATCTTCGTTTTGGAAGAAGGTTTATTTTATAGTATTTTAGAAATATTATTCTTTATAATTATTTTATATTTCTGTATAAGTGACATATAGAATTCATTTAACCTGAAAAGTGTATTCGTATCTAAACAACTTCGCCGGGGGGTGAAGATCCAACTTTGCTTCAGTGTAAAGTATGCGTATTACATGTTTTTTTTACAGCTGCAGGTGTCAGGATCTGATACCGAAAGTAATAGGTAGTTCATTGTGCAGCAATATAATAAAAGCCTTGAGGAATGCTTATCAAGGACGTGATAAAGTATCCTGGGTTGAGAGCTGTAACTTTAGTGAAATTCCAAAGCGCGAAGGTGCACCAAGGTTGAACGCTGAGGACTTTAGACGGCTAGTGTGTCAATTAGCAACTTGTGCTTTGTGGTTATGCTTTTGAACTGGGAAAGGGATTCGCCTATAAGATCATTCTTGGAAGATCAAGATTTAACTGTGGTTTTGTTAGAGATAGCATTCAGATTGTCTCTGTCCTTTGCTGAGAGTGGACCTTACTGAGATACATCCCTTAGACCAGTGATACTCAAAGCACAGCCTGGGAGCTCCATACGGCCCTCCTGACCTTTACATATGGCCGTGGTCAACAGCAGCACTGGGCTGCCGTTTTCTCCATTCAGCACTAACATCAAAACGTTGTCAATTAAACAGCCACATATTTATGTAAAAGTTAATTGAAGTTAAGGAAGGAAGTAACTATGGTGTCCTGGACCGTTTAACTTTAGGAACACCTTATGTTTTAAAGACATCTCGCGGTCTCTGAAAATTTGATAAGACCATTTCAGAATTCAAAAAGTGTTTTTCATCCACATACAGAACTGTTTTACTTTAATACATCAGATTGTGCACTGAGGGAATATTTTATTAAGTGATAGTTTTTAAACATGAACTAAGAGGCAAGTCAGTTGTTATGTGCACTATGTGGGTGGCCTGGGTTCTTCTTATACCTGGAGAAGGTTTTGTATAGTGCACACCCTGAATTCATATATTTTGAAGTCCTCTTATATGTGATATTGAAGAGAAAGGAGGTGAAGTGAACTAGAGCAATTGCCAAAGGCAAACAGCTTGGATAAGTGGGTAAGTTGGGATTAATCCCAGGTTTTCTGGTTTCACATTGAGCAATTCAGCCACTAGATGTATATGCCTCACTTCCACTACATCCACCTTACCACCACCCCGCCTTCCAAAACCCATGACCGCCCGTTCTGCTGACATCGATGGGGCCCTCCGTCACATTACAGACCAAATATTTTGGACCGTGGGAAAATGTTTGTGAGTACCCATGCCTTAGACCTTAATCCCTTTGTGGCTTGATGCCGTCATACCTCTCTTGATGGAAACTTCTAGAGAAGTTCTGTCATGCTGACCAGTTTTCTTTCTGAACCCCATAGATATTGGGAAAGTTAAGATTTTAGAATAAATGGTTAGGCAGGAAAACTTGGATTTGAATTTAATGCATCAAAAGTTTTTCCTTACTTACTGCATTATCATTATTGAATTGATGGTGTTCTATATGTTAATCAGATTTCATATTGTGCAACGTTTTGATTCTTCTCTGGTGATTCTATACCTTTATACTATGATTTTGAGACTCATATATGTAAATTTGACTTTGAGTCTGAAAATAAATCTCTTTAAGCTTTAAGTTGGTCTCTGAGATTGAATGTGTGACCATTGAGCTAAACAGTATTATTTTGAAAAATGTCAGGCATTACCTCCTCACCCTTTGGAACAGAGAAAGAAAAGATTCATCGTACTCTAGATCTAGAGATAGGGGCCAGTGCTGGATCACTGTCTAATGTTCAGCAGTGATAGCTCACGCAATCAGCATAAAAATAAAAAGCCATGGCCTTTGATTTTCCAAAGTCATATCAACATTTGCAAAAAATCCCAGAAGAACTTGCACCTTTTTTTGGAGCTATAGATAATCTAAGCATATTGTTGATATAGGTAGATATTGAGTACCAATATAGTTGCAAACATTTACAAGGCAGAAACATGTGAATCCATGTACGAAAGTTCAAACATCGAAGACATTGATTTGAAATATTTGCAATCTATTTCCTTAGGACTTTTGGAGTATAGTTGAAAAGTCACTGGGCAAATAGTTGCATTTATTTTTTTAATAAATGCCCCTCTCACACAGCATTATTGTTGAATCAATATGCCTCATTCCAAAGTTCTTATTTATACCAGGATCAATCTTTGCTTTTCAACTTATTCAGTAGGTTGCATAAAGTCATCTTACATACCATTGATACCAAAAAGATATCTTGCCCATTGTCCAACGTCTGCATGTTTTGCTTTTGTTGAATACAAATCTCTACAATGCTATGAGATTTCTCAATCTCTTTATTTAGTAGATCATGTAGCATTGTAATTATTTGTATACACAAAAATCTAAACTACTGCCTCTGGATTTCCATTGTATAGGCTATTTGATCCCATCAAACTAGAGCCCCATTAAATATTATTTAATCTCTTCTTATTTTACTCATATCATATTGACTCCAGAAATGTATTTCTCATTCATTTAAATTGTTGCATATGTTTTATAAAAGTGTTTCTGTATTTACATGCAGAATTGGTAAATAACTGCATGTTGGACTTGGTCCTCTCTGGAGGGTCACACCAAACCATTTGCCTTCAACCCTTCTATTTTCCTGAATGTGTTTTTATTGGTCGTAGTACTCTATGCAATTTACCACTGTTAATCAGTGCTAAAGTGATTGTGCTAACTCTGTAACATATCGTAAAACTGAATTACATTTGAAGTCCCTAGTAAAGTGGAATACCATATACCCAGGGCTGGTAAATGAAATGCTACTAGTAGGACTGCTGCAGTTATTGCGCTGTCATTGTGGCATGCCAGCAGTGTTAAACTACCAATTTGACCTGCTATTATAACCCCCTTGCCAAGTTTAATACTCCCCTTTTACTGCATATAAATTAAAAAATTTAACATGTACATTTAAGTTGTATATGTCCTAGTAGTACACAACTCCAAATGAACTTTTGTTACTTAGTGGCCTATTGCTCCCATGGGACAACAATGGGTTACCTTATTACATTTAATAAATGGTAACATTTGATTGGGAACAGTTAGGAAGGTTATGTTTGGTACCTGGGAAATTATAATGTAATCTCTTCTTTAATTGTAAAGTCAGATTTTAAATCAGAAAACAAAACTGAAAATGTGACTTTTAGAAACTTGGTATTTTTTGTCCTAACCATTTGGAGCCTGCAGTCTGTTCCTGGTTCACATGACTAGGTGTGAGTGGGAAGATGGGGAGGCAGATCTGGGCACAGCCCCACTTACACTTCAATAGGCCGAACCCTGCTGTCTCACAATGCCTGTAGCCATGTTGGATCCATGACATTGAGGCAGGTAATTCCAGGCATCTCTATGGGTGGAAGCCTCCAGAGGATTCTTACACTTCAAAGAAGGCACCAAGGATAAAAAGGAAACATCATACCCAACCTTCAGTTAACTCCTGGACCTGCGGAAGGACTCTCAGAGAACTGCCCAATGCTGTGGCCTGCTGTGTACTTCAGAGGAACTGCTTAACAGCAGCAAGAAGCAGCAACAAATCCTGTTCAGTAACTCCTACCAGAAAGGTTATCTGGCCTGCAGTTTCACCTCGCTCGGGATTTTTGACTTACAAAATATAAGACTGAGTCCGAATGAAGGAATTTTCACTGTGAATTCAGACAGAAACTACACAGTGACAACACTTCCTCCAGAGATACCGCCTGCTGTCTTACCCCGCTGAACTTTGCCTTCTCAGACTTCTTTCCTTGACATTTCTTCTACGTCCAGAGGTACGCGGAGACTGATCCTAGTACACTTTGTGTATGCAAACTATGCTCCATTGCTGCTGGATATAACTTTTGTCTTTGCAGGGATCTTGAGCTAGTAAATGTCTGCGGTTGATACTTTGATTTTTTAGGCACTCATTTTCATGTTAAACTGTAAAAATAAATAACTCTGTTTCTACTGATTGGATTTTTGTCATTGTGGTATCAAATGATTTAAGAAACTTTACTCTAAATTGCTATGGGGTTTTTCTTGTGTTGTGTTTTCACTTTATTACTGTTTCTCACATCAGTGTTCAGTGGTAAGATACAGTACTTGGGTTTGTGCAATGCCATGCAATGATCAGGGTAATACTAAAATCTCATATAAATAAATTGACCCCAGTCTTTGCCTCCATTTGAGTTCTCTTTAGTTTTTGATTTTATAGTGTTCTTCTTTTTTTAAATTTAAGTTTCCCTACCTCCTTTTTGCCACCATGGAGATGGAGCTTCTCAACATTGATAACCTTAACAGGATTGAGCTACAAAAGCTTTTAATCCCCTTTGCTGCCAGTCCTTTTCCCCTCCTAGGCCGAGCCTTGTTTTGGCTATATGGGGTGGTTTGCGTTTAGGCCCTCATAACTTTTGTCCACATAAGCTATTCATGCCAAATTTGCGTCCTTTTTTTCCCACATCCAAGAGATTCTAACGGTATCCAGAGTTTGTGTGTTACCCTAGAGGAGACCAAGAAATTAGCCAAAATACAGCTAACATTTTGGTTTTTTTTTCCAGAAAAATTGAAAAAGGGCTGCAGAAGAAAGCATGTGTTTTTTCCATGAAAATGGTATCGACAAAAGGTTTGTGGCGCTAAAATGACCATCTTCCCTGCTTTCAGGAACAAGCAGACTTGAATCACAAAACCACACTTTTCATCACAATCTTGGCATTTTACTGGAACATACTCCATTTTTACTATTTTGTGTGCTTTCAGTCTCCTTGCAGTTAGTGACAGAAATGGATGTGAACCAATGCTTGATTCCTGACAGCTAAACATTTATGAAAAGTAGATAAAATTCTGAAGTCAGCAAGGAGTCATTTGTGTAGACCCTTCAAGGTTTTCCTACAGAAAATAAGAGCTAAATTAAAAAAATATAGAAATTGAGGTAAAAAAGAGCCATTTCTGTTCATGTTTTCTTCTATAACTTTTTCCAGTTATGGCAGATTTTTGAAAGCAATATACTGTTACGCCTGCTGGTCTCTTCTGGATATATAAGGCTTGTAGGTTCATCAAGAACCCTAGATACCCAGAGCCAATAAAAGAGCTGTAGCCTGTAATGGGTTTTCTCTCACCAGGTTCTGTTACCCAGAATCCTTTGCAAACCTCAAAATGTGACAAAAAAACACATTTTCCTCTCATTTCAGTGATAGAAACTTCTGGATTCTGAGAACAGTCACACATTTCCTTCCACCCAGCATTCCCCCAAGCCTCTAGATAAAAATGGTACTTCACTTGTGTGGGTAGGCCTAGTGCCTGTGACAGGAAATGCCCCAAAACACTACATAGGCACATCAAAATTATCAATTACAAAACTACCTTTTTTTGAAGGGGGGTGGTCACCTGTGTTTTTGGTCCTGGGTTCAGCAGCCATCTAGGGAAACCTACCAAACCCAGACCTTTCTGAAAACTAGACACCCGAGGGAGTCCAGGGAGGTGTGACTTGCATAGAACCCCCAGTGATTTCTTACCCAGAATCCTCAGCAAACCTCAAACTTAGCTAAAAAATCAAATTTTCCCCACATTTCTGTGTGGGATCACAGCACCAGCACAAATTTCCTACCACCCAATGTTCCCCTCAGTCTCCCAATAAAAACTATACCACACAAGTGTAAGTAGACCAGGTGCTTGTGACAGGGAAGAACCAAAAACATGTCAAAAGTGAGGGGGACCCAAAGCGGGTCCAAAAGGGCAGTTTGAAAAACAAGATTTTTAGGCTGACAAGTGGGGCAGAATTGTTATCGGTATAGATGAACAATGCCAGGTGGTAGGAATTCTGTGGATGCCTGCAGATTCCGGAAGGTTCCATCACAAAAATGTGGGGAAAATGTGTGATTTCAAGCAAAGTTGGAGGTTTGCAGGGTATTGTGGGTAAGAAAATGGTGCGGGTGCATGTGAAACACACCAGCTGGACTCACCCAGATGTTTAGTTTTCAGATGTGTCTAGGTCCTGTATATTTTTCTACATGGCAGTATCTCATAGTCCAAAAAGTGCAGCCCTCACCATTCCAAGTGGGACGATTTTGAGGTTTTGCCAAGCTCTCTTGGCCCAAATGTAAAATCAAAACCCAAAATAATCAAATGTCCTCTTGCTTGCCGTTGGGATGAGATCTTTTAGTCTGTGGGAGGAGAGCTGAAAGACTGTTACCCCCTTCGGTTGGGGTGGGGGCATAACCATGCCCATACTGGTTGGTAGCCACCTCCCCACTATTTTTTTTAATTCCCTGGCATCTAGTAGGCTTTTTGCTAGCACTCCCCGCGTGGGCCGGTTGCAGGATGAGCTGGTCTCGTCCTCGGCATATGGCACCCGTGACGGAGGCCAAGACCAGCTCGTCCACAGAACCCAAGGGGTTAAGGGAGCGAAGGCTCAATGTAGGGAGGAAACCACAAACAGGGATCTCTATTTAGAGGTTCAAAGGATGCAGTTCACCGCAGAGGAGGAGGAGCAAGTGGGCTCAAAGGAGGAGGAAGGTCTGACCTCAGGCCCTCAGCTTTCATACCCTGAGACTGAGGATGGTAACTTGGGGGCAGAAATGAGGCACCATGCCCCAGCAAGGGGCAGGTTATCTTTCTAAGGCCTGTCCCCTGAAAAGTTGTAGGACAGGAGGGTGTAAGGGGATTGAGACTACAGATGGCCAAATTACACATGGAGGAGAGAGAGATATCTGCAAGGAGAGCCTTAGAGGAAATGCAATTGGCCGTGGAGGGGATAGAAATTGCCCAAGTGCTAAGTCTCAAAGAAATGGACAGTGGAGCCAAACCGTTAGAGTCCAGCATCATTGGTGGTTGCACTCCCCCAGTGCCCACTGGAGAGGTGAAAGGTAGCCCTGATAATGCACAGGGTCCAAGAGGAGTATTGGGGGCTAGCTTGTTTCCACATTTGGATTGACCCTTGAAAGGTATGGGGACAGCCACAAACTCCAAAAACAGTCATGGGTGGACTTTGTTGACTAGTCCAACAAGGCACTGAGTTGCTGGGTGAGGGGCAGCAAGGTCAATTACTATTTTGGGCTGTATAGTCTTTTTCTGAGAGAGATTATTCTCAATACCTGCTTCAAAGAGCTATGCCAGTACCTAATGGATAGTAATTTCACTGACCCAGGGACGCTTTCTAAAGAGTCGGACCTCTGGATGAAAACCTTAGGCGCAGATTCACAAAGATGAACTCAGACTTGGTGTAGGCCAAAAAGTTATATTAGGACTTTTCAGTATTCACAAAGGTAAGTTATGAGTAGTACCTATACATCCACACTCGGGCGGATCATCTGCACTTGGGACAGATAATATGTACTCGGGTGGATAATCTGAACTAGGGCGGCAGGAGGTAATCTTTCATACTGATACACCTGTGTCAGTGCCTACCATCACCTCACCCAGCTACAGCTGAAACAACTTAGTCCAACAGTCAGTCCCAGCCATGTAGCACACAAAAGCAGAGTTGCCACAAACAAACCCTTTCAGAACCTTCAACATGTCACTGACTGTGTTTGTTGGTTTTCTCCTTGCTATACACCAGGGCAATATGAGGAGAAGGAGGAGGAGAGTAGAGAGGATGTTCAGACAAATGTTAAACCTCTTTGGGTTGTCCAGCCAAGATGTCAGGGCCAGATACCGTTTTCCCCTGATGTTATCTTGGAGATGGTTTGTGAATGGGAGCAGGATCTTGTTTTTGTGGCCTGCTGCTTCTACCCCATTCTAGCCTATGTCAAGATACTACCAGCCCTCCATTTTCCATCTCCCAGGCAACCCAGTCCTGATGCCTGCATCAGGTACTGAGCTGCATCAATAGGGGAGTCAATCTCCACATACAAATGTCCCATATACTGGCCAGAAGGCAAAGGGTAACTAGGGATTTCTACCTCATGTCCCGCTTCCTACATGGGCTGGGTGCAAATGATTGCACTCATGTTGCTCTTCAGCCACCTTGCTGCAATGAAAATATCTTCTGCAACAGGCACTGCTGGTACTCCATCAACATGCAGGGTGTCTGTGATGCCAGTGGTAGCTTTATTAATGTGCATGTAGTGTTTCCAGGCAGTACTCATGCCAGCTATGTATTCCACAGGTCACCTCCTGCCTGGGGGGAGGCAGCAGGAGTATTTGGCAACATGTGGCTTCTGGGTAAGTACTAGGCACCACACAAGTATGATATGTATAATTATTTTTCAATATACACAAGCATCATAGTACACTAATTCTCATGCCACCTATATGCCCCCAACAGACACAGCATGTATTATTTCATACATCATTTACTATACAGATGCAAGAGGGACATGTACAAATATTACTCCATTTTCTTCCTCAGGTGATGCTGCAAATGAACTCTCCCCTCATCTCCTCACACCATACAGGCGTGCTACCACTGTACTTCAGTGAAGGTATAATAGGACAGACAGATGTGCCTGAGCCATCATTGAGCTCCGTTTTGGTCTCCTGAAGTTAAGATTCAGATGTCTTGACCATACAGGGGGTACTGCTGTACTCCCCTCAAGTTGTGTGCAAGATTATAGTAGCCTGTTGTGTTTTGCACAACATAGCATTAGGTCATGGCTTGTACATACGTCTGGACCCTCAGCTAGGTCTGAATCTGGGCAACTGGTCCATTGTACAAAACAGAGGACAGGGTGTGCAGGTGCGTGACCAGCTGTTTGACACTTTTTTTTACCTGAGCAGTCTGTTGTTAATGATGATAGTTTGAACACAAATTCCATCTTGAGACTGCTCTGTAAGTCATACATGGTGACGGTAAACAGCCATTGACAAGAGTCAAAAGACTGACCATGCAATAGGTTATGTGCACATGTCAGTGGTTAGTGTGGACAACGCCTCTCATAGCTCCATTGACATAGGGGTTTAAATGTCTGCATGTGTGAAACCTCCCTGGACAGTTTCACAAGAAAGGTGTGATTCACAAAGGATCTCTGCCCTTCAGAGGATGAGTTTCTGTGCACAAGGCAGAATCGCTGGAATGAGATTTTGCAGTGTAGAGATCCTGCCCTAATTGCAGAGACTCACCAACAACTGGGGGTCCTCGACCGCAAGGGTGGAGGCCTTTTGTGAACCAGACTCTTTGTATGTGTGTGTGCTGCAAATCATGTGGCAGTGTGGCCATGTCTGTCAAATGTACACCATGGCACAAGGGGACTAGTGTAAAGACATGGATAGTCCCTGCTCATAGCTATCATGTGTGGCAGCTGCTCATGCGATGTGCCACTCTAGGTCTGTGGTTAAATATAGTGGAAACCGGACTTGTGTTCCTGTTTAACTATGGAACGACAAAGAATACAAGTCCCAGAATTCATCCTGATCATATGGCCTGGATCAACACATCATAAATGGACCTGGGAAACTTGGAAGGGCTGTGTGATTAGAAACCATCTTCCTCATGAAGCAGACTAACACCTACGGGCCACACTCAAAATGGCTAGCCATTTTGCAATTTGTGTATTAGAGAATGCATCATGCATGCAGCTCTAATGTATCCCTATGATGACGTCACTGTCTCTTGTTAACTCAACAGGAACCTTGCCAGATATATGACAGAGTGGCTGCCACTGTAAGAACTGGTAATGTTGTACTAAAACACCCTGCTCTAATGGCACATATAGGCCTATTGCAGGTAAAAATACACACTATCATGCAGCATGCAGTGAATAAACTCAATTGGCCGTATTCTACAAATTGCCCCAAGTGCGCAACTTGAATGTGCAACTGCTCTGCGCTTACCCAAGGCACTTCTGTAGTACAGAAAAGGCAGCAGAAACTTATGCTGCCCTTTCTGTAATACAGATAGTGCTGGTGTACATATATGACCTGCACTATCACGAGGGGGTGTGCACTCATTAGCATGGGGGCATAGCCCAATGCAAATGATGGAATCCCTTAGCCACTGCACCCAGGCCACATATTAGCAGCAGGTGCAGAGGCAAAGAAGCAGTCCGGAGGTACACTCACAGTGCACCACATACAAGGTGGGGCACTGCCAGTGTTTCCCCTGATGACATCCCTCTGTAGGGGAGAACAATGATCCCTACAGACCCCACAGACATACCTTTGAAGGTGAGTGTAGTCACTCACTGCACCTGCCTGCAAGGGCTTCTTCAATACCCCTCAAATGAGCATGTGGATTGATATTGGCACAGTGCTGCATGGATTGGCTGCTTGAAGACTGCTCTGTTTTTCACTTTACTGCGCTGCCCCCAGAGCAGTCGAGGTTGTGACTGCCCTGGGGGAGTGCTTTCAATGTAATGGGGTGCCCTTTCTCATTCTGCTCATGGTGCATATTTTTTAAGCTCTGCCGTGGTGCAAACAGAGAAAGTGTGTCCTATGCAGGCCTGAGTGGCCATAGTGGGTATCAGCATTTGGAGTATGGGTTTGGAGGGTGAGGGCCCGTTTTGTTACTGAGAGCTGGTTCTGAAGTGGTGCGCAATTTTGTCCCAGAGAAGCAAAAGCAGCAACCCTGCATAATCCGCACACATTCTCTTTTCCTGCCTGCCTCAGGGCTGGTCTGACAAAACCACCAGTGCTGCTCAGGGCTCCTAGGCTGGCCCTGCCAGTTTGTGAATCAGGCCCTATGTGTCTTGGAATGAACACCACTACCTGCCCCATCTTTGGTGAAATACTACAGTCTACCTTGATGTAAGTGCCAAATGTTGACTGCATGTACCTTAATGCAAATGGCCAAACTGTGCTGGGATGTAGCATAGTGTGTGCCTGTACACTCTTCCCTTCCTGAATTGGACTTCCTGCCCTTCTTTTACATGTTTTCATATTTGACACTTCTTAGACCTTGTTTTCCTTCCTGAGTGCGGAATATCCTCCCCGAGAGCAGATAATCAGAACTTGGGGCAGAGATTCCAAAAACAGGCCAGAACCCAATGTTTTTATCCAGGAAATTACACGGCAATACAAGGCAGTAAGTTCATGACAAGAAGTTGCATGCAGCCATTTTATTGTCATTCTGAGTAATCCCAACTTCCACATAAGATCCTCTGCCATCCTGCTACTTTGTTTCCCCAAACTGCTCCCAACATGGCTGCGAGAACTGATAAGAGGGCACCCCTCTTTAGTGAAGCTCACTTGGACATATTAGCTGGGGGTGCTGGAAAATTACCCCCAGCTTTATGGGGATCCAGAGGACCAACTAAGCAATGCTTCGCACCCCCGACACTGGAGCAACATTGCGCAGTGCTGAAGTGCAGTGAATGTGTACCACCGGAGGGCCAGAACATGCAGCAAGCGTAGGGAGGACCTGAAACGTTGTCCTCATCTTAAGGCCCAGGAATTATTGGTACAGTCCTCCCAGTCCCATGAGCCCAGTCCCCCACCTTACACCGCTGTACAGGAGGGTCCCGAGGGCAGCCTGGCTGACCCTCCATGCCCAGCTGGAGGAGTGTGAGCAGCAGAGACCTGGTAAGTGCATGGCCTGCAATATGTGTCTGGTAGTATGATGTGAGTGATGTCAGAGCTGTACCATAACGTGTCTCATCTCACTGTTCACATAATCTGAGCAATTGCTGCAGTAGTCATAAGGCCAATGCCTCATTGGAGCACATTGGATGCACTAGCCAGAGTGCACCCTGGGACTTGTAGTGCTCTGATCACTACTGGGAAAATGAGCCCCACACTTGGAATTGAATGTATAAATGCAATGCTAACACCATGACTGGTGAACCAAGGTTCTTATAACTGCTGTGTGCAATGGCAAAGAAATGGACCAGACAATGTCCAGTGTGGGAACAAGAGGCTTTTGGGTGTTGGATGCTGTATCATGCAGGCATTTTGTGTGTGTCTCATGTCTCCTTTCACGTAATCTGAGCAACTGCATCATTGGAGCACATTGGTTTTACTAACCATGGTGCATCCTGGGATTTGCAGTCTTCTGACCACTGCTGGGGAAATGAGCCTCAAACTCGTATTTGAATGAATAAATGCAATGCCACACTGCTGTGTGCAATGGCAAATGAATGGGCCAAGCAATGCCCAGTGTGGGGACAAGAAGCCTTTGGGTGTTGGGTGCTGTAGCATGCATGCTTTCTGTGTGTGTTTTATTGGTGTAAAATATTATTTCAAAGGCCTTGGTGTAAAGACTGAATTTGAGATACTTGTCTCACACAAAATGGTACCAACATTTTGAAGGGGGACCAAATGCACATATCTTCCCAACAGTGGCTAGTAAGTCATGTGTATTGGCTAGCTAGTTGTACTAACTATGCATGTGTGCCTTCTCCTGTACAGCACCAACAAGCAGTCTTAACAAGCCAAATGTGGCACTTTTTATGTAGATTGTCTGATGTTGTCAGGGATTTTGCAATGATAGATTCACATCCTAGTAAAGGCCATTTCCAAGGCCTGGTTTGTATGTGTACACCGAATCCAGCATTTGTGTTGTAAAAAACCATGCTACACATCAGATGACATTCGATAGAAAGTGTAAGACTTCCAAGACTGCAAATTACAGAATGATCATAAAAGATGACTATGTAGCAAGGACAAGAAACACTGGGCCCAAATCACAAAGGTAAACTTAGACATTTGGTCTAAGTTTGGAACAAACATCTAAATTTACCTTTGTGAATCAGGCCCAATGATTGCAATGATGCTGAAGATGAGGGTTGGTCACTACAGAAGTGTATATTTCCCAAAATTTGGATTGGAGTCAATGTGTTAGTTATGTCAGAACATCTTATGTGCTTTGCCCAGAATTGTACACCAACTACATAATGTTCTTTCTTCTATTTCAGTGGACGTGGCTGGTGAGGAACACCAGGAACAGGACCAGGGACAGAGCAAACCATCCTTGGATTGTCGGTGAGCACTGCCTCTTTCATCCACTGAAGAGGAGGGACCTGGTACATCATCAGGCAGCGGTAGTGTGCCCACCCGGACGGACACTACATTAGCTACAGACAAGGTGGAGGCTGAAGACACACTACGGGCCCTGAACTGGGTACCTTTGGCGGGGGGGGGGAATTTAACTTTCTCCCTGACACAAAAGACTAAGGCCCTCATTACGACCTTGGCGGGCGGCTGAAGCCACCTGGCAAGATCGGACCGCCGGGCGGCAGCCAATGCAGGCGCACCCCCGCCGCGGCCATTTGGAGATCCCCGCTGGGCCGGCGGGGATCTCGCCCGCAACACAGGAGCCGGCTGTGTTGCAGCCGTGCAACGGGTGCAGTTGGCCCCGTTGTGCTTTTCACTGTCTGCTATGCAGACAGTGAAAAGCAGCACGGACCCCCAGGGGCCCCGCGACTCCCCATACCGCCAGCCTTTTCATGGCGGTTCAAACCGCCAGGAAAAGGCTGGTGGTAGGGGGACTCGTAATCCCCTGGGCAGCGCTGCTAGCAGTGCTGCCCTGGCGGATTACTACAGCCAGGGCCATTGTGCGGATTGTGGCAAGAAACCGCCGGCCACAGCGGTGCGACTGCAGTGCTTCCGCCGCGGTCGTAATGACCTGGGAAGCACAGCCAGTCTGTTGGCGTTGCTTCCGTCATAACAGCCCTGGCTGTCTTGTACCACCAGGGTTGTAATGACCCCCATAGACACAGCTGAGGTGTTCCCAGAGCAGGCCCAATCAACACATGGGCCTGCCACCGACCCCTTTCTACCTCTTGAGGCCCCAGTCCATCAGGTCCCACAGCTGCACCCCCTGCCACTAGTCCCCCTCCAATTCCAATTGTGCAGTGAGGAGCATGTGCAAGGGGAGTAGTGCCTTTGAAGATTGATGGGGGCCTGTGTAGGTTTTGTTACCAGGGGCTGGATGAGACATGGTGCCGGTAGATGTGTTGGCTCCCCTCCATGTATTGACTATGAAGGCTGATTAGGTAACAGTTTCAGCATGCCCTTCGTCATCTTCATAGCCAGCACATGGGCCCTCATTACAACATTGGTGGTAAATCCCGCTTACCGCCGTGCAGAAGACTGCCAACACACCGCTGGGGTGGCGGAATTCCACTACAGCTATTACGACCCACAGCCCGGAATCCGCCAAAATCCAGAAACACACACAAGTCCGCCACACCAAAGTTCAGTGATAAACTGGCGATAACAAAACCGACATGTCACACCAACAGGAATACGCCCACACTATCACGACCCACGAATCCACGCGGCGGTCTTTCAACCGCGGCAAACCATTGGCGGTACACACCGCTGCGCTCAAAATACACACACACTTACAAAACACAACCACATTGAACAATTCAAAATACACACACCTGATACACATACACTCCCACACACCCAATCCAATATAAAACACACACCCACATCACCCCCAAACCCTTACGACCAAACTTGAGAAGCCCAGAGAGAGACACAACCAGAAACAACACTAGCATCCACAGGTACACAACCCCATCACACACACACCATCCACGCACCTCAGAAAACACACACAAACACATCCCCTCACACATCACAACCGACACCACCTCACACATCACCCACACCACATCATAGCACCTCAACGACATCCCAGGTTCTCTGAGGAGGAGCTCAGGGTCATGGTGGAGGAAATCGTCCGGGTAGAGCCACAGCTATTCGGATCACAGGTGCAGCACACCTCCATTGCAAGGAAGATGGAGCTATGGTGCAGAATCGTAGACAGGGTCAACGCAGTGGGACAGCATCCAAGAACACGGGATGACATCAGGAAGTGGTGGAACGACCTACGGGGGAAGGTGCGTTCCGTGGTCTCAAGACAACAGATTGCAGTACAGAGGACTGGCGGCGGACCCCCACCCCCTCCCCCACAACTAAGAACATGGGAGGAGCAAGTCTTGGCTATACTGCATCCTGATGGCCTCACAGGAGTAGCAGGAGGAATGGACTTTGGTAAGTCAACTATTAACTATTACATCCCCCACCGTACCTGCATGCCATCACATACCCCACACTCACCCTCATCACTCCAACACCTCACAAATGTCCCACTATCACAACCCACCCATCCCAACACCAAGCCCTGCATGCAACATCAGAACATGGACACCCATCATCAAAGCATGTCAACTACAGATACCCACACAGACCCCCAACCAATTATCACACAATGTCCTAGACAAGAATGCAAGCACTGGAGTACAGGGTCACCCACCCATTGCACACAATGGCACACACGGATGCAATAATCAGCCCTTTACACCCATGCAGGACCCCTACCCAACGTCACCGGACAGGAGGATCCAGACATGTCCACTCCCCCCACAGAAGAGGCCCACAGTGATGACAGCAGCTCTGTCCAACTGGATCAAGATGACCAGCCCGGCCCATCTGGGACCTTGGGACAGTCGGTTCCCCTGACACTGGCATATGCCACCACAGAGCCTCCCACCTCAGGAAACACCAGCACAGCACCCACCCAGCGGGTCCATCCCTCTGTCCCCAGGACACGTCAAGCAGCAGTGTGTCCACCACTACAGGGAACCCAGGCAAACCCACCACCCCTAGAAAATCAGGGACCTGGGGGAAGTGGCAGTGGGCACACGGTTCAGGGGACAGAGGCACAGGAAAACAGGGGAACTGGGAGGACAGCTGTGCAACAGGGGGAGGACAGGCCCAGGGAACCCACTCTCCACAAGGCCCTCTCCAACATCATGGGAGCCTACCATCATTCCCAGGAGACAATGGCAACGGTACTGGCCAAGTTTCAGGAGACCCAGCGGCTGCAGGAGGAACAGTATCTGTGGATCAGGGAGGAACTTAAGTCCATCAACACCACCCTGGTCACCATTGTAGGGGTGCTGAAGGACCTTGTGAACACCAGGAGGGACACTGTGGCACAACAAGGGGCCCTGACACTAGCCTGGATAATGAACAGCCCACCACCTCCGCCAGCACTAGGGGACAGGAGGCACCGCCACAGGACAATGACACCAGCCCCCCACCCCCTGCAGATGGAGAACCACCCCGCAAACGGTCCCTGAGATCCAGGACAAAGACAGAGAACAATGCCAAGACCCTCGCCAGGAAATGAGCCCCTCCGGAATGTCATCCTTCTTTCCCACTTTGTCACCCTGTCCATCCGTCAACTGCCCTAGCTCAACCTCCTATGACCCTTTGGACAATGCACCTGTGAAACAAATAGACTGGACTCTGCCATGGACATTCCTCCACCATCACCCCTGACCATTTTAAAACTCCCTCCACTAATTTGCACAGAAATGAACACCCTTGAATCACAAAACAATCTGGAGTCAGTCTGTGCTTTCACAAATGTGTATTTGTAATAACTATGGTATATAGCAATGTCAAATGTGTTGTCAACATACCGATGTAATACAGCTCTAGTCCATGAGGTAAGATAGCAGAGGTCACACAGTGGGACCCACATCTGTGAAATGGAAAGGCAAAGTGACAAGTCAGGGTCCATACACTGGGTGAAACCGACAGACTCATGCTAGCTCAAACAAGAGTATGAGAAATTTGTGAGGCAGTGACATCTTCTTACCTGTGTCTCACTGGAAGTATTGCTGGATAACGTTGTATCATTTGTCAATATCCTCTTCTTCTGCCTCCTCTTCTTCACTGTCCACAGGCTCCACAGCTGCCACAAGACCTCCTTCTGGACCATCCTCCTGCAGAAAAGGCACCTGTCATCGCAAAGCCAGGTTGTGCAGCATACAGCAGGCTACGATGATCTGGCACACCTTCTTTGGTGAGTTGTAGAGAGAACCACCTGTCATATGGAGGCACCGGGTCATCGCCGCCGTCTTTGGTGCTTCTGATAGAGGAGCAGGAAGACTAACGCAGGGAGTATCTGGAGTTCTGGCTCCACGGCGTCCTGGTTCCTCATGGGGTGTGGTGAGGTGAGTGTTTTCCCTTCCAAGTCCTGTTTCCGCTGTGTTTTTGATCGCGTTGGTTCCGCCCCGGAAAAGGTGGCGGTTTGCCGTGTTGTGATAGGGTGGGCGGTACATTGTCTTCCTGTCTGTTGGCGGTGACTGTTGCGCTGTTTGCTTATACCTCCGTGGCGATCGGAGTGTTAAAGTGGCTGTCTATGTTGGCGGTTTCTGCCATGGTCGTGATTCCATTTTTTTTATCCGCTGACCTGTTGGCGGTCTTACCGCTGCTTTAACACTGACCGCCAGGGTTGTAATGAGGACCATGGTGTCTTACACTCTCTTTCCTCTGACTGACCATGATATAATTTAGCCTCTTTCCCGCATCTTGCCAAGATGTATCTATCCTCCTCAATAACTGGGATATTCTGTGGACCAACTGTGGGAACTGGCGTATGTCTTGTAACAAGTCTGATATCGCAGGCAGAGTAGCCCCTATGGGAGAAATGTCCTGTCTCACATCAGACTACTGTTGGAAGAAATCCTCCTCCCACTTTCCACTATAAACATATGTCAACCCTCTCTGCCTGGGATGGCCTTGGATGAGACTGTCAGGTCCACCAGCAGAATGGGGTGGCAAGTGGGAGGTTGTGGGGAGACAAATTGTGTCTAGGGGTTACCTGCTCCTCACCAGGGCTGGCATGTACCTCAGATGTTGGAGAGAAAGCCTGGAAGGCATTGTCAGAGTAGGAGTGTGTAGGGAAACCAGCATGTCTGACCTGGGTGTAAGGGCTGTGAGGATGTGATAGTTATGTTGGGGTATGTGAGGAATGAGCAATCCTTAGGGGTGGAGTAAGAGGCACTATGCTGACCAGAGCAAGTGTAGGCTTAGATGTTATGGTGTGTAGGCAACAGTAGTGGGCAGGGGATCGGCCTCTTCAACCATTACAAACAGTGCCTGATTTTCATTCGCCTCTACTTCCTCCTCCTCCTATTCTGCATTTCTGGCTGCTGACAAGGCAGCTTGGAAAAATAATGGGTCTCCCCTTGGATTGCCCATCGCCCGCCAATGGTGGTTGGTCCTTCTTCCTGAAGCAACTCATTGTCCTCAGCACCTGTAAGACAGAGGTTGCAACAGGCCAAGTATTTGCCTTTAAATATCATATGGTGCCAAACAAGGATTGAGTCAAATTATCTTTGCATCAACATATGTTACACATGTGACCTGGTTTGTGCACAGCTACACGTGACAGTTCACACTGTTGTATTGGGGTGTTTAATGCAGATGTACAATGGAAAAGCAAACTCACCAGTTCCAACCACAGCTCTTTGTGTTATTGAGATTCCCTTTGATGTGAGCTGCTGAACCCGGCTCTTCCAGTGTGTAGCAGAACATACGTTCTTTTATCCAGCAGCTTGTGAAGGAAGTGACAGCACTGTGAATGTTCTGCATCATTTATATGCGAATGTGCACACTTGGCACACACATCAATGATTATGTTGGGGACATTTTAAATACCATCTTCAGGTGCAATGTAAAAGTGGCAATATCTGCTACTGCTCTTCCACAAGGATTTGGTTATTGTGCATGAGTAGGATATCAATATTGTACAACACTATATGGCACACTTATCTGATGGACAGAAAGCAGTGGGTTTGGCTCCTGCAGCTAAGATGCCTCCCAAACCCCTGGACAGCGTCATCTGGATCATTGAGGTATCCTGCCAGCAGCTGTAATATAACATACATGTCAATATCTAAGTGCAAAGGATGATAGTGATGATTCTAAATGTTATAGGTATAGACCAGTGATCTACAAGTTACAGGCGGGGAGGGCACATGTGTCCCTCCTGACCTTTACATTTGGCCACCTGATCACAAGCAACACTGGTCAGCTTGTAATTCAACACAGCCCTCATATCAACTAGGTATCACACTTACAGGCAAACATGTATTTGGAGGTTACTGAGAGCTACAAGATGGAAATAACTAGGGTGTCTTGTGCTGCCTATGTTTGGACACACCTCCATTTTTAGGGAGATCATGCATCATAAGTATGATGTGGTCCCTTCACATTTCTAAAGAAGTTTTCCAAAACAAGCAGAGATGGGTGACCTTTGCACATCAAATCATGTCAATGCGTACAAGTTTGATATGCACAGTTATCAACCAAGTTTTGGGTAACATTCATTCTGCTACACCACACTCCCCACCAGGGACAACATTGCCAGTTGTGGACTGGGATGTCAACCATTTCTGCTGTGCACTCTTTTTCTGACCTGTGTTCCCAATGTACATGAACAACATCATGGTCTATTTTATCTGACACTGGATACAGTTATGTGCAGCATATATCCTGAAGTCCTTTATTCCAAGGTTTGCTCATGTATAATTATAGAGGAAGAGGAGGCAAAGTGGAAAAAAAAACATTTGTTTAGGATAACATAATTCGGTCAATTGGAGGAGCTGGGCTGATCCTCACCTTTACTGGTTTCACGTTGTGCAGTTCGACCGCTCGATGTGTATGCTTCACCTCCTCTACACCCACATTACCAGCCACAACCCCCCTCCTCAACTGGAAGCCTGCTGGCATCAGTGTGCCCCTCATCCTTATCATTACCGTACCTTTTGGGTCCTGGGATTTTGCCAGTAAGTATGGACTTACAAACTGGTTGTGACTACTCCTCTCCATAACAGACTTGGGGGCATATTATGAGCCCCTTGAGCCACCGGAGCATCACTTTTTGTGCAACTCTGGCTGTGTGCACTACTAAATCATATCTATGAGGCCACGGCAAGCCACATTGCATGGCTTTGAATGGTTGAATGGCCTCCTAGCTATGGAGTGAGGCAAGGCTGTGCAAATCACTGTGCTTCCATACTCTGTGCTAGGAAGGCGCTCCATGAGTTTAGCAGGGGGTGTTCCAACACAACACCTATGAATTCTGACACTGGTGGGTACAGACCTTGGGCTGAAGAACCCACACATACTTCAGAGAACCCTGAGAGCCTGGGGACTGTATCTTGACACTGACAGCTGTCAGTGGCCTCTGTTTGTTACTGTCCTTATGGACAGAGTTTTTCTTTGGTAGGCTAATCGAAGTCTGATCCAAGGTAAAGAATGGGCCACATCACTTTGTTGGCCATGGTGGTACTGTCTGCCTACTGGGATGCATCTGTTAGCAAGTTAAGGTTAGGAGCTGCACAGATCATGTCCACAAGTGAGGAGAAGAATTTTCGATTGGTCAGTTAAGTAGCTCAGGAGAATGTAGATAGAGGGATCAACTTAGTTCAAGTAAGTACACTTCTGGCAAGGGCTCTGTAGTAGAGGGCTATTGTCTATGTTCTGCCATCTAAAACGGGAGCCCATCAAGGTATTGATTAGTCTCCCTTGGCTTATGGATGGAGAGGGTTTGTATTGAACTTATCCCTCTCTACAGGATCACCCCCAAACTTTTTGCCTTCTCCCCTCCTATGTTTCTGATAGGGTGCATTGTAATTGAAATGTTAGCCATGTACTTTTAAGTTTACATGTTCTGGTAGTGAAAAACTTGTACATTAGTTCTTCACTGCTCTGAGCACTATCTCCCCCATAGGATAACATTGGGTTACCTTATTACATTTATTAAGTGCTAACTTTTAGTTGAGCATGCGAGGGAAAGTCATGTTTGGTATCTGAGGAATTGTAAAACCCTCTTTCATGGTAAAGTCAGATTTTAAGTTACAATTCAGAAAAGGTCACTTTTACAAAGTTTGCATTTTCTTGTCCTAATTGTTTGGTGCCTGTAGGCTGTTCATCAGTTACATGACTAGGTGTAGTAGCATTTAGCCTTTGTATATTCTGCCAAAGTAGCCACACAATAGAGAGATTAGGTGTGTTTAGATCGGCCATCTCAGGCAGGGTGGGGGGCAGAGCTGGGCACAGCCTCACTTCCACGTCAATGTGCTAAGCCCTGCTCTCCCACAAAGAAATTCACAGTAGACTTTTGTGTCTGTAGCCAGGCTTGCGGGAGGGTAGGGCGACAAGAAATTCCAGACACCTGTGTCTGAGGAAGCCTCCAGAAATTCCTCTCACTTAAAAGAAGGTATCAGGGATAAAAAGAGGACACTCAGACCCACTCTTCAGTTCACTACTGGACCTGCAGAACTACTCTCAGAGAACTGCCTGTTGATGTCGCCTGCTGTGTATTTCGGAGGAACTACTTTGCTGTGCCAATAAGGACTGTTCTGTTGCCCTTGGGCACTGGGGAGAAAAGAGCATTACAGAAGGAGGAAGCACGATGATTCTGATGCAGACCCATACCACCCTTGTAGACAGAGGTGTTTGACGACTGGGAGGCACAAGATACGGTGGATGCTTCGACGGGGGACGAGAGCACTGGATTTGGAGAAGGATGTACGGTCAACTAGTGACAACAATATACCAAGCTCGTTTGAGAACGAGTGACAATTCAAATGTTGGGCCTGCTGAAAGGGACAAGACAGGGTGAGGGGGCCCTGATTTACAGTATAGAGTTAACCCGCAGGAAACGGTGTATCAGCACCTCTGACTGTCCCACTGGTTACCCCCCAATACCATCACTTGTTTTTACAGCGTTCCTTAGCCCCTGAATACACACAAGCACCAAGACTGGGTAATTTAAGGACACAGTTATAAATTAGTAGATCAGCATATTGGATTTTTTTATGACAAATATTTTACTATGGCATGCAGATATCTTGAGAGGCTACGAACGCCTTTGACCAGGTAGGGGGACTGTCTATACTGGCCTGCAGTATGAGGAACGAATGGTTACGCTTCTCCTTTAGGCACTTTACGATGCCTACTCTTACTTACTAGATGACCCATGTAAGCTCACAAAGGTACTGACTCAGACAGTTTGATGGATAAATGTTTATTTTTGAAATAACAATAAATAGTAGCATTTCAAAAAAGAACTGCTCTGTTGCCTGAAGCTTGCTCTGAGACACAGATGTCTGACCTGCTGCTTGTGCTTTGCTCTTCTCCTTGAACCCAAGATTTCCAGATGTGTCTTCAAGGGCGAGTTCGCTAGCCTCCTGATCAGAACCTCAGGGATAGTAAAGGCTCAAACTATATTAAACCCACACCTAAACCCTACCTAATTAATCCTGTCTTTCTAAGTGGTGCCTCTCTAGTCCTGGACACTTGCAGTGTGCTAAAGGTGCCTAGAAAGCCCAAATTCAATGCCTGGAACGTATGCAATATTGTTTGGTCAAAAAGTAATCTGAGAAGTGAGAGGAGATGGGGAACTACCAGTCAGCCTGACTTTGTAGCCCCTCCAGCTAAGTTTTTCTCTGCAGCAGCAAGTCATATTCAGCTGCTCCTTGCATAAGAGGTATCTCGTATTGTGGAGCCCTCATTGGCTACAGCCTGGTAAGTGGAGACCAGGTCCAAGCCACTTTGTTTATCTGAACTGTGTTCCATCACAGTCGGCCATATCTTTGGACTTTGACCCTGTTTCACATGACTAGATGCCCGTGGTTGGCTCTTTGATCTTTTGGGCACTAGTTTTCACTTTAATTTTTGAAAATGCATAACTCTGTTTTTACTGATAGGATTTTTGCTGTTTTGGTGTCAAATCATTTATTAAAGTGTACTTTATCCAAATTGGTGTGGGATTTTTCTTGTGATGGGTTTTCACTTTATTATAGTTTGTGTGGGGCATAAATACTTTAGACATCACCCCCTGCTTTTATGCCAACCTACCAGAGGGTTCAGCACTGGTTTGTTTAGTGACTTTAGTGGTTCATACTAATGGGGATTATGGCTGTTGCTCAAGAAGGGCTCTCACCCTCCTCTCGCAGCAAGCCAATTATGCACAACGCTTATCTGCATACATCATGTATTCAAGCATTTTAATGTGCGTTATTGTACTGGTGTTGGATTAAGGGTTCTTTTTAGATATAAAGGATGTGTACGTTTCTTTTTTACATTTACCTATGGTTAGGTTTAAATTATAGTCCTAATTATAAATTAGGCCTCATTTTTTAGATTTTGGTGTAGGGTAGTGCTGCAAGGTTTCTTGCTGCGCTGCCCTCCATCAAAAGAAAAGGGCAGGAATGTACCATATCTATGAAATGTAGAAGATTCCTATCCTTTTCCTCTGCGCTGGCACACAATGGGCTGCCATGGTCCAACGCAGGCACTTTTGCACCATGATGCAAGGATGTCTTTGTTGCAGAAACGTAGGCTTTTGTGCAGGAGAGGACACCTTCCTGCACAAAAACAGCCACAAGAGGCGTTTTCTTCTTTGTATGTGTCCTACAGAGTGCAGCCCACATAGAAAAAGGAACAAACAATGAGAAATAAAGGTAGCCTGGATGATGAACAGCCCACCACCTCCTCCAGCACTAGGGGACAGGAGGCACCGCCACAGGACAATGACACCAGCCCCCCACCCCCTGCAGATGGGGAACCACCCCGCAAACGGTCCCTGAGATCCAGGACAAAGACAGAGAACAATGCCAAGACCCTCGCCAGGAAATGAGCCCCTCCGGAATGTCATCCTTCTGTCCCACTTTGTCACTGTGTCCATCCGTCAACTGCCCTAGCTCAACCTCCTATGCCCCTTTGGACAATGCACCTGTGAAACAAATAGACTGGACTCTGCCATGGACATTCCTCCACCATCACCCCTGACCATTTTAAAACCCCCTCCACTAATTTGCACAGAAATGAACACCCTTGAATCACAAAACAATCTGGAGTCAATCTGTGCTTTCACAAATGTGTATTTGCAAAAACTATGGTATATAGCAATGTCAATTGTGTTGTCAACATACCGATGTAATACAGCTCTAGTCCATGAGGTAAGATAGCAGAGGTCACACAGTGGGACCCACATCTGTGAAATGGAAAGGCAAAGTGACAAGTCAGGGTCCATACACAGGGTGAAACCGACAGACTCATGCTAGCTCAAACAAGAGTATGAGATATGTGAGGCAGTGACATCTTCTTACCTGTGTCTCACTGGAAGTATTGCTGGATAACGTTGTATCATTTGTCAATATCCTTTTCTTCTGCCTCCTCTTCTTCACTGTCCACAGGCTCCACAGCTGCCACAAGACCTCCTTCTGGACCATCCTCCTGCAGAAAAGGCACCTATCATCGCAAAGCCAGGTTGTGCAGCATACAGCAGGCTACGATGATCTGGCACACCTTCTTTGGTGAGTTGTAGAGAGAACCACCTGTCATATGGAGGCACCGGGTCATCGCCGCCGTCTTTGGTGCTTCTGATAGAGGAGCAGGAAGACTAACGCGGGGAGTATCTGGAGTTCTGGCTCCATGGCGTCCTGGTTCCTCATGGGGTGTGGTGAGGTGAGTGTTTTCCCCTCCAAGTCCTGTTTCCGCTGTGTTTTTGATCGCGTTGGTTCCGCCCCGGAAAAGGTGGCGGAATGCCGTGTTGTGATAGGGTGGGCGGTACATTGTCTTCCTGTCTGTTGGCGGTGACTGTTGCGCTGTTTGTTTATACCTCTGTGGCGGTCGGAGTGTTAAAGAGGCTGTGTATGTTGGCGGTTTCCGCCATGGTCGTGATTCCATTTTTTTTGCCGCCGGCCTGTTGGCGGTCTTACCGCTGCTTTAACACCGACCGCCAGGGTTGTAATGAGGACCATGGTGTCTTACACTCTCTTTCCTCTGACTGACCATGATATAATTTAGCCTCTTTCCCGCATCTTGCCAAGATGTATCTATCCTCCCCAATACCTGGGTTATTCTGTGGACCAACTGTGGGAGCTGGCATATGTCCTGTAACAAGTCTGATATCGCAGGCAGAGTAGCCCCTATGGGAGAAATGTCCTGTCTCACATCAGACTACTGTTGGAAGAAATCCTCCTCCCACTTTCCACTATAAACATATGTCAACCCTCTCTGCCTGGGATGGCCTTGGATGAGACTGTCAGGTCCACCAGCAGAATGGGGTGGAAAGTGGGAGGTTGTGGGGAGGAAAATTGTGTCTAGGGGTTACCTGCTCCTCACCAGGGCTGGCATGTACCTCAGATGTTGGAGAGAAAGCCTGGAAGGCATTGTCAGGGTAGGAGTGTGTAGGAAAACCAGCATGTCTGACCTGGGTGTAAGGGCTGTGAGGATGTGATAGTTATGTTGGGGTATGTGAGGAATGAGCAATCCTTAGGGGTGGAGTAAGAGGCACTATGCTGACCAGAGCAAGTGTAGGCTTAGATGTTATGGCGTGTAGGCAAACAGTAGTGGGCAGGGGATTGGCCTCTTCAAACATTACAAACAGTGCCTTATTTTCATCCGCCTCTACTTCCTCCTCCTCCTATTCTGCATTTCTGGCTGCTGACAAGGCAGCTTGGAAAAATAATGGGTCTCCCCTTGGATTGCCCATCGCCCGCCACTGGTGGTTGGTCCTTCTTCCTGAAGCAACTCATTGTCCTCAGCACCTGTAAGAAAGAGGTTGCAACAGGCCAAGTATTTGCCTTTAAATATTATATGGTGCCAAACAAGGATTGAGTCAAATTATCTTTGCATCAACATATGTTACACATGTGACCTGGTTTGTGCACAGCTACACGTGACAGTTCACACTGTTGTATTGGGGTGTTTAGTGCAGATGTACAATGGAAAAGCAAACTCACCAGTTCCAACCACAGCTCTTTGTGTTATTGAGATTCCCTTTGATGTGAGCTGCTGAACCTGGCTCTTCCATTGTGTAGCAGAACATACGTTCTTTTATCCAGCAGCTTGTGAAGGAAGTGACAGCGCTGTGAATGTTCTGCATCATTTATATGTGAATGTGCATACTTGGCACACACATCAATGATTATGTTGGGGACATTTTAAATACCATCTTCAGGTGCAATGTAAAAGTGGCAATATCTGCTACTGCTCTTCCACAAGGATTTGGTTATTGTGCATGAGTAGGATATCAATATTGTACAACAGTATATGGCACACTTATCTGATGGAGAGAAGGGAGTGGGTTTGGCTGCTGCAGCTAAGATGTCTCCCAAACCCCTGGACAGCGTCATCTGGATTATTGAGGTATCCTGCCAGCAGCTGTAATATAACATACATGTCAATATCTAAGTGCAAAGGATGATAGTGATGATTCTAAATGTTATAGGTATAGACCAGTGGTCTACAAGTTACAGGCGGGGAGGGCACATGTGTCCCTCCTGACCTTTACATTTGGCCACCTGATCAAAAGCAACACTGGTCAGCTTGTAATTCAACACAGCCCTCATATCAACTAGGTATCACACTTACAGGCAAACATGTATTTGGAGGTTACTGAGAGCTACAAGATGGAAATAGCTAGTGTGTCTTGCGCTGCCTATGTTTGGACACACCTCCATTTTTAGGGAGATCATGCATCATAAGTATGATGTGGTCCATTCACATTTCTAAAGGAGTTTTCCAAAACAAGCAGAGATGGGTGACCTTTGCACATCAAATCATGTCAATGCGTACAAGTTTGATATGCACAGTTATCAACCAAGTTTTGGGTAACATCCATTCTGCTACACCACACTCCCCACCAGGGACAACATTGCCAGTTGTGGACTGGGATGTCAACCATTTCTGCTGTGCACTCTTTTTCTGACCTGTGTTCCCAATGTACATGAACAACATCATGGTCTATTTTATCTGACACTGGATACAGTTATGTGCAGCATATATCCTGAAGTCCTTTATTCCAAGGTTTGCTCATGAGGAAAGTGGAAAAAAAAACATTTGTTTAGGATCACACAATTCGGTCAATTGGAGGAGCTGGGCTGATCCTCACCTTTACTGGTTTCACGTAGTGCAGTTCGACCGCTCGATGTATATGCTTCACCTCCTCTACACCCGCATTACCAGCCACAATCCCCCTCCTCAACTGGAAGCCTGCTGGCATCAGTGTGCCCCTCATCCTTATCATTACCATACCTTTTGGGTCCTGGGATTTTGTCAGTAAGTATGGACTTACAAACTGGTTGTGACTACTCCTCTCCATAACAGACTTGGGGGCATATTATGAGCCCCTTGAGCCACCGGAGCATCACTTTTTGTGCAACTCTGGCTGTGTGCACTACTAAATCATATCTATGAGGCCACGGCAAGCCATTTGCATGGCTTTGAATGGTTGAATGGCCTCCTAGCTATGGAGTGAGGCAAGGCTGTGCAAATCACTGTGCTTCCATACTCTGTGCTAGGAAGGCGCTCCATGAGTTTAGCAGGGGGTGTTCCAACACAACACCCATGAATTCTGACACTGGTGGGTACAGACCTTGGGCTGAAGAACCCACACATACTTCAGGGAACCCTGAGAGCCTGGGGACTGTATCTTGACACTGACAGCTGTCAGTGGCCTCAGTTTGTTACTGTCCTTATGGCCAGAGTTTTTCTTGGGTAGGCTAATCGAAGTCTGATCCAAGGTAAAGAATGAGCCACATCACTTTGTTGGCCATGGTGGTACTGTCTGCCTACTGGGATGCATCTGTTAGCAAGTTAAGGTTAGGAGCTGCACAGATCATGTCCACAAGTGAGGAGAAGAATTCTCGATTGGTCAGTTAAGTAGCTCAGGAGAATGTAGATAGAGGGATCAACTTAGTTCAAGTAAGTACACTTCTGGCAAGGGCTCTGTAGTAGAGGGCTATTGTCCATGTTCTGCCATCTAAAACGGGAGCCCATCAAGGTATTGTATATTCTGCCAAAGTAGCCATACAATAGAGAGATTAGGTGTGTTTAGATCGGCCATCTCAGGCAGGGTGGGGGGCAGAGCTGGGCACAGCCTCACTTCCACGTCAATGTGCTAAGCCCTGCTCTCACACAAAGAAATTCACAGTAGACTTTTGTGTCTGTAGCCAGGCTTGCGGGAGGGTAGGGCGACAAGAAATTCCAGACACCTGTGTCTGAGGAAGCCTCCAGAAATTCCTCTCACTTAAAAGAAGGTATCAGGGATAAAAAGAGGACACTCAGACCCACTCTTCAGTTCACTACTGGACCTGCAGAACTACTCTCAGAGAACTGCCTATTGATGTGGCCTGATGTGTATTTCGAAGGAACTACTTTGCTGTGCCAATAAGGACTGTTCTGTTGCCCTTGGGCACTGGGGAGAAAAGAGCATTACAGAAGGAGGAAGCACGATGATTCTGATGCAGACCCATACCACCCTTGTAGACAGAGGTGTTTGACGACTGGGAGGCACAAGATACGGTGGATGCTTCGAAGGGGGACGAGAGCACTGGATTTGGAGAAGGATGTACGGTCAACTAGTGACAACAATATACCAAGCTCGTTTGAGAACGAGTGACAATTCAAATGTTGGGCCTGCTGAAAGGGACAAGACAGGGTGAGGTGGCCCTGATTTACAGTATGGAGTTAACCCGCAGGAAACGGTGTATCAGCACCTCTGACAGTCCCACTGGTTACCCCCCAATACCATCACTTGTTTTTACAGCGTTCCTTAGCCCCTGAATACACACAAGCACCAAGACTGGGTAATTTAAGGACACAGTTATAAATTAGTAGATCAGCATGTTGGATTTTTTTATGACAAATATTTTACTATAGCATGCAGATATCTTGAGAGGGTATGAACGCCTTTGACCATGTAGGGGGACTGTCTATACTGGCCTGCAGTATGAGGAAAGAATGGTTACGCTTATCCTTTAGGCACTTTACGATGCCTACTCTTACTTACTAGATGACCCATGTAAGCTCACAAAGGTACTGACTCAGACAGTTTGATGGATAAATGTTTATTTTTGAAATAACAATAAATAGTAGCATTTCAAAAAATAACTGCTCTGTTGCCTGAAGCTTGCTCTGAGACACAGATGTCTAACCTGCTGCTTGTGCTTTGCTCTTCTCCTTGAACCCAAGATTTCCAGATGTGTCTTCAAGGGCGAGTTCGCTAGCCTCCTGATCAGAACCTCAGGGATAGTAAAGGCTCAAACTATATTAAACCCACACCTAAACCCTACCTAATTAATCCTGTCTTTCTAAGTGGTGCCTCTCTAGTCCTGGACACTTGCAGTGTGCTAAAGGTGCCTAGAAAGCCCAAATTCAATGCCTGGAACTTATGCAATATTGTTTGGTCAAAAAGTAATCTGAGAAGTGAGAGGAGATGGGGAACTACCAGTCAGCCTGACTTTGTAGCCCCTTCAGCTAAGTTTTTCTCTGCAGCAGCAAGCCATATTCAGCTGCTCCTTGCATAAGGGGTATCTCGTATTGTGGAGCCCTCATTGGCTATAGCCTGGTAAGTGGAGACCAGGTCCAAGCCACTTTGTTTATCTGAACTGTGTTCCATCACAGTCGGCCATATCTTTGGACTTTGACCCTGTTTCACATGACTAGATGCCCGTGGTTGGCTCTTTGATCTTTTGGGCACTAGTTTTCACTTTAATTTTTGAAAATGCATAACTCTGTTTTTACTGATAGGATTTTTGCTGTTTTGGTGTCAAATCATTTATTAAAGTGTACTTTATCCAAATTGGTGTGGGATTTTTCTTGTGATGGGTTTTCACTTTATTATAGTTTGTGTGGGGCATAAATACTTTAGACATCACCCCCTGCTTTTATGCCAACCTACCAGAGGGTTCAGCACTGGTTTGTTTAGTGACTTTAGTGGTTCATACTAATGGGGATTATGGCTGTTGCTCAAGAAGGGCTCTCACCCTCCTCTCACAGCAAGCCAATTATGCACAACGCTTATCTGCATACATCATGTATTCAAGCATTTTAATGTGCGTTATTGTACTGGTGTTGGATTAAGGGTTCTTTTTAGATATAAAGGATGTGTACGTTTCTTTTTTACATTTACCTATGGTTAGGTTTAAATTATAGTTCTAATTATAAATTAGGCCTCATTTTTTAGATTTTGGTGTAGGGTAGTGCTGCAAGGTTTCTTGCTGCGCTGCCCTCCATCAAATGAAAAGGGCAGGAATGTACCATATCTATGAAATGCAGAAGATTCCTATCCTTTTCCTCTGCGCTGGCACACAATGGGCTGCCATGGTCCAACGCAGGCACTTTTGCACCATGATGCAAGGATGTCTTTGTTGCAGAA